>NC_041400.2:108265800-108873300 GCF_900747795.2 Erpetoichthys calabaricus | reverse complement strand
ACTGGCGGATGTTAGCCGACTTGCTGACCGCAACATTAGGGGCTTCAACTCTGGCGCTGACGCCACATCTCAGTGCCAACACTTTGCAGACTCTACTTAAAAGACACGCCCTCCTCACTGGACAGTTAAAAAGACCAATCAAACTAACGATGACATCAAGTATTACCCAATCAAAAGTAGGAAAGGAGGCATCTTCATAAAATGCATGTGGGATGATTTGCATGAGACGCTGCTTTAAAAAAAATGATAAAAAAAATATGGGACAAATCCCGTCCAGTATTGATTCAAAACGGGACGCGCAATTTCATTCTCAAATGCGGCACGATTCCGTATTTTAAAGGATGGGTGGCAACCCTACAGTGCCAGGTAACCACCCATACAATCAGATTGTGATTCAGACTAGGAATGCAATGAATGTAATTACCCCGATCTACATACAAGGCGAAAGTCTTGCAACATTCAAAGATGATGGTTTGGGATAAGTACACCATACAACATAAAAGAGCTTATGAAGCCTTGAACCGAAAAAAGCAACATCTCAGAGATCGTAAAAAAAAAAATAGGAGGTAATGTCGTTTTACTCGCTGTAGATTTTAGTCAAACATTACCAGTTATTCCACGAGGGAGACCAGCAGATGAACTCAACGCGTGTTTAAAATCCATGCTTCTCCCACGCTCGGTTATATGTCGCGTGTTCTCGGGTAGGTACACCAAAAAAATGTATACATTTAAGCATGTAATGGGCAAACAAAAAATGAGGTATACCCGAAGGCACTGCAGTAGTACTTAATCTAACTTTACTTCTTAAATGTTAATGTTTTACTGTTTAATAATTTATACGCTTCTTATATGTTGTTCAAATTCTTTTATCAAAATACCAGTGACAGCGCAATGCACGATAACATGGAGTGAATACACCATACGCATCCGCCCACGGCCGCCCTGGTGTGCGCAGATAGGAGTTGATTCTACAATAAAATAAAATAAACATAAAAAGAGTAATACAATCATCACCCATGAAGCGGATAGCAGACGTGACGTACTATATGTGTACCAGATTTCAAGTCAATAGGTGAAACGGTTTGCGAGCTACAGGTGATTTAAAATCCTGGACAGACACACAAATTGCCACGGTAGCAAATTACAGAAGAAGATTTTACTGTTTAATAATTTATATTTATATGAAATGTGCTTCTTATATATTACTTCATATTCTCATATGATAATGATGTTAATGTTTATATTGATTTCTATGTTATTGAAACTGCATGTATGTGTGTACATGTATGTATATATATATATATATATATATATATATATATATATATATATATATATATATATACTAGCAAAATACCCGCGCTTCGCAGCAGAGAAGTAGTGTGTTAAAGAGGTTATGAAAAAAAAAGGAAACATTTTAAAAATAACGTAACATGATTGTCAATGTAATTGTGTTGTCATTGTTATAAGTGTTGCTGTCTTTTTATATATATATATATATATATATATATATATATATATATATATATATATATATATATATATTATATATATAATATACACACACACATAAACATTTATATACATATACATATATATACATATCTACATATACACATATCTACATATATATACACACATACATAAACACACACATAAGACTTATTGACTGAAACGGGCTTTCACGAAAAAACTTAGGGCTTTGCTACAGGATACACCCTCCACAAGTTAACCAAGTAAAAATAAAATATATATTTCTGTTTTATTTAAACCTTTTAAGTTCATATGCATAGCCCCATTTGGCTGTTTAATTTTTTTTTTCTTTCTTCAGTAATATTTAATCTCCTTAAAGAAAAAGAACATATCCATTTTACTTTTTTTGTATCTCTGTAGTAATATTTTAGTGTAAAAGAATAACCAGTATTTAAACCTTTTATGTTACTTTATACATTTATTTTACACAATGTTGAAAAATTAATAAGAAAGCTACATATTTTGGCAGCTGCTGCTTTCATTTTCAATGAAATGAAAAAAGCTCTCCAAGAGAAAACGTCAATGAAGAAGAAACAGTTTGCACTATCTAAAAAGGAGAAACCCTCATTTATAAAGGTTTGCTGCAGATGACTTAACTGAAAATAAATGAATAGTTCCTATGTGTATAATACATATTTATCTATTTGACTTATGCCTTTATTCCACCAACTTACAACATCTGAAGTACAATTTGTTACATTACTTTTGTTTTTTGCAGCACAGGCAGGTGAAGTGACTTCCTCAGGGTCACACAGTGGTGTCAGTACCAGGATTTGAACTGACAAGCTCCGGGTTTGCTGAAATATTACTGAAGAAAGAAAAAAAAACGAAAATGGGCAAATAGGGCTATGCATACAAATGTCCATCCATCCATTATCCAACCTGTCATATCCTAAATACAGGAGCCAATAAGTAGATATGTATATATACAGTATATATATATATATATATATATATATATGTGAATGTATGTATGTATATATCTATGTCTATATATATATATATATGTAGATATGTAAATTTGTATATGTATATATATGTTTATGTGGATGTGTATATACGTATGTATATGTAGATATGTGTATATGTAGATATGTGTATATATATATGTATATGTATATATATGTTTATGTGTGTGTGTGTGCATATTATATATATAAAAGACAGCAACACTCATAACAATGACAACACAATTACATTGACAATCATGTTACGTTATTTTTAAAATGTTTCCTTTTCTTTTTCATAACCTCTTTAACACACTACTTCTCCGCTGCGAAGCGCGGGTATTTTGCTATTTATCTCTTTATATAAAGGAGAGTTGGGATCCGAGAGACTGTGTTTGTGTGTTTGTGGAGGGATGGAGAGTTAAGGCAGGTGTTGGAGTCACGTGATCATCTCCCCTCCCATTCACCTCATTTCATTCAATTCATTTCGCTCGAGCTGAGCTCCGCAGTTGGCGCGGTCTTGCTGTTCTTGATTTGCTTTTCACATGGCCAAGTATACGTTGCATGCTCAAGAGTAAGCTCAGCGCACAACTTGGTCATATTACAACCGGAGGGGCGAACTGACAACATGGTATACAAAGAGATCCTTAACAAATAATTATTGGTATAATTTCCCTCAGTTTATTATATAAAATTTTCAAGCAGTACTTCGCCGCTGCAAAGCGCGGGTATTTTGCTCTATATATATGTGTGTGAATGTATGTATGTATATATGTATGTCTATATTTATATCTATATCTATATATATATATATATATATATATATATATGTAGATATGTAAATTTGTATATGTGTATGTATATATATATATATATATATATGTATATGTATATATATATATATATATATATATATATATATATATATATATATATATATATATAATGTATATATATGTATATATGTATATGTGGATGTGTATATGTATATATATGTATATGTAGATATGTGTATATATATATATATATATTGTGGACCACAGGAGGGTTTGGCAGCCACACAAACACCTGACATGACAGACACAGACAGAAGTGCCATAAAATAGGAGGCTTTAATTCCGTGGGAAATGTTTTCCAGTCATTTACTAGCACCAATTACAGTACAGCCCAGGAATACAGCACACAACACTACTTCTTTCTTTCTTTCTTTCTTTCTTTCTTTCTTTCTTTCTTTCTTTCTTTCTTTCTTTCTTTCTTTCTTTCTTTCTTTCTTTCTTTCTTTCTTTCTTTCTTTCTTTCTTTCTTTCTTTCTTTCTTTTGCCTCAACTTTTTCACAGGCGAGCTTCGTCTTCTCCCATCCGACTCTGGCTTGTTTCTGTGAGGCAGCTGGATCCTTTTTAAGCTGTTAGGGAGGTCTGGAATTGCTCCCAGGTGTGGCTGAAGCCCAAAGTAGGGCTCTGCAGCTCCCACAGCTCCTCCTGGCAGCATCCACGGGACCCAACAGTGCTGTGCTGACAAATAGTAATTCCCATACAGCCCTGTGGGAATCCAAGGTGCTGTTGTAATAGAGGGGGTCTGCCAAATAGGAGGTCAGGGAAGATAGCACCCTTCAGAAGCCATCTCCCCCTGTTTTTCCTTTAAGAAGGCTTCCCAACCAGGTAAAGATGCCGGCCGTCCCTCACTATATATATATATTCCAAATGTGTGTATACATATATATATATATATATGCACCTACTGGACATTTGGTTTTTAAGAAAAATAGCATTCATCATCACTGTTGAATCCCCCAGGACATGTGTGGTCCCACCAATAAAAATAGGCTTAGTTTACATCCACAAACAGATCTTTCCTTCCTTCAAGCACAGACACAATAATCAATTGTCAGACCACTGATTACAAAAATAGACAGACCAAGGTTCATACAAAAGTCTTTCTGAAGAAAATGTGCCAAAAACAAAGTAAAACAATAAGAAAACATTCAGGTTTGTGTACACAAATTGGATCCTCTGAAATCAGATGCCGTAAGAGGAAATGGAGGTGGATGTGGTTAGTCTTATGGTTTCACATTTTAATCCTGGCCCAGTCACTTTGTGCAGTGTTGATGTTCTTGTTTGAGCAGGTTACTTGTGAATGGTCCAGTTGGCTGTCATATGCCAAAGACATACATGTTAGGTAGGCTGGCATTCCCACATTTAGTTTCTGACTTGCCTTGGGATAGGCTCCAGATTCCTGTGACTCTAATGAACTGAGAGGGTTTTTGAAAATTAAAGAATTTTATTTTGTTTCAAATGAGGAAAAAAAACTAAACTAAAGTGTATAAATGAGTGGAGACAATTCAGTCCATCTTGCTTGTTTTGTTTGTATTTAATTGATGTACATTACTTTTTATTAAATTTATCATTCACTTCAGCTATGTGACTACTCACTTGTTCACTTATTCCTACTCAGTGCTGACCCCAAGACAGGGTACCAGTAAATTCCAAGGCAGCCAGAGCTGCTGATTTCAGTTGTAAATCTTTAGAAGGAAACTCATGTGAAGATGGGTAGAATCTGCAATAGCCACATAGATCCTTCTGGCTTTGACAGGATTACAATGTAAAATTCTGAACTTGTGAGGCAGCTGCTCTTACTGTGCCAAGAGACAGACAACATTTACTCTCTGAAAAAGAAAGTCCTTCCTGGTTTTGCTTACACCATTATCTGCTGGCACTATATTCATCAGGAATTTAAAGCAGGTAAAGCAATTTAATGCACTTATTTTAGATTTGGATTTAGATTTGGACTTCATCACACAAAGTCTGTGTTGTTCAAGACTTAAGCGTCAGACGGGCTCATTCTTTAAGATGAAGCATTTTGCTGTACATTGTTAATATCCCAGAACCTATTATTGCTCATATTTATCTTTTCATTTACTTGTAATCTAATTCAGCTTTGCTTGTCAAAATGCCAAACTGATCATCCAAAAATGTATAAGTATGTTGATAAAAATTATTTTTTAAGAAATATGTGACAGTGAATTGGATTAAGTCAGTTTGCACAAAGATGAATGGCAGTTTAATACACCTTTAAAAAATGTGGAATTAAAGAACTCTAGTCCCCCTGCAAATACTTGTGCTCCCAGAGGTTTACAGTCATACCTCATAATTTGAAATTACACTCTATTTTCTAAAATACATAAAATGTAAACTGCTTAATCCAGACCAGGGTCACGGAGGCTAGCACAGGGCACAAATCAGGAACAAAACCTGGATAGTGCGTCAGTCTCACTATCCCAGGGCAAATAAACACACAACCACTCATTAGGTCCTGTTTAGCATCATCAGTTCAACTTACCTGCATGTCTTTGGACAGTGGGAGGAAACCGGAGCACCCAACGGAAACCCACACAGACATAGGAAGAACATGCAAACACCACACAGGGAGGAGCTGGGACACAAAACCTAGTCTCCTTATTGCGAAGCAGCAGTGTTACCACTGCATCACCCGAAAACATAAAATGCCCATCACATAATAAAGAAGAAGGTCTCAAATTATTGTATGCATGTTTTAGCATTTCGGAAAAAATTTAAATGTTGTACTTGTGTAGGATCATTTTATTGACAAACAGTTGTACAATCACTTAGCAATTTTGTTATATCACATCTTTTCTAAGGTTGAACATACTTAGCAATACTATATTCATTAAGGCTCATTGCAACAAGAAACAGACACCTAAAAGTAAATTCAGAAAGGGGCATTAATGAAACTGTAAATCAGTTGTCCATTCATTATTCTAAGCCACTTTCTCTCCAGCTGGGTTACCAGGAACAGAGACTATTGAAGCATTAGGCAAAAGGCAGGACAGACATCCATATCAGTATACATGCAAAGTATACATGAAAAGTTTAGACTTAACTCTCAACTTTTTAAAATGTTTTTGAAATAAGAGTCTGGCACCCAGGTGGGAAAAACATTATAACACCTGCCACTCATGAAGGGTGACCTGTGAAACCTCACCAACCTACATTTTATATGGCCAAAAGTATGTGAACGCTACTCCAAATGACTGAATTCAGGGGTTTCAGTTGCATGCATTGCTAAGCAGAGCATAAAATCAAGCACATACAGTAGCTATGCTATCTCCATTCATAAACATTGGCAGCAGAATGGATCATACTGAAGGGCTTAGTGACTTTAAACGTGGCACCTCTGCCACAAGTTAGAATGTGAGATTTTTCCTCTGTTGGATCTGCCCCTGTCAACAGTGTAAGTCTTATTACTATGAAGTGGAAGCATCTGGGAGCAGCAACAGCTTAACCACGAAATGGTGGGCCACACAAGCTCACAGAGCAGAGCTTCTGAACTGTATAGCAAGTAAGTATCAGCAATCCTCTGCTGCATCACTCAAACAGCATTCTAAAATTGCCTCTAGTAGCAACATCGGCTCAAACCCTATGTGCATTGCCAGGGATCAGTTGGAGTGATGTAAAGCATGTCAACCATTGGACTCTGGAGAAGTGGAAACATGTTCCCTGGAGTGATCAATCACACTTCACTCTCTAGCAGTCTGATAAATGAATCTTAGCTTGGTTAATGCCAACAGAATGCTATCTTCTGTACTGCACTGTGCCAACTGTAAAGTTTGGTGGAGAAGAGATAATGACCTGGGGCTGTTTTTCAGAATTTGGCCTTGACCTCTTAGTTTCAGTGAAGGGTACAGTTAATGCTACAGTAAACAAAAACATTTTAGACAATTATATGTTTCCAACTTTGAAGCAACAGTTTGGGGATGAGACCCTTATCTGTTCCAGCAAGACGGTGGCCCTCTGCACAAAGCCAGGTCCATAAAGACATGGAGGAACTCAAGTGGACTGCACAGATTCCTGAGCTCAACCCTACTGAACACCTTTGGGATGAATTGGAATGCCAGGTCCTCTCATCTGGCATCAGTACCTGACCTAAAAATGCTCTTTTGGCTGAATGGGCACACATTTCCAAAGACATATTCCAAAATCTTGAGGATCTGAGAAGAGTGGAGTCAGTTACACCTGCAAAGGTGGGACCAACTCCATAATAATGCCCTTATCTTTTAAAGATGGATGTCCAACAAGCTCCTATAGGTGTGATGGTCAGGTGTCCACAAACGTTTGTCCAAATAGTGTATCTAGGATGGGGTGAAGTCCAAAAGGAAGGGCAACATCAAACTCATATTTTGTACAGAGCTGTTCCCGCCCCTTAATAAATTTAATTTACTTTATTACCAACAGTACACAAAAGAACGTTTCATCAGTAAATAGCCACATGCAAAGGTATTGAATTATATAATGTAAAATATAGGCAATGCCACCTCAACCAGCCCTTACCTCTCATCCCAAAAATCCCACTAATTCCAAATGTGCAATATTTTCTTTTTGTTTGACAAATTATACTTTGTAAACAACATGCATATAAACTACAGATTAACAAAGTCCCAGATAAAACTTGAAGAGTCCAAGTTAAAGTAACTGTAGTAACCAATTTAATGTGTTATATGCCAACAAAGCAGGTGGAAAAGAAGGAACCAGCACTATCCCTAACAAGTTGCGCTGGATCAGTCTCACCACTCAGTTCACCACTCCTCGAGGTGCCCTGATCATTTTTCCAGGTGCATCAGTACACCACTAGGCCTCCATGTTGAAGATATCCACCTCTCCCCATGAAGAAGCTCCCAGTTAGTGGTCTAGAAGTTTTAGGCGATTTTACTTAGTTGCTTTTCAATACCACAACTGTCTTTTTTGTGCAGTATTTTATAAGGTTATAAGGTTATAAGGAAGTGTGCTAACCGTTTATGTGTTGAAGGCGCTGCCGCAGGAACGTGGGGCTGTCTAGCAGGTGAGCGATGTGAGGCGCAGTGCATCTGGGAACACGTGGAGCTGGTATAATGGCCAGTACGGGCTCCACCGCATGTGTTCAGTTTTACACTCCGGTGTCCTTGCAGCCTGCCCAGCGTGGGCGGTTTAAGGTGCGGCGCGTCTGAAAGAAAAAAACGGCATTTGCCTGTATAAACAGGATTGAGTCCGAGATGGGGATCCCGTATTGTAAATGTGGATTCACTTACTGGTGAGTCAGCCACTGGTATGCTTCAGCTCGGCATAGCCATTGGCCATCAAGGGGGGTTTATATGCGTGCGACCAGCCAGGGTTCGATTTTAAATACAAAGTTGCTCGGGGAGTGTCGCGAACGTGAACATGCTAGTGTCTACCTGGATAGGTGTGTGGGGTAGACGGGGTGGCAGATTAGCTGGACAATCTTGCCGGTTATATTTAAGGAGATGCCGGCCAACAGGGGTCATCAGTGGAACTAAAGGCGAGGCAAGGTTAAGCACTGCTGAGCAATTGGAGGAACAGTTGTGAATTCTGGAGGCTTTGTAAATATTCTTTTGTACACATAGTTATAGATCTCCTATTGATAATTTTTGGTGGAGGTATAGATACTTATTTGCTGTTGGGATAGTTATTGATTTTGGGATTGGTGCAATTGTTTTTCTTTTTGTATATACACACACTTGTTTTTGTTCTTGTGCATTTTTTTTCCTGTTGAAGGAGCTTCTTGAGCCAGAGATAAAGAAAGACTACCTTCATTGTTGAGTGTGTGTGTAGTTTTTGTAGGAGTGCACTGTTTTCGTAAATACACCATAATTTTCCTTTCTTTTGTTGTTTTTATTTATTTTTGAAGAAGTGTCAGCGCTGAAGGATTGTACCTCAAAGCCCACCTGACACTACTGCATTTTTTTTGTTGTACAGCACTCTTGTAAATAAACTTGCACCATTCACCCTTCAATTTTTGTCTGTGTCTCATCTCTCCACTGATCCTGTTTGGTTCAAAAACTATCAGATGTTCAGAGTGTAGGTTGGGGCCACTTTCCCACTACACGGGATATCACAGTTTGGTGGCAGCAGTGGGACCGATCAAGTCAGAGAGAGAGAGAGAACATTATTTTTGTTTGAGCACAGACGAAGACTGTGGATACAGTTTGGCTCCAAAGAAACAGCCTGGAGTGGGAACTCCTCAACATGGATGTGGAGTTTAGTCCAGTACAGCTCAGGCTATGGAGGATACCACCAGCACCGGTGACGTCAGAGTTGTGGAGACACTCTTGCGTCAGTTCATCGCTGTCCAGGAGGACAAGGATCGGCGATAGGAACAGAACAAAAGCCTCCAACACTAATTCACCCAGCTGCAGGAACAAGTGAATCTGGTGCAGCAGTCAGAGTCGCAAGAAGTCTCAGAAGAACCTGCAGAGAGGAGCAGAGGTTCACCAATGAGAATCATGGATTATCCTTGCCTGATGCCGTTTGCCGAGCCTGAGGACATAGAGCACTAATTAACAACCTTCAAAAGGATGGCGACAGTATGTGGCTTGCCAAAATCAGAGTGGGCAGTCCGTCTGGTACCCTTGTTGACAGGAAAAGCCAGAGCAACGTTTTTGGCCATGCCAGCGGAGGAGTCTTTGAGGTATGACAACCTTAAAGGGGCCATCCTAGAAAAACTTGAAATCAGCACAAAAACATATAGAATAAGATTTCACTCTGTAGAATGGGAGCATAGACAGTCTCCAAAGGAGCTGTTAGCACTCTTAACAGAACTATGTTCAAAATGGGTACAACCTGATAAACACACTGTGGATCAAATAATTGAGTTTGGTTTATTAGAACAACTTTAACAGGTGTTCCACGGCAAACTGCGGACCTGGGTTGAGGAACATCATCCTGAAACCTCCAAGGAAGCTGTAGACCTTACAGAGGTGTTTTTGGCCTCTCATCGTCCAAGGAACCTGCGAAGAGATGACAAATGCTGGCATCTATCCTGCTTGCTGTACTGTCTCCTGCTCTTCGGTCCCCACTGCCAGCTCATCCCACCGCTGCCACCAAATGTGACGATGTGGGTTCAGCTCCACACTTCCACCTAGCTACTGGGGAGCTCTCAAACCCAACACTGTCAGTAATGTCACCGATGAGCTGGACAGTGAGACACAACAAAGCAAGGGGATGGTGCAAAAAGTACAAAAGTGCTTTTATTAAAATCAACAAACCAAAAACAGTGTCCAAATAGTGCAGTGCTTCAAATAAATCATTAAATAAATAATCCTAAAGCTAGTGAAAAACGTGGAGGTTAAAAATCATATAAATAGATCCATAAAAATGAGGTTAAAAACAATGGCTGGAAGCAGTCTTTTAAAACAAAGCCCAGTGCCTTTTTACTGGTGACTCTCCTGCTTCTTCCATTCAGGCTATGCACCAGGGGAGTCACCCTACCTGCAGCTGACCTTCTTCACTCGACTGGTCTCGTGGCCTTCCGATCCCTGGCTTTGTTCAGCCCTTGCCAGACCGAGACTTTGCTTCCCCCAACGGCCAGGATGCTCATACTGGGGTTCCACTCCAAATCTCTGACTCCCGCTGCCTTTGCTGCCAACCTTCTCCTGGTCACTCCTGCTCCATACAAACGCTCAGCAGCAGCGACCACTACCGTCAGCCCCCAGGTGTTGGCCAAACACCCCGCTAGGGCTCACCTCTCCCAGCTGCCTGCATACATCTGCGAGTCTGCACTTACTCGCTTGCTCTCTTTCTCTCTTGCACACACCGGCTCTCTCACTTCCAGCTGCCTTCTTCCTTAACCTCCGTTTCTTGTTTCTTTTTCTTTTCTCTCTTCCTTTCACACTCCCACTCCTATTATATACAAAGGGGACGTTTATCAGGTGTGGCAATTAGCAGCTCCCGGCATCAATTATAGATGCAGATGACTCCTCACCTGTGCACTTAAGCGAGGACTGCCCAATCATGAATCACCTGAGAACTGCTACACTGTCACGCCCCCTCTTTAAACTGCGAGTGCAGTGATTATCTATTTAAAACTGGCCTTTTCAATCTGAGCTGTGGACTCGCTATACCACAGTACCAAATATTGTTATTTTGTTTGTACACCTTTTGGCTCATATGTCCTTTTAGGCTGCACTTGTTACAGCATGTGGACACAGGGAGAACATGCAAATACCACACAGATATACAGAGCATCTAGAAAGTATTCACAGCGCATCTCTTTTTCCACCTTTTGTTATGTTACAGCCTTATTCCAAAATGGATTAAATTCATTTTTTTTCTCAGAATTCTGCACACAACACCCCATAATGACAACGTGAAAAAAGTTTACTTGAGGTTTTTGCAAATTTATTAAAAATAAAAAAACTGAGTAAATCACATGTACATAAGTATTCACAGCCTTTGCTCAATACTTTGTCGATGCACCTTTGGCAGCAATTACAGCCTCAAGTCTTGTTGAATATGATGCCACAAGCTTGGCCAGTTTCGCCCATTCCTCTTTGCAGCACCTCTCAAGCTCCATCAGGTTGGATGGGAAGCGTCGGTGCACAGCCATTTCAAGATCTCTCCAGAGATGTTCAATCGGATTCAAGTCTGGGCTCTGGCTGGGCCACTCAAGGACATTCACAGACTTGTCCTGAAGCCACTCCTTTGATATCTTGGCTGTGTGCTTAGGGTCGTTGTCCTGCTGAAAGATAAACTGTCACCCCAGTCTGAGGTCAAGAGTGCTCTGGAGCAGGTTTTCATCCAGGATGTCTCTGTACATTGCTGCAGCCATCTTTCCCTTTATCCTGACTAGTCTTCCAGTTCCTGCTGCTGAAAAACATCCCCACAGCATGATGCTGCCACCAACATGCTTCACTGTAGGGATGGTGCCAGGTTTCCTCCAAACATGATGCCTGGCATTCACACCAAAGAGTTCAATTTTTGTCTCATCAGACCAGAGAATTTTCTTTTTCATGGCCTGAGAGTCCTTCTGGTGCCTTTTGGCAAACTCCAGGCAGACTGCCATGTGCCTTTTACTAAGGAGTGGCTTCCGTCTGGCCACTCTACCATACAGGCCTGATTGGTGGATTGCTGCAGAGATGGTTATCCTTCTGGAAGATTCTCCTCTCTCCACAGAGGACCTCTGGAGCTCTGACAGAGTGACCATTGGGTTCTTGGTCACCTCCCTGACTAAGGCCCTTCTCCCCCGATCGCTCAGTTTAGATGGCCGGCCAGCTCTAGGAAGAGTCCTGGTGGTTTCGAACTTCTTCCACTTACAGATGATGGAGGCCACTGTGCTCATTGGGACCTTCAAAGCAGCAGAAATTTTTCTGTAACCTTCCCCAGATATGTGCCTCGAGACAATCCTGTCTCGGAGGTCTACAAAGAATTCCTTTGACTTCATGCTTGGTTTGTGCTTGTGAGACCTTATATAGACAGGTGTGTGCCTTTCCAAATTATGTCCAGTCAACTGAATTTACCACTGGTGGACTCTAATTAAGCTGCAGAAACATCTTAAGGATGATCAGGGGAAACAGGATGCACCTGAGCTCAATTTCAAGCTTCACGGCAAAGGCTGTGAAAACATATGTACATGTGCTTTCTCAATTTTTTTATTTTTAATAAATTTGCAAAAACCTCAAGTAAACTTTTTTCACGTTGTCATTATGGGGTGTTGTGTGTAGAATTCTGAGGAAAAAAATGAATTTAATCCATTTTGGAATAAGGCTGTAACATAACAAAATGTGGAAAAAGTGATGTGCTGTGAATACTTTCCGGATGTACTGTAAACCAGGCCAGGATCCAAACTATGGAGCAGTGAGTCAGCAGCATTATCCACTATATTACTATGCTGCCTAGAGTAACAAAATAAAAATATGTCATTAATAATAGTGCACCTGGTTTGTTATGCTATAAATACTATATCTACTATTTTCCAGAAGCATATAGCTGTTTTGGTGTGGAAACAATCCTAACCACAAAAAAGCATTCGGCACTCATATTTTCTGGCAAGGGGATTTCTGTTTTTTTAACTTGCCAGTTTGAGGATATGGAATTTTGCCAAATTTAATAATATTGTGCACAAACTGCCATCTGAAGTATCTGATACATTGCAGGGATGATGGGAAAGTTGTGTCAACGTAAACACTTATTGTCAGCAATTTTCAGAATCTGGTTTTTGTAGCTCAGCACCTCCCATCTTGTATTTATCTTGAAATGTCAAGCTATGATTTCTGTTTGAACGAATGCCATTTCATTAGTTACACTGGATTAAAACAGGCTTTGTCAGTTCCATATGTGCAGAGAAGTGAGCGGAGATGAATAACGTTTATTCACATGAAGGTAATTCTGCATTCAAAACCTGAAAGGGATTTACTCAGATTTACTTTACTCAGAAAATACAGATGTTTCTTTACTGGGGTAAAATTAAGTGTTTTTTTTAATGAAGTCAAAAGTCAGTAGAATTCAACCTTTAATACAGCTTGAAAGTCTGACATTAAAGACTTTACATGAGCAGACTAGTGCCTGCAGTGGTATGGCACCCCTCTTGTGTTCAAGTCATCATCTACCAGGACTTCCAGGGAAGGTGCAAGATCTGTGAAGTAATTCTGGGCTTACTGATGAAAACTGAATCATGAGGAGACCAATGAAGAAAGCAATGAAAGAAAAGTGCATAAGGATAAGGAACAGTTATGATGGCAGATCTCAAAAGAACCAGATGACTAATAGCCGTATGTGATGCCATGCACCCGAAAGCCAGCTTTTTGGGATATCTGATAGTGATGATCAACATGGATCAGGGTGAGTGGGGAGGCAGATAAAACTTTCTGTTCAGAAGAGTGCAGAAGTTCATTAAGAAACAAAGACTTAAAGTGCTAAAGTGGAACAGTGCATACACAGTTATTCAGTAAACATGTTTTATTAAAAATTAAATAATTTCCATAAAAACAGTGTCTTTGGGAGTGCACCAGAAATATATATCCAAATAAATAAGTAAACATAGACTTTCAAAATCCAATCTATCATTCGTGAGGTATTCCTTTTTCCCTTTGTCAGGATATCATTAAGAATTTCTGTTGCATAGCCTGCTGTATCCTAATCTAACACCTCAGCTCGTACAACGCAGACCTGAAGTGAAACTTTGGTTGGTGTCACGTGAATTCTTAACTGCCATCTTGGTCAGTGCCTCACTGCAACTGAGAGGCCACTTCAGTTGGTACACCACTGACCTGAACTGCCACCTTGATCTTTGTTTCATAGCTTCTGAGCTTACACTTCAGTTGTTACACCACAGACCACATCTGACACCTTGGTCTGTGCCTCGCAGCTCCCAAAAAGCCACCTCAGTCAGTGCCCTGATGCTACTAAGCTGCCACCTCGGTAGGTACACTGCAAATGTGAACTGCCACCTTGGTCTTTGCCCCATAGCTCTTGGACTACCATCACGGTCAGTGCCCCATAACTTATCCAGCTTTTTTCCCTCTACCCTGATGCTACTACGTTCTGGATCCTGCATTCTGCTTTATGTTCCATTGGACTTTTTTGGTTCTCCTCTGCTTGCAGAAAGTCAGTAGACTCGAACATAGCCCCCCCACAGAACCTCTGTACCATCCATTGGTCCTGCACCCTTTTAATTTTTCTACTTTCTATCCTTTCTCATTCTCCTTTCTTGATTTTTTTTCAATCTTTTTTAATTTTCTCCTCAATAGCAGTCACCATCCTTGTCTTTTCTCTACCTTAACTCCAGATGGTGTTCATTTATTACAACACTGCTTGCCTGGTAATTTCTTCAGTCAAGTGAGTGCGCAAATTCACCTGCGTGTCACTAACCAGCATTTAGTTAGAATGTGCTTCAAAACAATTAAAAGAAATTGATAAATTAGACCTTTAAAACAACCAAGACTCAACTTATCACATCATAAGTACTAGTTTTGGGGCACTTTTACTAAGCAGTGCTTGAACTTTAATATTAATAGTTATAATTATAATAATAATGCCTGCGCGGAGTTTGCATGTTCTCCCTGTGTCTGCGTGGGTTTCCTCCGGGCGCTCCGGTTTCCTCCCACAGTCCAAAGACATTCAGGTTAGGTGGATTGGCGATTCTAAATTGGCCCTAGTGTGTGCTTGGTGTGTGGGTGTGTTTGTGTGTGTCCTGCGGTGGGTTGGCACCCTGCCCGGGATTGGTTCCTGCCTTTTGCCCTGTGTTGGCTGGGATTGGCTCCTGCAGACCCCCGTGACCCTGTGTTCGGATTCAGCGGGTTGGAAAATGGATGGATGGATAATAATAGTAGTAACTATGACTGCACACTAGAGCAATGATAAAATTCGCTGCATCAAAGAGTTTTGGGTTAAAATGTAGGTCTGGGCACAGTCTATGTCAGGGCTCCCCAACTCCGGTCCTGGAGGGCCGCAGTGGCTGCAGGTTTTCATTCTAACCCTTTTCTTAATTAGTGTCTTGTTTTTGCTGCTAATTAACTTTTCTGAATTAATTTTAATTGACTTGTTTTTTAAGATTTGTTCCCCTGAATTTCTTTATCGATCCTATGAAATACTTCATTTCTTTCCTTAAATGGCACCCAAACAGAAATGAAATGTGATGTGAGTGAGCCAACAGAAGACCAATTAAGTCAGGGCCTCAAACTCCAACCAGTTTAACTTTAGCCAGTTGCTTAATGAGTCACTGATTCTTGTTGTTAATTAAACCCGTTCTTTAATTCCATGGCTTGTTGCTGCTATCATTGTGCAATAGCATTTATTACTGCAATTGTTGATTTTTCTCTTTTTTAAGAGCACTGTTAAAATGTTTTAGGGACCTGAGCAGATCAACAAGACCTTTATCTTTCTTTATTTTCAGATATTGTATAATGGTCACAGTTTGCTGGTCATGTTTGGGCTAATTTTGTATCTCATTATTATTTGGTTGCTAATTAAGGGAATAGAAACAATTAAGTCTAAGTTTTCAAGAGCAAGTCAATTAAAATTAATTCAAAAGAAGTTAATTAGCAGCAAAATCAGATCACTATTTAAGGAAAGGGTTAGAATGAAAACCTGCAGCCACTGCGGCCCCCCTGGACCAAAGTTGGAGACCCCTGATCTATGTGAAGTTTGCATTTGTTTCCGATGTCCATATGTGTTTACCTCCCTCATCCTAAAGACATGTATGGGTGTCGACTGTGCCCTGCAATGGACTGGCACTCTGTTCAAGGTTGAATCCTGATCAGTGCCCTGTGACGTAAGGATAGATAAAATTTGCATCAAGCAGAATTAATAGATAGATAGATAGATAGATAGATAGATAGATAGATAGATAGATAGATAGATAGATAGATAGATAGATAGATAGATAGATAGATAATACTACCACTGTCAAGATCTCTAAGACCCTAAAAAAGTGTCGGAAGTTGTATAGTTGCACAATGGTAATAAAGTCTAAAGTAATTTTTGTACATTTTCCAAAAAGACATCTATGTTCTTGTATGAAACAATGTGTAAACTTCTATTTCTTGTATTGTAATTGTTATCACAAAGGGTGACAGGTATTCTGCCTAAGTAAACATTCAGTAAACATGATGTCAGAGTTATTTTCATTACCAGTAAATTCCAAAAGGGGTGGCATGGCGGCACAGTGGTTAGTTTTTTGGCCTCACCGAACTGACTGTATGGAATGTTCCATGTTCTCCCGTGTCTCGTTATATTTTCTTCTGGGTATTTTAGCTTCCTCTCACATTTCAGAAATGTTAGGTTGGAATTATTGGCATCTCTAGATTGACCTAATGAGATTGGGTGTGGGTGAGTCTTACGATTGACTGGTATCCTTTCCAGGGTTGTTTGCCACCTTGTGTCCAATGCTACAGGTATAGGCTTTGGCTTCCTGCAACTCTGAAATAGTTTAATTGAGTTCTATTATATTATGTTTTTGTCAGCCTGTCTTCCAGCATTATACTGGGTGGCACACTAAATTATAGCCCGCCCGTTATGGTTTATGCATTGAAATGACCTTCATGACATGCCAGTTTATTTTAATAATTGTTGTCTCAGCTCCTTCTTGACAATCTGCAATTCACTGTAAGTGACAAACTTTTGGTATAGAGATGGAAGCGTTTTCCTGGTTTGTATGTCACTTTTTCCCCAGTTGTTGTAGTGAGCATTTCGTAGCAGCGCTTACAATGGGATGTTGTTCCACAAATCTCTCGTGTGTCAGCTTGAAGAAGCTTATATAAATATACAGCTCCACATCTGAAATAAGATATTCCAGTGAATATGGTTTGTCTTTTATCTTGCATACATACAGAGACTTCTTTTTAGCTTCCACTGACTGTGTTTGTTCCTGCTTAAACCAAGGCAGTCAGGGAATGGGTGTACCATTTGGGTACTATGCATGCAATGCTCATAAACAGAGAAAAACAGGAAAATCAGTGTTTGCAAATGAAGGAAAATGAGTGTTTTGAACTACACAATACTGGCTTATGGAACTTTAGAGCCATCACAAACATTCTACTCAAAGTCTCATCTTTATTTCACCGTTCTCCGTGTTAATTGGCTACCAGAATGTGTTATCTACATGATACTCTCCTGGCACTGGGTACGGTATGGACAGGTAGTCGAGTAATCAGTTTTCCCCTGTGATTCATAGTTAGTGTAATCTGACATCCACAAAGCAATAAGATCCTTCATCTGCAGCCATTATGTGTAACATACTCTTTGACTCCATGTCATGTTGTGTGACACTGGTTGTAAACTTTAGACCAATAACAGATTTATTAATCAGATTTTTCTCAAGATTTCACAAAGTGGGAGCATAACCTTTACTGCACTATTATTGTTTTTATGTGATATCAATTTGCTGCCATTTTGTTGAAATGTTTTGATTGGTAGGAGCAATTTTGTGTATTTGTCATTGTACCGATGATGGCAATGATGTTTGCTGTTGGTCATATGTGCCAAAGGAGATGCAACATGTGATCTCATCATGCTGCTATAATAAAACATGGCGGTGTCCTCAAAGGAAAGTCCTGTGATATTCTACAACTGCAACAAAAATCAAACAATTGATTTAGGCATCAATGAAATGCAATTAAAACCTAATATGTCATGAGATCCATGTGTTTAATAAGCTTAGAACTCATTTATGTGACATTTCATTTGGAATATTCATTTTATTTTTAAATGTATTTTGTTACATTGCTCATTTTTCCAATTAATATGTGGTACATTATACATTTCATCCATCCATCCATTTTCCAACCCGCTGAATCCGAACACAGGGACATGGGGGTCTGCTGGAGCCAATCCCAGCCAACACAGGGAACCAATCCCGGACAGGGTGCCAACCCACCGCAGGACACACACACACACGCACACACTAGGGCCAATTTAGAATCACCAATCCACCTAACCTGCATGTCTTTGGACTGTGGGAGGAAACTGGAGCGCCCGGAGGAAACCCACGCAGACACGGGGAGAACATGCAAACTCCACGCAGGGAGGACCCGGGAAGCGAACCCAGGTCCCCAGATCTCCCAACTGCAAGGCAGCAGCGCTACCCACTGTGCTGCCGTGCCGCCCACATTATACATTCTTTCATTTGTTTTCATTATTATGTTGCATCAGACTGTGAGTATTTATTGAACTGTTCCAGGACAAATTCTGAGAGATTTTAGAATAGAATAGAATAGAATAGAAGTAGAAAGCCTTTATTGTCATTGTAAAAAATTACAACGAAATTACGAGAGCCACTCCAGCTGGGTACAAAGCAGTAAACAACACAAATGGCGCAAACTTCTATTTAAATGCTGATTTGTTTACTGTACTAAAAAAGTTTATCTTAAAGCTGTTAAAAACATTGCTTCACCTTGGCATGAGATAACATCAGAACAGCTGGACCTCAATCATGTGAGAACACCATTGCTGCTAACCTGATCAACCCTGCAAATTTTGAATTGTGGTCCTCTGGAATCTTTCACCCTACAGAGTTCTGCACACTCTGACAGCACCAGGAGAAGATGACAGCCAGGGAACCAAAAGCACTTCAGCTAGCAGAGAACAGCAGCATTTATCTCACTAAATTTCATGGTGTCTTTTCAGCAGAGCCTGATATGAATGGTATACTGATTGATTACGTAATTTTAAGTATACTAGGGTGCTTTAACCCCTGCTCGCTTTGCTCGCCAACCCCCCGCCTGCGCTTCGTACCAGCAACTTCGCGTCTCTGTCCCTCACATACTGTATGTTGATTTCACTTTCACCAAACGACAAAACTTTTAATTCTCGCGGATAGGCCTCTTCATTGGGAAGAAACACTACTTTTCCCTGATGGCAACACAAATTAGACGATCTACAAGTCTCCGACTTAAAGTTTAAATCCGAACAATATATTTGATCTCTTTTCGCTGTTCTGTTATTTCACCGAGTAATAATTTCCGTTTGTTTACACTAATGCGATCTTTACTATCCTTTTTTTGAGACTTTCGAATTTTCATACTTCCATTATCTCTAACCTGCTCTGCATGTGTACCACACCAACGTTTTTGAATTCTTTACAATGTTCTACTTTGTCATCTACTCTTTGTCTTTTATTTCCGGCCCTGGGCGTGGTTAAAGAAGGGCATGGGAAAGAAGAGAAAAGGCATTGGGTGAGAGCGCCACCTTCTGGTTTGGAGTTCAACTACCAGTAGATGAGCCTTCAAGTTGTCTTCCATATGCACTTGTGTGACACATTTGGTTTTTCAATCACTTTGTTATAAATGCACAACCACTGGTCATCTTTATAGCCTCTAGGTTGCTGCTACCTAAAATTTTATATTAATTTTATATTCATAATTTTTTATTCTTGCTTGTCTATGTGTTTCAACATCTTGTCTTTATATTCTTTCTCATTCTTCATAACTTAATTGTTCTTGACACTCCTTAGATGTCACTGGTCTTCTTTTCCTTTCTGCACCTGTAGTGATTATCACTTGATTTCTTTATCACTTTGTTGTAAACACGCAGATCATTTCCACCAGGTTGCCGCTACCACAAATTTTTTACTTCTTTCAGTTCATTATTGTTGTCACATTCTATACCCTGCACTTGACAATCAGCAGATGTGGCTGGTCTTTGTGGTATAGCAGCTCCATGACTCAAAAAGAGTGGCTGTTTTTAATAAATAAACAATTGGTTGGCTCCTTCTCTGTGGGCACCCTCGCGCAGCTGCGGGGAGTTGATGGAGTAATTGAGGCAAGACGCACCTGCACATGAAGGTGCAGTCTTTCTCAATTGCTTCATTGGCTTCCTGTGGTGCACGATTGAGACACTGTGCCCAATAAGCCTTACAAACAAGCTGGCACAGGACAAGGGGGAGAAAAATGGAAAATAACAAAAGAGCAGAGGTTAAAGGATAGAGAGAAAGGCAGAAGCAGTAGTGAGCCGGTGCTTAGACAGAAGCAGGTGGACGGGATTGGTGCCCCAGGGAGTAGTGTGAGGATCACTTCTGCTGAACAACCAGAGAGCAGGAGTGATCATTAACCTCTGGAGTATCCTCTCGCTGAGTGGGTGCGGGAGCAGGCTCTAGTGGCTTCCTGTAGAATGCATTGGATCGGGTGGCGGGGACATGGGCTAGATTTGAAGGATATTTGCACCTTTTGTTTGACTTCTCTCTGTGCTGCAAGTTCTGAGTAGGATAAGCCAGAGAGGCATCGGTTTTTAAAGGGAAGCACTGGGAACTGAGGATGTTAAAAGAAGACTCCTGCATTGTTTTATTGGATTTATTTATTCTGATTTTAACCTGCACTAACACATGGAAGTTTTTATTGATTATTTATTAACTTTTTATGCACAGCACTTTTTGAACACTCTTTGTTTTAATAAACACACTTGAACTTTTCACCATCCCCTTGCTTGGTGTGTTTTGTCCTCATCTGCCATACTCATCTCTGTTACAGTATGGTGTCGGGTTCAAGAGGCTCCCATTATGGAAGAGGGAGCAAGGAGATGACCCGCACCATCACAGTCTACATTTTCTTCCTTTTATGGTATTCTTGGCAATGTAATTGGCTTCTGCGATTTGCATGATGCTCAACAGATGCCGCTGCTCTTCTTATTCTTTTTGCCATATCACTTGCTGTTGCAATCATTTTGCCGTAATAAACATATGACAACCAGAAACTTTGCTGAGGTGGACACTACCAAAATTTTTTGCATTTCCAAAACATACCAGGTCATATGCTTTTTGTTAAAACCAAGATCAAGGTTTCCACCCCATTAGTTTGTGAGTAATTGTGTGACTGATAGAGAGACCTTTACATTTTTTATATACAGTGGAACCTCGGTTCACGAACGTCTCGGTACATGTACAACTCGGTTTACGACCAAAAAGTTCGCCAAACTTTTGCCTCAGTTCACGACCACACACTCGGTATACGAACAAGCCAGGTTCCCTTTTGGTTTGTACATGTTCAGTCTCTCCCTGTGCATTTCCTGTGCAGCGAGCAAGAGAGAGAGAGCGCGGCACACACACACACACACAGAGGCAGCGCGAGAGAGAGGCAGCGCGCCAGAGACAGAGAGAGCCGCGCACACACACACAGGAGCGCTCTAGAGAGACACACACACAGGCGCTCCAGGCTCGCAAAAGAGAGACGCACGCACACACACACAGGCGCGGAGAGAGAGAGAGAGGGAGGGACGCATAAGGTAGAGAAGGCTTGTTTTTGTTTTCAGTTCTATTTACAGTGATCGGTTCGTAGCCTGCATTGTTGCAATGTTACTTTTCTTGGTGGTTTATTAAATTACGGATTTTTCAAATGTTCATTTTTTCCCCTGTGCTTAAAACTCATTAAAAAAAGTGTTTTTAGCAAGCAGTTCTTAGCATTATAGCGCGAACTATTGCAGTGTTAGTTTTCTCTGTTGTTCAAGGTTTTCTCAGTGTTATTCAATGTTTTTACATTTAGTTTACCATTACGCTGTGCATTCTATGGTATAATGAACTATATTTGTGCTTAAAAACTAAACAAAATATATACATACAGTTCATACGGTCTGGAACGGATTAATTGTATTTACATACAATCCTATGGGAGAAATTGCTTCGGTTCACGACCAACTCGGTTTACGACCAGAGTTTTGGAACGAATTATGGTCGTGAACCGAGGTTCCACTGTACTGTATATACTAGCTATACTACCTGTCTAAGACAGCTGAAATCTATGTAATCAATCTGGAGCTCAGTGTTCATATTTGCAGTGCATCATCTATTGGAATGTATTTTGTAATGCATGTAGTAATAAAATACATTACATTTGTCATTCCAACAGATAGCACATCACATTTGCAGTAACAAAATACATATATAATTGGAATGAAAAAAATGAAAAACGAAATGAATTTGTTATATGCTATTTGGTATAGGAGTCATAAATGCTGTGTTTATGTTTGTGATATGCCATCTGTTGGAATGACAAATGTATTGCATATGTCTCTGTTAATGCCATTTGGTATTGGACTTGTGAAAGCTGTGTTGTTTGTGATGCGTCATCTCTTAAAATGTCAAATGCAATGCATTTTATTTCTACAAATGTTTGTGATGTGGCATTTCTTGGAATGGCAGAGACATAGAGACTGGATGGATACACAGATATACACACACATGGGCACTTATCCTTTTATTAAGGTGGATAAATGGGTCTACTCCAAGGCCATGTGTTATACTCCAGTAGACTGAGCTATTTAGAAAAATATGAAAAGGTGTATATTTAGTTATTTGGTAACTTTAAATTGCCATAAAATGAGTGGGATTGGCTCTGTGTGTGAGAAGAATGATGGTCAACAATCGATTTATGGAATTTATTATTTACAATTCATATATTATTTAACACCCCTGGTCCAAATGGCTTTAATTTGAATATGTCGTTAATCTGGTTACATATTGCATAAACAGACTGATATTTGAAAATTGTGCAGTGCTTTCAAAAGTATGCCACATATCTCACCATACAGTAGCTGATGAATCATTTGACCTATCACCATGAATACCACATAACAAATTCAGTTGTGCTTGTCTACAATCTTGACAAATGTGAATATTTTCAGGCTTAAAAGAATAAAAAAAAATAATAATAAAATATGCCAAAAGAATAAAAGTGATTGGTGTCTAGCACCTGTGGTGCTTGGCTGGCTAATAACTGCAGAGGTTTACAATAACAACAGACTTCCCTATTGAGCTCCACTAAGCAGGCTTCAAAGCACTGATCTAATGCTTTATTGCAACACGAAAGCATTGTGGGTGGAAGTCTGTAATGAAGATAAGATTTTGTCTCCTATTATTGGTTCAGTTTTACAATGCCATGGCCTGTGCAGTTTGCTAAAATATATTTGTGCATGCCATATGTTGGGAAAAGGGAATGAAAACCCCTTCCAAAGAAAATACTTCACTTTTTTTTAACTTTACTAGGTGAATGATTGCGGATGCAGTTTTTTGCTTTTGTTTATTTTTGCTAAACTTTTTCTAGCATTTGAACTCTTTGAATGGCAACATAGTAAATTACATTTTGGATATTTGTCTCATTTTCGTGGTTAGAACATTGTTAATATTGGCAGACTGTACACAAGTCTTTCAGCTAATTACATCATTAAACAAGCTGCCTGCGCTGACCTCCCACTGCAAAGCTATGTAGATTCTTCACAATTTCTTTTGAAAGTTTGCTCTCTTCCCCTGCTCATGGATGTTAACATCAGTTGCATGCTGAGCAGATAGGATATCACTGTTTAAGCTCCTCACTGCTTGATTAGATCGCATTTCACTTTCTGAACCCACTTACTGCAGTAACAGTCATTCGGGACAGGAACCAAACCTGGGGGCATTGCTCACAGGGCAGGAACAGACCATGGATTCAGCTGATTAGATCATAATTTTTGTCATTACTTCAGTATAAATGTCATTTCCACGTTTAATATTTCACTACTCTAAAATGGCCCATATAAGTATGTGTAGGAGTGTGCATGGATGTTCTAGGACTAGGGCTCCATCCAGAATGCCCTAAACCTATATGGCCAAGGTTCAGCTCCAGCTACTTGTGACCTTGAGCTATATAAATGAGTTAGAAAATGAATGGATAGTATCATTCAGTCATTAGCTCATATTTTGCCATCTGACTCTGCTTTTACTTGTTCCGGACTTATTTTCCGCTATTGATTATGATCCAGTATGTCATTGCTTATGTTATTTTTATTTTGATTTATCTTTTCTATTACATTTCTATTTTCACCATCTCAGTAATTTGTACTGATCCAAGAACTCCCCTGTGTCTGTTACATTTTGGCTCTATGATCTGAGACAGCAGTCAGCCTATTCGAAATCACCTATTCCTGTTTTTTAAATAAAGCCATATTACTTGAATTAATTCAGTAATGCGAGATGACCTGTACAATATACATCATGTGGATAAAAATGTTACATTAGAGAATTTCAAACTTTTTCTATCCTATGTAATAAAATATCTTCCTGCCACTCTTCTAGTCCAAAACAGCTGTCCTTTCATTCCATAAAGCAATCCTATTTTTATTCTTGTCGCCAGAGTTTGTTCATTTTCAGACCCCAGCTGTGATACAGCCTAACTGCCCTTAAACAGTTGAGGGTTTAAACATTAACCCCCTTTTTTCTTCTTACAAGTTTGAATTGTAGCTCTCATTTTATTGGGTTGTTTTTTTGTCCTCAGGGATTCTGGGTGAGGTTTGTATATTTTACAGATTTAAATGCTTCCATTCAAACCAACCATTTATTCTAAAGTCTCTTCTAAAACACCATTAATGGTGCACTGTAATTATATCTGCTGCTAATCCTTCAGTCTACAGAATGAAAGAAAGAAAGAAAGAAAGAAAGAAAGAAAGAAAGAAAGAAAGAAAGAAAGAAAGAAAGAAAGAAAGAAAGAAAGAAAGAAAGAAATGGACAATTGGAACACAAGAGATTTTTGTTACTAATTACAGGGCATATGCAGTACATACCAAACACATTATAATTACTTAAATAATTAAAATGTAAATTGTTATGGTTTCATCATAAATCATGGACTATTTGTCTAGCAGTTTAATGTAAGTGCAGAAACATTGTTTATTTGAAACTAATTTAACTGAGAGTAACTGCAGTCCGCAATGTCTATGCCGTCACTCGTAACATGCTCACTCATTCTCGACATGCCCATTCCAAGGCATTTGTTGTGTGCACTGATACAATAAATGGATTTTTTTCATTCCAACAGATGGCATATACAACTAATATTATAACCTAACTAGGGGGTTTGCCCCCTGCTCGTTTCGCTCGCCAACCCCCCTGGCCTGCGCTATTACACGCCAGCCACTTCACGTTTCTGCCACTCGTGTTGTGAAGAGAGGGGCTGAACGCACGGCAAGGAGACACGGTTGCTCCTCAAAAACCCCCTCTTAAACGGTCATACAAAGGGAAACAAATAGTTTTTTTTTTTTTTACCTCCTCTTTGCTCATTCAGCTGCTGACTTGCTGCTGCTGCCGTGCTGTGTGATCTGCATCTCATGCGGCATTTAAAAGCCTGTACAGCAGCTGTCCTACTCTTTGTCTTTTATTTACTTTCATGGTTAAATCTCTTGGCACAAAATCTCATCTTGCAGGATGTGAGTTCTTGATATTTTTTAGTTTATAATTTGAAAACAGAATAAGAATCTGATAATCTAACAACATCATATTAAAGTTTGATAAATTCTGAAAAGAATGATACCAAACATATATATGAAGGTTTTAAAATAAGCCGATTTAAAGCGTGATGAAAAACCTCACATAAAATCGTTGCATTTTTAGGCTTAAGATTTTATATATATAGAGTAGAAAAAGGACATTGTATCCATCCATTCTCTATCACTTACCTGGTCTGGGTTGCGGGGAGAGCAGTCTAAGCAAATATATATCTAAATATATCTAAAACTTCCTGGTAGACGGCTGCGTTGACCTTGGACCTCAGAAAACACAATGGACTAACACCAGCAGATGACATGGCACCCCAAACCATCACTGACTGTGGAAACTTTACACTGGACCTCATGCAACATGGATTCTGTGCCTCTCCTCTCTTCCTCCAGACTCTGGTGCCTTGATTTCCAAAGGAAATGCAAAATTTACTTTCATCAGAGAACATAACTTTGGACCACTCAGCAGCAGTCCAGTCCTTTTTGTCTTTAGCCCAGGCGAGACGCTTCTGACGCTGTCTCTTGTTCAAGAGTGGCTTGACACAAGGAATGTGACAGCTGAAACCCATGTCTTGCATACGTCTGTGCGTGGTGGTTCTTGAAGCACTGACTCCAGCTGCAGTCCACTCTTTGTGAATCTCCCCCACATTTTTGAATGGGTTTTGTTTCACAATCCTCTCCAGGGTGCGGTTTTCCCTATTGCTTGTACACTTTTTTCTACCACATCTTGTCCTTCCCTTTGCCTCTCTATTAATGTGCTTGGACACAGAGCTCTGTGAACAGCCAGCCTCTTTAGCAATGACCTTTTGTGTCTTGCCCTCCTTGTGCAAGGTGTCAATGGTCGTCTTTTGGACAACTGTCAAGTCAGCAGTCTTCCCCATGATTGTGTAGCCTACAGAACTAGACTGAGAGAACATTTAAAGGCTTTTGCAGGTGTTTTGAGTTAATTAGCTGATTAGAGTGTGGCACCAGGTGTCTTCAATATTGAACCTTTTCACAATATTCTAATTTTCCGAGATACTGAAATTGGGACTTTCATTAGTTGTCAGTTATAATCATCAACATTAAAAGAAATAAACATTTGAAATTCATCAGTCTGTGTGTAATGAATGAATCTAATATACAAGTTTCACTTTTTGAATGGAATTACTGAAATAAATCAACTTTGTCATGATATTTTAATTTTATGACCAGCACCTGTATATATATATTTTTTTTTTGTTCTTTATTTTTGCCTTATACAGTTTCTTGTATTTGTTAGTTTTAGCATACCTCTTGGGGTCAGAGGGCAGGGTCAGCCATTGTATAGCAACCCTGGAGCAATTGCAGGTTAAGGGCCTTGCTCAAGGGCCCTATATTGGCAGTAACGGGTATTTAAACCGTCAACCATCCTGATACCAGTGCAGATCCTTAGTCTTAGAGCCACCCATGATGTCCCTTTAACTGTTGCATCCTCCAGCTCCTGTGGGGGTATACCGAGGCTTTCTCTGCCCAGCATAGAGATATAATCTCTCCAGCGTGTCCTATATCTGCCCCAAGGTCTCCTTCTGTTTGGACTTGCCCAATCAACTCCACAAAGAGGCATTCAGGAAAATATCAACCTTTATAATGCACTAGTGAGGCCTCATCTTGAGTACTGTGTGCAGTTTTGGTCTCCAGGCTACAAAAGGACATAGCAGCACTAGAAAATGTCCAGAGAAGATCGACTAGACTGATTCAAGGGCTACAGGGGTTGAATAGCGCTTTGAGTACTGAGAAAAGCGCTATATAAATGTAATGAATTATTATTATTATTAATTATGAGGAAAGATTAAAAGAGCTGAGCCTTTACAGTTTTAGCAAAAGAAGATTAAGAGGTGACATGACTGAAGTGTTTAAAATTATGAAGGGAATTAGTACAGTGGATCGAGACTGTTATTTTAAAATGATTTCATCAAGAGCACGGGGACACAGCTGGAAACTTGTTAAGGGTAAATTTCGCACAAACATTAGGAAGTTTTTCTTTACTCAAAGAACGATAGACACTTGGAATAAGCTACCAAGTAGTGTGGTAGACAGTAAGACATTGAAGACTTTCAAAACTCGACTTGATGTGTTTTTGGAAGAAATAAGTGGATAGGACTGGCGAGTTTTGTTGGGCTGAATGGCCTGTTCTCGTCTAGAGTGTTCTAATGTTCTAATCAGCTCTGTAATAGATGTTAAGCCATCTGTAAGCTTAGAACGCTGATTCTTCAAAACATTGAAATATCTTCATAGTACATGTTTAATTATTCTATCCATCTATCCTTCCAGTGTCACGCCAGCCCCAGCAAGAATACAGCGCGAGGCAGGAACACTCCATGAACGGAGCGCCAGCTCCTCAATAGCACTGATGTTAAAGTTTTATCTGTATAATATAATTAACATATTTTGCTGCATTTCATCTTAAAAATGATATTGTCATCATATGTAAATACGCGCTTTATTAAGTGGCTTAGGTTGTGCAATATTATAACTGTATCGCAAGTTTACAGTGAGGTAATTGTACTTATAAGTAGCGTTCTACAAGGAGCACTTGATGGACTGATTGAGTGTGTTTATAGTTCTTGGGATGAAACTGTTTCTGAACCGCGAGGAAAGGCTCTGAAGCGTTTGCCGTATGAGAGCAGCTGAGGCAGCATGTGCTTGATGCTGTATAACGATAATTCTCTTTCCAATCATCTGCTGTAGAGCTGTGATTCCCCACTCAGATACAGTGATATAAATACTCCGAGTGGTGCAGTGAGAGTAATATGGAAAAAAATGATCCGCTGTGGCAACCCCTAACAGGAGCAGCTGAAAGAAGAAGAAGAAGGAGCAGTGAGATTAACAACGCTAAAGCAGCTATGGTATTTAGAATAGTTTGACCATTCTGTGGATGATTATATTGTTACAGGTTAATTACAATCAGATGCATTAAACTAATAAACAATATGCGGTTCATATCAGCGTATTTATAAAGCCGCGTCAGGGATGTGGATCTAAAACTGAAAGGGAAACCACACTGGAACAGTAGCACTGCTTTGACGCTGTGTGCCGCCAGTTTGCAAAACTGAGTAGAGAACTTGCGTACGCCAAGCATTTAGCTACCGTGAAAATGTGCGTGGCTTTACGCCAAGTTTAGGTTTTGTACATCGCGATTTGAGCGTGGAAACAGGCTTATGCAACATTTTTGTGCGTATGCACCATTTATACATGAGGCCCCTGGTGTTCTTTCAGCTCAAAATATTATTTGGGCATTCTGCTTTTGCTCCTTAATCCAGTTAAAAGGCACTTGCAAGATGATTCATTAATAGACAATTTGCTTTGTGCTTTGACTTTGCTCCTCTCCTTTATGTTTCAGTTTTATGGATTGGTTCAAAAAGTTGTCCAGATTTTTTATAATCTTTTCTGCATTGGCAGGCCACAACTGCAATGTTTTGTCCAACCGAGAGTCCATTACTTGTACTCTATTTGTGAAAGCAGGTAACACATGACATGCTTTTGGTACTGCTCTTAGCTTGGCATTGTCATCCAGAAGTTTTACAATTTTTTCACACGCTTTTCGTTGTGTTATCATTGGGATGTTCACTTTTTCATAGAATGTCTTAACCTCTGACAACACCAGCTTAGCTGCTTCCCATTTGGTGCGATTTTCATGGGTACCATCTTGAATATGACACATCTGACATCATAATACTTGATGGCATTATGGAAGACGTGAACAAATAATTTCTGAATTAGCCTGTGTAATTCCACCACATAAGCCATACAGTGCAGCATTCTGTCTAGTACTTGGTATGTGCCCACAGCTTCTTAGCAATAATGAACTTTTGTCGCTTGATTCTGCCATTGAACTTATTTTATCTATAAATTAGACACAATCAAAATTGTTTATACTTTGTAATTCTAGTGTCTCAGGAAAATAGTAGTAATTGGTGAATGTTTATGAAATAAACATGTCATGAAAAGTCCTGAAAATTATCATGAAATAACTATAAGCAAATGAGGCAACTGCCACTAATAAGTATATACTGTTTAATGTAAAATGCATCCAATCATAACCAACTACCAATGACCATTCAATAAAACAAAAACTGACAAAGCTTACCAAAACTTATTAAAAGATGTGTGCTACAAGAATGTCAACACTGCCTGCAGCAAAGAATATTCATTCTTGTAAAAGAAACTTCACATAAATAAGTAAAGCTGCAGTAATGAGCACTCGAGTAATTAGCAAGCGCTATTGAAATATTCAGACTGAAGGAGGTCATCCTAAATGAAGTAATAATTGAAAGATATTTTGCACTTTTAACTGCAGTGTAACAGAACATTTTTCAACTAGGGACAGGTCAGATTTCAAAAGTTGGGGCAAATGATGCACCCTAATTTAAAGTTAGTTCATACCTTTTCATTGTGGCCTGCAGAGGGTGCTCCAGCTCCCCAAAACCGACACAAATAGACACAGGCACACATTCAGCACAAACAGGGGCTTTTTTCTGTGGGAAATGCTTCCCAAATCATTTCCCACAACACCAATGCACAGTACAGCAAAACACAATTATAAAGCACACAGCACTTTCTTTTTTTGTCTCTTTTTCAGCACCCCTCTCTCCCTTCCCTCCTTTTCCTTCTTCCAGCAAGCTTCATCCACCTTCCTCCCAGCTCTGGCTCTTGGAATGAAGGCAGCACGCTTCTTTTGTGCTGCACCCAGGAGTACCTCCGGTGGCCCATTAGCGTGGCCTAGAAGCACTTCTGGGTGAGGCAGAAGCCCAACGAAATAGGGCTTTGCAGTCCCTGTAGAAACCCCTGGCGGCACCCACGGAACCCAACAGGGCTGAGGTAGCAAAATCCAAGTCCCATGATACCCTGTGGGAATCTGAGGCACTGATACAACCCAGGGGGGCTGCCATATGGCAATCTGGATGCATGTTCTCCCCTCTGGTCCTTCCAGGTAAGAACAACAGCCGTCCACCCAATCATGAAGCAGCTTTATTTTATTTGGGTGGTGCCATTTTGTGGGCCATTTGTTGCTATCTATGATCGATTGGAAGTCCAAGATTACAGATGCAACACAAAACGTATAGATTTTTATACTGATTTTACCACTTTTTGTACTGATTTAGTGTTCCTGGCTCTTAATCTTTTGGAACTGAATTCCAACTTTTATTTAGTTTTGTGTTTTGGCTTTGAAGTCTTGATTTTTAAGCTTCCTAATTATGAACCTTGGCCCTAGTTATCGACTACATTTCATCTTCTGCTCCCTTGTTAATTTAACCTGCAGTGATTGTATTGCAGGCAGAATAAGAAACAGCTTCAGTCCTGGAAGATGTGCTTCAGCCTACCAAGCTGAAGTCGAAGATCTGGCCTCCTGCCAGTCTCTACTTTTAATATGGAAGCAAGGCCCCACTTTTTAATGCTAGAGACCATGTGCTACTCCCATTGGCCACAAACTTTTGCAGTATCCAACAGAACCCCCAGTAGCCCCCTCTTTCTCTCTATCAATTTGTTTTTTCTCATTCCGAGTATAGGGCCATGTGCACTAGGTTATTGCAAGAGCTGAGGCCATTCCTCTCATGTCAATACTAATGTTTTTAGGACACACATCTCTGCTGAATTTCCATACAGGTATGTGAAGTATTTTTTCTGTGAACAGTGTAATCCCAACACTCTTCTGTGGGACCTCCTGCCAGCCAGACACCTTTTCACAATCCATCTATCCACCCACTTTCTAAACCATCTATGCTACTCATGGTCACAGGAACACAGCACCTACTGTATGTTGGAAGCATAGGGAGCAGATGGGAACCTACTCTTGACAGTGCAACAGTTCAAGACAGGACACATTCATGCACACACCTAGACTCACACACATTTATTGAAGTCACCAAGTAACCTAACACAAACAATGATGGAATATGTTACCAAAACATGTAGTTGAAGAGGAAAACTTTGGGGTTGGGAGGGAATTGAGGATGATTTGAAGGACCTGTGAGTGACAGGGGTCTTCTAAAATACTGGAACATAATTTTATTATTGTTTTATCAGTCAGTTAAAATACATTTAAAGGAACAATTTACTTATAATTTTAGAAACTAATGTTTTTTGACAAAAGTAGCCATCCAAATTTAAATATTTAAGCCATATTTTTTGGCTAATTTGAGTAAGTATGGGACTCAACTACAAATATACCACCCTTCATTTATAAAGTTATCAAAAGCTTCAGTTAGATTTCGGCTTGTTGTTGTGGTGACACAGCCATCGTACTAATATGTTATGCTTTCATGGGGCCTAAAATCTCCTTTTGGCACCCCTGGTTCTAGCTCATAAATCTTGACAACATTTAAGACACATATGAATGAGATGCTGGAACATCTTAGCTCTTAGCTAAACAAACAAGCTTAATGATCTGAATGGTTTCTTCTGATTTGTTAAATTTCTTATGTTTTTATAAAAGTTAAAAACAGAGCACCCAGAGAATGTACCAGCTTCCCACAGACAGTGAACCCAGGAATCTGGAGCTGTGAGACAGCAGAGTTAATCACTTAATCACCATGCTGCCACCCTCATCTTCACAAAAGACACTCATTTTATGGTGCTTTGTATGTTTAACTCTGTGCTTGTGAGGGTAGCCTATTAACAGAGTGACTAGCACTACTGCATCACAGAGTTCTGGCTTGAATCTTGCCATGATTACATTTGGAATGAAGTTTGCATGTTCTACATGTGTCTTCATGTGTTCTCTGGCTACTGCAGTGTTCCTCCCGTGTTCCAAACTATTACGCGTGACCTGCAGGGGACGCTCTAGCCATCCAAACCCAACACAAGCAGACACCAGGCACAAGTTTAGCACACAACACACAGGTTTAATTACAAGGGGAACTCTTTCTAATCATTCCCCTTAGTAGCATAGTATACAGCACCACAAGGCACAAAGTAACAAAGTACTTTCTCCTTCTTCTGCTTTTCTTTCTATTTTCCTCCTCCTCGATCTCTTCACCTCCACTCCTCTTCCGGCAAACTTTGTTTACCTCCTCCCGACTCTGATTCCCAGAGTAGTGGCAGCTGGCTCCATTTTTCAGATACCATGGAGTACGTCTGGTGCCACAACAGTGTGAAGCAACAAAGTAGGGCTCTGCAACCCCTGCAGCACCCCCTGGCGGCACCTCCAGAACCCAGCCGGGCTGTCTCAACAGAGAGTAATTGCAGACCACAGTACGTGTAAAGTCAATCATGTAATGCCCCTACATCACGAAACGCTCTCAACGTCAGTCACGTAACACCCATTGCATTAGACTATGATTAACATTAGGGCCCCATTACACTATGGTTAAGTTTAGGGTTGTAGGGGGGTTATCTGAGTCAAAAGGAGTTTTGTGACTGACATTGTGGGCATTACCTATGTATGTCATAGGTATTGCAAGCTGCAGCTAGACCCTTCTCGGTTGTTTCAAGCTCCAACTCCCATGAAACTCTGCGGGAATCCATGGCACTGTAGTAATACCAGGGGGCTGCCACCTAGTGATCCGGGGGAGATAATACCCTGTGCATGATCTCTTCCCCAGTCCTTCTACTATAAGCAGGTCTCAGTCAGGTAGGGGTCCTGGCCATCCGTGACATATGTTAATTGGTGACTCTAAACTGGCTTAATATGAGTAAGTTTGTGTGTGCATTAGTATGAACTGTGATGGACTGTTGTCCATTCAAGGTTGGTCCCCATCTTGCACCCAATCCTTCTGGGATTTGTACTCCAACCCTCCTTTAACTGGATTAACCAGCTTTGAAAATGAATGGAGAGATGAAATATGTTTGTGTTTTTGTTCCATGTCATCTTGCATTTTAATTTAATTATCCTGGACAAGTAATTTGTATTTAGCACTCTGGACTTACATGTGGAAGTGCACTTTAAGAATCAACTGAATTGAATTAAATTAATTAGACTGTTTAGGCCCTCATTTCTAAAGGCTTATCTGTGAACTGCACTCTTTCCAAAGTGAATATTGTAATAAATCACCTACCAGACGCAGGACTTTAAATTGATTTAGCCAGAACTGAAAACAAGAGAAACAAAAGCAGCAGCTTATGCTTGTTTTGTATATATAAATAAATAACATTATGTCTTCTTATTCGCAAAGAAGAATCCATCTTCTGTGGATAACACATCTAAAATGCGTTGTCATAAATGCCTCTTTCTTCAGTATTGCAGATAAATGGTTCTTTAACTTGGCCTTGGGCCTCTCTGTTGGCAGCTGTTTTTTTCTTTCAACCCATTCTTGTGTTAGAGGCCTGCCCTTGATATACATTTAACTTGCTGTAGTGCTGGCTGCTGGTTGTCCTCTGCCATCTCCATTTTCTCAAAAGTACCTGGTTCACTTTTCTTAAAGATAAACAATGATTTAAAGCTGTTTAATGTATACAGTACATGGGTGAATTCATTCTTTTCTTTCATGCGTAATTCATGAGAAGTACTTATGAGCACTTTGAGAACACTAAGTTTTTTTGTGTCTGGTACCTCCTGATTTACTGGTATGAGAGAACACCCTCATACGATATACCATTTCAACCAGGGCCGTCTTAATGCATGGGTACACTGGGCAGTTGCTGGGGGCCCCACGAGCATAGGGGCCCCATGCTAATCTATGTATGTTGTGATTTGATGAGTGGTTGTGTGGATAGGGGCCCCAGTGCATTGCTTTGCCCGGGGGCATATAATGCTGTTAACATGGCCCTGCATTTGACTTGTCTGAATGTCTAGTTATGCAAGATGTTCACCTTTTTGAGGTCCCCACTATTTTTGGCCTTTTGGACATAAATAAACTCTCATTTTACACCCTTATGATAAAGGATAAATCAATAGGTGTCTTCATCAAATATGATCAGAAGAACTTGAAGTAGAGCATGTCACATCAAACAATCCAAGAGGTTTGCCCCGTAAAGGGATACAAGGGGTCAAAGTTACTCCTTTTCTGAGTTTACTGATCACAAATAGGAAGGTTTAAAATTACAAATTTCAAACATAAGCATGTGGGGTATCATTTAAGACTATGGCAAGATTACACATTACAAATATGATGTTATTTTTTATTTTTGATCCTTTTCTAGGGATCTAGCCCTCTATGGTCCTCTATCATGGGATGAAAAATGGCAGATTCTATTACAATCAAGAATATTTAGATTTTAAACATTTTAATTGTGGCAAACATTTTAATATTTCATATATCTGATGAATCTCTTCTCCTTTATGATGTAGTTCAACTCAGGGTTGACATAACAATTTGGGGGGGGGGGGGGTGAGTTTGGGGTTGGGAGGGAAGTGAGGATGATTTCAAGGACCTGTGAGTGACAGGGGTCTTCTAAAATACTGGAACATAATTTTATCATTTTTTTTATCAGTCAATTAAATTACATTTAAAGGAACAATTTTCTTATAATTTTAGAAACTAATGTTTTTGACAAAAGTAGCCATCCAAATTTAAATATTTAAGCCAGATTTTTTGGCTAATTTGAGTAAGTATGGGACTCAACTACAAATATACCACCCTTTGTTTGTAAAGTTATCAAAAGCTTCAGTTAGATTTCGGCTTGTTGTTGTGGTGACACAGCCATCGTACTAATTTGTTATGCTTTCACGGGGCCTGAAATCTCCTTTTGGCACCCCTGGTTATAGCTCATTAAGTAAATCATTACATTTTTTACAAACACCGTGAATTAAGATGGCTTACACTAAATCAGACCTTTTCTCTGTTTTTTCACTGTCAAGAAGTTAACAATGAGAAGGCAAACATAAAAGTAGTAAAACAGCCTTTAGTGTAGTAGGTCTATGATAAAACAATTGTTTCTAGCTTCCTTTTATTATTACAAGGATGCCTCACAAATGTAGAAGGCATATTTTCTTAAATTGAAACCTTTGCTTCTTCAAAGTGGATGCATTTGGTAAGTTTTCAGGCTTTTTCATTGAGAAATGAACTCAAGTACCCTCCATCCCCATTGTAAGCTGCAGGAACAGACAGGGTATTTTTTTAAAAATTTAAAAATGCTTTAGAACACAATTTTAGATGGAAAATGTATATATTCAATTGATTGTAAAGAAATAAGTTTGAATTGAAAACTACTGCACTTATCCTGTAGGATAATGGCACTCTCCTTGCCCATGGTATAGTAGTGCAGCCAGTTTGGCTGTGAACCATGTAAAATAAAGTGCTAAAAGAAAACTGTAGCCAAAAATGATTTCTTGCATGATCAAATTTTTATTGAAGTTCAAGAAGAAAACAAATCAATATACAGTAAATCAAAAATTAACAATCAAGATAAGTAGTAAAACAAAATCCCTGCACCATGGTGCCCACCTCCCACTCATCCCACCCAGACTGCCTGTGCAGACCGGGAAGAACGTTTTAACAGAGACAGCAAAAAAGACAAATTAGAAACTAAGAATGGGGAGGCATCACTGATCATCAACCAAATGCACAGCCACTTCGTTATATTGGGCTCAGATGATCCGCTGATAGGCACCACTGAAAGATTAGGTTAAGCACAGACATTTTCCAGAGGTTTACAAAAAGAGAGATAAAGAATCAGGAGATTTTCAACAAGAGGCTTGGAATAATTTAGCAGTGATTGAACTCTCTGCTGCATGAAGTTAAGGATTAGAGCAGAGAGGGCCAGGAAAAGGAATATATGAGACAAAAAGGGAATGATAACAGAGAAAAGATATTGAAAAACAGAAACTGAGGAAAAATTTCAAAACATATGAATAAATGTGCCTGGGTGATTTGAGGAACAAAACTAAAAGTTGGGGTCAGGTACCAAATGCATTGCCAAATGATTGTGAGAGGTGTTAGGTATAGTCGATATACAAATTTTAACGGAACATGCTGATAATTTGAGTTTTGAGAGGATGCAAAGATGTTATAAATAGAATTTTTCATGAGATGAGAGGAAAAGCATGCCAATTTATCATATTTTTTATGACTTTATTAAAGTAAAAACACTCCATCCAGTTTGTGAGCTTGCACTTTCCAAAACGGGATTAATGAAAGCCACAGACAAGAAATAAGTAGCAGGGATGTCAATCCATTGCAGTAATACTTTATATCACTCCCATATACTGTACAAAAAAGTTTAATTATCTAATTAAAAAGTTTTTCAACTTAAGAAGGAAGCAGGAATCTACTAGCATAAATTCACATGGGCACACAAACTTTGTCCCAGCAGTCCACGTTGGCAAAAAATAATCGATAAACTTCTGAATACAACACTATGCAGATTAGCATAAAATGCTAATCGTAATACAATGGTGTATTTCACTAACTGATATTGAGAACATTTAGCTTGAATTACCCGGTAGCCTAATTGGCAGTAAATTAAATCAAATACATTTAGAAGCAATTATATCCTCTAACAGGGAGGAAGTAACATTGAATAGAGCCATAACAACTATCACCACAAGTCAGCCATAACATGGCAACCCCAGAATCCGATTAAGCAATATTTCATTTTAAGAAAGTAAACGCCTGAGCAACAACTAATTAATTGCAATCATTAGCTGACCAATTAATACAGCTTAATAGCAATCCCCAGGAAAGATGGTCAGAAAATAATTCAGAAGTTTCCACCATACAACAATCCTAATCCTAAAATAATTTAAATAGATTAATTAGGTTAATAGGTTTTTATACCAATCATAACTACGCAGAACAGGTGTCATATTAAACCCAAATTAGTCCAGTAAATCATGAACCACTAAAGCAAAATCTATTTTAATATAACAATAAAGAGCAAAAACCACATTTTCTCTAATCAAACCTTAAAGAGGAACCCTGAGAAATCTATAATTTCTCATCTTGTTTCACTGGGATTTTTTTTGTCAACTCACATGTCAGAAGGAGGTGGAGAAGGAGCGATCTGTGACAAGGCAAAGCATTCTTTTCTTAGTCTGTATATTAAGGGTTTCCTCTTGTGCCCATCTACAACCTGCCATATTGCTTATTTAGTTTTGTTTGATGCCATTTTGAAATTTCATGAACATTGCTGTGGCAGTTGCTAGCCCTGTGACCCGTGTCATTTGTAACTTACAAAAGTTGGAGACCCTGTTTAGTCAGTATCTTAGTACAGGAACAGCGACAAAACTCTATCAATCTTTTGATTTCATAATTTGGCTTGTTTTTGTTTTTCAGACTTCTCAATTAGGTTTGTTATTTTGTCCTGATGACCTGATATTGATGGTTTTGCTTTGTTTCTAGATGATTCTTTTGTCCTTTTTCCTCAGGTCTTTTCCTGGTCTACTTTACTCCCAGCTACAGGGAGTATAGTCATAAAGTTTGTGGACTTTTACTATTTACTATTTTGGATATTCTGCTTTTGGGTTTAGTGTTGGTTATAAATGTTTACAATTTAGATTTGTGAACTTTTGGCACATCATTTTATTTTTGGTTGCAGTGTTTGTTAATTAATTTCAGCTCCTTTTCTCTTTTTATTTGAGATTTTGTGTTTTGAATTCATATTTGTAACACATTTAATTATTGTATTGGACAAGATTCTTTGACCATTTTGAGATCATCATAACATTAGGACTTTCTCATACTTTTTCCATTTTGTAGGACAGAAGTTTCAGGAAAATCTTTTGTCCATCCATCCATTTTCCAACACGCTGAATCCGAACACAGGGTCACGGGGGTCTACTGGAGCCAATCCCAGCCAACACAGGGTGCAAGGCAGGAACCAATCCCAGGCAGGGTGCCAACCCACCGCAGGGGAAATCTTTTGTTCCTATCATATTTATCCAAATATGATAATACACAAGACAAGCTGCTGAACCACCTACTCAGTTCCTTTGACACATGAATTAAATAATAACAGAATGTGACTAAAATGTTGACTGCTTTTTCTCACTTTGTCAACTGTGAAATGGGATTCCTTTCAGATCATGATTTTCATTTTAAATACCTTCCTCTTTCACATTACATTCTTTTCCATTTCAAAATAATAAAGATACATCTTTGAAAAGAGTAAAACAATGGAAACATTCACAATGTTTATACTGAAATGTTCACAGCTGTGTGGTACATGTAAAAAAACAGATTTTCTGCTTCCAGTCATGTTTGTAGGTATTAAAGTGCTTTAAATTTCTTGCTTGACTATTTTCGTATTATTTTTATTTTGCGTCTGTTAAGTTATTACTGAACACTTGTCAGACACCTTTACACAAGGAGACATGCAAAATCAGGATTCATTACTATTATAGCCATCCAAGTTTAAATATTTAAGCCATATTTTTTGGCTAATTTGAGTAAGTATGGGACCCAACTACAAATATACCACTATACTATTATATGCATATATATACTGTATATATATAGTTATATATATTTATATTGTGGTGGACAGACGGGATGGTGCATTACCTCCCCCTGGGCGTTGGATGACCACCACCCTGGGTTGGAGCGGTGCTTCAGTCTCTCACAGGGCTTCATGGGAGATGGAGTTCTCCACAGGCCTGTTGGGGTCTGGGTTGGCTGTCAGGGGGCGCGGCATGGGTCCCTGAGCCCAGCTGGACTAATCTTCAGCCCCACCCGGGAGTGCAATCAGAAACAGGTGATCAAGCACCTGGAGCACTTCCGGGTGGGCCATTAAACCACCACTCAACGGCCAGAGTCGGGTGAAAGGAGGACAAAGCTTGTGGAGTAGTGGTGGTGGAAGACAGAGAAAAAGAAAGGATTATTGTGTGTCTTGTGCTTGGGACTGTGTTGTGGCTGGAGGGATTATGGGGAAGATGTGCCCTCCAGCTGAAGAAAATAAATAGTTCATTTTATTTTACGAGTGCCTCCCGTGTCAAATCTGTATAGGGTCCAGCACAAAGATGTCAGTTCTAGTCCCAGCACCATCATGAAACATCACTTCTGTTCCCGGCCACCAAGATTAAATCTTTTCCGGGAACCTGGTCTATAAAGACGCCCTTTTGATTTAAGGAGGCAGTTCAACTTGAAAACTCGACCTGCACACTTCAGTGCTTATTTAAACCATTGCAGCCAGGTATAATATATGGGTGGCTGCCCCAAACCTTTCTGTGTGTCTGAGGCTGATTTATCTCACAATACATATGTGTATATATATATATATATATATATATATATATATATATATATATATATATATATATATATAATGTGTGTGTGTATATGTATGTATATGTAATTTTTTTTTTTTTGCTGGGGGAGATCAAATGTTCAAAGTCACACTGCGAGTTGGTGATGGATATTGACTCTGTAACCTTGTACTTTAACGTTTAGTACACTAGGCACAATGCCATGTTGAAAATAAAATAGGAATTCTTTTGAAATCAATCTTCATGGATAATCTTTTAAGTTAGCTTGCGGCATTCTATTTTAGTTATTCACAAGCATTTTTCTATTTAGTTAATACAGATCTGTTGATGAGATGGTGATGTCATTGTGTGTTTGAGTGAGCACTGCAGTCAAATGGATATATTTTAAGTAGGTCCCCAGAGGCTGGCTAAGGTTAAGGAAGGTGATGGTGTGTTCTTTTTTCCTGAGTCTGTAGCATGCCCTTTTTAATTACGACTAAAATGTGGTCTGTTTGCTCTTCTGGCAGCCTCCTGTTTGTCTCTTGGGATGCTAAGTTGGACTTAAATAGCCGCAAGCATAAATTCATATCTACAGATAACAGTGATAATGCACAAAGAAAAACAAAAGGGATCAGGCTGGATTAAGGAAGAGAGAAGCTGGTAATTGCAGCCATTCATTAGGGATACCATTAAAAAAATGTTTGGCTATTTAGTACGCCAGTTAATTTTTTTTAGTAATAGTCAACATAATAGCATGATTTATGAATATACTGCTGTAATGCCCAATAAGAAAATGTCTATAATTTAATGTTTAAATTACTGTTATTAAGTATTCAACTTTTTAAAAATGATACTACATAACAAATAAATCTACTTATTCTAATTCTGTTACTTTCAGTTGGATCCTATTTAGACAAAATTAGCAAAAGGCAGAACGAGCCCCAGGCATGGCAGCAGTCCACCACACTGCCCATTCCACTCAGCTCAATTTAATAATTAATAACCTAAATCCACATCATTCAGGTGTAAAACAGAGAACCCAGAGAAAATCTCACACACATATGAGAGGAATGTGCAGACAGCGAGTGCATTTACTTGCACTTTAATAACCTGGTTATTCACAGGCACCTGGTTTCTAAAATGCTACGTATACCTTTATTCCGGTTAAAGACACCAGGATATTGGTCGCTGACACTTAGATTTCAACGTGAGTAACCGGTTGTTTGTCCATGTAAATACTTAACGAGGTTACCCTTAATGATTTTATAGTTTACGCATCTCTGTTGCACTTTGTTACCCTGTGCATGCATTAGCATCGCACACACTTCCAGAAGCTAGGGGTAGAAAACAGTGGAAGCTCACTCTATTCCTTCTCCTGGTTGAAATAATATGTCTCAGTATTACAGAAATGTCTAAGTTTATGTTAATGAGCTGAATGTACAGTGCTAGGTTTAGCAGAACAATCTCATTTGCAGTGTTGGGGGGTAATGTGTTAAAAGTAACATGTGTTAACTTGTCAAATTGCTTTTTAAAGTAAATAGTAACCTAACACAATACTTATGTTATTGAAGTAAAATTACCTGGGTTATTATTAAGGCACTGCGGTGGGTTGGCACCCTGCCCGGGATTGATTCCTGCCTTGTGCCCTGTGTTGGCTGGGATTGGCTCCAGCAGACCCCCGTGACCCTGTGTTTGGATTCAGCGGGTTGGAAAATGGATGGATGGATTATTAAGGCAAGAAGGAAATGCACAGGTATGCCATTATTCCTTTGCAGAGCTTAATAAAGTGGGGGTGTGGGGGGGATAAAGGGGGGAGAGAAGGAGAGCAGGCTATATCTAATCTATTCTTCTAATCCTTATAATTATAAATATCAATGCAACAATAGGCTAAAATGCAATAACTCATGGGGAATTTTGAAATTAAGATTAAAACTGCCTCACTACCAGTTAAGACTATAAAATGACATTAAAAACTCAGAATCAATGTCTCCATGATGGGACAGTTAACTTTGTGAGCTGGAATGTTAAAGGCCTGAATCACGAATTAAAGAGAAAGAAAGTATGCTCTCACCTAACAGGCTTAAACGCTAAAATAGTATTTTTACAGGAGACCCACTTACTAAGCAAGGATCAGTTCAGACTACAAAAAGACTGGACTGGCCAAATGTTCCATTCTAGCTTTATAAAGAAAACTAGAGGGGTGGGAATTCTCATACACAGAACAGTTCCATTTGTAGCATCAGACGTAGTATCGGACCCTGAAGGGAGATATGTGATGGTCATGGGCAACTTATTTAACAGTAAAATGATTTTGATAAATGTTTATGCATCCAATATCAATGATAAGGAATTCATGCAAAATCTATTTGCATCAATTCCCAATGTGAACACTCATAAAATTATAATGGCTGGGGACTTTAATTGTGTTTTAAATCCACTCTTAGATAGGACTCCTGTGACAGGGGGGACAACATCTAACACTGCAAAGACAATTACACAGTTTTTAAGTGACCACAACTTATCAGACCCCTGGAGGTTTCTAAACCCAAACTCAAGAACATATTCGTTCTACTCACCAGTGCATCATAGCTACTCAAGAATTGATTATTTTTTTATAGATAATAATTTCCTGCCTACGATTAAATCGTGCAAATACGACACAATTGTTATCTCCGACCATGCCCCTCTAGTCTTGGAGCTAAAATCATTAAGCCCCTCACACTCACCTCGTAGATGGCGTCTTAACCCTCTTCTATTAGCAGACGAGAACTGCACAGAATTTATATCCAAACAAATCAGCTTCTTCCTAGAGGCAAACACGCCCACAGAGGTTTCTGCAGGAACACTCTGGGAAACTCTAAAGGCCTTCTTAAGAGGACAGATTATTTCATATCTTTCCCACAGAAATAAATTAGAAACCAAGAAACTGTCAGAGCTAAGAAGCGAAATTACTAGAATAGATGAAGAACAAGCCAGGCATCCAAGTGAAGCTCTTCACAGGAAAAGGCAGGCCCTGTATACAGAACTCAACATCTTAACAACTAAAGAAACTGAACAACTTATTTATAAGTCAAGACATCATTACTATGAACACAGAGAGAAAGATAATAAGCCTTTAGCTCAACAAATTCACAAACAAGAAGTTCGCAATGCAATACCAGTAATCACCAACACGAATGGAGAAGAAATCATTGACCATAAAAATATAATGCACGCATTTAGAGATTATTATAAATCCTTATATTCTACTGAGTTCAAAGAAGACAACACACAATCTAATGCATTTCTCGATACATTACAGACACCACAAATAGATGCTTTAAGTGCTGAGGAACTGGATAAACCTCTGACGCTAACAGAATTACCAGATGCTATAATGTCACTTCAAAGCGGGAAATAGGCAGGCCCTGATGGTTACCCCGTAGAATTTTATAAGAAATTCTCCACTCAGCTAGCTCCCCTCTTATTGGCAACATTTACAGAAGCTAGAGACAACCAAATACTATCTCAAACATTTCGTCAAGCATTAATCACCGTCTTTCCTAAACAAAATAAGGACTTGTTACAATGTGCATCATACAGACCAATTAAACTCCTGAATAATGATGTTAAGATACTCTCAAAAATTCTAGCTAGAAGGATGGAGAAAGTGCTGCCCTCAGTAATATCACAGGATCAAACTGGATTTATTAAAGGCTGACACCTATCTTCCAATCTCTGACGCTTGTTTGATTTTGCTGGTGAATATATAACATTAAACACCCCAGAGATATTACTATCATTAGACGCAGAAAAAGCATTTGATATGATTGAATGGAACTACCTTTTCACTGCATTGCAGAAATTTGGGTTTGGCCCGAATATTTGTGCATGGATCAAACTACTGTATACCAATCCAGAAGCTTCAGTTTGTATTAACAACATTTGTTCAGACTACTTTAAGCTAGAACGTGGTACCAGACAAGGATGTCCCTTGTCACCACTGCTGTTTGCAATCACCATTGAACCACTGGTAGTTCACTGTTGAAATTCCTATCAGATAAAGGGAATTATAGAGAAGGACTGGAACAGAAAATTTCTCTATATGCAGATGATATGGTTTTATATATATCAGACCCAGAAAACACTGTCCTGCAGTTTTAACAGCACTAACAGAATTTCAAAAGATATCTGGTCTTAGAATTAATCTTTCCAGTGAATTCACAAGCATATAATATTAGATTGGACACCCTACCTTTTACCATAGCTGATCAGTTTAAATACCTAGGGGTAAATATCACAAGTAAACATAAATTGATCTATTTGTATGGAATGATTACAATAAAATTAATAAATAAAATAAAAAATAAAAGAGAGTCCTTGTGTGACTCAAGTAAGCTTCTTCGCGACAATACGCCAGTTCACATGTCACGTCAATCACAGAGAATGTGGCTCCATCAGCTGAACCATTCATTCTACAGTCCTCACCTGACTCCCTCAGATTATTTCCAGTACCGAGTTTTGAAGAAATCTCTCTCCATGGACAATGTTTTTCAAGTGATGAAGACGTCAAGACAGCTGTGACGTCCTGGTTTGTACGTCAAACCGAAGATTTTTTTTTCAAAGGGGTTAAAGTCATTGTAGGAAAAGTGGATGAAGTGTATGGAGCTATCAGGGGACTATATTGAAAAATAAAGCAAAATTTTTGAAAACTTTTTTCTTTCCTGCTGAGGTAGATAAATTATTGAACACCCCTTGTATGTTGAAACAATGTGATTGGGTGACACAGTGAGGCAGTGTTCTTACTGTGAGTCATTTGTAGCTCATGTTAGAGATGTAAAAATTGGAGGAACATGACTTACTTCACAGCACATGAAGGACTAAATATGTTTATAAAACAGAAGAGATTCAACACATTTGGGCGTGTTTCTGTCAGTATTATGCAGGTTTACAGTATATGTATATGGGCTTAGGATTTTAAAAAGTGCTGGTCAGTCAAATGTACAGTACAAAGGAAAAAAGTAAACAAAAGTAACACATTATTTACAATGCAGTACATTTTATAATTAGAAACTATATAACTGATTTAATTACTTTCTCTTTAGCAAGTGATAAGTAATGTAACTAAGTTACTTTTAAAGGTAACGTCCCCACACTGCTCAGGTACACACAGGCTCCATGCTTGTTCTTGGATTCACAGCATCCGATGAGTATGCTTAACTCTCTTTTGCACACTTTAACAAGAGAGAACTCCATAAGTGGACTTGCACATGGAAATGGTCATTTTTAAGAAATTAGGTTTCTATGTTAACCGGATTACTCACCTTATCCCGGTTTCGTGTGTGAAAATGAACACACTAAGTGATTAGGTGTTGGAAAAATGAGGAGAACTTTTCTGGAAAGATAAAGACTTTACGAGTTTACCTTTACAAAGATGTTTTAAGCTGCTTTGTTTGAAAAAGATGCTTTATTTTTATGTTAAAACAGCTGGTCATTTTATTTGGCTACTAAAAATGTATCTTGTCTGTGTCACACATGCCTGTCAGTAGATCACCCTCATGGCTCCTCTAAGGTATATGGTACCACCCTGGGACAAGAGGGGGTAATCTTGTCCTCTCCTATTCCCCCCTCAGTGCTGAGAAGATGCCTAGTGAAGGCATCTGACTCCGCCCCTTCCGGTCTCCCGCCTATAAATCACAGGGTCGACGGAAAGAGGCGTCACTGTGAGCAGAGCACCCCACAGGATGGGGTTCCAGCATACCTGACACTGCAGAAAGGAATCCTAATTTCAAAACCCATGTTTCATTATCTTTTGCTTTTGTGTTGATTTTCAATGCCTCCCGTGCCTTAGAGAGTTTGTACTTTTGTTTGATTTCTGTTTGAAGTAAACAGAGAAGACCAGGTTGGCGACCCAACATTTATCATTGTGTTTCCTTACTTGACTATGTCTGTTAATGCTTTGGGGCTAACTTAAGACTTACTTGAATCTTTAATAATTAGTTTATATAGAAATTGTAATTTGCTCTGCTATGTTGTGAGTGGTTATACAGTATAAGCATGCTGTGCTATTGGCTTCCCTTTATGATGTCAGAAGCTTGAGCTAAAGCAGCTGATTTTAGAAACATGATTTTTTAATTTTAGGAACTTTGAATGATGACATAAGAGCACTTCTTGCAATCCCTGTTCCTAGTTATGCAAGCACGCCTCCCGACTCTAATGGCAGAAGAGAGAAGAGCTCTGAAAGCACAATTTGGAGACAAAGAAATTTAATTGTAAAGAAAGGGAAAGTTGTCTTAGAGACAGGATGACCCCATCATATCTAGATAAGCTTTATAAGATCAGTAAAATAGCTAATCAGAGAGAGAAGGCAGGAGGGGGGAACGTCATGCCAAGAATGGTCTGACTTACAGCCTGTACTCCAAGCAATGCAAGAAAGCGGCCGCCTTGGAAAGACTAAACATCAAGCAGTACCAGGCTGTATGGTCTTCACACTTTATTTTGTTTTTGCCTTATGAAACTATAGATTTGATTTATAATACATGAATAAATGTGAAACTTTTCTCCTGCCCATTCTCCTGCTATGTCTAATTGCCTGGAGTTAAAGATCTAAAGGGAAGGAGGAACTACAGTACTTGACAGTGTGGTAAGAGTAAGGGATTTCAGGCATTCTGTTAAGGTCTACATAATAAAGAGTATTAAGGGGAATATGGGATTCAAATTGGAATTTGGATCTATGAGACAGCAGCACTAACCTCTATCTCAAGGTGTTACTCAAAACTATACTGCCTTTGACTGGATATTTTTGTTTTGTAATAAAATATCATGTTTAGGTTTGGTGCCTGCCCTACTAAATTAGTTTTAATCAGTCCAACTATCAGTTTTTTAATTAGCTTGAGGCTTGTGGGGGCCATAATGACTGCAACTACAACATGGGATAACTTGCTTCTGTATACTGTGCGTCACATTCTGTGTCCTCGAAAGGAAGGAACTTAAAGAGAATAAATGTGTTCATTTGAGCTCAGTCCCTGCAGTTAAAAGAATTTCTTGTTTAACAGTTTCAACATTGCTTGTTTGAATTCTGTTTAAATTTTGGAAAAATGTATACAGTTATACCAGTTTTTCCTGCACTGTATTTTTTTTGGCTACATTTGGATCACTTTTTATTAAAGTTTGTAATTCATCATTGTTTCTTCCTGCTAATTAACAGTCTGATGCAAACAGAACAGTTAACCAGGTACTATTCACACTTATGTTGGAGCACCATAAAGAAGCAATGTAAACAGAATAAATCAAAACGAAATAAAAGAGAAAAAAGAGTGATTAAGTGGTACTAATTCACTCCAGCCCACAACACATTTTCTTGTTTTCCTCTAAAATGTTAAATAGACAGTGATGGAAATTTCGGACAGAGCAGAATGAGAACAGAAACAAACTACCTAATTAAGTTACACGCTTCAGAAACAACAAGAACTGTCTTCAAGGTAAGAGCTTGCTTGTGGCAAACAGGAATAATGTTCCTTATGTCAGTCTTTGGGGAAATTTAGATGTTCCCAGGGCAGCTGTGGGAGTTCATCTTAGTGGGCCTACCCAGTTTCAATCCAGAAATAATGCCAGATGTGTTGAGGTCCTGAGTAGCTCAAGAGTGGATTGTTTTATTAATATTTTTGTATACTTGACCGTCTTGTTTGCTCTTTAAAGCTCTTTGTGCTGGAGAATTCTGATAACAGTGTTTTACACAAAAATAATAATAAAAAATAATGCTGTACATTTTTCTTTAGCTTACTATAAATTAAAAATTGTAGAGCCTATGAGATATTGATATCCACATTAACATATTAGATCCCTTCAAATGCAACTTTAAGCAGTCTGGAAACATTTTACATATAAAGGCAAAGCTGCCCTGGGCATCTGCCTTACTTCATCTAAGCTTGAATAACTGTGACATCTTTACCATTTTTCAAAGTGCTTAAAATTCTACTTTTTGAGTGTAAAAGTTTACTGTGAATATCAATTGACGTGTTGCACATTGATCACACATGCAAATATGAATGTTTGTTCACTGTACAAACACATGAAATATGAAAATAATGAAACATTTAAACTTGATATCTTCATTCAAAGGCTGTAAAGTTTTAGTTTATTAAGGGCAACTCTCATTTTATCTCATTCTATTAACTGCTTTTCCTGCGACCTCATTTTTAAAGCTTGTGAATGCGTTAAAAGAGTCTTGAAATACATGTACACAACTTCCCAAGTAAGCATCAGAAAAATTGATTGGGGAACATCTGTACATTTAAGGCAGCTCTGACCTATGTGTATGCAACATTTTTGAGAAAGTGGGAAATGACGACACCCTTGATAAAGTAGTGAAATGCAGGTAAACCTACTAAATGACAACTCGCACATATAATAGTTCATATCACCAAGCCATTGTTATAATGTGCATTAACATGCAATCTCATATACAGACTCTATTTTACTTCCTTTTCAAGGGGACAAATGCTGCGTATTTGCACTGAAGAACGTTTTTGGGTTTTCGTAATTTTTTATTAGCTACCTGTTCAGGACAGTTCAGGAATATCTCAGCCAAGCTTCACTCAATCATGCCTGCTGTGCCGGAAGCCATTAGATGACCAGGGAAGCACTACATTCATATAGAACATGACAGGTTTTTGTCAACATAAAAAGGCAGTTTACAGCAGCATCTGGTTCTCCTAATGTAATTGGAGTAATTTACTTCACTCATATTACAATAAGGGCACCTAGACAGAAAGAAGCTGCTTTTGTTAATCACGAGTAGTGATATTCCATTAACACACAAGTCATCTGTGATGCCAAGATGAGACTAATACACGTTGTGTCTCAGTGGCCTAGGTCAACACGTGACTCATTTATTCTGAGGAAAAGTAGCTTTTGCAGACATGATGGCTAGTGTATTGGCAAGGTATCTTAATGAACTCTCAGTTTTTTATATGACGTGTACTATTCATTGTAACAGGAATCACATCATTACATGTGTTGAGTGATAGCGGCTGCACGCTTAGATGCTGTCACCCTACACCTTTCAATGACCTCAAGAAAACAAAGGAAAAATGCTATAATTCTGCATATTATCTTACACTGTCAGTTCCAGAACTGGCAGATAGGTGGAGTGGCAGCTCTAAGGCTAGGGATCTGCACGGGTAATCGGAAGGTTGCTGGTTCAAATCCCGTAAACGCCAAAAGTGACTCTACTTCGTTGGGCCCTTGAGCAAGGCCCTTAACCTGCAATTGCTCCGTCCTGGGTATGACGTTAATCTGCATCCGGCCCTGCATGTAGGCCCTCCAACCTGCAGGGAAAAAACCTTGGGGTTGGTGACAGTATTGGCACTCCAGCCACCATAAAAAACCTCACACTGGTTCCACTCCATCTGAAGTTGTGTGGTGCTGAGGTGTCACCCATGGCATAGCTGCATTCAGGTCCTAATCTGGGATTCTGAGTTGGTTTGTCATGTGGTGAGTGCGGCAATGCTCTGTATCAACATGTGCTCCTAACCTCTTTCTCTCATTGCAGAACGCAGCCAGATACTATTGAATGCAGATGGAGGTGTCTCGATGTGTCAGGTAGGAGGCTGCTCTACCAACAATTGAAGTTCTATAGAATTTTGATTAAATATGTTTGAGGTTGATTGGCATGCTCCATATATGGATGTGTCAGGCAACACTGAAGTGCGTTCATGTACGCCCATGTACAATGTGATTGTGATTTATAAAGGGTAAATTGCATATAAATGTGAGTATGCCAGGTTTTATAAATCTGATTTTCTATAGCATTTTCCTGTTTTTTTGGCACACAGATATTTTGATGAGGGTCAAGGTGGCAGCAGGCTGAGCAGGTCAGCCCAGACTTATCAGACCTCAACTACAGATTCCAGCTCTTCCTAGGTAATTCCCAGGCATTCCCAAGTCAAACAAGAAATATAAAACCTCTAGCATGTCCTGGGCCTGCCAAAGGGTCTTTACCCAGTGGGACATGCAGCTCTAGAGGAAGCCGCACGGGGGGCATTCTTATAACATGCCCAAAAACACCTCAAATGGCTCCTCTCGATCAAGAAGGAGCAGTAATTCTACTCTAACACACTCCTGAATTTCTGAGCTTCCCACATTATCATGGAGCGTCAGCTCAGTCACTCTGTGCAGAAACCTCATTTCTGCCATCTATACTCGCTTTCTCATTCTTTTGGTCATAACCCACAGCTCATGACCATAGGTAAGGACACGAATGTAGATTGACTGGTAAACCGAGAGTTTGGTCTTTAGACTCAGCTCACAGTTCACCACCTTGGAACAGTACAGCACCCTCAGAGTAGCCACTGCTGCTAAAATCTACTTGTCAATCTCATGTTCTCTTTTTCAGTCACTAGTGAACAAGATTCCAAGATACTTAAAATCCTGCACTAAAGAGAACCGTCCCCCCACACTTGGAGAGAACAATCCACTCTTTTCCAAGAGAGAACCATGACCTCAGACTTGGAGGTGCTGATCCTTATCCAAGCCACTTCACACTCGGCAGCAAATTGCCTGATTGCGTGCCAAAGGTCTCAGTCAGATGAGGCAAAGAGGACCCTATCATGTGTATAAAAGAACAATGCTACCACTAGACTCCCCAGTTGGATATCCTCACATCCTTGGCTGCACCTTGATTTTCTGTACATGAAAACCACAGACAGGAGTTTTTGGAGGTGCTTCAGGGAGGGTTAAAGGGCCTCTCTTGCTTGCTATTTATTTCCTGTAATTGAACAGATATTAATTTATGATTGGAAAAAAACAGTTTTTACTTCTCACTCAATGTTGTTGTTTTAATTTTCCCCTGCTAACTTCATGATGAATTTGACTAAAAGTAGATATATGGAAACATCACCTCCTGCTGGATAAAGATTGAAAAAAGAATGAAATGACATTTGCATCGCATTTGGATTGTTGCGATACCTACCTGATGCACTTGCATTACTTTTTTACTTTGAAAAGAAATTTGAGGTAAATTTTGTTTGCCTTTTTCTGAGATCATTAGGCCAAGTCATAGATGTTGCTTTCAAAACCCTGACAGCAAATTCATGTGAACAGAATGAAAGGGGAAGGTGTGACATCAAAAATGGTAAATCTGAAAATCCCCATGTCATCTGAATGAAGCATTTTTAATCCTTGTTAGAAATAAAGAACTGAAGCTAGGCAGGAGAAGATGACAAAAGCAAACAACCTTGTAACTTAATAAAGATTAATCTAATAATGGCTGATTGAATGATTGATTGAATGATCATTTATTTGCATTAACACTGAGAAGGGGGAGGATGGGAGTCCTTTTTCATTATTTTGTTCATAATATATTGTATGGGGTGCTCTGTCATGGTGTTTTAGCTTCTTTTGAAACTAGTAATTGGCATGAATTTGTGTGAATTGACACGACAATGTGGAAATAACTTATTTTTTCAGTATTCTTGAGATAACCATATATTTCCTTCTCTGTTTAGGTTTAAAAAAGCTCAGTTCAGTGGGAAAACTTTGAACCTCTGAAACCAAACATCCTTGACTGTTTCCTCTTGACCTGGAGAGTCTGCTACTGCTGTTCTAAGAGGATTTCTCTGATTGATAGCCACACAGTTAGCCATTGTATTAAAGACCTACAGCACTGTAAAGAAAGCTGAATATTGCTTGTAATGGATTTAAAATAGTGAAATGTGCTCCTTTTCACTTGAACGTAATATTTAGTTAGGTTAGGGTTCTTTGTAAGGTTGCAAACTATAAAAAAGTTCTTGGAAAAGGCCACAAAAGTTAGTTAACTACACTGAGGTAATCAGTTTTTCCCCAGTGGGTTTTATTCAGAAATTACAGTATAAATTGATATTTTATTATTGTCAATATGTTGGTGAAAGTACATAATCAAGGTCATTCAACCACTGATTTTAACATTCTACCACAATATACTTTGCTTCTGCTTACATAGTTTTTAGTAGTAGTAGTAGTAGTATCCTTGCATGTACAAAGAATAGCGAAATTCTTACATGAGTGTCTGTCCATCATGCAACATATCAATTCTCTGTGGCATCATGACAAACAATAATATCTGAGGATACATAGTAAGGCAGGATCAAGCACTGGTCAAACGTGTGCTGAAAGAAATCTCTCAGTCCAAAAGTTTGTTTTAAAAGATTTCATGAAAATTCAAAGGAAACAGTCCACACAAGAATAAAGAAAAAGGTTGTAACACACGTAGAATAAAAGGCAAACAAAATTAGAAAAAACATCTCTTCTCTAAACTTAGCTTTTCTCGTCGGACTTCAGTTGTTTCTATACCTAAAGATGCTTTACTTCACCTTCAGTGCGCTCTAAACGTAAGGCACTGCACATTCAATAGAGCACTTTGCATTACATTCTAAGGGCTCGTTTATACTTCACGCTCAGAATGCATGCATCATGGCTGCCGTGCTTTCCCAGCATTCATTTGACACGTCCTCTGAGCAGGTCCTCAGAAATTAACGCAACGCGTGTGCGAGTTGTAGTACCAGCACAAAAGTCGAGGGCGTAATGTGATAAAAGGTGGAATGTGACGTCAGACTCTTTGCTTACTATCTACATGTGACAGAAAGCCACTTTGAGGATCCTACAGGATTGATGTGTGCGCTTCGATGTTTGATGAATGGTTCGATGTGGTGAAGCAAAATGCCGACATACAGATGCATTCGTGGTGCTTTTATATTCAAGCGTCGCATATTCCCGATCGTAATGACACAATACATTTTAAAAGTCTCACATATCATCTTTTGTGCCGTCTTTTTTTTCTGGGGCTTCCTCCTGACCTGACAGCAGCGGCAAACAGCAATAGATCACCACACAGAATACATTAAATGTATGATATTCCAACTCTCTGCACATTTAGAATCCTTATATTTATACTTGATATCACTTTCATGATGAAATGCATTAAAGTATGTATGCTACATTTTACAGATAAATCGTTAATTTCGTTTAAATACTGTTAATAATTAGACACATGGGGGTGACACGGTGGTGGAGCGGTAGCACTGCTGTCTCACAGGGAGTCACGTCGCTGGTGTTCCCTGCCTGGAGTTTACATGTTTTCCTGCTGGGTTTCCACAGAGTGCTCCGGTTTCCTTCCAAAGATATGCAGATTTGGTGACGCTAAAATGATGCTAGTGAGTGCTTGTATGTACCTTGCGATGAGCTGATACCTCGTCCAGGGATTGTTTTTGCCTCGTGCCCAATGCTTGCTGGAATGGGCACATCCCTTGATTGATGAATTTAATCATTAAACATCCTTTTCAGAGATATTGTGGTAAGGTGTCATTGGAATTTAATGGGTGTTCCAGGCAATTCACAACACAGCGAAGTCGAACCTGTTCTCACCGTGATAATATCTCGCACTGCCACCTGGTGGATTCTTCCAGATTTACGTAAAGTATGCGTGCAAGTATAAACAGTAAAATGCTTGCGTAGCAGGGGCGTCCGCTGGAGCATGCATCGCAATGTGTGAAGTATAAACCTGGCCTAATGGGCACGTTAAGGCACGGTTTAAAACCATGTGCATCCCTTGCCTTACTCACAGCAAGGCAGATCACTAATTGAGACTAATCATTGGTCAGAGGGACAAGAAATGGTTTAAATATACCAGTTCAATTCAGCTTGTGGGAGTTATAAGAACCTCCCTTAGACTATGCACCAATGTATAGGCAAACATTTAATATAACTTAAAAAACTAACAAATGGCTCTTACATACAAAATGAAGTAGAATTTAATTAAGAGAAAACAGGAATCTGCTGCCCTGATGTACACCTTATGCCTGTTTTTGTGTTTACCTGAAACTTATGGAAAAACTGTACTGTGATGGTAAAGGGACACTGTAAAATGATCTGTCAGTACCCACACTGGAATCAAAATAATGCAAGTAGAAAGAAATATTTTTACAATACAAAACAAATGAGAAAAGAAAACAATATACAGGTATGACAACTGCACTGAAGAAATGTTGGGGCGCCAACAGGGTCATCCTGTTTAATAAGAAACTGAAACTTTAAACAAAAACAGGGAAGAAAGGCACAATAACAAAGCATCAACTGCCCACTGCAGGGAATTGTTAACTGGTCAGGTCTGGTTTGGAGCTCCTTCTTTTACGAGCGTGGGTCCAGAATGAGACGGCACCTTCTGTGAGCATGTCACTTTTATACTCATCCAACCGCAAGTCAACCGCTTCCATTGGGTCTCTTCTCCCAGCTGTGACGATACCGTTAGCAACAGCATGCCCTCGGATCTCAGGGTGGGACTACTTACCCCAATTGAGCCAGGAGGGTGATCTACAGACAAACATCTGTGACAATAGTTAACTTCAGTATATTGCATTAATGGTGATCATTTACAGTATAAAAACAGGATGAAGGCAATAATATGTCCATTGGGTAAGAGAGAAATGCATCAATCTCAGAAAATGACTAAGTAAGATGTGCTTTACTCACAGACAGCATGTCCAGCTGAAACGAAAATTAATCTTCTGTCTGGAATTAACAAAACCAACTGATATGGTAGCTGTTAATATATCATTTTGTGGCTTGGAAGCCCTAGAAGTAAATGATATTAGAATCACAAGACAGTCAGTATTCTGGAAGCAGAATACTCGTTCCATTTTAGGAATAGTTATGACTTTATTATTTAGAAGAGCAAGTAAGAATGTTAGTACCTTATTCGTGAATATATGAATTTTGAAAGTGCCCCAAGGCCCTTAGAATGTAAACAAAGATACAATATGCAAGTGATTTTTTTTTTCCTATTAGCTATTATTGTGTCTGTGTCATCTTCTAGTAATTGAAGAAGGGTACAATGACCTGATGGACTATGTTTGATTTTGCTGGATCTGTTACATAATCAAAAAGATGGTTCTGCAACAGGTCAATGTAAATTCCAACTTCCCTATATTATGTATTTATTAAGTGAACTACACTCTTGTCTACAGTATATACTGCCACTGTTCTGCTGCTTAAGGAATACTCATAATGAAGAGGTTTAGATCATTTTCACCTTTTACTGTAGTAATAATCTGTGATCATAACCATGTGATGCTTTCTGGTGAATAGTCTTGAGTTTATCTACGAATAAACTAACTCACAGCAGTTATAATTATAATAATAATAATAATGATAAAAATGTTTATATAGTGCTTTTCTCGCTATTCAAAGTGTATACATAGACAGAGGGGAACACTTCAACCACCACCAATGTGTAGCACCCAACTGGATGATGAGATGGCAGCCTTTATTGCGCCAGTATGCTCACCACACATTAACTCTTAGGTGGTGAAGAGTGATAGACAATTAGAGACAGGGGATGATTAGAGGCCAGAAGGCAGTGACAGACAATTTAGCCAGGACATAGGGATACACCCTTCTTCTTACGAAAGATGCTCACAGAGACTCAGGACCTCGATGTTATGTCTCATCCAAAGGACGGCACCATTTTTACAGCACGGTGTTCATGTCATTGCACTGGGGCATTGGGATCCACACAGACCACAGGGTAAGCACCCTTTGCTGGCCTCACCAATACCTCTTCCATCAGCAACCCTCTATTTTCCTAGATGGTCTCCCATCCAAGTACTGGTTGGGCATGGACATGCTTAGCTTGTTTGATGGCAACTTGTAAACTATTCAGTTACTTTATTGTTATTTATTATTTATCTAAGGTGACTTACATCATTTCAGATGCAATTGGTTGCATTTCTTTTGTTTTTCCAATTGGAGCAGAGTTAGGTGAAGTGACTTGCTCATGGTCACACAGTCTCAGCAGCAGGATTTGAACCCACAAACATAAGGTTTGAAGTGCAAAGCCTTAATCACTACATCCACTGTCTACCTTTATGTACAATTAAAAACAAAAAAAAGTTAAAATCAGGAATTTTAATCTAACATAGCTTGAGAGGATCTGCCAGAAAGAATGGGATAAACTTCCAAATTTATGCGTGCAGAGCTACTAGAGACTTATTCAAAAAGATTCCAATCTTTCTGAAAACATGTTTTCATGATCATCATTATGGATTTTTAACTGTAGACTGGTGGGCAAAATGGCATTTAGAATTAAATCGACAACACAAGAAAATTTGCAGAAAGGGGTCTGAATTGTTTCTGACTCCACTGTATATAGATGTTTCTGTTGCATTTCCTTATCATTAACAGTGTAAAAGCACCTTTTGCTCCAGGAAATTTTCAACATCTTCTAAATATTAAATTACAGGAAAAAAACAGAACTTGTCTGACTGTGCTGAATATAAAAAAAGATCTCCTCTGCATCCAGTTTGAAAATGTCTGTTTGATAAGATCGCCACTGCCTTGCCTTGATTGTTTAAAGCAAAAACTAATAAGTACTCTTACTTTAATTTAATATAGATATTTTAATTTATTTGGCAGCATGTCATTCTTTTTTTTAAGCATCCATAAATCTAATTTATATCCTGTGTATCATTTGACCCTGCACATGCATACTTGTATTAATTATGGTATATTATTTCTAATGGATAGATGCTTTAAGCACTCTAAGCAACGATGACACGAATGAATCCTCTGGGAGCAATTGTTTGTCTTCTAAGATAATAGTTCATTCATCTACTGGAACATTTCCATGGTGGTAATGCTCTTCTGTTTGAAAGATCCAGCCATCTGTCCGTCTTGTGTCTTGTTTTCAGTTGAAACACCACCTGCTAATAAAAATTAATTTATATCCTTATGTATATCTTGCATAACAGTTGTGTTTAAGTGTTTATTTTTAAACTTTGTTTTTTGTGGTCTATGCATCTGTAATATTTTGGGTAATTCACTATTTAATTATCATTGAAATCTATGTATTAGTCGTTCACTTCCCAATATTTTTTATATTCTTTATACGTATTCTGTATATACTGATGATGAGAAGAGAATTATAATACACTTATATCAGTTCTGTGTTAGAGGGGATCAGAGTATCCTAATTGATTTGGGCAGAAGGCAGATACCCATCCTATATGGAGCAACAGGACATTGCAGGGCTCCCTCATGTACCCTCTAACACTCATACACAAATAGCACCAATTCACAATTTCCAATTAACCCCTCAACCACATCATTCAGCCAAATACATGGAGAACAAACAATGCAGACATAGGCAGATGCATTCTCCATACAGACAGCATATGATTCAGACACATGTGGCTGCACTACTAACCACTCTTCCACCATGCTACCTAAAAGAGAACATTCTACCTGAAATGTGGCTTCACAAAGCAGGTTAATTTTTTGCAGTTTAAGGTTCTGCATAACCTGGCATTAACATGTCAACATGGGTGAAAGCAGAAATAAACTCAGTTTTAAAAAATGACATTTTCAATTCTTTTTGCTGACAACTAGATCTACAACCTCATAAATGAATTTCAGCACAAGTCTATAAAAACAAAAGGAGAAGTTCAACGAATGACTTCACTGTGACTGAGACAAAAGAAGAATGCTGCCAGCATCATCTATTTTTACTGCTGAAAGAGGTCCCTTAAATTAAAACTAGAAATTGCCTTATAGCAACTATAAATTACCTCCTTCTTTTCATCTTTAAAAATAATAAAAAAAAAAAAAAATCAAAGAGTTATTCTATCACTTGTTGTAGTTGATATAATGCAGCTGCTCAATATTTACAACTTTACTTTTTTATGTTCAGGCAGACTATAAAATTGGCAGACTCACTTCTGAATACTAAAAAGATGTAGAGACACAGATGGGAAATTAATTTATTTGTATTTAAAAGTTGGGGAAGGACATCACACATTGGAAAGCATCACAATGGCTAAACATAAAATTAAAAGAAATGTCAAAAGTAAACTAGATCTAAGAAATAATATTCCACTCTTTATTGTGCACAATCCTGCCATAACTGTAGTGTAAAGAAAAAAGAAAAGATAAAGTTCTTGTTGTGTGAAAGGTCAAATACATGAATTTATGTAAACAAAAGATGTTTATGTCTGGATATAAAAAAAGTACATAATACTTTGATTGTAATACAATGGAATGATCTTTTTTATGTTCTATATTTTTAAATAATGTGATTTAGTCAGTTTTGGCATCCTAGCCCATTAATATCATCTATATATATAAAATCCCTATGTGCGTCCAGGTGTCCGTGTGTGGGTGTCTTCTGGTGAAGTGCGCATGCGCGGGGCATGGTGCGATGTGCGATATTACTGTCAGAGAAAGTTAGAGGCGTTTTACGGAAATACAACCCAGTATTACTGCGAGAGGAAATTAAAGGTACACAATACAGTGATGCATATTACAGCCACATACAAGCCAGTATTACTGTCAGAGGAGATTAAAGGCATATTACCGACGCGCACGCCAGAGAAAATTAAAGGTATATTACGGACGTACAAGCCAGCGGACATACAAGCCAGCGGACGTACAAGGCGGTATCCTTCAATAAGGGCGCGCACAAAAAGGCGAGCCTCAAAAGGGCGACCTCAATTGGGCGCAGCGAATAAAGGCGCGCGTAAATAAAGATCTGCACCATTGTTGCTCTTCACATATTCCAGAGCCATTTGAACTAAATTATCTACGAACGCCTTTATTCGCCACGCTCAATTGAAGTCACCCTTTTGAAGCTCACCTTTTTGTGCGCGCCCTAATTGAATAGAGCCATACAAGACAGTATTACTGTCACAGAAAATTAAAGACACACAATACATGGCGGCAGCCCACGAAGAAGGGTCAGCTCAGCAAGTAAACATCAACAAAAGAAAGGCTGAAAGAAAGAAAAATACGACCGACAAAAAGAATGAGGTCAAAGTCCCTTGCCATTTAATATAGATTGTTCCTACTAATGTTTATGCACTACTGTTCTAGCGTCCGTTATTGTAACGGGCTAAATGATTAGTATTATTATAATACTTTGGTTGCAGTACAACATTATGATTCTTTATGTTTTGCAGTTTTACATAATGTGATGTCATCAGTTTTGGCATCCTGTGTTAGGTCCATTTAAGGAACTTACCTTTGAGTACTGCCCAAAACACAATGCACTGGACCCCTTATGACTTCACCTGCAAGTGGTGGGCCTGATGGAGGATGGCCCCATGTTAGTCATTCAAGCTGTGCCCAGCCAGGCTCCATTTGTAAAGGACCAACTACCAGGTGCTCATCTATCAATCTCATACCTGCAACAGCCTGACAGGGCCCCGGTATACCCCTTCTGGGCAAGGCTACTGCATCCTTTGTAAAATTTTTCATAAGGGTTCTTTGAACCATACTTAATCTAGTCCTTCGGCTGGGATACATTTGCCTTGGGTGACCCTACCCGAGGTGACTGCCCTGGACAACATTGGAACAAACACTGGAACTTCCACCATGATAAGATAGTGAGGATCAGCATCACCAGGTCTGAGGTCATGATTATTCTCAGCAAGAAAAGGGTGGAGTGCCCTCTCCAAATTAGCGATGAGTGATGCCTCAAGTAGAAGGACTTAACACACTACGTTTACATTGCAAGTCATATTGCTTAAGTCCGATTTTTTGCTCAGATCGCATTTGCCTATCTAGACAGTTCACATTCTTAAGTACAAGTGACCCGTATCTAGCTATAATGTGAATGTGAAATGGCACTTACACGTTTGTGCAGAAGTCATCTGTGTCACCAACAATGAAAAATGTCATAATTTGTGAGACCACTCATGATATTAAAACCAACAAAATGGATGCAGTTTGCCCTGGAGGACGGCAAACAGTTTGTCAGCTGTCCATGATTAGGTAGAGAAGACAAAAAAAAAAAAACCCAGACGTCTAGCAATTTCTGTTTTTACAGCCTGCTAAACCAGGAGATGTGTGGGTACGAGGAACCATGACTGTTGTCACAGCTGTAGCTCTCCTCCATTGTTGTTTTTGCCATGTTGCTGGTGCTGACTGATGATGACAGTGCTCAGTCCATGTGTATAGGCAAAAAAAAAAACAATATGAATTTAATGACGACAATGAGTCAGGACCTTCATGTTGCATGGTCACAAATAGGATACATATCCAATCTAGGATCTCATATAAAAGTGACTGAAATTTAACTTAAAAAGATTGGATTTCTCTGTCCACACAGCCAAGAAAATATCAGATTTGTTCCACATTAAGACAAAAAATCTAATTTGAGTTACTTCAGCCTGGTAATGTGAACATAGTTTAAGTATCATCATGAGTGACAGAAGAAGAGAGCAGAAGACCAACAGGCAAATTGGATCATCTTCGCAGTAATGTGGATGTTATACCGGTCAGTCATGGTGAAGAGAGAGCTGAGCCAAAAGGTAAAGCTCTTAATTTACCAATGGATCTATGTTCCTGCTCTAAACTATGGTTACAAGCCTTGGTTAGTGACCAAAGGAACTAGATTGCAGATGCAAGACGCAGAAATGAGTTTCTTTCGCAGGGTGCCTGGGCTGAGCCCTCGAGGTAGGGAAAGGAGCGCAGACATTCAAGAAGAGTGCAAAGTTTAGCTACAGTTCCTCATATTTAAAGGAGCCAGTTGAGATAATTCGGGCATCTAATTCAAATGTTTCCTGGACACATCCCTGAGGAGATGTTTCAATTATGTCCAACAAGGAGGAGACCTTCGGGCAGACTCAGGACACACTGGAAAGATCATATCACTTAGCTGCCCTATGAATGCCTTGGTTTTCACATGGAGGAGTTGGAGAAGGTGGCTAGAAAAAGTCATGTCTGGGCATCTTTGCTCAGACAGCTGCCCCCGTGACCTGGACCCAGATAAGCAGCAGAAAATTGATGGATGAGTAAATGGTGATTTATTTTTCAATCTACTACAATTTAAGTTTCTTTTCAATTAACTGAAATTAAACATGAAATTGCAGTACATGGTTAAACAAAGTGCATCAATCTATTACACATAATAGGAAAAAAACTTTGACTTAATTCATCCTACTTTTATACTTTTTTATTTGTAGAAATGAATTTCAAGAGTCTTAGCAGTCTCCACAGTAAGGCTTGGAATGCAGATTTATGGGATAAATTACATAAGGGTACATCTACTAAATATACTGAAACTCTCGATGAGTCCTTGGAAAATGAACCCTTACATTTGAAATACTTGAAAGGAAGTATAAAATAAATCACCAAAAAGAGAAAATGCAATGCCTAATAAAAACTATTTTACAGACTCTTCATAACATCATTCTCGATTGCAGGCATCTAATTTGATTTTTAGTTTAAATACTCCAGGTAAAAAGAATGTTGTGTAGTTGTAATATGCAATTGTAGCTGCAATTTCTGTTTATTTTGTTCATTAAACACACTCGGAAATTTATAACAGTATGTGTTAGGATTTGGTTTCAATTTCTAATTTTTATACGTGTTTCTCAGTTTTTGAGAGGTGACACTCGTTTTGGGTTTTTTTGGGCCACTGATCGTAAATCCAACATTTACTTTTGCAGTTTTCATTTGCTTTAACAGTTATGAAATATATTGGATTGTTTTATCCAATAGTTTGTATTTTCACGATTGCTGTCATTTTGGGCAGCTGTCACTCAGGCAGCCCCATTTGTTGTTATGTCCTCTGAAGTTGTAACCTACAGGTGACAATGTGATTGGGTTAAATGTTCATCCACGATTTCATTTCCTCATCTGAGTTTCTGATTCAAAACCTCCTTTGAAATTGCTCTTTTCAATTCTAAACTTACATTTAACTTTCTACTTCTAGCGTTTGAATTTTTATGATGATTTTTGTTTTTCATCTTCGCTTTGCAACTTGTGTTATTGATCTCCCGGTTCTGACCCTTTACTGTCTAAATATCTAACTCCTGGCTCTTTCTCAAAAAGCTGTCAGTGCACTTCCATATCAGTATGTGATTAAGTGAAAAAGTATACTTTTGGTAATTGTCAGAGCTTGTACAGATTGTAAAGGTTCAGATTGTACACAATTCCTTTGTAAAGAACACAGCCAGCACAACAAAATCTATATATATAAAATCCCTATGTGCATCCAGGTGTCCGTGTGTGGGTGTTTTCTGATGAAGTGTGCATGCGCGGGGCACGGTGCGATGCGCGATATTACTGTCAGAGAAAGTTAGAGGCGTTTTATGGAAATACAAACCAGTATTACTGCGAGAGGACATTAAAGGTACACAATACAGTGACGCATATTACAGCCACATACAAGCCAGTATTACTGTCAGAGGAGATTAAAGGCATATTACCGACGCACACGCCTGTATTACCGCCAGAGAAAATTAAAGGTATATTACGGACGTACAAGCCAGCGGACGTACAAGCCAGCGGACGTACAAGACAGTATCCTTCAATAAGGGCGCGCACAAAAAGGCAAGCCTCAAAAGGGTGACCTCAATTGGGCGCAGCGAATAAAGGCGCGCGTAAATAAAAATCTGCACCTTTGTTGCTCTTCACATATTTCAGAGCCATTTGAACTAAATTATCTACCAACGCCTTTATTCGCCGTGCTCAATTGAAGTCGCCCTTTTGAAGCTCGCCTTTTTGTGCACGCCCTTATTGAATAGAGCCGTACAAGCCAGTATTACTGTCACAGAAAATTAAAGACACACAATACACGGCGGCAGCCCACGAAGAACGGTCAGCTCAGCAAGTAAACATCAACAAAAAAAAGGCTGAAAGAAAGAAAAATACAACCAACAAAAAGAATTAGGTCAAAGTCCCTTGCCATTTAATATAGACTGTTCCTACTAATGTTTATGCACTACTGTTCTAGTGCCCGTTATTGTAACGGGCTAAATGACTAGTATATAAATAAAGACTTGATAGTGCAAGTTGTGCTGCTGAGTGTACTGTACTGGTGGTTATATTGAAAGAATAGCATGTTTTGTTCATTTTTCATTTTTTTATTTAGTTTTTTTTTTTTTGTTTATTTTTCTGTTAGGTCTTTATGGGACAGTTGCAGTGTGTATTCAGTATGAGATCATCCTGAAATTATCTTGTCTTAGTGCATGTTTACAGTAATAAGACAATCTGTAGGGCTTAGTGCTGTTGCAGTGTTTACATGAGCTGCATACTGACAGCAGATTAAGGCTAACTGCATACTAAGACTAACTGACTTTGCAGCGGGCACTTTGGAGCGGGCAAAGTGGGGAAAAGCTGTGTATTAGCTTAAACCTTTTCATGAGCAGGCCTAAGCAACTTAGTATGGTGGTGACTGTTATAAAATGAATACCTGCATGCATCACATGGTCTGGTATATGCAAATGGATAAATAATAATTATAATAATATGTAAACTATTACAAAACATGTAAATAGTAAAACATATATATGTATTGTCAAGAACGACAAAAGAGCCACAAAAAGGTTTGGGGCAGCCTCCAGTATACTTGAACCCGGCTGCAGAAAGTTAATGAATAGATAGTACAGTTGTGTACCGACTGGAGTCCAAAACAGAACTGCTTGGGTGAGATAAAAATGGCGGCTTTAAAGCAAAGCAGAGGAAGTGATGTCATCGCGGCTGGGACCGGAAGTGACGTCATTGGTGCTGGGACCAGAAGTGACATAATCAGATCCTTGCCCTTTAAGTGACGTCATCAGACCTGAGCCAGGAAGTGATGTTATCGGGCCCAGGACCAGAAGTGACATCATCAGAATTTCACATTACTGGTCTGCAGTGAAAAGAGAGAGAAAAGATCAGTGCACTCTGCCACCCCCTGGTCTGGCATGGAATTACCCTCATTTGAGTCTTTTAGCTGCCTCCCATGTGCACATGTGTGTGACAATATATATATATATATATATATATAGTGACCGAACATGCTGTGCTATCTCTAGTTCAGTCACAGTACTTTTAAAAAGCAATCAAATACAAAAGAAACACACATTCAAATAACTAAGTTTACCAATGCGGGATCAGCTGCAGATGGTAGTGCATAAGACACTTGTCACATGGCGTTTGGAGGCTTTAAAGCCAATTCACTTATGTGCTGTTCTGTTGTCTCTTTCTCCTGTCCAGACCTTCTCTGGCTTCACTCCAGCCCCTGCTCCTGTCTCTCTTCGAGAACGCTCCCCTAGTTCTTACAATCTGAAGGGTGATTGTTGAAGTAAGGCAGACAACTAGGATTTTGGCAAGTTGGCTGTGTGTTTGAATTAAATCTATATATATATATATATATATATATATATATATATATATATATATATATATATATATATATATATATGGTGTACATATATTGTTCAATGATTTGTACTGAAGTATAGCAGGGTAATACATAATTTCTTTAATATTTAATATTAATTCATTCCAACTGTCTTCCTTAGCCTTGTTTTGCTCAGTTTTTTAGTTCAGTCAGTCCTTACAACTCCTCTGTATGAATTCTGCTCTATCCAGACTCTTTTTCTCGTAAGCAGTAATTAACCTACAGCCTCACTCAAATATAAATTTCAAAATGAAAAAAAAATCTTGTCCTACTTTTACATAACAGTTACAACCAACAAGAATATATCACTCCAACAAAAAGATTTAAGTGGCTTATTCTCCCAGTTAACAATTTTACAAGCAACATTACTTCCAATTAAGGTCTTGAAATTAGGTGCTTTTTGACTGTCACAGTCACTGTTATTAAATTTATGAAATTTCTTAGGGCTCTTAACTCATTTAAAGCTTTAACAGAACAAATGCAGCAACTGTAGTGTGCTTTTCATGTTTTGAGGCTCTATTGATCCAGTCACTAAAATGATTTCATTAATTAATGACCACTACCTTTCCCAGTAATACCTAATAATTGTTTCTGAAAAGACATGCTGAACCTACAACAAACACATAACCTGTGATTAATGTTAAATTTTCCTTACTTATGCTATAAACATATGTATTTAAATTTTCTTCTGTATTTTTTATTATTCTACTCTCAACAACATTTATTTATATAGCACATTTTCATACAAAAAGTAGCTCAAAGTGCTTTACATAATGAAGAAAAAAAAATAAAAGACAAAATATAAAATTAAAATAAGACAACATTAGTTAACATAGAAAGGAGTAAGGTCCGATGGCCAGGGTGGACAGAAAAAACAAAAAAAAACTCCAGACGGCTGAAGAAAAAAATAAAATCTGTAGGGGTTCCAGGCCACGAGACCGCCCAGTCCCCCCTGGGTATTCTACCTAACATAAATGAAATAGTCCTTTTTGTAGTTTGGGTTAGACTTCTCGCATCTTGAAGGACATTTTTTATAGTTAATCAAAAGCATAATCTCAAGTGACATCAAAATCATGAATAACCAACATCCTTTATTAATTATTTTAGCTAAGTGTTTTTAAAACCTGCTGTTAAACCTTTTCATTCTAAAGTTCATACCTACCAGAACTTTTAAATTTGAGTTTATGCCATGTCTTAAATTTCATAATCTGTGAGCTGACTCTGATTGTGAGTCTTTAACAGTGAGGTGAAAGTACCACCATTAAAAAACAAAAAGCAGCAGTAGTCCGTTCCTGACATTTTCCAGTTGATAAAGAGATTTTATATGCTATTTTTGAATTATCAATAAGAAAAGAACTTAGTTATAATTTGAAGATTAAACTACGCTTGTTCCAAACCCCTGCAGTATTCTGGAATTTCAGTTTGCTCTACATTAGCTTTGACTATAGGTCCCCAACAGAGACTACTAATTGTTGCACAATATGATTTATAGAAGTTTATTCACCTGCTGCTTTAAAGCATTTATGCATGTTTCTTTAGCTGCTATAGCAATGCAAATGTTTTCTATCTCTGAGGAACTCATTTGCACTGGCTTGATCTTACTTCATGATTTAAAGAGGTGGTTTGTCTATTTTTAAACCAAGTAGGCTCTCTAAAAATGTCTTGTGTTACTTTGATGTTTTAGAGATTTGAAGATTCATGTTTAAGGCTTAATATTATTTTTCATCAAATAAAATAAAAAATGAAGAAGACAACACAAAAAATAGATCAATAATTCCTTGCCTCCATTTACGGAACCTGCTTATTCAAATCCAGAGCTTATCCTAGTTACACTGGCTAAAAGGCAGGATCAGACTCTGGATGCAGGGCTAACTGACATACACAAACATAATAATTCACATTCACACACACTGGACCAATTGAGAGCTGACAATTAGCCTAAAGTGAACATTTTGGATGTGAAGGAAGAGTATAAAACCTGAAAAAACTCCTTCAGTATTCAAACCCAGTATCCTAGAGCAGTAAAGCAGATTCACTAATGATTATAGCACTCTGCTGTTAGTTATTTAGTTTTACTAGCTGTAATCTTTTAATTTTTTGTAATTAACAAACACTTCAGGTGAAGATGTTAATTGTCTTTATAGCACTTTGTAGATAGCCCCACTGCCTACATCTTTTAACTATCTCCTAGAGAGCACAAATAAAACCCCAGTGAAGTGAAAACAGAACAAATATACACAAATGAAGAACATCAAACAACAACATAAAATAATACAAATTGTTGCCAAAAACACTGTGCTAAGCACAGAAAAATTGAAGAAATTATATAGTCAAACAAACAGAAAAATTGTCAAATGACGCTGATTCTATTTAATGTTCTATAATGAATTTAGTGGTTCTGGTGAGCATGACTATTACCTTCTAGCAATGAAAGAAAATTACTCATATAAAAGAAAGTTAAAGAATTGGTCATTAAAGAGGCTATAAATTTACTTCAAGATTTTTATTAAGAAATTACTCTCACCTAACAAGCTGAGACAAGCAAAATCAGAATGATCCCAGACAGATTTACTGGCAGAGATCAAACTAAGCAAGAAGTTTCCTTTTCCTTACCAAATTTGATGTGGTCAGAAAGGCATTGGTTCAAAGTGTTACACATTTGTGTTTGATATTTGTCTTCAAAGTCATTTTTACTACTTGACTCTCACTCTGATACTTTTCCAAAGTTTTTTTTTTATATTAACAGTGAGATCTGCTAGTTCAGTTAACCATTGGTAACACTTGATTCATCAGGGTTTCTTTTCAAGCAATAACAAAATAGTAATTTATTCCATGCCATTAGGCGTGACTCAACATTCAATAAATTCTCATCTACACATGCCTGGGTTAATTATTGTAATGGTGTTATTGCCTATACAATGCTTTGTGTCTGTATTCAAAACTAACTGGTCCTATATGCTGTGATGAAGCGGACAAAAATGCAGTAGAGCAGGCATTGCCATGTGGCAAAGTGATCAAAGTGTTAAGTCCTAAACAAAAAAATCTTAGGGAATACTCATGATCACAGGACGACTAAATAAATTCCAAACAGACAGTGACCATGGGGACTGAAGAAAAGTCCTTGGAACTGAACATCTATGTTTTTTGTATTTTATTTTTTTCTAAATTTTTCTTTTTGTGAAATAATAAGTGCAGATATAAATTGGTGAGAATTTACAATTTTCTCTATTATTAAAATAAAAGGTATAGGAATAAAAATAGAAATCACTGCTTCAATGATTAAATGTGCATATACACAAAAACAAGATGCATATTCCACACAGAATGAAAACAATGCCAAGAATTAAAGCCAAGAGGTGGGAGATGGCAAAGCCACCGACAGTGTTGTAAAAAGTTCCCAAGAGTCATACTTAAGTAGAGATACCATTCAGTAACTGACTGAAGTAAAAGTTGCTTTTTAGAAAACCGCTCAAGTTTTACTGTATTTCATATTAAGTGTGTTTAAATATCAAAAGTAACTATAAATGCAGGATCTCTGTCTATTTTATATACAGTCAATAAAATACCCTACAAAATCATAATCATTCAAGCTGCCTTTTGAATTGTATTACAATCAATAAAGTACAGTATAAAACAAATACCTGCAACTTGAAGCAGTGACATGCCACCTGTGCACGTTTCTTCATAATTATATCTTAATTCAGTGTTTGGGGTGCTAATAGGACAGACATGCAGGCTTTCCTCTACCTTCTGATGGTGCTAATCCATTCCTGAACACCTCTTTCTAAAGTGAATTTACAAAATGTGATCATATAAATACAATTAATTTAAATTTTAAAGTTTCCTGCCTCAAAATTACCCTTATTTTTGTTCAAATAACACCGAGCCACATAAGAAAATTATAGAATTCATTTAATAATAACATAGATAGATAGATAGATAGATAGATAGATAGATAGATAGATAGATAGATAGATAGATAGATAGATAGATAGATAGATAGATAGATAGATAGATAGATAGATAGATAGATAGATAGATAGATAGATACTTTATTAATCCCAAGGGGAAATTCACACCATTTGGTCATGAAAACAAACCTATTGCCCTTCACTAAGTAATATTTAACAAAATGCATTACGTAGACTTAATCCCTTCAAGTTTCACTTTCAAAGAAATAGCCTTTCAGTTTTTCTTGGGCTTTTCCAAATTGTTCACAATCTGTGTTGGAGTCATGAAGTCCATGATAACGTGAGAAGAAATGTGAGCAAAACATACATCAAGGTGAATGAATCACAACATGTAAATGTATAGGTTTACTGGTTGATCCCTGCCCTGTCTGGCAGGCTGCCATGAGGACAGTGTCTGAACACTGCTGTGGAAATAACAGATTGGGATTGCACATCACTAGCGTCTTGCCCCACCCTATTCTGAAGAATTAGAGATTAAGGGAGATCAGTTTACTAGAGTCTGCTAGACTACTTACTGTTCAAGCTGCTAATCTCTTTCTGGATGACAGGGGCTTGAACCAGCGCCACTCTGGCTGTTGAAAGTTCCTAGAAGGTGCAAGAAAACTAAGAAAAAAACATGAAACTTCTTAGTCACAAATACAGGAGGAACTCCATCTCCATTATCTATCTCCATCTAAACAGAGATTATGTACAGTAAAAGTGAGGTAGCTTTGTGCCCTTTTGTTAGAACTTCTTTATGTCAAAAAAGAAACTACTGGAGATTATAGTCAGAAGGGGTGCACTGTTCTAACAGCCCCTAAACATGAGTTATAAACATGGTCAAGGTACAGTACAAAATATCTGACAGGTGCCTATAATGAATATGATGTCTGGAAACCTGCCAAGTAATTTGTCACGGGGATTATTAGTGGCAGCTAATTTCCTACCTTGGCCTAAGACAGGTCTTTTGACAAAACTTTAGCAGTGCCATATGCTATATTTGCTGGTTATTTTTGACCATAGATCATATCTTGATTGTGCCTAGTGACTAAATATTTTTTTTGCCTCATCTAAATCTGTTTGAGCTTATTGGCCAACTTATTAAAAAATTTTCTGGGTAGGTGTTTTTTCACATATTTAGTTTTGTAGTGATCTCATGCTGTGATTAAGAAATTCACAGCTTAACGAAGGAGCTAAACATGGATGTTTTTTGGTGAAAACTGGTATGGATTGAACTTTGTGCATAGTAGCACAACACCTACTGTATTAAGTTTAGTGAACATTTCATGGTCTCTCTTGGATTCCCTGCTTTGTGCAATTGCCATAAGACTCCATGCTTCAGGACAGTGCCTTGAGATGCACCAGTATATTGTCGAGAGCTGATTCTCTTGTCTTGTGGACAATGGTTCTCATATAGCTTCCAGCTGGCTTTCACACTGTAAATGACAGAGTGCACCTGCTGAGTCCTAGCACCTGTTTTTTTTATATTGGTTTGTGGTGGTGACAGTGCAGAAACAGCCATAACATGATTACTAATCAAAATTAATTAATAAATTAATCAATATTAAAACATTTTCCTTCCTAACTGATAATAAAATTTTAGCAAATAGACTTGAGATGTATATTTTTAGCAGGTTTTTAGACAACATCAAATTGTTTTCAGTATAGTATGTGCACAACCCTTCTCACTGTAGTCCTGTGTTTTTATCTTTTGTTAAATATAAGGTGAGGTGTTTATAAGGGTGTAATTCTGTATCTAATATTAATTTCTGTAAAGATTTTATACTTTAACAAGATTACAGTATATGGAAATATGGCATTCATTTACTGTACATTCTTATGTTGAAGACATTTGGTTTACGACTTATAAATGCTTAAATGCTGTAAATCCTTAAATGCTACATGTCCCTGATTGATGCACTGACTAATTGAGAAGATAGTTTTGCTAATTACAGGTAACTTGAGAAAAAATGATGCAAAGTAACACATTAGTCTCATAGCTCTGAGACCAAAACCTTACTAAAAAATGTATTTAATTCTGAAAAAATTGGAGAAACCTCAGTGATATTTTACATGTCTGGCTGCAAGTCAGTAGCACTGTGGTTTGAGTCCCACCTTTGTCCTGTTTTAGGTGCATTCACACCTAATGTGAGAGCACCTTCTGTGATAGCTAGGTCTGCCTGTCCACATGTAATAACTAGGCCCATCTGGGACCAGGGTCATTGAAATACGGCTTCCTTGTTCTTCAAGGAAATATGTCAGGACCATTCCATTTTCATTGAGATATCTCAAACAGAATGTACTGTACAAAGTTGTGAAATTGAAAAAGCTCCCATTGAAAGCATTGTTGAATCTGCAGAAAGTCTTAAAACAAAGGCATTTTCTGTGCAACATCAACCATGAATTAGTTTACTGTTTCAATTATACCTTGACAGTGGTTACATGACTTGTATATTTTATATATATCCTGTACTGCTCTTTTACTCATTCGACAGCCACTCGGATCCCCAATAAAATGCCAGGAAAAGGGCAGCTCATACAATGTAAACCATTAAATACATTTATTGACTGAAAGCATAATAACACCTTTTGATTTCCCTTGTGTTTTCCATTGCAGTCTTCTGTAATCTATAATTTAAATTGATTACATTCCCAATGTCTTTTAAGAAATTAAAACAATGGCCATCTCTGTCTATCCTGCATGGCTCTTTACTAGTTCACATTTCTGATTTGCTGCTGCACAATGTTAATAGCTTTTAATGCCAGTTAGTAAGAATGTCAATACTATTTTATACATTTTCCTGTTCCTATGTGTCCTGTCATGATAACTGTATGATCCTTTCCACAAGAAAAACAAAATGAGTTGCAGAATGCAAGTTTTAATCACTACTAATAATTAAATAAAGTAACATCTATCATTAACGCCAAGAATTATAAAATTTGTAACAGTGAAAACCTAAAGTCATTGTGGTCTTCCAGGAACTGAACTTGAGACTCTGGAATTAGATCTTAGTAGAGCAGTCACTCATACACACTGGCCATTATTAATATTGCTTTATTCCTTTTTTATGAGAACATGATCCAATTGTTTTTTGATCTGGAGAATCACAATACATACTGGCAACTGGCAGGGACATTCAAAAAGTTTCCGCACTTTTATATTTTTGTTGAAAACGATGGAAGAGGGAGGAGTAGTAATTGTCTGAGAGTGTCATGTGACTGGGAAAATTGCATTGCAAATGAAGGTGACTATGTAGAAAAGTGATGTAATTTATTTTTGAGACTCTTAATAAATAGAGTAAAAAAAACTCCAAAAACATTTTGAACGCCCCTCGTATATATATATATATATATATATATATATATATATATATATATATATATATATATATATATATATATATATATATATATATGTATATATTAGTGCTGGGCAGCGATTAAAATTTTGAATTGAGATTAATCGCAGGCAATCACAACAATCACATTGTTATGTGCAAAATTCAGTAATGAACTCAAAAGTAGTGCATTGCATGCATTTGGTTTGCAAACACTTTAAACAAATAAGGTGCATTTTAACAGCAGTATTCCCTTTACATAGTAGCAGTTAAAATATTTCTTGTAAATCTCAACATAAACATTAATGTAATCACATCAAATGTAAAACCAAAGCTATTTGCCACTGCCAGGGCATTAACATTTTATCTAGTTTGTTATAGCAAAACAAGTTACCCTCACAGTCCAGAGCCACAATCATAACATTATAACAGGCCTCTTCCGAGCAACAGCAAGTTAACATTTCTAAATTTGTTTTCTTTTTTACCTGAACAGACACCAGTAGAAACATTTTCTTTTATCTGGGAATAGCCTAAACAGTCTATGTTCAGTAGCAACTCTATGAGGGCTAATATTTTTTCCAAAAAACTCAGTTTTCTGAAAGCACACAAAACAATGGTTTCACACATAAATCAACATAAAACATCTGTTGGTGCCTGTTTGCTGTTTGTGGCAGCAGTGGCTGTGTGGAGGGCGGCTCGATGGCCAGCAAGAATGCACGGTGGGCTGGCTGCCTGGCTGTCTTTGTGAGACAGGTGCACGGGGTGGCAGTTGAAATGAGACGCAATATGGTTTGTACGTCCTGTCATCATAAGTGTCTGTCCTCCCAGGAGAACATTGCCATAGGTGCATCAGCTACACGAATGTGTTCAGCACCACGATCAGCTGGAGACCGATCAGCTGATGCCAGTACCTCACTTTCATTTTTCGATCTACATCTTCAGATCACTTGCATCAAAATCAGAGTGCAACAAATCAGAGTCTGATTAAGCGATAATACGAAAAAAGTCATCCACAGATTATTTTGGTTTGAGTATTCACTTTGCTATCTCTCCACATGCCATTTTAGAAGCTGTTTGCTCTTCGCTACTCATGAACACACAGGGAATCAAGGTCAAATCAACAAAGCTAACATTCCTGTAACAAGAAGATCACTGATCTCAATCGATCTCTAGCTGGACTGAGGCTTTCAAAAAAAAATAATAGTAATAATAATAACAAAAACTGCATTAATTAATTAATGCGTTAACTTGCCCAGCCCTCATATATATATATATATATATATATACAGCATATATATATATATATATATATATATATATATATAGTCACAAAAACCAGACACAAGAGTCAAAAAAAGGTTTGAGACAGCCACCCGTATAATATTCCCTGGCTACAAAAGGGTAAATTGATAGCACTGATGTGCTCAGAACAGAGTCCAAAACAGAACTGATGTGGTTAGCATAATATGGTGGCTTTAAAGGCCAGAAAGGGAAGTGAAATCATCAAAGGTGGAAGCAGAAGGGTCCTCTGTCATAGGCTTGGACCCAGACATAACGTCTTCAAAAGGGCCGGAACTGGAAGTCTCTTTGTCCATGGGCTCTACATCGGAAGTAATGTCATGATGAAATTTCCCATGAACAGTCTGCAGGAAAGCGAGAAGAAAGGTCAGTGCACTCCGCCACCCCCTGGTCTAGCGTGGAATTACTCTCATTTAGACCCTTTAGCTGTCTCCCATGTGCACGTGCATGACACTATATATATATATATACATATATATATATATATATATATATATATATACAGTATATATATATCCTAACCTCTCTCTCTCTACATATATATTTGTATATATGTTTCTGAATCTGAAAAAGCAAATCAGTTGAAATCAAGGCAACACAGTCTTCTGTACTGTTAGCAGCAGTAATTGCCTGTTAATTATGACACTGGCTGGAATAAAAACCTGCAGCCTCTGCAGGTGAGAAGACACCTGCTTTAGCTGATTATTATAGAACTATTTTAATATGCTATCAAAATGACAGTACACAGCTAATGAAACATTTGTATTCTTCCATTTATTCCAATTTTGTTGTCTATTTGATAGAATTTTAGTTTAACTGATGACATGTAGTGTTTGAATATGACATAGAAAATTAAATCAAATTCACTTATACAGAAAAATATTTAAATCATCTACGCTGTAATTAAAAGCATGGTGTTCAAAATTCATCTGAGAAAAAAAATGATTAAGCAAAATAATGGTTACTTTCTCTTCATTTCCTAGTCAGCTTTTTTTAAGTTTTTTGAAAGGGTAATTTTCTTAAAGCTTTGAAAAAAGCATTATAAAAATTCCTATAATATGTAGGAATCCTCTTTTGTATATACCAAAATGAGTGACACTGGGTCTTGGATTGTTTTTTTTTTCATTTTGTGTCCATACAAAAAAGCTGGTCTGGCGACTGTTTTATACACTTTACTCTTCACTCTTGTGTCACAGGTGTCTGGTCACACTTATAGGTAATCTAACTTAGACACCATTAAAATATCCGACTATGCCACCCAGTTTTATTAAGAGACTGGGAACTCCTGAAATTTACCAATAATAGCACACAGATTTCTTTAAATTGGGCGGTGAGTAAACACACAATGAAAGACACAACAGTAATTTCAGAAAAAAGCAACAGTAAGTTCCATTGTACAAGACAATATAAGGTAAATTAAAAAGATAAACGAATATAACCAAATCTAAACATATCAGGAATTAATTTCCTTTTTTTCAAAAGGAAAATACACAGTCCACACTCCAAAAGTCCATTAAAAACAAGAATCATAGGATACAACCTTTAGTGGTGCAGAGTCCAAGTTGCTCACTGTGTTACCACAACACTTAATCGTTCAACTGTACATGGATGCACTCTGTTCCCCGGACACTCGTTCCCCTACAGAAGTTGTGTTAAACTGTTGACTCCCTGCCAGCGTCTCTTCGTTGTTCCTTTTTCTTCCACTCTGGGCTCCTTGTGTGGCTGGGACCTAGGCACGCCTCATTCCTTGTCTGTCAGCTTCGCTCGGTCCTCTCATGCGGCTTCCCTCTTTCGCTGGACCCACAACTGGCGTCTCCTTGTGGAGCTGTCTCTTCCTCCCTGGAAGTAAATGTTGCCATCCTTGTGCCTCACGTTGTGCCAGCCAGGTACCTTTGTCTACCTGCGAGCCCCTGTGCCCTGTCCGAGTGTCTTGGCAGCGTTTCTTGTGGACTCTCCCTCCTGCCTTCTGCTGGCCAGGAGTTTATATTTACTTCAGTCCCTGCTGTTGTCAGTCCTGGACAAACAGTTTAATCAATGGCACATCTAAATTGCCTGGGTGTAACAATTAATGAAAACTCAAGTTAACAAAATGTATGGTTACCAAACATTAATAAGTACAGATATGCTGATTAGGAACCAATATTTCCAAGCCAGGTAAATACAGGCATCCTCCAAGACCAGACTTCAAAGCAGTGACTCCCTTGCAAGACAGCAAATACCATTAATAAGTACAGACAGCCTTTTAACTTCTCACCCCCCAGTCCCAACAGTGGGTGCCTAATGGAACCACCCAGTGCACAAAAAAATGTAAAAGTGTCCCCCTCTGACACTTGCACTGATTCCTCAAACACATAACACTCCTGATACCCTTTTCCAGTTTTTCAAACCTGATTGCATTCTTTGGTTTATTTTATATCTACCTCTTCCTCCTCGGCTACTGTTGATCTGAGATATTTGTTATTTTCCACTCTTTTGTGCCTTTCTTCCTGGAGGTTAACTTGTCCTTTAAATCTTAGATATTCTGTCTTTTCCTACTGATCTTAAGGTGTCCATCCTCATAGTACTAATCCACTGCTCCATTTTCCTTTCTACAATATTTTGCTTGTGATGTATTGCATGATGTCATCTGCAAATAGCATATGGGGCCAATGTACTATCCCCCTAAAAACAATATCCTAAACTAGAGTAAAAAGATATGACTTTACGATGATCCTTGATGCAACTCAACCTTAACTGTAAATCCATTTGTTATTCCTAGACTACTTCTCACTTGTGTTTAGGCATCCTCATACATATCTATAACAATCTTTACTCACATCTCTGGTAGTCCCTTGTCTCTCTCTCTCTCCTCTCTGTCACTACAGGTAGATGCTATTTATTACTGCTTAAGTGCCGGTGACCACTTAGTCATTACATGAATTTGGTATTCATATAAATTTTAGGATAAACATATTCTAGTCACTGGCAAAGCCTAAATCTTTCATCCAACTTTAGTGTCACCTTTAGCTAAGGCTTATCCTGGTAACACTGTATACAAAGCAGAAACTGTCCCTGCATTAGGCGTCAGTCCATTGTATGGTTAAAAACATGTTCATGCTGTACATGCCGATGGTCTGCTTTCATCCTTTCTGTTTCAACCCCACCTGAATTTATTAATTTCTGTGTTTTGGAGAAAGACGCTTATCCCATCAGCATCAAGTGGTATGCAAGAGCCGATCCTTGACAGGGCAGTTTATTACTGGACACGGTTATATCTGAGCGGGTTTTCCTGTCACATTTATAAAATGTGCGGGTTAGGATCAATAGCACCTCTTAACCAGCCTGGAATGAATGAGCGTGTTCACAATAGACTGGCACTGTCCTTCTCTGTGCTCCAATTTCTAACATTTTTAGATGTTCACAAGTTACTGGAGATTACATTTAGAAAAGGATGTGACATTCTTCAGATATTTTAGGTCATGTGATATGTACTTAATTATTATTTTTTAATTAGCCAAAGGCAAGTTACATGGGATAGGAGTGAATAGTGTTTACCTCACCCTACTGGGGGATGTGAAATTTGGCAGTTATGCTTCTCCTAAAGGTAAGTATCTTTCTATCTCCACAGAAAATTCAGCTTATTAATTCAAATGAACTTTCTTCACTTTCGTATTCCTGTGGCAAATGTTGATACCTTTCTGTCTGTACGAAAAGTTTACTCATTTCAAATGCATTTTCTTCACTTTAATGTTCCTGCGGCAAATGTTAACAGAACACTATGCCCTTGCTGAAGTCCCGACACAAATGCCATGGCCAACAAAGTTCCTGCTGGCTCCAAAGCACTGGCTTCCTTTCTGCTTCAAAAAAACCTTACAGACGTGAAAGTAAACACTCCAAAATTCGTGTCTAAGATAATTAGGCGATTCATTCATTATTCCTTCAGATTTAGTTTATGTTAGTTAGTGTTTTCAGAGAATGTGGTCTACCATTTCAAGGAAAACGGGGCACATTTTGGTTATAATTAACTATTATAATAGCAAATGACAGTAAAAAAAAATGCCATTTGGTTAGGGTTGCAAGAACAGGATGTGTGGCGGGGTAGAGGTAAAATGTGTTATCTGAAGTTAGTTTAGTTGTAGATGCTAGTTTTGGGAATGCAGTATTTATAAAAAATAACACCTTATATTTCCCGGCTTTGTTACACAAAACACGCCTTTTCAGTGGTACATGTTAAATGTGCATAAACGTATTTAAGAAAAAAGGATCAAAATGAATTCTGACATTGTAGCCTAAAAAAATGAAAAAAAAGAATAATAATAAAAGTGCATCGGGACCAGCTGAATAAAATAAGGTAAGGCTTAAATCCGGTGTTCGCTAGGTTCAGCTTAAAACCGTTATCCCGTAGGTTCAATTTCTGAGTGGATTAAAGGCTGATCTCGTGCCATTTTCATTAATTACCTTGGTGGGCATTGCCGTGCAGCAAGGCGCTAGTGCGTTACCGTCGCGCACAAATAAAGGAGACCGCCTGGCTGGCAAGCGTGCTAATGAAAAGGAGAGCGTGTGAGCTTTAGGAAACCGCATTTCCTCGAGCTGCCTGAAAATCTAAGTACCCCGCTTCCGGTAGAAAGAGGAAAAGTGAGCGGAGCCCGAGTCGAGCTGCCAGATTCATCCACAGAGCCGACGGGGCGAGATCGGAAGCACGAGCAGTCGCGGTGAGTTATGACTTAAGATATGAGGAAACCGTTAGATACTTCAGCTAGGGTGATTTTCATATATATGCATTCCCCACCCCCTTTTCGCCCTGACATTGCATGCAGTGTTGCAGTTCAATATTATGCTAAAGAGGAGCTGCAGAAATAAAAAGATGCGGGATCTGCTGCGTTGATTAGGCGTTCTTGTAAATAACATAGATTGTAGAAAAGCCAGTTCTTTGTGTGCATGTCCTCTCTTTCTTCTTTTCTTTGATGAGGGGTCACTTAAGGCTGTTCTCAATAGACTAGTGCGCTTGTCCGTTACTCGCTCCTTCTCTTGCTATGCTGTCCCCTTTAAGAATAAGGGGAATCTTCTTGACTGCAGTTGTGGACCCCCGAGCGCTCCGCTCCGTACACTCCGTGCGCAATTTTAGTAGGATAGGGATGCTAGTGAAGCCGAATGGGGACTTGAACGCAGCCTCTGCCGGTACGCTAACGCTTGTAATCAATGTTGCATGTAATGTATTTTTTATCACCATAATGCAATAATGGTACTACTGTATAACAAGTCTTTGAAGACAAAGACCAATCTGGACGCCGTCGCACAAACAGTAAAGGAAACTCCAAAGAGCTGTTGTTTGTTTCTCATAATTACAAGTGCAATTTTTGTGTCTGTGTGTGTGTGTGTGTGAGTGTGTGAAATTAGCTCGGGAAAGGGGGTTTAATGGAAAAGGGGTGCGTCTTGAATCCGTCAGCTTGTTCTGAGGTTTCGCCAGAAAATTCTCTTTCTTTCGTTCCGTTCTTTCATTTCGCAGATTAAAAAAATGTCATCTATTTATGTTTGAATATAAAGTCTATTTATTTAATAAACAATCGCCTGTCTCAAACGGAGGTGAAGAAAACCAATCGATTCTGAGCACAATGAGGTTGAACAGATGGGGGGATTGACTGAAGCTGACTAGAGGATCAGAGTCCGTCTCTGAAATAACGGTCCCCGTGTTGAGCTTTTTACTCGTTAATCTGTTTCCGGACAGATCAGGTGGCTGAAACATTTATACATTGTTTCTCGGGACAGTTACTGGTGGAAAGTGCTGTTGTGATATGTAGAATTAGTACTTGCAGAATGATTTTTGGATACCATTTAAGAGTTGGCATTTCACACTATTAAGCCGGTCGATTTGTCGGTCTGCTTTCAATACCGTGCATTGTACCTGGTGAACATGTCATGCTATTTCATTATCATTCAGTTTTGTGCTTCTGCAATCCTCGGTTGCATGTTTTTAATTTTATTTAGTGCTGCTCTTCGTTTTCTGAATGCATAAACTTGCGTTATTCATTTTTCTTAATAATGAAATGTATGGCAAACAATAAGGCTTGTAGTTGGTTGAGGAACTATCACGTGGCTCTGTTATTTTTTTCTATAAATTCCACAATGCGAGTTTGCATAGAAGTTGATTTTTCACTGACAACCGAATAAAAATGTTCAAGCGTGCTGCTTTTGTACATATTATTACATCAGCGATCACTTACAGTGAAATACTTTCCCAATGGCCAAATAAGAAAACCTATTACAATTAAGCGATCAATAAATGTTAAATTAAATAATAACTACAATGCTCTGCAGTTGTATATATTTTATGCTGATGTGCTGGTCTTAATGTAATATTCTTTTATGACAGAGATTTTTTTTTGCTTTTGGTAATAGAGTGGTAGCTTTTTCAAGCCCTTTTTATCCATTGTTCAATTAAGTATTAAGGGAAGTGTGTTTCCTGAGTCACAAGACAGAGAGTTTAAATTACATATTTGCTCCAGTGTGCACAGAACAAACTAATTAGATACATGAAAATGAATACACAGTTGCTAACATCTTATTCTTATATTTAATCTTCTTCATAATGTAATATAATGTAATGCCTGGAGGTAAGTAGTATGCTGCAAAAAATAATTTAACTTTATTAATTTTTTAATGTGCCACCTGCTTCCGTGCACGTTAATTTAAAGGTGTAAAATGTTAGATGAACACAGTTTTCAGAGGTAGCAGTTATTATAAAGAAAAAAAAATTAAATATTTGTGGATTTATTTTTAATAGCAGTAATTTAATACCTAGATGCTTTGTCCACTGAGTTCCAACACCTTGCTTGTACGTGAGTTCATTTTTGGCCCTTTTGGGAACTTATGACAGCAAGTGCATTTCCAGAAAAGAAAAGGTGTGTCTGTCCCACCACAACAGAAAGGGTGCTGCAGGTGACTGGAAATCTGGCCAGTCTGTAAAACATCTAGCAGCCAAATGGGGTCCAAGTAATGTGTCTCTGCCTGCAACCGGGCAGTACCACAGAACAGGGCTTGGAAAGGTGGAAGATCCTTGCTGAGGGATACAGGATTGGGCAGAGTCATATTAAAGAAGACCCTTGCTGAGGGATGTGAGACGGGGTGGAGTCAGATGTCAGACTCTCACCAATTAAGAAATGGGGCCTCACTGAGGGATGTAGATTTGGGAGGACTAAAATGTGGGTGGAGTCAGATTTCAGACTTTTATCATATATGGGAATATCCTTGCTGAGGGATGTGAGACGGGGTGGAGTCAGATGTCAGACTCTCACCAAATAAGAGAGGGGGCCTTACTGATTAAGATGTGGGTGGAGTCAGAGTTTAGACTTTTATCATATATGGCAATATCCTTGCTGAGGGATGTGAGGTGGGGAGGAGTCAGACACGGGCAGAGTTGGATGTCAGACAAACCAATAAAAGATGGACTTTGCTGATGGCTGTGAGAAGAGAAAGGATCAGACATGGGATGGCTAGATGTCAGTTATAGTCCAAAGCTGAAAGCTTTTCTAGATGAATGTTTAAAGGCATTGAGTTTATTTGTCTCATGGGTCATGGGCCTTTAATAGTATTAACACAGTGGGTAAGAAGCCTTGGCAACATCAGTGTTTAAAATCTTCTCTCTCATGTACTGCACCAAGTCCTTCCTTTTGCCTGTCTTTGCCCTTACCCCTCTTAACTTGGCCTTTTGCTAAGCAACATTAATTATGTAACAGTGGCATTATAGGCAGTTGCAGGGGAAATAAAATGGGAGCTTGCATGGTGGCATTGCTACAAAATTCCCTTAAGTGTATGTGCCAGTCTGTCATGCCCACAGATGTGGACACTTCAGCAGAGCACCCTGGTGTTGGATTTTGTCCAAAAAAAAAATGTTTCAGAGGTAGGTTGGTAAGCACAAACCATGGTTGGTATACAGATCAAAACATGCCTTAAAAAGGTGTAACGCCCATAACCCAAAAGAGAATTTGAAAGAATCTGTACAACATTAGAGTTGTTGTTTCAAGACAGTCATTCAACTTTAACCAATTAGTTTAAAACTAAGCCATTGACATTATAAAGGGGGGATTTATGATCATAGGTGCACAATTTAACAGTGTTTAATAATAATAATACTAAAAAAATATGGATTTCTTAGAATTTCATACAACAAATGTTGCACACGTTTTTGTGAATTGCAAAGGAAGGTTTTATTATTTCAAATGCAAATTTGGGATAATCCTTATTTTTTTCAATCACTTCCTTGTGTATGAGGTCAGATAGTGAGTTGAATTTCCCCTCAGGGATTAACACGTATATTACAACACATCAAATCAAAGTGGATTGGTTGAAAGTTGGAACAACAACACTGATATTGTTCCAAGGAGTTTCAAAAACCTGTCAACATCAGATCATCAGTCGTGATTAAGGTATACAAATAGTACAAAACAAATCATAAATTCAACGTTGTGCACTATGTTTAAAAAAAGGACAACAACACTAGAATCACAAAATAAAAAATCAAAGAATTCAAAGGACAGGTCAAATAGCTCAAGAGTTACGCTTATATGCAAGAATAACACAAATGGGGACATTGCAAACGCACAAAACACACAATGGTAGGGTAGGGCAATACCATCACCCAAACTTGCTTTTGAATTTCCCGTCTTGTCATGTGACAGCTATGTTATTAGTGTTGCATAGCAACAGACACAGATCAGATTGAATGACCCCTGCAAATTCCCAATACCTTTAATTTGAGCAAGTGAAGTTATAAAGTAAATTACAGAATTTGGAGAAGTTAGGTGAGGTGGAGCAAAGACTGAGTGACACAAGTTTGATTAACCAGTGGTGTGAAGTTCTGAGTAGGTGATGTAAGTGTTTAATGGTATTTGCAAGGTGGGCAAATTAGTCTGAACCTTTGAATTTTAGAAGATAAAAGAGCTCAGACTGATGGGTAAAAGGAGAATTCACCCTGTGTTATCTCATTCGACAATATCTCCTTGGAACGTCTATCTATCTATCTATCTATCTATCTATCTATCTATCTATCTATCTATCTATCTATCTATCTATCTATCTATCTATCTATCTATCTATCTATCTATCTATCTATCTATCTATCTATCTTTCCTGAACTGAGGAAAGGGATTTATAATATCACTTATTTGACTACCAGTAACTGAAGAGTGCATACAGTGTTGTCCATTTTTCATCGTTTAACATGCATTAAGTTAAAGTGAAGTAACATTGAGGGTAGTAAAAAACCTTTAGTGACAATCTTTTTTAATGGTCAGGACCTTTGGTAAATGGTACTTTGTGTAAACTGTTTAGGATTTTGTTTAAAATAAATGGCCACATTGTACATCAGCATGCCTCAGTCTAAATAAACTTTTTTTGGCACATGTGGAACTTTATACTTCGGAGTCACTGAGTTGCAAAAAGGTTATCAGTGTGATAGATCTGACTACAGGCTGCTTGTCTTTCAGTTATGGATTTAACTGAGCAACATTTTAAAAAAGCCAATCTATTTTTCTAGTCTGCCTAATTGTTCTCATCTGCAGGTGGTGAGTAATAAGAAAGAGAAATTTTGTCCATTTATAAAATGCCATGTTGCTTTGCAAAGCACACAAAGCTGGCAAACATACAGTTTCCACAGGAAATGCTTGCATTCTTTTCAGAGCCGTGGCTGAAGGACTTTCTGAAAATGCATTTTTTTTTATTCTTTAGTGGTAGAAAATCTTTAATGTGTTATGTTTGAAGTACCATATTTATGTTGTGTAATTAACTGGGTATTGGTATGGAATGAAGGCCTTCCACTGTTCTGTATATCACCATTTGTACATATTTTTGAACATGACAGCCTTTCTACATTCCCCAGGTTTAACAGGCAATATTTATGCAAGTTTAGTTAAAGACATCATAACCAAATGTTTTGCTTTATTGTCTTCTTTAGGCATTTTATTCCAAAAATGTTCTACCTAGACTTTCTCTTTAAGCAGAACCTTATGTGACAGACGACTGCAGCATAACTGTCGTTTTTTTGCCAGTCATTATATTAGTTTGATGGCAGTTGAGTGCATTGCGGCTCATATTCCCTGTCGTACAGTTTTATTTATTTATTTATTTATTTTCCTTGGTTTCAGTCTTGTGCTGAGTTGCCAGAAATTGAAATGGATCTGTGTGGGCCAAAATAAAACAAGCTGCAGTTTCAAAATTTACTGTAATGTTTGTAAATGAAAATGTAATTCAAATTGTCAAAAAGTTTATACAACTTTACTTATCTGGATTAGTTCACTTCTGATGTTCTGAAGAGCATGAATGCTACTACAGGAGCAGCTTTGTTTTTAAGTGTCAATTTCATGTGAGGATGTTTGCATATAGGTGGAGCTGCCACATGCACTTGATAAGTGAATTATTTTCTAATAATTATTATTGTTTTCAGGTCATAGACACTTTCCGCTGTCACTTGTTAAGACCAGCTGGTCACAGCACTGTGTATGTACACTGTAGCTGTTGTGGATTCAATACAGTTTGAGTTTAATTCAATGAAAGTTTATTTTCAAAAGAGGGATATTTAGTTTGTTAGCAGGATTTTACAGAGACATCACATTGCAAACAGTGCACAAGAACTCAGCCATCAACCATAAACTTTGAGCAAATAAATAAAATATAGTAGTAAACATAACACTTATGGTATAACATCAGACTGTAACTATCTTATATATAAACGTCTACGCGTGGAAGTGTGTGTGTGTATCTGGCCCGGAAGTGAGAGGTGGAGTTGGGGTTAGGGCTCCACCTCAGTGGAAACAGAAAACCAGTTTTGCCACTAATAACACAAGCGGGGCAAACACGTCAGCAAAACGAAACATCAAAAGAAAAACAAAGTGGCTTAGCCACTAACATTGGCAAAACGGTCTCCCTTTTACTTTTCCTCCTGCCGCAAATACAAAAGAAAGGTGAGCACGTCTGCAAAATGAAACCTCCGAAGAAAGACAAAGTCACTTAGTGGCTAACATCGGCAAAATGGTATCCCTTTTACTTTTCCTCCTGCTGCTAATGCACAAGCAATGCGAGCACATCGGCTAAACGAAACCTCCTAAGAGTGAGATACCCAGAGTAGTTCCTTTCAATTACCTGACATTTCTACATTTCAATTTTTTTTCTGATGATTTCAATAGTTTCTAGGACCCCGACACAGCTAGTTACATATAAAAATTAAGCCAACATTAAGATTTATCTAATGATTGACAGGAATGATAACTGTTCAGCTCAAGATTTAAGTATGAATGTTTCTTAAAGTAAATATTGTTTATGAAATTAACAACAATCGGGATGAAGGAGTTTTTGAACCAGTTGTCTTTTTATCCATGGAAAATTGCATTTGCCATCTCAAGTCCTAAATCTAGCTACTGTTGCAGCACAGAGGTAAAGTATCAGTTAACGTACACTAGCTCTCCACTTGCTGCTGTAGCAGTAGCACCTTTTAAAGTTTTTGAGATTATAGATGTCACTGTATAAAGTAAGAGCATGTGGCACATTTATTGACCTCAGTGATCTAAAGAAACACACTGGTTTGTGCATCCGTTGTGGCTGGGTTACCTCAGTGATCTAATGAATAGGTGTTAAAAATACTGAATACCTACAATTGTGCCAGAATGAAAAAAGCCTGGCAGCAGAATGCATTAGTGTTCCCTACAGTGGTCAAAACCATTCCTCCAAATGGATTTTCTGCACCTTTATTTGAATTTCTACAATATTGTGTGATGGAGTAATTCTGGAGAAATAAACTTTATGTAAAAGGCTGGTGTGACACAGTGGTGTCTATCACTTGTGCTGGTTGAGTGACTTCTTTTTCCTTATATGGTGCCCTTTGTATTCAAGGGTTTACATGTTCATAGACTCAGTGTGGTCACATGTAAGGAGTAGAGTGAATTTTGAGTGGAAAAATATCAATGAACAAAATGGATCAGGAGAAAAGATGCAGCAAAGAGGTACGCAAGGATTGCAAGTCAAAAATATGTGTGTCTAATCTTATAAATAAGAACCAAAAAGTAAAGATGTGCCAAAAAGTCAATTAACAAGAAGACCAGAAAACTATTAAAGAATCACTAGAAAAAGTACAGTTATCTGCAATCTTGGATAAAGATGAGACCAAAGCAACAAGCTTTAATCGTCATGACTAGGGAAACATAAATAGATGGAGGCCACCATCAGTAAACAAAGATGGAGACTAAGCTATAATACTTTTGGGTACTGCTAGTGGATATTTCCTTTAATGCAGATTTATTTTCGAAATAATAATTTTAGTTTTGCTGGCATAAAATTACCTCATCCATTCCAAAGTGGCTTTAAATGCACTGTCTTCCTATTGCTCAGTGACCTTTATGACTGTATCCAACCATAAAGTCCTCTGGTGAACATACTGTAGAACCAGGGTCGTTCTGTGTCTGGAGGAAACCATGCAAGTTGCTTAACTTGTTGGATTAAAAGAAAATTTGTTTTTGGCATAGAGGCTGCTTGTGGCTTCTTCAGGAAGGACAAAATACACCCTTACATTACTTCACATCATTCAATGTCACCAAGCATGATGTTAAACTTTGTTTCTTCTCACTTCTGTAACTTATTATAAAGTCCTCTCATGGGTCTTGAGCCAGGGCTGTGCTATATTTCCGGTGAGTAGCTATCAAGTAGCTTCATCAATTTAGCTAAGGAAACATTTACTTTGCCTATGTTGCCGCTAATTTTTATTAGTTCTTCTCTGATGAAAAAGTGTTCCCTTACGTGATAAATTATGTTTTGTACATTGTTGCTAATGTTAAGTGCATGTTAGTGACAATATTCATCTACAATACCCCAAAGAATACCCCAAAGACTGCTGTGGAACTAGTCATTTTGGGCTTTCAAGATCAGATCCTGACACTTGTCAGAATTGTACCAGTTTTCAGATCAAAGATTGAGTACCATATTATTATTATTTTCATAGCAGGGGAGAAAAATCTATGCCAGAATATTGTAATTGGATGAAATAAAATTGATGGTGGTAATAGTAGCCTATTGAGCCTGACTCTTTCTTAACTAGTGCTGCAATCTAGCCTCCCAACTCACCTCCTCTCCTATCCCCTCCAGATCCAGCCCTCTTCTTTGTAATGTCCCACACTAAACTTGATTAGACCCATATAATGGCAACTTTGTGTGGCTAATAGGATCATTTCCAGTGACAGAGACCTTTAGAAATTCTGTAATACTATTGGATTGTAATGTGCTATCATCATAAAAAAGATGGAAGATCTCTGACACTCCAGAATGGCTTGGCTATGTTTGTGTTTTTATTGTTTATTCTATGTGATCAGTGAACTGTTAAATTTGAGTCATATATTCAGCCGTTAAAGGTAGCACTGCTTGGACGCTTCTCTCTATTATTTCTGCTTTTGTTTGCAAAGCGTTAAAGAGAAATGACTGTGGAGTTCTTCTTGTATAGTTGCTTTTAGTCTTGACTTAATGAAGAGCACTATACAAGAAAAAAATGAATTGAAGAGGACTGTAAGCATACAGTCTTAAATCCACTTAATCCAGTTTGGCGTTGTCTAGGCAGCACTGGATGTAAAGCATCAAGCAGCCCTGGACAGTTACAACGTATTCACTTTTTAGTGAATGCTTTAGTGTGCGTATGATTTGTGGTGGACAGGTGTCCCACCAGACATTCCTGCCTTATTCTTGAATTTGATGGGCAACAATGTCTGTAGGGTATCTATCTATCTATCTATCTATCTATCTATCTATCTATCTATCTATCTATCTATCTATCTATCTATCTATCTATCTATCTATCTATCTATCTATCTATCTATCTATCTATCTATCTATCTATCTATCTATCTATCTTTTTCCTAGAACAATTATATTTTCATTTCATATTACATATTTACATTTCCACAGTTCTGTAATGGTCTTAAGAATCAAAATGTTTCTGCTCTAATTTTTATAGCCTGTGTTTGAGTCGCCAAGTGCATATCTGGAATTCGGCAGTAAGCTATTTCATGTTTGTTACAGTGATGTATGGCTGCTCTTATCCAGAACACAAGCTCATATTGAATTATTGCCTATGAACTACAGTACTTACTTGCTATGGCATTTGCCAACATTTTGAAGCTACAGGTTCAGGTCATTGCCTTATTGCTGTATTTAAAGTCATTTCCATTAGAAACCTGTAAAAGTGCCTGAGATGGCAACTGTGTTCAAAAGAATACTGGAGATCTGCAAGAACAGATCCTTCTTATCATCCTTTATATACAGTATGAAGGCTTCAGTGACAATCAGATGTATAGGACCGCCTTAGACATTAAAAAACTTTTCACATCTTTAACATTTTAAAATCAATTGTGTGTCCTTTAAAATATCTTTTACCTTGTATGAATATTTCATCAGTTACTTTATCGGTCTTTAAAGAGAATATCCTACATAATAGATAATCTCCATCAGGAGAATGACTAAGAGGAAGTCACTCGTACACACATATAATCTTAAATCCACTTAATCCAGTTCAGCGCCGTCTAGGCAGCACTGGATGTAAGGCATCAAGCAGCCTTGGACAGTTAAAACTTATTCACTTTTTAGTGACAGCACTGAATGTTGCACTGCGTAGGCCAAGAAGTTAATTGATTTATGTGCTGTTGTGTGTATTTTACATGTAATCATTGTCTTCTAAGTGTGAGCTACCTTTTTTACTTGCTTTATAAATTTTCCAAGTGAAGTTTGTTCAGTCTTTTGACTTAGAACCAGCAGTTGCCATTACTACTGTAGGCTGTACCTCTGTGTAAACTGTTAAAAAGAAAAGTTAATTCAATGGTGATATGGTGTGGTGTGGCTATACAATATGGGTACAGTATGCTGGTATAAAACAGTTTTACATCTGGCATACTCCATTAAGCCCAAAACCCATTATTTACCTACTGTGTTATAATTGTGTTGGCTTTGTGAAAGCATATGCTGCTAGAGATATTTTATATTTGAAAAATAATTCTCCAAGAAGAGAACAGAACACATACAGTAACTCACAGTTCATATATATACTCACATAAAGTACAGTCATTGTACTTTAAAAAAAAACATCAAGCTTAAAAAACTTCAGTCTTATTATGTCCTTTCCCAACTCACATTAAAGAATTATATAACAAAAAGCCCAATATGGTTCCTCATAACAGCAGAAACATGCAAGCAAAAAACATGGAAAGCTGTTTTAACATAATATTTAATGGATTCTTTTTGATTTCTAGAGAATTTTTCAATCATTCCTCAGAGAGGAATTACATTTTTTTCCAGTTTACATAATATAAGACGTTGCTTTCTCATTCAGTTTTAAAGGGTGGATTAAGATTAAGCAAATTAAGTCTTTTTGCAAACAATGCAGTATAGGTAATTACAACTGATTTTTCCTTACGTAATGTTATTCCAGGTAGTTTGGCTCCAAATATTGCTGTTAAAGAAATTGGAAATAATTTAAGATGAGTGGCTATCTGAGACACTTGCAAAATTCATCTAAATATAAAGCTCTCCAAAAAAATATGACCTAGTGAATGTGGGCAACCACAAAGTGCTCACACTTTAATATCTTGTCCCAGATATAGTTTAGACAAATATTTTGTACACATTTAGGAGCAATACAATATATGAATAGCTGAAATTTTAATTTTTAAATATCTGAAATTGTAATAGGAAATTCCTTTCCCCATCATCCCCAGAGATCTTCTGGATAAGGTCTAGAAATACTACCCATCTCTTCATCAGACTAATGGTGTTTTACAAAATCAACTTAAGCGCCTTGAGTATGGGAGAGGCACTATATAATTAAAATGCATTATAGTAACAGAGCAAGATGATTTCAGAGTGGTTAGTGTTGTTGCCTTCCAGGTCTAGCATTCCTATTATAACAGATCAAGATGGTGGCAGAGTGGTTACTGCTGTTGCCTCCCAGGTCTAGCATTCCTATTGTACCTGTCAGTATGAGCAGCCTTATGTCCCTCAATCTAGCAGGGCAAGTGATTTGTCTTTTAGGGGACACCAATCTGGACTTTCCTGACAGATTATTCAATGTAGGAACTCAAGTGTTCAGCTGTTTGTGGTCTCCCGCAATCTGCTGGTATCGTCAGCTGCCCACATATGGCCGTCTCATATGCATTTGATGCAGTCAGTGCTTTTTGTTTTGTCTGTTGAGTAAAGGCAAAAAAAAAAAATGTCAGATTTAAACAGCGCTCAGGGGCAAACTTTATTTTGTTTCAGACAGCAGATGACAACACAGAGGACTGTGCTTTTTTGCCAAGGTTGTAAAACTGTTTGATATAGTAAAGCAGTGGTGTGGGAAAAGGTCTGAGCATGCAAAATACAATGTGAGTGTGAGCTAGACTAATTGACCTTGTGGTCTTCAAGTATCCTCCAGAGTATCCTTCAAGTTGGCTCTGATGAAGGTGTTTTGTTAATGTATGATTTATTCCTGGAAGAAATCAATAGAGGAATTAAAAAAATGATAATACTGTACCCACTACCAACTCCCTTCTACCCCACCATTTCCCTGAATTAGATTTAGTTGGTTTGAGAATTTTATATCATGTTATATTGTCTCCATTCAAGTATTTTTTCACTAGGTTTTCCTTAGTCAGGTTCACTGGTCAATTAAATCTATTATGTCAGCAACTTGAACCTGCTTGCATCCTTGTGTCTGTCAATATGTTTTTGGTTTGTATAATTAAGGGTCAAAAGGAATCAAATTGTGACAATGCTTCTTGTTGTGCCATTGTGCCACACAATACCATATCATCCATCATTTTGCTTTCTGAACCCATTATCTGGGTTACAGGATTATGCATATTTTGTCAGTACTAGACTCAAGGTACAAATTAATTCTGGCCTGGAGGCCAGTCCATCACTGGGCACATTCACTCAACTTTGAGTCAGTTTACCCAACATTTTTGTGTTTGGGATGGGTGAAGAAACTAGAGTACCCAGAAAAATCCACTCAGACACGTACACACTGAGGTGAGAATTAAATCATTTTTGAGGGAGCAGTGCTCACAACTGCACTATCATGTCTCCCCAAAAATTGTACAATTAAATAAAATACAATAAGATTAGGTACCAAGAATTTATTTTTGTATTTTTGTTTGAGGAAATTAGATGTTTATGGTCATTCAAGAAATCCATTAATTACTTAAGGACTTAACCCTCTACTATGATAAAGTTTCCAGATTTTATTAGGTTATCTCATGTCTTTCCCTGGACACAGCGCTGAAGGTGGTGCAATAGACATGTACTGTATGCACTTTTAGCAATGGTGAGAAAAATATTTATGGCTTTTGAATTTCTTCACCTTTAAGAGTGGTATGGTAGTATAGTGACAAACACTGCTGACTTACAGTATTGGTTCAATTTCCAGTTCAATTATGGTCTCTTTAGAGTTTTTATGTTCTTCCTGTGACCATATCGATTTTTCTCCTACATCCTAAACACATGAATGTTAACTTAGTTGGTAGTCCTAAAATGACCCAGTATACATGAATGTTTTTGACAGTGTGACCTAAAACAGACTGGGGTCAGGTCCTGTCTTGTGTTCATAGCTGCCAGTCAGAAGTGAACACAGAATTCGATTAAGTGGGTTCAGTGTTATAGTTTAAACTTGAAATAAATTTCATTTTCCATAACATGGTACTGGAAAATGAATTAATTAATAATTGAATGAGTTGTAATTTCTTTTTCTGCCAACACATAACCCCAAAATCCTTTCATGGATACGTACAAGATTTTTTTGTTTAAATATCTCAAAAGATGTTACTACTAATGACTGATGTCAGAGTGGAAACACAGGTCTTTATATCTTAATCATAAAGATCTCAGAATCTGGCACTTATCATTTTCTGGTGCACCAGTACTGGGTGAGCACGTGATACATAAACTTACATTTGTTACCGTACCATTCATGATGCCTTTAATCAAATTCAGAATTTCTAAAATATGGCGATAATATACAAACTATACACAAGGTAGTAACAAGAGTAAAACAAGAATCAGACACAGAAAAAGGTTTGGGGCATGTCCGTGACCTCATATAATGAAAATAAATCGAAAAAGAAATAATCTTTTTACAAAGATATAGTTGGCATCTTTTCAGATTGGATTCCAATAGTGAACTGACTCAAAAATGGCTGAACCGATGGTCATATGAGTTCCATGCAGGAAGGGGTGGGTCCAGGAGGGCAAACAATAGAAGTGACATCATAGGTGGAATGGCTGTCAATCTTCAATTCTGCAGAGGGAGGAAGAGAGGAGGCATTAGAGCACAGCACCAACCCCTGGTTCGTCGGGTAACTACAATCACCAGAGCCCTTATGCTGAATCCGAAGTGCAAGCATGTGACACAAGGCTGGGCTCTGCACTTTGTTCTCAGAAACTGTAATAAGAGTTGAACATAACACCAGTCCATTATAGACCCCACAAACAATGATTGAGTTAGAGAGGGTCTCCATAAAAAAGTGGGATAATTTAAAAAATCATTTTGTTGTGCAAACAAAAATGGGTAATACAGGGCTGAACTCTTTTTATAAGAAAGGAGAAAAATATTTTTTTTGTACGTAGCCAAATATGTCTCTGTAAGTCTTTTTTATAACTCTAAAAATAAGAAAAGGTGGTTTGTTCCCATCATCATATCTAGGATGATTTTTGCTAGAGCTGAAATGTTTCTTTCAGATTATTTTTCATGTGATTGGCAATGGATACAGCAACAGAAAAAAATATGACAGAGGCCTTACAGACACTGCCACAAAATGGCAATGAGCATCCACATCACCAGTATAGTAACAGAAAATCTAAGTAACCACAAAAACAAGTGAAAATAGTTCCGATATGAAACAGACTTAAAACAGAATACTAAAAACCTAGATTTGTTACACGTGAAGTACACAGTAAATACTTGCTGCCTTCTAGGCTCAGTTAAATAAGTAAGCTCCTGTCTACCCATTCAGCTAGCTGTCCATTTACCCAACATAATACCACAACAGGCACTCCCAACATTGTTTTTGTCTTTTTCTACAAATTCTTGTCTCTGTTATTTCTGCCACTTTAAGTTCTTGCCAAGACTCCCAACTCCAAGCTCAATCTGAAGTGTCCTTATAGCTCATCCTGAAGCCAATTCTAAGGCAAACCTTGTAATTTCTCCAAGGTTTCGGATTGTGCTTTGAAGGTCTTGTGATCATCCTTCTAGAGGTCCCCTTAGCTGACCTACACTAGGTGTTACTGCAAACCAGACTTTTAGGTATCAATTAGTTAGATGAGCAACATCCAGAAAGCCAGTTTTCCCCAATATGTAGCTGGGGTCCAAAAAGAGTGCTGAGGACCCTCTAAAGGTGTGGGGTGCTCCACTTATGTTGGACCTGTAGCACCCTGTCCACCCCTATACCCTCTTCAGCTAATACAGGTTTTAGTTTTATGTGTTAAGATTTATAAAATCAATTTTCCTTTGTTTTCACACAAAATTCAGTATTTACTATGAGTATGCTTTAATATTTTCAAGAGGTTCTGTCCTTTAATAGACGCTCTGTTTATGTTACTGTGCACAAAAAAATCTGACTTGTTCAACTCTACTGAAAATTCTTCTTTAGCCATGTTTACTTCTTGTATTGTAATTTTATGTTACTCCTTCACAGCTTTTATTATTTCCACCAATTTCTACATGCCTTGTACATTTGTGTGTTGATTTGCTGTTTATTGAACCCATGCTGAGCAAAGAAACTTGATGAGTGGTAACATTTATCACCAGCCCTGGCTGGCTTTGCACCCCATTTTACTTTGTGCATTTCTTACACTTCTTTTAAGCTGCCATGGGGCATTTTTATCAGCAGTAAACTGAGCTGCTGTCAGTGTTGATATAATGGCAGCCTTGAAAAAATGCTTCCTCTCAATAAACTATTCGGAGTTAACGCTGTGAAGAAAGAAGGAGACTGTTTAGAAATATTACACTGTCGCCAGACAAAAGCAAATAATGAATACACTCTGGAAGCAAAAATGCCAAAATTGTCAAATAAAAGAGAGCTTTAAAGTGGAAGACTAATGGAGTGGCGGCCTGTGGATTTCCACGCACTGTTAAGTTTGAATATTTCACCCCCTCTTGATAATAATAATAAAAGAAAAAGGAAAAAAGAAATGCAGCTGGCACAGTGTAGGTTGTTCTAAAAAGTAGCAGCTGGCGTTAGTGACTCTGAGCACCTGCCAAGTGCCCAAGCTTTGCAAAGATTTTAGGTTGCTTTCAGGATAAAAATGGCAATGGCAAAATATTCATTCACTCTGGGTTTAAAATGCAAAACATTTTAAAAAAACATTTCCCCATGGCAGTTAAATGAGGTCCTTGCCACCTAGACTAAGTGCTTAAACTGAATGAAAAAAGACCCTAATAGCTTTAATTGTTTATTTACTCTTTTAAAAAATATTATTTTTGCTCTCCATGCTGCAGATTCTCATTCTTATGGTGTATTTTTATGTTAAGCAGATTCATTTCAGTTTAACAGGAAGCCCCGCACTGCTCTTTTGTTTTTTGATTCTTGCTTCTTGTAAACAACATGCCTTCCTTAGTCCTTTACTGGACAGGAAATAATGAACTTGAGGCAGGAATGACTGGACATTGTGAATTAAATGACACCTGTCAGACTTTGTGAAAAGCAGAAAGAAAGCATTGGTGTTTCAGGATGCAGGTGCAATAAAAATGAGCTTGGCGTCATCCCAAGTGAATAGTTGGTCCTATTGAACGGAATGACTACATGATGATGGCAAGGTTGATGGTGTTTACTATAACAGGCGGTCTTCTCTATCCTGTTTTTGATAAAGGGGATGGGAATTGAAAAGCTACAATTGCTACAGATGTTCTGCTGGGGAATAGGAAGATATGGTTTTCCTATATTCATCGGATAAATGTACAATATCACTGGGATAAGCTGAGTATGGGATTACAAAGTGGGCCTTGACAAGTTTCCTTGTTTTGAAGCATGAAAGGACAGCATAGTGGCATAGTGGTTCGCATTACTGTGTTACAATTCTAGGAAACTGGATGTGAATCCTAGACTAGTAATTGTCATGCTCTTTAGGTTTTTGCAATGTTTTTCTGGGGTTTTTTTAGCATCTTCTTAAGTCTCAAATCAGTGTAGGTTGAGTGATAATTCTAGAATTCCCTGGATGAATGAATGCTGATATATGCATAGCTGTGGTGTTTGATAGACTGGGCTGTTTCTAGAAATGTCAAGACAGCACCAACTGTTTATGTTTGAAGCACAGAAATCAGTCAGGGCACTAAAACAAAGAAAAAAGGCAGAAAATATACTATAAGAATGCTTTCAGAAAATGGAACCCGCTTGACCTAATACAAATTGAGCCTACCATAGCAGTTTTGTCCAAAAGGCAGGAAGCAACCTTAGATGAAATGTTAACACCCTGTTGTAGATACCTGTGCTCATTCATATTGGGACAAATTAGATTTTCTAACATTTACACATGTATTTGGGATGTGGGAGGAAACTGCAATGCCTAGAAAAAAATACACACAGGCGTGGTAAAATGTCCAAATATTTGGTTTAACCAGAAACATCATGGAATGCCAGCTCCAACTCCGGTACAATCTGTTCTCTTCAATATTGTCCAGTAGTATAATTCTTTGAGTTCCACATCTATTATTCCCCTATAATTTACCTTTAATGACATCTCTCAGCAGTCTGTTATTTCTCATATCCCAGACATCTTCTCCGTCTCATTCAGATTGTTCTTTTCTGTACCTCCTAATTACTCCCTCCTTCTGTCCAGCCTATTCTTTCCATTCTCCTCAAAACCACATGTTAAACGTTTAATATTTGTTTTCCTTGGTTGTCAAGTCCTTGCTCCATAAACTAACACACTCCACACTAGTGCTTTGACGATTCAACTTCTGAATCAATACACAACTGAGGAGGACTTTTCTATTGCTAAATGCACCTTTGACCATTGCCACTCTTTGATTTCACTTCTTTTTAACAATTACCATTTTCTGTGATTATACTGGTACACTTGTCCCAATACTTTACTTTTACTCTTACTTGCAGTCCAGCGCATCTATTTTTTCTAATCATCATAAATTTAATCTCCTTTATACTATTTTTCACTTTGAAATCAAATCATATTATTGAGGGAGTCCAACATACTTTGTAATTTTGTAACCCACTTCTTGTGCTTGCTATTGTCACTTGATTGTTTACGAATCTGATAGTTTTTAACATTAGTCCAACAGCCTTTAGGCTTATACTGTATTCTCTAGTGCTTCTCTCTCAATTGCTTCTGTATAAACATTGCATATTCATAGTGATGTACGACGACCCTGCCTATATCCTCGTTCAGTTATTTAAGGGTCTGTATTTTTCTTCTTCAATTCAGACCCTTTCTCTCTGTACCACATGCAATTTACATCTATACATTTTAAGCCTGAAACATGCCTTTGTTAAATTTCTATTTCAGACAAAGTTATAAATTGATAAATATAAATTGTGTTATTTATCAACCAGGCTTTTTAAAGAGACAATAGTTAATTAAAAATACAGTTTCCTGCCATTTTAGTTTACAAAGAGGACATTACTTTTAACAACTCAGGGAAGTACACTGCCTTGTGGGAAAATCAGTTATACCTATCTATCTATCTACCTGGAAAGTTATTTGTCTCATCTTCCAGACTACTGTTACCAGCTGAATCAGTGCTTCCTAAAACTATAATCTTTTGCAAAGCTGTCAGGAGAAGAAGACTGAGCCCTTATACTTCTAGGGGTTTTGTGAGTCCAATGCAGCATAAATGCTGAGAACCTTATAGCATTGCAATAGAACAGATATCTATAATAATAGCCTTAAATAAGTCATGGCGAAGGTGATGACCCAAAGTGCACCCGTCACATCACTAATTGTAACTAGTAAAGGCTGAGGAATAGTATGGTAAATTAAACCAAAATGGTAATTATTGTCCTACAGAGTAATGACTCTTGCGAGCAGTTATTTGTTATTCCCATGTCTAATATGGAGTAAATACACTGATCCTCCACATATGTTTTGCTGTTTAGTAAAGTGTATATATCTTTAAATATATAATTTTCTTCTATAAATAATAATAATAAAAAAACAGCCCGCCTTATGCATTAATATGTCTGTGAGTTAACATTAATGTGGCCTCTAGGGAATAGCTTGTGGCCTTCAAGACTTTTCTTTCATTATCATTAAGTACGCAAAGCTTTTGAAGTCGAAGGCTTACATTTCTATGGCTTTGATGTCCAGGTTCTAAATTTAAGCCTTTTTGCAGTCTATTGATTGAAGTTTAACTGCCAGTGCCTTTACATCCTATAGTGCAGTAGTTACCAATTTATTTTAACCATCATGCTGTCATATTTAGAACAATTTAGCTTCATGATTAAAAACAATCTGAACATTCTTAGTACTAATGAAGAATCTGTGAGTTGAATTAGTTGAGATTACTGTATCGGGTAAAATAGTCAACAAAATAGCTTGTTTAATTCATGCAAATTAATTTCTAGGTTTATTTCTTGCTTGTTATTTCGAAAATACCTTAATCTTGGCTGTTCTAATCAAAGTATTTGTGTTTTGTCATTGTAATAATTTCAACAGAAAGCGAACCTGCACTTTCTTCATTTAAAAGCCAAAGTGTTATACCTAATAGTACTCTAGTTGTCTTCCCACATCCCAAAGATGCAGCTTAGGGTTAATTGGTGACTTTAAACTGGTCTGGTATGACGTGTCATTTTGTACACGGACTGCACCTTGTCAAGGGTTAGTACTGGAATGAACTGCGCCAGGATAAACAGGATAAGAGAATTAGAAAATCGCAAATGGTTGGAATATTGCAGCATGTTTACCATTACATGCAGTAAAATAGTATTGTAATAGTTATTGCTGCTGTTGAAAGTTACACATTTATACAGTTTAATACTAAAAGTGAGAGTGGCCTTTGGATTTCTCTTCTGTTAATCTGTAGCCAACCCTGAATGGTTAGGGTCTCAGGATTCACCACTACATTTATCTAGTCTTCTTGACAGTGATTATGCTAATCATGAGGTTTGGGCAATAAGCCAACATTAGACCCTAAAACACAAAACAACTCCAACAACAATTTTATAAGGGCAAATGAAGTACATTACATTAAAGCACATAAAACACCAATGCATATGTATGTTATGACCACTAATGACAACAACAAGCCACACTACATTTGCTTTTATTCACTTAGTAGATGCTTCTATCCAAAGTGACCTACAATGGAGGACAACATAATCAAGTAAACATCAATCACACAAGTTTTTTGTAACAAGTACTACAGAAAAAGATATCAGAATTCACCATCACTGAGTTAGTTAATCTTTTCTTAACTACTAAGAACCTAGTATCAAAACCATTATCTATTAGAAAGATACCCCCAGAAGAGAGTCTTCAAATGCTTGTTAAATACATTGAGAGGATCAGCAGTTTTGATGAAGTCGGGAACCTCATTCCACCATCTGGGAGCTACTTGTGAGATCTGATGCCATGCCAAGCCTGAGAGTAGGAGAACAGGGCATAGGACCACATGACTGCCCCCATAAGTGTTGATCAGTTAACTACTCTGTAGGCAAGCATCAATAATTTGAACTCAATGGGTTTTTTTTTAATAACAACACAGAAAATTAAAACTCCAAACAAAAGTCATCCCTCAGGACTCAAAAGCTATTACCTCACTTAATTTGCTTTTTAGATCTTTGTTTGGGCTTTGGATACAAGTTCTCCGTCTCTGTAATTCTTGACAGGTCAAAAGATGACCTCCATAATCAGGCACTTCACTTATATTCCTCTGGCCCCAGATGGGAAGGGGCTTGTGACACCCATGGGAGCTAGGCATAGTTTCCTGGAAATGGGCTGATACTGTGGATGAAACCAAAAATACAGTTAATAGCAGCACACTGCTCTGTTCGGCAGTGGGATTATTCAGTTTACTTGAGTTCTCTGGATGTCTGCAAGCGTGTATGCATGACACCATGGTGCACCAGGAAGCCATTGGATTGACCTACAAAGACAAGTGACAAGTCCCTATTTTGGCTGCTTGAACATAATAGGTGCTGCTGTATTTTGAATCATTTGCAGTGGCTTGATGGTATATGTAGGAACCACAGCCAGTAAAGGGTTGCAGTAGACCACACATACCAAGATCAATGCTTGGACCAGAAGTTGTGCGCCTACTCCGTCAGGTATGGCCTGATCTTGCAAATGTTACACAGAGTGAATCTGCATGATTAGGGGACATTTACAATGTGGCCATTGAAGGATAGCCAATCACCACCAAGTTTGTGTTACAGTTGAAACAGTCATTAGTTCAGATAACATTATTGTCTCACAATGGAAAATGACCAGAAAAAAGAGATGTTCTGTTCAGAAGAATCATCTGGATTGCTGAGCACTGGTGAACAATCCCCCCAAAAATATAAGATATATCAGATATATGAATTAATCATGACATCACAGCCCTGGAGAATTTGGATATTCCAAACTTTGTCTCCTTTGCTTCAAACCTCCAGTGCCTCAAGAAGATTATCCTGCTCAACTCATTCTTCACCACAAGCTGTATAATTCTTTGGCGCACTGAAATAACATTCTCCAGACCCATTTCCCTCCCAGAAGTGTTATAAATTGTGCCTGAATTAAAGTTTTCCTGACACCCTCCTACTTCTGAATAAATAAACAGTAATTGTCATCTGGTTCAAACAAAAGAGCTCCCTTGGAAGGACCTCAAACTTAAAAACATAGGCAAAGTCTGTTTTTAAGGGCAGACTCCTATTTTGCATAAGATAAAAAAAATTGCATAGACATTGTCTACAAGTGCTACTTGATAAACAAAACATACATAACAGAAACCCCTCTATGGGCCACTACTACAAATCACTACATGACCACATACAGAAACACAACTTTTTAGCTGCCATCACTATTTCTACTCAGGGATCCATTCTAGTAAAGGCTCAAATGGTAGAAGGCAACATTAAGCAGAACTGAAATCTGAACAGGCCACATTGACTCAGTTGATCAGGCCGAGTATAGAGCTGCAACCAAAATTTCAGAAATGTTTGGCTTTGCAAGTTTAGAGCACAATTTATAGAAAAAACTAGCCTGCATTAGGGGTGGATGTGTGTGTGTGTATGAGCAGGCACAGTCAGGTCCATAAATATTTGCACAGTGATACAATTTTCATAATTTTGGCTCTGTACACCACCACAATGGATTTGAAATAAAGCAATCATTATGTAATTGAAGTGTGGACTTTTAGCTTTAATTTAAGGGATTTACCAAAAATATCGTATGAGCTGTTTAGAAATGACATCTTAATTAAAGCTGCTTGTCCTGATATTGTCATTCTTTTTGACAAGGACCTTTCCCCTGCTTCAGCACCACAGTCCTGTACAAGGTCTAAAAAATTGATGCGTTGGTGGTCAATCTCATGATCACCTTTTCGTGCATAAGATAGTTGGGGCAGCTTCTTGCTCCTTACCTGAAGAACATAACACTCCTATCCAGGAGAGGCCTATGACCTCAGATTTGGAGGTGCTAATTCCCATCCCAAATGAATTACTCTTGGTTGTGACTTTTTTCAGTTTTTGCCATTGATCACTGTCTGATAATGCTAAGAGGTCAAAATCATTTGCAGACAGCAGGGATGCAATCCATGGACTTCTAGCCTGTATACTTTCCAATTTTAGGCTGTGCCTTGATACTCTGTCCATTAATATCATAAAGAGGACTGGAGACGAGACACACCTACATTATCGAATTGACTCAACAGGAAGTATGAGGAAACAACTCTTGCTCTGCAAATACCTGGAAATAAACGTCACACAGCAGTGGCCCCAAAATACCATAATTCTGGAGCAACTTCCACAAGATTCTACAGGGTATATGGTAAAAGATTTTTGCAAGTCTGTATTGCACATCTAAACATCCATCCATTTTCCAACCCGCTGAATCCGAACACAGGGTCACGGGGGTCTGCTGGAGCCAATCCCAGCTAACACAGGGCACAAGGCAGGAAACAATCCTGGGCAGGGTGCCAACCCACCGCAGGACACACACTAGGGCCAATTTAGAATCGCCAATCCACCTAACCAGCATGTTTTTGGACTGTGGGAGGAAACCGGAGCGCCCGGAGGAAACCCACGCAGACAAGGGGAGAACATGCAAACTCCACGCAGGGAGGACCCGGGAATCGAACCCAGGTCCCCAGGTGTCCCAACTGCGAGGCAGCAGCGCTACCCACTGCGCCACCCCACATCTAAACATGACACCTTAAATTACAATGTAAGAATAAAGTGTTGATTCATTGTTCCTCCAGGAACTGAGGTCTAATTATCTGATGGAGTCTTTGTTGTAGTACCACAGTATATGTTTAAACAGGAACACTGGCAAGTTTCATCAATATCTCTATAACTGGAAATACCCTCTTGTTACCCTTATTAAAAATGGGGATCACCACTGTCCACACAACCCTGAAAATGTGTTTTATCTAAAACATCCTCACAATATCCAGTGTTTGTAGCCGATATCATCCATTCCTACTGCTTTTTCACTATAGAGCTTTAAGATGAACTCTGAAACTTTAGGGACTGGTGATCCTCAACCAATGCTTCTGGCAATGCCTTCTGTAAGGGTGTGTCCACCAGGTTTAGGAGTTCCTTACACTGTTCATTCAACCCCTTGACAATATCTTCATTTGCTGAGAACAGATTGGCGAACATTCCATGTACATTTCCTGCATCATCAAATGGTTTCACATACTGTAACTCCATTAGAAAGTGATTCTTTATGGCCTTACTAAATTCCACTCATACACAGGCTTTTGCTTTGGCCATTGTTGTATGTGTCAGTCAAATCTGAAGATCCAGCTTCTAACACTGAATGGAAGGCATCTACCTGACAGTTTCAGTTACAGCTGGTGTCTGCCAAAGGCTCCGAAAATTTCCACCATGACAGGCACCAACCACATTGAAGCTGCATACCTCCCTTACTGCGGTTTTGAACATGGTTCAATTAGACATAACTTTCCTGACATCACCTGAGTTGCAGTTGAAGCACAAGTTGAACTAAGTCTGAAGAGCAGAATTTGCTAGTAGTTCCCAACAAGCCCTCCTATCCATTTTGATTTTTCAGGTCTGTCCAGCTTATTGCCAAGTAGTGATCAGTTCTCCACTTAGTATGTCTCTCAGATGATGTCACTATTAGACCAGTCATTGACCTTTGACCTAAGGTATACTGCTGCCATTTACACTTATGAGTATACATTTGTTAGAACAGAGTTATTGACAATCCATGACTAGCACGGAAATCAAATGACAGTACCAGTTGGGCTTAAATCAGGAAAGCCATTCTTACCAATTACATCCCTTCAGGTATTTCTATCATTCTTTAAGTGAGCACTGAAGTATTGTAGTAATACTATGATGGTACCCTTTTGAGTACTAAGACAATGTCTCCCAAAATCTCCAGTGTTCTAAATATTTGTTTGGATGCAGCATGCAAATAACATTGTTTTCATTTTTGCAACCTGAAATCACTTGGAGGCAATCCATATAAACAAACTAAACTGCACCCAGCTGGGGCTTTTGAACATCTCCACAACTTTCCAAGGCCTCTGCTGTGGTTCAACTTCTCTCCCAAAGAGAACCCCCCTGCCCTTGATCAAGACCTCTGGTTCCAGAGCAGATGCTTTGTACAGAGGTGAGACTGAGTATATTTTGATGAATTTTTTCAACCTCCTGCACAAGCACCTTCTCTTCAAGGGGGGTTACCTTCAACATCTCACAACAACTAGTATGTCTAGACCTGTTTCACTGTTGCCTATTATCTGAATGTTATTGGATCTGATTTCCATCATATTGTGGGTGGTGAGGCTTAATGAGTATTATAAATAGTTACTTCACTTTTTAGAGTACACATAGAGAAGAAAAAACTAGCCAATTATAACAAAGCCTTCAACAACATGTGCTTTATTCCCAGAAAGTGTGTTACTTTATTGAGGGGCCTTTAAAGTTATTTAAAAAAAATCACTGTGTGATGGTAAAAGTAGCTGGGGTACACTGACATTAAAAGGCTAGCCAGCAATTATAAGTTAACCCCACCAAACCTGGTTTGACATATATGAATGTAAAGTATGTGTTTTGTTATTTTTCATTATGTTTCTGTTTACAGTTTTGGAATCGTACTTGGCAGCTTCAACATTTCAATGCAGCCTGTGAATGCTTTATAAAAGATTGCGCCCAAATTGATTCCATACAATCCCACAGACTCTTAAAGTATAAAAGTGTAAAAGTCCAGTCCATGCTTGTGTTTCCCAACCTCAGACATCACATGCAATGTTGCTTTTTGTTGTTGACTGAAAAAGTTTGCTGAACTCTGCACTACATCAATTTTACAGAGGATCTCAGAGCCATTTAAGTATTAACAGATTTGGTAGTTTTCAGTGTCTCACAGAGAGGCAACTCATAGTATTAAGGGCATAGCCTTTGCTGGAAGTGAACATACAATACTGGAGTAACAACATTTTTTCATGTAGAATTGTTCACCTCTACAGTCAGTAGATTTCTACAGATTTTTAACAGCATTTTCATAATGGAAAATGCCCGTCTTTACAGGCAAAATTAAGTATGTGGCTGAAGGTAATACTGTATTAGAATGCTATAGGTCAACCATATTTTTAAACGGCCAAAAATGGACTCATCAGATATGAAGGTTGGGTTTGAAAAGTAGGCATGGCTGAGATTGTTACATATGAGTTTGGTTAGGTACAACAGACAGACAATTGGCTCTCTAGGAAATAACTGATAGATGCTTCTCCTTCACACCTCGGGTCTTCACTATGATGGAGAATCGGATCTGAACAAAACAATTACAAACACACTGTGAAAAACCTGTTTTAGACGAGCTTGAAATGTTTTCCACCCTGTGGATGACAATGATGTTTTGTGCTTTAAAGAATCTCACTGACTTACTGAGTTTGTTCACTTTTTAAAACAGCTGAAAGCCTAAAATCTGCTGAGAATCTAATATAGTTACTATCATGATTCTGTTTTGTTTTTTGTGAAGAAATTTTTAACAACATTTAAATATTAAATAGAGAAATGCATCAAACAACACCATATTTGAGAAAAAAATTAAAACAAACAAAAATGTAACCACTCCAATCGGTGCCCACCCTATAACCAAACCCAGCCCTGTAAAGAAATCAGGTAGATTGACATTGCCTGAGTTACTCAGAAAGAGGGACAACACACACAAATAAGTCTCCACAGGGAAGAAAAAGAAGGAATCAATTGAAAATGAAAAAATGAGATATTAAATGTAACTGGGTGCCCTCCATTTGATCTTATCCCAGCTTTCCTCTCAGACTTCAACCTTTCAATAGAGGGGACAAATGACCCTTTGATCCATGTTATCCATGTTGCGGAGAGATCGAGAAAGAGTAAATTATCGGAAGAAGATTTCCATAAAGTAAAGCAGATGATTCTGTTTTGTCGTGCTAATTTTAGAGTAAAGAATACGTTTTCCTCTGAGCTTTTGTAAGTTTGTGAATCAAGGGATTTTCAGTTTCAATTGAATTTTGTTTTTGGACTTGTTATTTATTTTATTATTTTGCTACCATCTCAGCACTGTTTGTTTTTTATGGGGGCTGTTGTTCTGCATCAACTTGTAAATTTGGCAGGCTACTAGGGGAAAATGACCAGAAGATAAATCAAAATGGAAAGATTAGCTGGGATTGTTACCAGAGGAAAGACAGATTGTGCAGCAAAGCCCAGTATGTAATGAAATAATCTGTCTCGAAACCTAGTTAGATAGTCAAAAGACTGAAGTATCAAAAGCAAGCTAACGCAATATTGTTTTAGTTTTGAAATCCACATTCTTGGATGGTGATTCTAATGCTATACTTGCTTAAATACAGTTTTGTGATTTTCAAACATCAATGGACATGAGCATCCTAGTAAATGACAAACAAACTGTGGGCACTCATGAAAACCAAAATGATGACAGATCAAAAAAAGTAACAACAAATAAAATTACAAACTTTAAACAAAACAAAAGTACACAACAAAAGTGAAACTAGAACCCAAATGATTCAGAAAAAAATAAAAGACTTCTGAGAAAAATGTGTCTGTAGCAGGAAGAATTTTTAAAAATACTGATATTGTTTAGCAGCTGCTAAAATTCTAGCGTCATGATATCATTAATGTGACACTAATTAAGCTAGCACCACATGAAGGTCTTTTTCAGAGTTCTGCAAATAATTTCTAAATCACTTTGCGCAAATTTTTTCTGAATGAATTTTTGCTTAATAACTGCCTGGCTTTGTTATTTTTGACTTAATTTTGGTTTTACATATTGGGCTTTTATAACCGTACTTTGTTGTAACTTCCTAGTTTTGTACTCCATACATTTACTCACTCAGCCTTCATGTCCCGTTCCTTGTTATTTGCCTTAGTGGTCTGTTAAATTAAAATAACTCTGGCAGTACAGTTACATTAGAAGAAGCCAAAGCGCAATGCATACAATTTGTATTTATTTCCTCATTTACATGTCTCAGTCATTATCTTTGTGGGACCTTTGTTGTTTTTTACTGTCCACTTCCTTAAAACGTGTGTACTAATTTAATTGGCAGTTGTAAATTCCAAGTATGATTTAGTTTTGGAGTTTGCATGACTGCATTCTGGGTTAGATTGGTGCTCTGTTTGAGTTGGGTACCTGTATCAGATGCTGCCTGAATTGGATTAAGCAGGTTTATTAATGGACGGACCTTAGTGTGGCACAAGATCAAATGCCAAATTATACAAAATACTAATGATGGCATGCATTGATTCAACTAGGCTAAGCCTCTTTAGTACAGGTAAATAGAGTGGCAGGAACATTTGAAAGTGAAAACTGGCTATTTTCCCTTGACTGCTTAAAGCTCCACATCAGAAACGTCAAAGCAAAGCAAAGATGTCTGGTTGCACAACTTCGATTGACATTATACAGTAGACCTGCATTGACAATGACAAATTGTGATGTTCTTAGCAGTTAGAGCTTACAGCAGAGAGACTTTTAGAAATATTTTGATAACACACTTGGAAAAACATTGCCGAGAAGTCTGAATGACATAATTTTAAAAGCCTGAACATGTTTAGCCAAAATCTAACTGACAGAAATAAAAATAAAAGTCAATAAGATTTCAAAAGTGTATATGCAGAGCCATTGTATTACACTTTGAAAAAGGAACTTTATCCAAAGAAATGCACTATGGCTAGGCCTCCAATAGTCTGGTTCTAAATATTACAGAGGTCTTTAACCTCTTATTAATCATTTTCACCTTCCCTGGAACTTAACATCAAATTCATATAATTAAAAAAATGCCTCTTACATTCAAAGCCCCTACTTGATGCAACCTGAACTGCCACCTTCACACATTGCAGTTAAGCAGATGCATGTATCTAATTAGCAAAGCATGAGATTGCACAGCCCTCTTCGGGTTTGTTGAACCACCAGCTGTTCTGAACCCTGTCGAGCAGTAATGACCTTGCCATTCTACAGGCCCAGTGGAATAACAGAGACATATTTTACCATTTAGGACTGGTTTGAAATACCATATGGCGACAATGATAGTAGATGCATGACAGGTGGGGTTAATTATTTGAATGTAATGGGGCATTTTAAAAACTATTTGTAATGAAGCTAAAAAGATTTTCAAAGGTATTGATTTTCATGTACTTTTTTAATGTACAGCATGGAACAAATCAACAGCTGAGTAAGCTTATTAACATGCATACTTTTGTGCAATATGCCAATAGCTTGCAAGGACAAAAGTAAACACTATTGTATTGCAAACATCCATTTTCTGAATAAACTTAACTCAAAGTCAGTGTTGTAGTGAGATAGAGCATGTCCTGGTGGAATATATACAACAGACCAATAAAAACTAGACTACTGATAACATGCGGCAATCCTGTTGTATCAGAACATTAGAAAAGTAATGGGAACAACATTTCAGTAAAGTAAGGATTAATGTGAATTAGTTATATAATATATACCATTCACTTAAGAGAAACTGAGGGACGAGGCCTATCCTGAGAACATCCAGTACAGATCAACAACTAACCCTGGAGAGAATGCCTATTCATTTCAGGTCTGTTATCTGTACAGAATATGTCTATAGAATAAAATGTTTGGCAGTATGTTCTCTATACAATCCTACAGCGTTTGACTGATCTGTACCAAATGTTTCATAGTTGCTCTCTAGGTCCTGTAGCCTGCGGCCATGGGCCTTGCATCGGGCAGGACGCCTCCATACTGGGAGGACCGAAGGAGCAAGTGTGGCCAGGGTGTTACTTCCCCCGGGATGCTAGATGGGTTGCAGCGGTGCCTTGGACTCCAGCAGGGCTTCATGGGAGTTGGAGTTTGGTGCTGCCCTGTTGGGATTCGCAGGTGCCGCCAGTGGGTGCTGCAGCAGAAGCTGCTGAGCCCTTATGGGCAGTTCTTCCGCCACACTTGAAAGTGTTGCCAGAAATTAATCATGAAGCAACTGGACCACTTCCAGGTGCCTTATAAAAGGAGCCAGTAGCCACTACTCGGGGAGCCAGTTGGAAGGAGAAAGACTAAGCTTGACCAGAGGAGTGGAGGAGAAAGGAGAGAAAGAGACAAAAGAGAATTGGTTGTGTGCTGTGCTTCTGCTGAGACTGTGTTCTATCTGTGGGAAACAGGGGAAGGCGTTTCCCACAAGGTAAAAAGATAATAAAAAATCAGTGTGTGCCTTGAACTTGTGTCCCATGCTTGTCTGTGTCGGGTTCACGTGGCAGTGCCAGCCTGGGTGGTCCACAGTCCATATGGACAAGATAGACTACTTTGAAACCCCAAATTTTGACCCTGAAGGTCCCAGTGTTTTTGTTTTCATGTGTGCTACATACAGTTTGCACAACAGTGCCACCTGCTGGCACAGAGCAAATGAAACGTCCAAAAAAGATTGAAGTTAGACTAGCAGACAAAATGACCAGGCTTAACATTGCTTACCTAGGCAACACCACATGCAGCTTCTATCTACTAAATTATAAAAAGGAGTATTTTGAGCTTTTGCAGGGGGGTGTTGGATGAGGCTTGATCGACAGTGGAAGTACAGCACAACACAAAAGAGAATCAAAGGGTAATTGTTTAACTCCTGCTTTATTAGCTTTTCTTCATAATTGAAGCACTATGAAACGTTCACCTTGAAGAAAGAAAACAAGTCAGACATGACAGAGGTCATGGTTACAACCAATCAAGGAGTTACTGCAATTCTTGAATCACTGAACTGAAAAAGAACAAATTCTCGACTCATAAGAGAAGACACATTGATAAAGAGCAGTGTAGATGATGGATGGTACAGCTAGCAATTACAAAATAGTCACCATTTCAAAAATACATAAACCTTTGCTTTCTTTCTTTCTTTAACACATTCCACAAATATACCAAGGCACTGCTGGGTACTTCGGCTAGTTTATTATATTCTGGATTATGATGCCTCAGGTGCCTGAAAAATCAATAGTGATTCCTGAGGATAGACTATGGCAGATGACATGTAGTATAATGCTGCAAAAAGTGCAAAATGCTTTAATTAAAATAACAACAGTATTCAAAAACAAGTGCAAGCCAATAACTCTTCTTTAATTAATAATCCATAAAAACATTGCAATGGTGATAAAGTTAAAAATCCAATAAATAAACAGTTAAATAGTTAAAACAGAAATAAAATCAGAGCCAGAATTGCCATTCATTTATCTCATCCTCAGTGGTTCTCTCCTTATGTCTGTCATCTCTAATAATAATTCTTTATTTATTTGTCACATACATAGTTATACAGGAAAACACGCAATGAAATGCATCTTTTCGCATACCCCTTGGGGTCAGAGCACAGGGTCAGCCATTGTACAGTGCCTCTGGAGCAATTAAAGGTTAAGGGACTTGCTCAAGGGCCCAGCACAGTCGCATCTCTTTCGGCAGTGATGGGGATTCGAACCAGCAACCTTCGGGATGCCAGCGCGGATCCTTAGCCTCAGAGTCACACTGCTCACTCATCAGGCATGCTCAGCAGGGCTGGGGTGACACCAGTGAATGAGGTCCACCATTCGGCTTCCATCCCAGCCACTTCTGTTGGTACTCACTGGGATACTCTGAGCCCGAATCCTTTGTCCTGCCCCTCCATCAGCATCAAAAGCTCAACAGGAGCAATCCAACACTGGAATGCCTATCTCTACACTCCACCACAAGTGCATTTCTTCACCCACTTCCACTCCCACTGGCTCAAATTGCTTCTGCTCTCTTTTCCCTTTTTTCCTACTTTTATTCTCTAACCTACTCAAGCCATTTATACTCTTGCGAGTGTATGTGCACTTTGTGGAGCACCAATAAGGAATGCCTGTGTCGATTGCTCTCACACACATGAATGAGCAATGAATCAATTCCCCTATTAGACACTCCACAGCTGCCCACCTCTCCCATACACACCTACTCCCAAGGAATCTGAGCCACACTATTCTTAAAGAAATTCTGAATCTTCACTGACCCGTTACTCCTGTCATTGACCCTGAACATTCTCCACCACCTGAACAGAAATTAATATCTTGAAATTGGATCAAAATTCCATAAAATTGCCAACTTAATTCATACTAATAAATATCATGGGGAACTGGAGCATATGCTGGAAGAATAAAGCACAAAGCAGGAATCAGCCTTGAATGGTGGGTTAATCCACACATCTTCACAATTTTCTCAAATTTATATGAGATATGAATATAAACAAAGGCAAACTACGTTGTCCACTATTACATACTAAAACATCACTTGGCGTATGCTGGTAGCATTGGCTGTAAAGGTGGAACCAGCTTTAGTAAGAATGTCAGTCCACCGCAGGGTACGCATATTCATACCAGGACATTTTGGAGTTTCTAGCTATGGAATGTAAGAGAAGTACCTGGACAAAACCCAGATGGATATATGGAGAATGTATTAAATGTTAGAACTGAATTGATTAGGCAGCAGCTCCAGACCCCTGTGTCTTGGAAAAGCTTTTTCCAGTGGGACTTAAAGGTGGAATCTATTGCTTAAATCGTGTTAAATTCCACAGAACATTTCAGATTCATTAAATAAAGAACAAAAATGGTGGACATTTATACAGTTGCATATTATCTTAAAGATATACCTTTGAAACTTGCATAAATGTTTCAAGGAAACCAAAAGAAAATGTTAAAGGCTTTGATGTTTTTTATACAATTTTACAAATGGACTGTTTTTATGAGAGTTTGGTAAATTTAGATGTGTTTGTCTAATGAGCTTGTCGTTCCTTTATGCCAGCCAAGCTTCAAAGGTTTGTACCCCACTGGAGTTCAATTGTGCAGGTGGGTTTGTTGATGTGGTTTGCCCCGAATGCATTGCATCTGTAGGAGCGACAATTCAGATGTATTTAAGAAGGTCAATTAAACAGTGCCAATGCAATCGACTCTACATGCTTACCCCTTAGGAAGAAATGCCTGGCGTGCATTTCATCAGCAAATCAAATGAAATGAATTAGCAACAGGGAACCATTTCTTTTTTTTGTAGATTTTTGAGAAAGAAATGACCCCTGTCTGTCTTTTATCAGCAATTGCAGACATCAGGAAGCAATAGTCACATATGGCCCCGCTTAACCTTAAGTCATTTGTCTTGCCATTTGTCACTCTCTAAATGGTTCAGAGATGCCTGATGCTTTGTAGGTTTATGATGGTATTGACTTTAATTGGAGTGATTGCTTGTAGATTACCGAGTATTTTTAATTGGTCTCTTATCTGCTTATGAAAGTTTTGGCACACCATGAAATCTGAGGTGGTCATGGTATATTAATTCAAAATGATTAAACAGTCTTAGTCACCTTAAGGAGGAACAAAGGCCAGTCGTTTGTCACTGTGACCTAACAATTTAATTGTGAGCTTTTTTGGGAAAATGTGTAGTTTTTTTGGCACAATGAAACTTCTTGGGTAATTTCTTATTTTGGCATAACTGCTGAAAAAAAACCACGGTGTGACTTTGCATTTGTTTAATCTTTGTTTTTTTTGGCCAGTGAAGTGAAAATGAAAAGGTACTTCAAGTTTTGCCAGCACTGCAGTCTGAGAAATCATCCGTAAACATATGAGTATAAAAGTTTGATGTATGGCACTCATACAGTACATCAGCCTTATTCTGGGGACAGACAGATTTAAAAGGAAGGTACTAATCAGTCCGAGGGTTTCTTAAACTGCCTTGCATTATTTTTTTCATTTTATAGATAGGTTGAACAAGATAATAGTTGATTTGCATGAAGGTAAATTGTTCATTCTTTTCCTTGCTTTCTGAAAAATACTGTCACTAAAATGTTTCCTTTATTTACCACATGTTTTTAGTGCTCATGATAGCATCCTCACCTTTCCCTTCCTCCCATCCTTTCTGAACTTGCATTGATTTGTTGGTATACAATCCAGGCCTTGTGCACTTTTCCCTTGAGGCATTCTTGAGGCACTACTTCGATATAAACGACTCCAGATTTCAACTCTACTTAAGACAGCACAAGGCTGTCTCTATTTAAATAATGTCATTGGTTTTCTATTCTAACAGCGAAATGCAGAAATCCCCAGAGTCTACCTTGGATAGCGTATGGGAAGTCACAATTGGATGTCAGTATTGTAATGTAGTTTTGAGATCCTGAAGATCAATGTATCTTTAGTTTATGTAGAGCTTTCCAGAGATGAAGGTAATTGCAAGCAGTTCTTCAAAGCTGCACAATATTCAATCATCCAGCGTGTTAAACCTGATTATGAAATTTTATGGTGGGGTGAACTTTGAGTGCAACTTTACCTTCTCTTAATTTTATATACTGGTGCCAGGAGGTGGTAGTGAAGCATGTTCTAAGTTCTTGGATGACGCTCCAACCACACCTTCAGAGATCACAACTGCAAAAGGCCAAAATTAAGTTTTCAGACACTGCATAACATGGTGAAGAGCTCCACCATTTGACTGGACCACAGGGTAGGATGGAGAGAAGCTAGTTGAGGTAGTTTGGACATGCAGTACATGCAGTAGGGATTTACAAGACATGACTCGCCAAGAGAAAGGGCAAGGGCAGACTTTGTATATGGCATATGGATTATATCTGTTGACTGAACTGAGATTGCCTGGAAATTTTAAAGAACAAGGTGAAGGCTCTGGGTGAGTATAGGATGACTAGTGTTTTTCTATAAGAAAATTGGCATGTTGACAGGTAAGAAGAAAGAAAAATGACCAGGATATAAATATCAACCCTAATCCAAAAACATATTTAACCAAATGGCCAGCTGACTCAGGCATCTGAACACAATACACTTAAGGAGAACAAATTCAATGTATCAACGAATAGTTCAGTGTCAAAGTTCTAAGAAAACAAATAGATACAACTGATTGTTTTATTTTTATTTTTTAATATCCACAATATCAGACACCATACAGAAGGTGATGCCAGCTTATAAAGCGTTGCATAATTAACATCACAAAATGCAACTTCTGGAATTCCCACATGTAACAATAGCTTATTGCATCATAGCAGCCAGCAAAAAAATAGGTCACCCTCATAAAAATACCAATCATAATGTGAGATAAAAAAGCTATTTTCTTTCAGTCAGTATTTTTGAGAGGCAATTACATCTTTATATTCATTGAGGTTCAAAACCCCTAAAAAAACTATTTCGTACCTTACGAAAAACATTAAATGTCTGGTAAAAAATGTTTTAATGTTTGTCCAATCATAACAACTAGTGCATTTAGTGAAGCATATTGCGTTAGCAAACTCTACTAGGAAAAGTGGGGTAATAACTGCCTTTTCAAAGTGAAGAAGTAAAGTAATGTATAGTAAAGTAAGAAGTAAAGAAGTATAAGAAGAATAAATGTTTTCTTTTTTTATATTTGGAGCACAGGCAGGTGAAGTGACACAGTGATTCAAAGGAGAGTTGTTCAATCTTACTCATGTTTTTTAATTAATTTTTATATATTCTATGTGTTTGTGGTAATGTAATGTGATGAGGGGTTTTCATACACATGGAATTAATTTCTATCATTTATTTTGTTGTAGAAGACATCTGGAAAGAGTTGAAAATATTTTGCACTAAGAATCAACACCATTTTGTTTTCTTGAGGGTGTTGCCATTTTATGGCATTTGCATTAGTAGTGATGTTTCCCAGGATTCCTTGGGACTTTGCAGTGTGTGATGTCATTGGCGAAGAGCAGTATAAAGGTTACCACAAACACTTCTTTAATTTCTTCAATAATACATTGTATTTTTGGTGAACATTTCTTTGGTGTGTGTTTAAGATATTAGAACTTTTTCTTTCGACTTTATGACTTTGATTTTTAGTTAAGCATTTTGACTTGATGAAAGGTAGGCTTGATTTCTGGTTAACAAACTCAGCCCAATATCAGTTTATGTCTCCTCTCCTGGTCCTTATTCTAAATTCTTTACTGTCTCTTGAAGTCAGTCAATGTCAGTACACTTCTAGCAGCCCTAGGTACCCCTGCATCACTCATTTCTCAGTAGGAGTTGTAGTGCTTGATCTTCACAATAGCTTTACAGCTGCCTGATCCCCAAAAGGACCAACATTAGAGTAGTTCTACTTCAGTTTGTCCAGGGTCATGTGCAGCCTCTAGACTTCTGGTATGACCTTCACCCTAAGCAGTCAATGCAATATAAGCATCCTTACCTTGGGAAATCTGCTACTACCTGTATAGCTAGGAGGTCTTGTGGCTTCTACTGAGTAACCTATGCTTGGGGAAACTTTATATATTTCCATCCAGGCTATCATCCTCCCTCTTTCCTGCTTTGGTGCCCCTGCTTGCTTAATTTTTTGACGTTATTCAAGACAGAGTTTTCCACTTTCTAGTATTCCCAGTCTTTCCTCATTGGTAGGCAGAGTCACTCTATTCCTTCCAATATGCATTTCTCTGTCTCTGTTCTTTGGTTATTTTGTGTCACATGCACCTCTGCTCATTACTGCCTGAGTGGTGTCTTTACCCCAATAACCTCCTGCAAGGAGGGCACTCATTTACAAAAACTTAAATTAAGTTAGGGATATTTAATGAACACAGAAGCTACTGTTAATCTGATCCTTTTTTTCATTAATATGTTGAATGTCAGTATTCCTCATGAACTTTTCTCTCTTTCTGAATCTCATTTTCATGTCTGGAATTTATAAAGCCGAGCAATAACTCAAAGTAAATTCATATGAAACTTTAGCCAAACGATAATATGAACAAGCTTTGAAAAGTTCACATCTGCAAAAAACAGTGTGACCAAATAACTGGGTGAGCTAATTACTTGAATGAATAAACCGAGTCTTTGTTTGCTTGAGTGTTAAACCAAAAAAGCATAAGTTTGTATCTATTAGCGTATGTGGCTTTACAGTGCTACCATATTTATATATTTATCATTTAAATAAAATACTTCCAAATGATTTTGTTAACCAGAGTGTGTGACAGTTAATTTCATACAAGATTGTATACAAACTTCATGATCCATTCTTGAACCACCTTGAAAATCAACACATCTTACGTGCCAAACCTGAACAAGGCAACAGTCCATCAATGGGCACGTCATCGCTCATTTACTGCAGTATTTATTATCTGCTCATTTTTAGAATACAGCTAAAAAAACAGAGAACCCACAGAAGCCTTCACAAATTCCACATTGGTGGTAGCAAAGATGGGAGCTTAAAACAGAACCTAGGAGATTTAAGGTAACATTATTAACTACTGCACTGTAGTGGGTCAGTTCATTTTAAATCATCTAATAATCTGAAGCATCTCTACTTTCCAGCAGAGTATTATAAGCCTTGGGTACATAAGTATGGAGTGAAGTGTAGGAACCAGACCAGGAAGAGACACCAGTTCCTTGCAGGACATTGTGTTAGATCATTCCTGACTAAAAATGGAAGCTCAAAAATATTCCTTGTTTGTTACATTAATATAGTCACACAATACATATTTAAAAAAATAAAGTGGTGTAACAGTAACTTTTGAAGCATTTCCGTGACATTCTCTATCATTACAAGGGGAAGGTCTGAATGTCTCAGAATGTGATATGTCAACAATTTGTTATTGGTATTTAATCTTCCCCATAGGTATAGGGACCTGTTTTGAGTCTGATCTAACAATTTTTATCAACATAATCCCCATGAACACTAACACACTTGTTATAATATTCACAATGCTTTTATTTGCTAGTCAAATACAATATATTATTTTCTCATGAGACAACCGTAGCTTGTTGCCAAATTGATGTCTTCATCATTGGCATAGTGTGTTTGAAGTGGGTATCTCTTAAGATTGAGAAACAAGTGGTAGTCACATGGAGCCAAGTCTGGAGAACAGAGTAGAGACAATTATACACGGGGGATGATTAGAGGGGCAGAATGGACGAGGCCATGATGGGCAATTTTGCCAGCACATCACGGGATACCCAACTGTGGGATATTGATGTAATCAGTCAGGAGGTAGAGTGTCGCTGTGAGGAAAGGGGGTAGGAGGAAAGGAAGGGGAACGAGGAGGAGTGAATAAAGTAAGGAAGAACTGACTACATTGCCTCGTCCATTTATTTCAAGTTCAAGTTCAAGTTCAAGTAGGCTTTATTGTCACTTCAACCATATACAGTTAGTACACAGTGAAACGAAACAACGTTCCTCCAGGACCAAGGTGCTACATGCAACATAAATTTACAACATAAATTAACAGAAAAACTAAACTAGCTAACTAAGAGGCCTAGTTAGCTGGCTAGCAGAGACAAGACAGATTGACCTAACATGAATTACCTAACATGAATTACAACATAAATCAACAAAAACTAACTAACTATCTAAGGAAGACTTTTTTAACCAGACAGCAGACAACAAAGTGCACGTGCAATGTGCAAACAAAAGCAACAAGTGACAGTGCGACAAAAACACAAACGTAACATAATAATAAGGTGTTGTGGTGATGAGTTGAGGTAGTGGAGAAACAGTAAACATTCCTTAGTGTAGCAGCAAAAAATTAGGAAGTAAAGAATTTAGTGCAAAAAAGTAGTCCAGTAATGGAAATTGTGCAAAAAAAAAAAAGAAAGCATTTACAGGTTGGTGTGTACGATAGTTTGGTAGTGTAGGTCAGTGTGTTTGCGCTTGTGTTGATTAGTCAGTCCAATCTCAATGTTTTGAGGTAGTTGAGTTAAGCTAAGTGATAATGTTTGTGTGTGTGTGTGTGTGTGTGCGTGCGTGTGTGTGTGTTTATCAGTCCAGTCCCTTTTTGTTGAGGAGACGGATGGCTTGTGGAAAAAAGCTGTTGCACAGTCTGGATGTGTGTGCCCGAATGCTTCGGTACCTTTTTCCAGATGGCAGGAGGGTGAAGTGTGTGTGAGAGGGGTGTGTCCGATCAGCCACAATGCTGGTGGCTTTGCGGATGCAGCGTGTGGTGTAGATGTCTTCAATAGAGGGGAGAGAGACCCCGATGATCTTCTCTGCTGTCCTCACTATCCGCTGTAGGGTCTTGCGGTCCGATATGGCACAATTCCCAAACCAGACAGTGATGCAGCCGCTCAGGATGCTCTCGATAGTTCCTTTATAGAAGGTGGTCAGGATCGGTGGTGGGAGCTGGGCCTTTCTCAGTCTTCTCAGAAAGAAGAGACGCTGTTGGGCTTTCTTGTGTAGGGAGCTGGTGTTGAGGGACCAGCTGAGGTCCTTCTCCAGGTGGACGCCCAGGAATTTGGTGCTGTCGACGATCTCCACAGAGGAGCCGTTGATGCTCAGCGGAGAATGGTCGCCTCGTGTCCTCCTAAAGTCAACAACCATCTCCTTTATCTTGTCAACATTCAGAGACAGGTTGTTGTCTTTACACCAGTCCGTTAGCCCCTGCACTTCCTCTCTGTACGCTGACTTGTCGTTCTTGCTAATGAGACCCACCACGGTCGTGTCATCAGCGAACTTAATGATGTGATTTGAACTGTGTGTTGCTACACAGTCGTGAGTCAGCAGTGTGAACAGCAGGGGACTGAGCACACAGCCTTGTGGGGCACCAGTGCTCAGTGTGGTGGTGCTGGAGGTGCAGTTCCCGATCCGTACTGACTGAGGCCTTCCGGTCAGAAAGTCCAGGATCCAGTTGCAGAGGGAGGTGTTCAGGCCCAACAGGCTCAGCTTCCCGATCAGTTGTTGGGGGATGATCGTGTTGAATGCTGAGCTGAAATCTATGTACAGCATTCGAACGTATGTGTCCTTCTTGTCCAAGTGTGTGAGGGCAAGATGGAGTGCAGTGGAGATGGCGTCGTCCGTTGAGCGGTTAGGTTGGTACGCAAATTGCAGTGGGTCCAGTGAGGGGGGCAGCAGGGTCTTGATGTGTCTCATGACGAGCCGTTCGAAGCACTTCATGATGGTGGGTGTAAGTGCAACAGGACGGTAGTCATTGAGACAGGACACAGAAGACTTCTTGGGCACGGGTACGATGGTGGTGGCCTTGAAGCACGTGGGAACGACGGCGCTGCTCAGAGAGATGTTGAAGATGTCGGTAAGAACATCTGCCAGCTGTTCTGCACATTCTCTGAGCACTCTGCCTGGGATGTTGTCTGGTCCAGCAGCTTTACGTGGGTTGACTCTGCGTAGAGTTTTCCTCACATCCGCTGTAGTGAGACACAGCACCTGGTCGTTCAGAGGAGGGGTGGTCTTCCTCGCCGCCACGTCGTTCTGCCTGTCGAACCGAGCGTAGAAGTTGTTCAGCGCATCTGGGAGGGAGCCGTCACCGTCACAGGCAGGTGATGTCGTCCTGTAGTGTGTGATGGCTTGTAAGCCCTGCCACATGCGCCGTGTGTCGCCGCTGTCTATGAAGTGATTTTGGATTCTCTGGGCGTGTGCGCGCTTCGCCTCTCTGACGGCCCGAGAGAGTTTGGCCCTTGCTCTTCTAAGGGCCACCTTGTCTCCCGCTTTGAAGGCAGAGTCTCGAGTCCTCAGAAGTGCACGCACTTCCGCAGTAATCCACGGTTTCTGGTTGGGTCTTGAGATGATGTTCTTGGAGACAGTGACGTCATCAGTGCACTTACTGATGTAGCTGGTCACTGATGAAGTGTACTCCTCCAAGTCAGTGAAGTCGCCGTAAGTTGCAGCCTCCCTAAACATGTTCCAGCCAGTGCTCTCGAAACAATCCTGAAGAGCAGAGATGGCTCCTGCTGGCCAGGTTTTCACTTGCTTCAGAACCGGTTTTGAACGCCTGACGAGTGGTCTGTATGCTGGAATTAGCATAACAGAGATGTGATCTGAGTAGCCGAGGTGGGGGCGGGGCTCAGCCCGATATGCGCCGGGGATGTTTGTGTAAACAAGATCCAGCGTGTTTTCCCCTCTCGTTGCAAAGTCCACATATTGATGGAATCTAGGAAGCACTGACTTGAGATTTGCATGGTTGAAATCTCCAGCAACAATAAACAGTCCATCCGGGTGTGTATTTTGCAGTTCACTGATCTTTGTATACAGTTCCCATAGCGCTTCCTTAGCATTAGCGCCAGGTGGAATGTACACTCCGATAATGAAAACGGTGGTGAATTCCCGTGGTAAATAAAAAGGTCTGCATCTAACAGTCACAAACTCCACTAGCGATGAGCAATAACTAGAAACTAGCACAGAGTTCTTGCACCATTTCGCGTTGATGTAAACACACAAGCCGCCACCGCGAGTCTTACCGCACAGAGCTGCATTTCTGTCGGCGCGAAACGAGGCTAGCCCATCTAGCTGAATAGCGGCGTCCGGTACTTTGTCGCTGAGCCATGTCTCCGTGAAAACAAAGACACAGCAGTCTCTAACCTCACGCTGTGTAGCCCGCTGGAGTTGGATGTAGTCCAGTTTGTTGTCCAGAGAGCAGACGTTGGATAGGATGATGGACGGGAGAGCCGGCCGGCTAGGGTTTGTTTTTAGCCTAGCACAGACTCCCGCCCGCTTTCCGCGCTTCCGCTTCCTCGCGCACCGCTTCCGATGTCCCCTTCTCCGGCCGCCGGCATCAGGCAACGCCGAGGCTTCGAGGCCTGGTTCGCGCAGCAAGCCGAGGTCGCGTAGCGTTTCCCGCAGCTCATCATGGATGTCGTTAACCGGTTTGTTTAGGTAGAATAGTGTCTGGCGGTTGTATGTACGAACACCAGTCGCGACGATATCCATACATTGAGTAAAATAAACACGTTACACATAAAAACTTAAACAACGTAGCACCGTTTTTGCTCCGGAGCGGCCGCTGCGTGCTACTGCCGCGCCGCCATTCTTGCTGTTCATAGCCAGAGCTATTTCAGCAATATATAACACCAACCCTTTTCAAAAGATACCTAGGGATCTTTTATGTCTACAGAGAGTCAGGACCTCTGTTTTTACATCTCACCTAAAAGACAGCATAATTTTTACAGCAAAGTTCCCCCATAACTGCAGTAAGGCATTGGAATCCACACACAGACTTGTTGGCCTCATCAACACCTCTTGCGGTAATATCCCAAGATTATCTGGTTGGTCTCCCATCTGATTACTGGCCAGGCCCAAACATGCTTAGCTTTAGGTGCAGTACATGTTCTGAAGTGCAGGTAGTATGGCTGCTGGCTATTAACTGGCTCTTGTAGTATTTTTGTATTTCTATTCTGATTTATTGTCTCTAATCCAAAGCTTTGTGTTTCCTGTATTTATCTTTATTTAGTGTTTTACGTACATATTATTTTTGTATCCAATGTTGTATATCCCCTGTTGCTGATTCTGAATTTCTGTGAAACACTTTCAGCATGGGAAGGTGCTACATAAATAAAATGTATTGTAATTGTCATTATTTAATTGTGTCATCTCTTTGAGTTCAGATTTGGAGAGTAGCCTTTACAAATCATACAGCGAGGGAGAAGGGAATTGTTATAAAACGGAGGATCAAGATATTTCCTCACCGCATTTTCTTGATTAACTGCTGTGATCACCAAAACAAATCAGCGTATTATTGACCGGTTATGTGGACCTTTTGAGGCATGCAGTTATTATCGACTGCTGTCGTGAATTTGCATTATGGTTCTACTGAAGTAATTTTTTTTTATTTTATTGTTACAGTAGGGATGTTATTATAAAACCATTTGCAATGTCTTCTGTCACATTTAAAATCATTTTACTCATGTCATGAATGAGAACAGAGATGATATTGTTGCTGACAATGACATCCACTGTCAGATATGCAATCAGTTGTGCAAACTACATTTCATCATCAGCCTGGCACAATTTAAAATAGCTGTTGTTGAATTTTAGTTTTGAATCTTTGCTTAAAAAAATCTAACTCTTCATGAGATTCCCCGGTGACTGGTTTAAATCACCATCTTAGTTCCAGGCATGTTTTTTTATCTTAGTGCATCTGGCATTCACAACAACTACATTCATACCATCATCAAAAAAAAAATATGTACAAGATCTTGCAGATACTGGTCCGAACCTTGAATCACTTTGGCATTGACAGACTTACTTTGGTTTTGCCCTCAGTTATGACACAATTTTCAAAATGCCTGCATGTCTAAATGCATTAGTTTGAGGTTCTCTTTGGAACATATTATGTAGTGGAACTTCATTTCAGGAGCTGGCATTTTGGATTTCCAAAGTGCTCAGACTTTACTCATGTTTAATTGTTCATGATTTATGGATTCAACTTACCCAAAAACTAATCCTTATAGTGTCTGTTACTTCATGGTCAATGCTATCTCCTTTATAATTTCCACCATGGTGCAACACGTTCTACTTTCATTGGTGTTGATGGCCAGGTAGACTTTGGTGGATTTTTGTGAGACATCTTACTACAACAAAATTCTGGATACCTTCTCTTGACTGTGGCTTATGGAGAACTTGGTACATGGTGACAATACCCTGTCAAGCTTGGGTCACGAAGTTGCACAGGAGAGTTCAGCAGGTTTTCCAAGGAGTAGAAACTTTATTGCTGTTCTGCCAGATACAAACACAAGTCTCTTACAGAGGCGATCCATCCTTATAAGGAACAGCTGTCAAAGTTGATGTATCGGCCCAACTCTTCTTCATCAAAGGGGTCTATTGGTGCTGGTAGCAGCGGCCGGCAGGAGTCTGGGGAGAGACAGGAGTGTGAGATCTCAGGATGGCTGCAGCTCTGTCTTTTAAATGTTCATAGCCCTGTGCGAGGAGCACATCACATGACAAGCTAGCAAGCTGGCAGCTGATCCCGCAAGAGGAGCTGTAAGAAAAACTGTTTTAAAGGATTTTGTGAAGGGCTGCCGCGTCTCCCTGCAGCAGCGGTCACAACCCAAAGGCTCATTTGTTCTGTAGCATTAAACATTTAGTACTTCATTTTTCACATTTTATCATCCATATTGACTTGGTTCTGAAACAAAAGGCATTCACTTTAAATTACAATTGCTATAAACTTGTAATTCATGCACACTATATGACCAACAGTTTGTGAACACGTATATGAGCTTGTTGGACATCCATTTCCAAAACCATGAGCATTTATATGGATTTGCCCTCTGCCCCTTTTGTGGCTCTGACATCATCCACTTTTCAGGGAAGACTTTCCACAATATTTTGGAAGGTGTCTATTGGAATTTCAACCAAAAGAACATATATGAGGTCAGGGACTGCTGTTGGACAAGAAGATTCCAATTCAACCCAAAGGTGTTCAATAAGGTTGAGGTCTAAGCTCTTTGCAAGCCACTCGAACATCTCTACATTCAAATTTGTCAAAGCATGTCTTTATGGACCTGACTTTGTGCACAGGGGCAGAGTCATGCTGGAACAGAAAAGGGGCCTTCTCCAAACTATTGCCACAAATTTAGATGGCTGCAATTGTCTAAAATGTCTTTGTATGCTGTAGCATTAACAGTGCCCTTCACTGGAATGAAGGGGCCTCACCTAAATCCTGATATACAGAGCTCCAGACCCTTATCCTTTCTTCACCAAACTTTACAGTAGGTATTATGCAGTCTGGAAAATAGCATTCTCTTGGAATCTGCCGAACCCAGATTCATCTGTCAGACAACTAAGTAGTGAAGCATGATTCATCACTTCAGAGAACACGTTTCCACTGCTCCAGAGTCCAACCGTGACCTGCTTACATCACTCCACCCAATGCTTAGCATTGCACATGATGATCTTAGGCTTGTGTGCAGATACTCAGCCACAGAAACCTATTTCATGGAGCTCCCAATGCACAGTTCTTGTGTTGGTGTTGCTTGCAGAGGCAGTTTAGAACTCCGTTGTGAGTGATGCAACAGAAGATTGGTGACTTTTATGCACTGTGCATTTCAGCACTTGGTGACTTTGCACAGCCTACTACTTTGGGCCCAAGTTGTTGCTGCTCCTAGACACTTCCACATCACAATAATAGCACTTACACTGTGCTGAACCGAGATAGATCTAGCAGAGCAAAACATTCACATACTGATTTGTGGCAAAGCTGGCATCCTATGACAGTGCCATGTTTAAAGCTGTTTAAAGCCATACTCTTCATTATGGATCATTCTAATGCTGACTTTTGTCAGTGGAGATTGTATGGCTTTGTGCTTAATTTTATACTGTACAATTGTTAAAAATGAGTGTGGCTGAAACACTTGCACTAAATAATTTGGAGGGGTGACCACATTGTTTTTGACAATATACTTTATTTTAGTACATAGCAGCTAAGCTTTTGCCACTTATACAGACAGAATGGTACCAAAACATCCTCTGAGAGCAAATTCTCCCAACCATCCAAGAACAGTTTGGTGACGAACAATGCCTTTTCCAGCATGATGGAGCACCATGCCATAAGGCACATGTGATAACTAAGTGGTTCGGGGAACAAAACATCGAAATTTTGGGTCCATGGCCAGGAAACTCTCCAGATCTTAATCCTGTTGAGAACTTGTGGTCAATCCTCAAGAGGTGGGTGGACAAACAAAAAACCCACAAATTCTGACAAACTCAAAGCATTGATTGGCAAGGATGGGCTGCCATCAGTCAGGATTTGGCCCAGAAGCTGAATGACAACATGCCAGGGCAAATTGCAGAGGTCTTGAAAAAGAAGGGCCAACACTGCAAGTATTGACTCTTTGGATAAACTTAATGTAATTGTCAATAAAAGCCTTTGAAGCTTATGAAATGCTTGTAATTATACTTCAGTATACCATAGAAACATCTGACAAAAACATCTAAAAACACTGAAGCAGTAAACTTTGTTAAAATTAATATTCGTCTCATTCTCAAAACCTTTGGCAATGGCTGTAGAATCAGCACTGTAGAATGTCTCTTTTAGGGTCACTCCTTTTAATTTCAGTTCACGTTTTTAACAAAAGGTAAAAAGGAAGAAAGTTCCTTGCATAAGAAGTTTCAGGAGCCTATTCAAAAGTTATAAATAGAAAGTGAGGGTTTACCATACGAGTATGAAGGAATGGAAAAGAATCACTACTATACTGTATGTTTACGATTGACTGCATGTCCAAAATGAAAAGGGTTCCATGGCTGACAGTTTAGTATTTGTGACTGTAACCGTTTTGTTTAATATTTATCTTGTTTCCTTCAGTTAAGGCCTAATAAAAACAAAACAAAAAAAAAACAATCTAAATCATTACAGTTCAAGCTGTTGCAAAGCTTTTATTGCTAAATCAATGTCAATACCTGCGGTATTGTCATGAAATCTGCTGAAAAGAAGATTCATTTTATGGAATTGTCAAAATGATGGTTTTGGTAAGGCTGGCCAATATAGGGAACTCTAACATATTTTCTGTCATCTCAGTCATTTAGTCTATCCTTATTTATTTCATAGTAGCAGTGCTTCCTTATGTGGAATAAAGTCACAAGATAAATTACAAGCGTGAACTGTCAAAACCCACAATGGGAATCAACTTTCCATTCTTCCAAGGGGCACTTCTCTATTAAAATGTAGGTGCAATCACTAAATAAAGTTCTCCAAGGGGAAAAAGTTTGGAACGAAACAATGCCTATGGTCTTACCAGATACAAATGGAGGATCTGTGCAATATTTGGTGGACTTCAGTAGTATGGATTTGCCTTCTAAACAAACATGCATTCAACTTTATATATTACAAGATCACCTTGAGCTTTATGGAGCACACATGACTATAGCAAACAGGATAAAAAAGATGCATGCTTCTATCCATTTAGTTTCCAAACCTGTCTATCCCAGGGTCTTGAGAAGGAGGAATACATCATAATTCAAATATAACATAAGTAACAAAAACATTGAGAAACTGGTAATAGCCTGCAAATGTCCTGGCAAAACATCAGACTGTGTAACAATTATCCAAATGTTCATAGAAGTAGATTCAAAGTAAAGAAAATAAATTACAAAAGAATTCACTGATTGGTGGAGCCTCATGGATAGACCCAAAGAGAGGGCTCTGAAACGTAGAAGCACCAGATGTGAAGGAAAATTTGCTGGGGCTTGAATAACAAAGCTTTAAATGAACTTTGGTTCCTCAACAGGTTCATAATCTGTAAAGCCAGGGGTTTTACTAGTGGGTGAACAAGCCAGGAGAGCCATTAAGGGGTGTCAAATTCATATGACAAAACGTTGCTTAAAAACGTACTTAATTTTTTCTTCATTTAATTGCTTTGAATGTAATTTGCCCAAATACTAATGAAAAGAATTTGACCTGTCATCTTTCTGCTCCAGTTGTCAGTCAGCTTCAGGGTATTGTCAGTTGGCTTTGGTGTCTGTTCATTGTTTTATATTCCAATTGCATTGCAGACCTTTACTTATTTCTGAGATTTACATTTAGGTCTTATAATATCTTCACTCCAACTGACTTGTATTTCATTCTTGCTTTCTTTCTAGAGAACCATGTACTCATGTTGCTTGCAGTAAAAGGCACTGAATAAAGTAAAGAGAGACTGACTAACTCATATTTGGCAAACACTAGTAATAACCGTGCCAGCCATTACATGGGTGGCATTGAAAGCAGATATTAATCATGAGGCTTTCTAATTTAAATGATGCTTTGAATACGATGCTATCATAAGAAAAAAAAAATTAACAGGCCGACATGGAAAGGGGAGTCATTCTACAAATATCTTGGTGCTCTCCAATGTAACTTATAAATTGTTAACATTGCAGTCATCTAAACCCGCATGCTTGGATGTTTCATTTGTAACATATAATAATGATAATAATAATAATACATTTTATTTATATAGCACCTTTCCCTTGCTTTTATGTAGTTTACTCTGTTATCACCATCATCTTCATTCTCATTATAATTATTATTATCCATCCATCCATCCATTATCCAACCTGCTATACCCTAACACAGGGTCACGGGGGTCCGTTTTTATTTATTCTTTATTATTATCAATGTGGCTGCTTTCTGCCCTGCACCCAATACTGCTAGGATTGGCTCCATCTTCCCACAGTTCTATATTGTAAAAACTAGGTTTTGTAACTATTATTATTATTATTATTGTTGTTGTCTTTTTTCTTAGTTTGTGTTGGTTGCTTTTTATCAGGAAGTCACTCAGTTCCTTTGATCTTTGTCTGATGGTCAGGACTTTATGAAATATATGGGCAGTTATCAGGAAAACAATGTTTTGCACCTGGGCAGCACTCACTTTACTAATATCAAGATATTTCTGGAGACCTAGTGCTTCAGTTATGGCGTGAATCACACAAGCTTTTGTGTTCCACATGCGTAAAATCTCAATCTCATTTTCTGAGTTGTTAACTTCTTTGACTGAGATGTTTGCGTCATCTGGAATGGCTAATCAATGAGTAGATAAAGCCATATTGCCTCTGGCTTGGAGAATGATATCCATTTGGTTGGCTCTAATGGTAAGATTGGTGTTCATAACCATCCATCCATCCATTTTCCAACCCGCTGAATCCAAACACAGGGTCACGGGGGTCTGCTGGAGCCAATCCCAGCCAACACAGGGCACAAGGCAGGAACCAATCCCGGGCAGGGTGCCAACCCACCGCAGTGTTCATAACCATTTTGTACTTAATGGTGGTGTTCTCCGTCTTGGTGACTTTTTCAGGCTGGTGATCATACCAATAATCAGGCACTAGGTGGCCAAGGTCACAGTCTAGTGAACAGTGTAAGTAGCTAGATATCTGAAAGTGTTGATGACGTATATTGTTTTGGTGATAGCACTGAGTATCCAGCAACAATATGACTGATGTGCACTTCTTGTTGCTAGCACACCCTACACTTGTTATCAACATCCATCTTGAGAATATTCTTCTGATGATGAGGTGTGTTAAGTGCCTGATCCTGAGCTGCCATAAGGAGACTCTCTGCCTATCCCTTCAGACCAGAGGCTCATAGCCATCCAAAGGCCAGTTTCTTGTTGACATAGTTGCTCAATCCCTGTCTGTAGAACCATGGAATTATATGAACGAGAGGTTGATTTTTTTGGTGGATTAGTGGAGATTCCATCTTGCTTTCAATGACTTTGAGACAAGAAGTTGTTGTCTGGGAAAAAGAATCAACGTGTAGTATCAGCACTTGATTTCTTCACCGATTTTGACAAGAGTACTTCCTTTTCTATTTTTCATGTGTCATTATTATTATTTATTCTTCTTTTTGCTTCCTGGGAATACCTTGGAATGTCTCAGGAGTCGGGCGCTGTTGCTGAGGATTTGGTGTCTTGGTCTGTAATTCTTGAATTCCCTCAACAGGAAAATTAGTTTGTAATTGAAGTGAAGTGAAAAATTATTTTTCCACATCCTAGGAATATTTTTTCTTTCTTTTTTACTATATGCTTCTTTTTAATATATCAGAATAAATTTCTATTTAGTACTAACATACTACCTTATTATTCATTTCATGTAGAGTAATAACATGTTAAAATGGTTTGATAATCTACATCTCCATAACATGCCAAAAATCTAGATGTTTATTTAAAAATGTTTTTAACTATGTTGTAAGTCAATAATGGTGTCAGTGGTGAAAATATTACAGGTCTAACTTCTGCTCCACCAAGCTGTTTCCCTTAATTGCGTTACCATCTCCAAGAAAACACCTGGCAAAATGCATCAGATGTGACTGATTTATATATCCCTGGGAAATGAAGGCTTACGGTAAAAGTCATGGACTCAACTCACATGCTTTAGCCTCTCTTTTCATGTGACTGTTTGCATTTTTGTTGCATAATCATAAACACCAGTAGTCACTTGGCTTGTCATATTTCTTAAGCCCACAGCAGTTGGTTCAAAGCAGTAGGGGTGACAATATAAAATTGATATTTGAGATACTTTTAAACGGAGGGGACTTCAACTATAGTATTCATGCTAACTGTAGGTGGACTGTTGTAGAAATAAAAGAAAATGCAATAGTAGAATTAGAAATAAAAATGCAACAAAGTATTAATGGATGAAACATAGGCCTCACTCAGTAAATGCCATATACAATAACTATGAAGGGTGTGCTTTTCATTCACACTACTTAGCATTCTCTATTACTCTTTCTTTAATCTCAGATTCTGTAGTTACCGTTCCACCTTCAATCCATCTTTAAAGTTAATGCATGCTGACAAGAGTCAGTCAGTTATTTGCAGAACATTCCTAAAGCTGCTATCATTTGTACAATAAAGTTTTGGAGTCACTATGCCAAACTGCTCCCTAGCTATAGTTTTGTTCCTTTTTTTTTTCAATAAAAGACAACCAGGAATGTTTCTGAGCTACTCCCTCTACTCTGTGTAAGCAGTGGGAGGAAGGGAATGGGAGGGTTGGTCCTCATATAGTATCAAGATGGAGGGTGGTAATGCTACCTGATGCAATGCCTTGCAATGATCAGATTTCATTAGACTAGCCTAAGATATATCAAAAGTCAACAAACACTTGGACTGTACCCTCTATCTCTTGCATCCCATCACCATTACTGAATTGTTCATTTAGAAGTCAACCATGTCATACCCTTAATCTCCTGTCATACTCCATGGTTTTTGCAGCAATTTTCAGTTGTAGCCTTCATTTACATAGCGATTCTGTCATACTGTAGTGTTATTTGCCTTGTCACATCAAAATCATTCTTAATAGTTGGAAGAGGAGGCTTTGTGTGTGCTAGAGTTGACAGCCAATCAGCCAGAAGTACAATACACATAACGCCACTACAGGGGAAGAAGTGGGTGTATTGGGCAGCTCAAATAGAAGAAAGGCTAATCTGTCCATTGTCTCGTTTTTGGAAAAGGAAAAGATCAAGATTGCAACTGAACCACACCTTAAACATTTGCAAATCCACCACTGCTTTTAAGTGGTACATTACTTAGCTTTTAAAATGAGATAAGCTCAGTTTTTCATGTGGGAGCCATGTCATATGTCATCCCCTGTGATTCCTAGTTACTGTATATAATCTGAAATCATTAGGGCATCAAGATCCAGCAAACTGCAATTAGAACGTTAGAACAATCTAGAAGAGAACAGGACATTCAGCCCAACAAAGCTTGCCAGTCCTATCCATTTATTTCTTCCAAAAAAACATCAAGCCGAGTTTTGAAAGTCCCTAAAGTCTTACTGTCTACCACACTACTTGGTAGCTTATTCCAAATGTCTATCATTCTTTGTGTAAAGAAAAACTTCCTAATGTTTGTGCGAAATTTATTCTTAACAAGTTTCCAACAATGTCCCCATGTTCTTGTCTACTGTACTAATTCCCTTCATAATTTTAAACCTTTCAATCATGTCACCTCTTAATCTTCTTTTTCTTAAACTGTATAGGCTCAGGTCTTTTAATCTTTCCTCACATTTCAGCCCTTGTAGCCCTGGAATCAGTCTAGTTGCTCTTCTCTGGACGTTTTCTAGTGCTGCTATGTCCTTTATGTAGCCTGGAGACCAAAACTGCACACAGTACTCCAGATGAGGCCTCACCAGTGCATTATGAAGGTTGAGCATAACCTCCATGGACTTGTACTCCACACATCGTGCTACATAACCTAACATTCTGTTTGCCTTCTTAATGGCTTCTGAACACTGTCAGGAAAGCAATAGCTTAGAGTCCACTATGACTCCTAAATCCTTCTCATAAGGTGTACTTTCAGTATTCCAACCTCCCATTGTGTATTCAAACCTAACATATTTACTTCCTATGTGTAATTCTTTCTATTTACTGACATTAAATTTAATCTGCCACAAATCTGCCCAAGTCTGTATGCTGTCCAAGTCCTTCTGTAATGTTATTTTTTAAGTGTGACATACACTCCAACTTGAAATTGTGTAGAGAGACACTGGCCTTAGGTAAACAGAGTCTACATTTCAGGGCTAGTAAGTGGCCCTCCAATGACTCTTCACCAGATAACACCTTCCAGAATTCTTTCTTGAGCTTTTGATCCATTCAGGACCTCAGTGAATATATTGTATAAGGACTAGGGAAGCAACACTTTCCACGTCAATGGTGACGCCTCCTACCAGTGACTGAATGTGTACGGTGTCTGACGTGATACTACTGTCCCCCTGCTCTGGAGGGGTTTCTTCTTCCTACTGCTGGACTTAGGCTTCACCATATTCCTTCTATATGTTTTATAATAGCAGGACTGATAAATGTCTATTAGTAAACTTTTATTAGATAAATGCAGGTTTTTATATGTAATACTAGTCTCCCGTATAGTAATGAAACAGGACAAACTTTAAAAATCAATAAACAAACAGATAATGCTAGCTAAGCGGAAGCAAGGTACACTCCAAAATGTGGCCAGAGGAAGAGTGATTCGAATGGAGGCTGGCATGTGAGTGAGGAGGGCCTCGCCCGGCTCCCCATTCCTGAAGTCATGTTTCCCCCTCTCCTCGGCCTGCAGACTCTGTCTCAGAATAACGCGTATTAATCGCTCCTGTAAATGAACTATGATACTTAGCGCGATGACAGAAGCCACAAAATCAACTAGAATGTTCAATCAAATTATAGAAAAAAAACCTGATTTAAATCCATTAAGTAGGCGGACAGACATACAGACAGACAGACATTGGATTTTATATATATAGAGAGATGTTAGGCACACTAGCTCACTTAGCACTGTAAGGTTATCCGTAATCAGAGGTGACTGTGTGCAGAGGGTGCAAACCTATAAATACCTGGGAGTGCAGCTGGATGATAAGAAAGGACAGAGCCGACTATACTTCCTTAGAAGGCTGGCATCCTTCAACATCTGCAATAAGATGCTGCAGATGTTCTATCAGACGGTTGTGGTGAGTGCCCTCTTCTACGCAGTGGTGTGCTGGGGAAGCAGCATAAAGAAGAGGGGCGCCTCATGCCTTGACAAACTGGTGAGGAAGGCAGGCTCTATTGAACGCATGGAGCTGGACAGTTTGACATCCGTGGCGGAGCGACGGGCACTGAGCAGGCTCCTGTCAATAATGGAGAATCCACTGCATCCACTAAACAGTATCATCTCCAGACAGAGGAGCAGCTTCAGCAACAAACTGCTGTCAATGTCCTGCTCCACTGACAGACTGAGGAGATCGTTCCTCCCCCATACTATGCGACTCTTAAATTCCACCCGGGGGTGTAAATGTTAAAATTATACAAAGTTATTGTCTGTCTGTATACCTGCATTGTTATCGGCATTGTTATCACTCTTTATTTAATATTGTTCTTTATCAGTATGCTGCTGCTGGAGTACGTGAATTTCCCCTTGGGATTAATAAAGTATCTATCTATCTATCTATCTATCTATCTATCTATCTATCTATCTATCTATCTATCTATCTATCTATCTATCTATCTATCTATCTATCTATCTATCTATCTATCTATCTATCTAATACATGAATTTTCAGGTGGAAACTGTGTAACCAACTGTGTGCCATCAAATATTTTTTCATTCATTTTCCAAACCCACTTTCCACATTACAGGAACACAGAGAAGGCAAAGTCAATCCGGGTGGAATCAGGCACAAATGCTGCCACTCAATCACATGGTATACCCAGTCACTCTCCCTGTGTGCTCTTATCTTGTTATTAATTGTGATGATGCGATTAAATGCCTTGTCTGTAAGACCACTCCTGTCTATATTAAAAACTCATGTAACAGTGGAGTTGCATTGCATGCTATCTCCTGTGCTGGCTGAAGAAAACTTATCTCCACCACCTGGATTCATGTTTTAGTGGCTCTTGTAAATATTTAGTTTTACTCTTTGTTCTTCCGCTTACTTAAGGGAAAAATGGAGTGCGTGTGATGCAATGCTTAAACGTGTATCCTGAAACGTGTTCAACTAGGCATTTGAGAAGTATGTAGAATGATACTTTTAAAGACAGTGTCCTACATTATAAATTTCCTTTAGATATATTCTTCAGAGACGGTCGTCTGCCTTGTCTGTACGCTGGTGACTCCAGTGTTTACAAGAACACCAGAATGTACTATTTAGTTTAGCTAAATTGTATACTTTTGGCTTTTATCTGCAGCCAACATCTTAACATTTTTGCTTACTAGTCTGGTGTGGATACCTAAGAATTTGCTTCAGAAGCCAAGCCTGTGCTTGCCAAACCATTTTCACTAGCTCGTTTCTCAGTAAACAGTCATTTTGACGATCACTAATTTTGCTTAGTGAAGCTTGCATGCGGTCAGTAAATAATACATCACGAGCTGTTTCTCTGCCAGGATGCATTTTGCCAGAAATTTATTTTACATTAAGTGTGTGGTGTGGAAATTGCTGTAAACAGTAATGTGCTTTGTTATTAAACTGCAGATCTCTAGAAAAGGGAAAGGCTCACAAACCCAGGCCTTGGTTTATGAGCACTTAGCCCTTGGTTGAAACGGTTAAAAAGTAGGGCTTAATTACAGCGTGTTCTTTCCAGATTGTCCGATCGTAAGCTATTTTTATCAGAGAAAAATAAATATGTGACTTTGAAGGTCTAAAATGTTAAAGTACTTGATTTCTGAAAGGGTACAGATTAAAGAATTGTCTTTTATATCCTAGATATGGGCAGATTAGTGCATTTTGGGTAGGATTATGATGGCTATGACTTTTTCCTGTTGATGATAGAATGAATGTGGAAGGAATTGTGACCTTTGAGGACTATACACTGTGCTGCTGCTTGTATTCCCATATTGGAATAAGTGAGTTTATAAAAAAAAATGAAAAAGTAAATGAGACATGGACATCTCACTGGAGCTGTGATTAGCACAGTTTCAAGGATCTAAGCTTAATTTATGCCACAAAGTCATACTAAACTAATTTAAAATCTAATAATTTTTTTCATGTTTTCTCTTTTTTGATCAAATCCATAAAATTAAAGGGTTACACATGCTAAGCATCATGATGGCTACACATATGATTTGATGTGAATGAACTAATAATAAAAGAACCAGGTGATGATAAATCAATCATCTTAATCATTTAATGGATGTTTGCTTGTCTGCTTGAAAAAGTGTCTGGAAATTGTTGAGTGTGGTTCCCACAGAATACCATCATGCACCATTCACTTCACTGCAGCTAATTTCTACCCATGAGGAGACCGTCATGCTCAGTTGACAGTAATGCATCAGTGAAACTACATGTGTGCAGTCAAGTTGAACCTGAGCTATCTGTAATTTTTGGGAACAGTAAAAATGAACTCTTTTATTTTATTTTTGGCTGTGCTATTTTTTTATATTCAAATTTAATATTTTATGTGTCTTGAATGCATTTTACTCATTTGGATCAGTTTGACTAAATAAAGAAATAAACAAATGCACTGCTTGACCACATCTCCCCTGTAAAGTGTTTTGATTTATAAGCCATCAAGGTTTCCATTTTTTTCTGTAGGTACTTCACATACCTCTCATATGCCAAAGATGTGCATATCAGTATTAGGTTGACTGATGGTTCTAAATCAGCCCATTTTTAATGAATGAGTGATCCCATAATGGGATTTGTTCAACTCCCTTGTACCCCATATTGCTCATTACTTTACTGCAACACCCTTTGAAGTATAAGTGTGATGGCAAATCCTAATAATTCACTGGAACAGCTTTCAACCTTATTCCTATTCTCCAAAACTTTCACCACAACCCCTGGCACAGATTTCAAATTCAGGCAGCACAGTGGTGCAGTCGAAGAAGGGCAAGGAGACTGAAGTCTGTGCCCTGGGTGTTCCTAGCATGGAGTTTGAATGTTCTCTCTGTTTATGTGTGGACTTTCTCTGGGTGCTCTTGGTTGTCCCCATAGTCCAAAGACAAATAGGTTAGGTAAACTGACATTACTAGAATGGTCCTAGTGAGTGTGTGTTTGTATTGCTCTGCAATGGATGGGTGCCCTATCCAGGTGTTGTTCCAGCCTTGTACCCAATAACTGCTGGAAAAGGCTCCAGCTGCCCTGTAGCCATGCTCTGGATAAGTGAAAGAGGAAAATGGATGGATAGATTTTCTATTTTTGAGGTATGACCTCTTACCAAACTTAAGTAATGCCTGACACATTGATCCTTTAAGTTCCTGTAGTACCTAGCGAAACTTTGTTATGTCAAATCGTATTCAATGAAGGTGGGTTAGACCAGGTTTCAAAAATATATTGACAAATGTATTGATGTAAATTAAAGGCTTAAATTATGTTCAGTAAGAAATAGGCTCACATACGCTGAAGCAGGATGAGCAAACCTGGGCTTTTTAAGCTAGTAATTAGCACTTACCATATTTAAACAGCCTTTTTTTTTCTAAAACCAAGCAACCTTATGTTAAATGATATATATATACTAGTCATTTAGCCTGTTACAATAACGGGCGATAGAACAGTAGTGCATAAGCATTAATAGGAACAGTCTATATTAAATGGCAAGGGACTTTGACCTGATTCTTTTTGTTGGTCATATTTTTCTTTCTTTCAGCCTTTCTTTTGTTGATGTTTACTTGCTGAGCTGGTCGTTCTTCGAGGGCTGCCGCCGTGTATTGTGTGTCTTTAATTTTCTGTGACAGTAATACTGTCTTGTATGTCCGCTGGCTTTTAAGTCCATAATATACCTTTACTTTTCTCTGGCGGTAATACAGGCATGCGCGTCAGTAATATGCCTTTAATCTCCTCTGACAGTAATACTGGCTTGTATGTGGCTGTAATATGCGTCACTGTATTGTGTACCTTTAATTTCCTCTCGCAGTAATACTGGTTTATATTTCCGTACAACGCTTATAACTTTCTCTGACAGTAATATCGCGCATCGCACCGTGCCCCGCGCATGCGCACTTCACCAGAAGACACACACACACGGACACCTGGACGCACACAGGGATTTTATTAAAGAGGATATATACTGAATGTATATATATATCCACATAGTGGAGGTGACTAAGTCAGTATGATCAAGGGGGGGGGGGTGTTGTATAGTTTAATTATTGTGTACATGTCCTTCTTAAGTTGGCATATGCTGGATTTATGTCCAAGTGTCTGTTGATGGCCAACAGACACTTGGACATAAATCCAGCATAGGTGTGCCAAGCTTGTGGCATCATATTCAAAAAGACTGCATCGGTCTGGTGCATCGACAAAGTATTGAGCAAAGGCTGTGAATACTTATGTACATGTGATTTCTCAGTTTTTTTATTTTTAATAAATTTGCAAAAACCTCAAGTAAACTTTTTTCATGTTGTCATTATGGGGTGTTGTGTGTAGAATTCTGAGGAAAAAAATGAGTTTAATGCATTTTTAAATAAGGCTGTAACATAACAAAATGTGGAAAAAGTGATGTGCTGTGAATACATTCTGGATGCACTATATATATATATATAAACACACACACACACACACACATATATATATGTATGTATGTATGTACGACCCGACAATGTTAACAGTAGGGGAGAGAGGTTTTTCAGGAAAGTTTCTCACCTGGACCAAAAGAGGGCAGCCCCCTTGCCTTCTAGTTGGGCCTCAGCTCATGAGCATGGAAGCTCAACACTGCTGGAGGCCATGGCCACCACCTGGGGGGCGCCTGAATGCTTGCAGGGCCCTATTTCTCCACCACATCCAAAAGTGCTGTTAGATGAGGGTTGTTATGCGCCTGGAGTCTTTCTGTGTGCCCTATAAAAGGAGCCAGTCACCACCATTTAATGGCCTAAGTCGAGATGAAGTGGATGAAGCTCGTGAGAAGGATTGAAGATGGAAGGACTGCAAAGAGAAGGGACTGTGCTTTGCTACCGTATTTCTGGTACATACTGGGCTCCTTTATGTGCTGTGTGGCAACTTGTGTCTCAACCTGTCTGTGTCAGGGTGTGAGCAGCTGTACGTTCCCCAGGCTTCACAATATATATACAGTATCTCTGCAGCATATATATACATGTATATATATACACTAGCTGTGTAAGCAAGTGCTGTAAAAAGCCCGGGGTCCTAGAAACTATTGAAATCGTCAGCAAAAAAATTGCAATGTAGAGATGTCAGGTAATTTAAAGGAACTACTCTGGGCATCTCTCTCCTTGGAGGATTCGTTTAGCCAATGTGCTCGCATTGCTTGTGCATTAGTGGTGGGAGGAAAAGTAAAAAAAGACTTTGTCTTTCTTTTGAGGTTTTTCAACCAAGTATTAGAAATAAACATTTTATTTCCAGTTATTTAATTTGTCCAATTACTTTTGAGCCCCTGAAATGAAGGGATTGTGTTAAAAAATGCTTTAGTTGCCTCACATTTTTATTCAATCGTTTTGTTCACCCCACTGAATTAAAGCTGAAAGTTTGCACTTCAACTGCATCTGAGTTGTTTCATTTAAAATTCATTGTGGTAATGTACAGAACCAAAATTAGAAAAAAGTTGTCTCTGTCCAAATATTTATGGACCTAACTATATATATATATATCCATCCATCCATCCATTTTCCAACCCGCTGAATCCGAACACAGGGTCACGGGGGTCTGCTGGAGCCAATCCCAGCCAACATAGGGCACAAGGCAGGAAACAATCTTGGGCAGGGTGCCAACCCACCGCAGGACACACACAAACCAAGCACACACTAGTGCCAATTTAGAATCGCCAATCCACCGAACCTGCATGTCTTTGGAATGTGGGAGGAAACCGGAGCGCCCGGAGGAAACCCACGCAGACATGGGGAGAACATGCAAACTCCACGCAGGGAGGACCCGGGAATCGAACCCAGGTCCCCAGATCTCCCAACTGTGAGGCAGCAGCGCTACCCACTGTGCCACCGTGCCGCCCATTATATACATATATATATATATATATATATAATTGCCAATTTTAAATAAATAAATTAGATGACTTGATTCTTTAGAAAGGTCTTAGTGCTGGCTATTTAGTATCAGCTTTTCAACAGAGCTCATGATTCAGCATTAACCAAGTAGCTGTTGCAACAAAAATAGAATATTATATTATCCTGACCTTAATGTCTATTAATAATGTGCACTATGAACAAAATTGTAAGTATTTTTATTTTTCTTTCATTTAACATTTACTATATTTAATCAATAAAAATATATACTTAATCTCAAATACTGTATTAATTATTCTTAGTCAGAGAACCGGGACAACTAACCAAATTCAGCTGTTACTTAGAAATAACAGATTTTCTATCTTCCTCATTTTGGCTTTAACCTAAGATTTTGCATCCCTACAATTATATAATAGAGAAAGTAGTCTGAGAAATGTTGGGCTAAATGAAATGCTTAAATCATAACCTGGAACTTAGGTGTTCATGCATCTGTTCATCTTCTGACCCGCTTGCCCTAACTGCCAAATTTTCCTCTGAGAACATTGAGCAAAAGTTAGCAGCCAAAATCTGGATGGTGCACCAGTCTACTTGAAAGCACACACACACACAAAATTAAACAATTTTGTACTTCTTTGAAATGTATGAAGAGACCAAAGTAGGAAGCCAAAGGGCATAAAAATGTGAGTGTCTGGATTAGGGTTTGAACCCAGAACTTTAGAGCTTTGGCAACAGCAGCACTTTGCACCTGACTGGCTTTATAGACCTCATTTCAGCTGAATTGTATAAAAAGCTCTTCATACCAGGCTGATCAGTGTGTGCACTAAATTAGCAGAAAGCAATAAATAAATACACTAAAGTTCAAATGACAATGAAGGGAGGGCACAAATAGGTGTATACATTTTGCAAAAAATATTATCTAAAATTCATTATCCTTTTATATTGTAAAGTGGCAGACCAATGCTTAATAGCTTCACTTCTCCTCCCTGGATATTCTCATATGATTTCAGTAATTATCTTAGAATACCAAAGATAGCATAATATTATATTTATTTTCTGATGTAGCGGCAGGCTGCAGATCTTGTTTTCAATAGCTAGAGACAAATCACTTTTCACTGTTGCCCAAGGGTAACCTCTCCTAGTGACTAGTGCATTTCTGAAATTAGCTTGCTAAATTTTACTAGCATGACCACCTGTTCTGGTTTTGCTTTTTTTTTTTTTTGAAGGCAGCTGTCCGGAGAAATCCAGATATGTTTTGGGAAATCAAAAATGCAGCAGTTTTCCGGTAAAGGTTAAATGTCAAACAAACTAAAATATGCATAATGCCTGCTGCAGATACAGTAGATGCACTGACACCCTTAGGTCCTCCTGCTTCCCTGCTGGAATGCATTAATGTAGACCTTAATGTCTACTAATCCAGGGTTTAGTTGTTTCTTTAAATAAGTTACCATCCAGTTCTTTATAAACCCCAGCAACACCAATAATATACACTCACTGAACAAATTATTAGGCACACCATACTGATATTGGGTAGAACTTCATTTTGCCCACAAAAGAGCCTCAATTTTTCATTGCATGGATTCCACAAGAGTGTTTTGAGATTCTGGTACATGTTGACATGGTTGCATCATGTAATTTCTTCAGATTTGTCAGTGGCATGCAGTGAATCTCCTGCTCCACCGCATCCCAAAAGTGTAGTGGATTCAGATCCGGTGACTGGGAAGGCCACTGAAGAACACTAAACTCATTGTCATGTTCATGAAGCCAGTCTGAGTTGATGTGTGCTTTGTGACAAGGTGCATTATCATGTGGCAAGTAGCCATTAGAAAACTGTGGCCATGAATGAATACACATTGAAATAGGAAGTGGTGTTAAAGCGATGTCTAATTGGGCTTAACAGGCCCAATGTGTACCAAGAAAACATTCCCCTGACCATTACAGCCCACTACAGGTATCTGTTCTTGGCTGAAAAGAGTCATACCCAAATGAACTTCTGCTGTTGTAGCCCATCCATCTCAAGGTTTGACGAGTTGTGCATTCTGAGATGCTTTTCTGCCCACCACAGTTGTATAGAGCTTTTCAGACAGGTCGAATTAGTTTGGCCATTTTCCTCTGACTTTTATCTGTCCTCTATCTGAAGAACCGCTCATTGGATGTTTTTATTTTTCACACCATTCTGAGTAAACTCTAGAGACTGTTGTGTATGAAAATCCAAAGCAGATCAGCAGTGACAGAAACACTCAGATTAGCCCACCCATCACCAATAATCATGTCATGGTTAAAATCACTGAGATCACATTTTGAACCTTTTTTGGTGTATGATGTGAACATTAACCGAAGATCCTGACCTGCCTCTGTATGATTTTATGCATTGTGCTTCTGCCACATGATTGGATGATTAGATAGTTGCATTTATAAGATGTACAGGTGTTCCTAAAAATTTGCTCAGTGAGTGTACGTCCTACTCTTTTGCCTTTGCCAAATTGCAATCTTTTTCAGTTTAAAAGTTTATTCATTGGTTGATTTATTCATTAATTTATTCACATTCCAAGATTATTCAAATATAGGGCCTCAGAGAGACTCAGGTGTAATCATCAGTGAGTGCAAGGTAGGGACCAGCTCTAGACAGGGTTCAGGTTCATCACTAACACGCATACCTGTAATGGCAAGAAACAGAGAGAACATGTGCAGAGAACTTGCTAGCTTCAATTCCATGGCCAGGATTTAAACCCTGGACTGTGAATATGTGAGGTAGCATTAAACATCACATCATCATGCTACCTGTTATGCTTAACTAGTCTCTTTGGGCTGCTGTTCTGTCCATGACTGTTTCATACGTGGTGTCCAGTGCTGCGGAGACAGACTCCTCAATCCTACTTTGAATTGAACGGGTTTGAGGATCACTGACTGATGACACTGTGTTGGTCCGTTCCACTATTAGCTAACCAAAGAATGAATTATCACCTCTTCTTTGTAAAATGTTCTTCAGTGTTAGTTGCGCCTGGTTGACTTGGCCAATGTCTGTGTGGAGTTTGAATGTTCTTTCTATGTTTGTGTAAGATTGGACCCTGGAGGCATCAACAAAAACCACCTGGGAAATCCTGTTTGTACCTGTAAATGCAATATTTCTGTATATGTTTTAGTATTATTATTATTGTGGTATATTCTATAGACATCCTTAGGTTAGTTTATTATGATTTATACAAAAGTACTGCAAAATTCTTTGTTGCTTGCTACTGCATAAACAAGTACAATGAGAAATAAATGAAATAGTCAATTATGGCAACACACTATTAAATTGACAATTAACAAATTCATAATTAATAATGTATGCATACGTCAAATGCAACAGCCATCACAGCATTTAGAAACCATTCAGATGTCTTATTATTTCAGGGAAAACCCTTTAAAGTGCTGAATTTTATGCTTCTGCACAGCCTGTCAAACAGTGGAAACGAAAACAGCTTGAGCTTCGCGTGACTTCCGACATGGTTCATTGCATATGTTCATATGTGCCTTAAAATTGGTGCACAGCTATGTTAAGTAACTTGCCCAACATCATGCAGAGAGAGAAAGAACATAGGCTAAACCAGCATCTTTCTTCTCGAAAGTCCGGATCCCTTGCTACTAAACTACACTGCACCGTATCCCACCATCCTCTGTCTCTCTTTTTCATCTTTTCATCCAGTTCTTCTGACTTATGATTAAGGCTGTTTAATTTTTAATGTAACATTCTAAAAATTCCAAATTAATCCATTTCATACTGTGAATTAGTTGCAAGGTAGGGCCCAGGTCTAGGATGAAGGACTGGTCCATCTCACTCACGTACAGTACACAAAGGACAATTTAGAATAGACAATTCATTTAACATGCATACTTTTGGGATATGGAAGGAGAACCAGAAAAATAATATGAAAAAACCAGGAAGACTCTGACCCAGGCATAGTGGGTACCAGAGCTTTTCCTGGCAACACTGAACACAAGGTAGGCAATAAACTGTTATGTTTCGACCTGGGGTTCGTCCCTGTTCAAATTCCTTTATGTCTTTTTTGCTCATGTTTGATTCATTTGTGTTAATATTGTTATTTATGTTAATTATTTTCATTATTCTGCATTTTTATTAGTTTTTATGTATTTAATTTCTACCTTTCCGTGCTTCTACTTTGTTCTGTGTATATTATGGGAGGCCCCCGAAGAGGTGGTTATTGGTGTTAAAAGAAAACAAGCAGTCCTTTGTGGTTCATTGAATACATTGGGCGTCAGTGAGTTCACTGTGAGTTTTGCTGTGCTTTTTGATTATTTTGACCTCTTTTGCTTTGTTTTTTAACTTTCCCTGGATTTGTGTATTGGGACTTGTTTGCTACTGGATTGCTTGTTTTCGAAAGCAACTCCTTCTATGCCCTTTGCACCCCTTGGAGCTTTTTTTTTGTTATAGAGCACTTTGTGAAAATAATTCTTTTATTTTCTAAGGTTCTTTGTTTGCCTTTTGTTACATAAGCCGAAGGTTGACGGATCTTTCGTCTTGTGGGGGCATTTTTTTATTTACAACAGATTTTTGGACTGTTTAAAGGAACTCCCCAGTTCACAATATAACTCTAGACATGTGCCAGCCCATTTCAGGGTAACTCATTTGCACGATTAACTTAAAAGAGGGTATGCAAAGATAACAAACTTCCTCCATTCATTCCCCTCACAGTTCAAAATGAAGCTCTCTGTTTGCTGCTAAACAAGAATCTTAACTAGATCCTGGTTTTTCAAGTCGATGATATAATAAACCTGTCTTTTCTATTCGTTTTTCTGTGAGAGTTTGAAAAACAACAGCCGTTGCTGCATAGCGCACAGCTCTGCTAAAGGTGGTTTCTATTTTCAGCTGCTACATCCCTATGGGACTCCCTCTGTCTTCGGGGCAGTGATCTTTCACAAGGTTGCTGCTACTGTAAGTGGAGCCTTTCTTTGTGCATATCTGAGTGTGTCTGTATATCACTAGGGCAAGCCCTGCATCCCAGGGTGCTCATTCCAGTGAGTTTAGAATATGATTGGAGAGATGATTAATTGGAAATTGACTTAAAATAACTAAATTCATGTCTGCTAATTAATTATCTTCTCAACTGGCCACATAAATTCAGGTTAACAGTAAAAAAGAAAACCTACCTTGGACACTTTTCGGTTTTAATTGCTGGGGTTTCAGGCTTATTGTCCCAAGCTAGTTTGGTGGTTTAAAGACACTCTTAAAATATGTCTTTTTGAATGTGCTGTAAAAGTTTATTTGTAATGTTCTCATCATTGTTTAAGATCACGATGGCCATTTGAAGGAGTCCCAGATGTCCGTTCATGTCTACTTGTGGTTAATTTCAAAAAAGAGCACAATTATCTTCAGTATATTATTCTAACTTTATGTGCATTTATTGCTTTGTTTCAAGACAAAAAAACTTTTTTTTTTTAAATTTGGAATATGCCAGTGCTTTATAACACAGAAACATTTCCTGTTCTTTACAATGGAAAGCAGGGTCTTGCCCAGAAACAACAGCCGAAGCTATGACTGGAAATTTGTAATAGACCTCTTCTAACGGTCTGGGAAGAAGGCAACTCCAATTCAAAGTAAAGTTCTCACATTTTTAGCAATAAATGGGCAGAATGTTGGTTAAAGTATTCAAGATGCTTCACTTGAGCCCTCCAGCTGCCTAAAAAAATAAAAAGGAGATGAGCATAGTTTGCTTAAAGTCGGCGTATATAGCTTTCAGTCACGAAGTGCACTGTGGAAAAGGTGGGGGAGCAGTTTTCTTTTTTTCTTTTCTTTTTTTTTTTCTGATTTCAGCTTCAAATGACTATTGATGGGGGTGGATCTTAACTGACATTTTGGCTCAGGCTTCTAGTTGATGGTTCCCAGATGTGAAAAAATTTTATGGAGAGGAAAGTGAAGTAGCCAAGTTTCATACCTGAAAAGAAGCTCTGCAGCTAAGTGCTGAGTGCTGCTTACCACCTCTGCCCGTATGGTTTCCAACATTTCTCCTGATTATTGTTTTCTTTTTTCTCTCTCTCTCTTTTTTTTTTTTTTTTTACAAATTAGCAAACCTTATGGTGCAACACCACATAGCATCTTGAAATAACGAAGACAGAATGGATTTTTTATAACTACATCAAAGTAAAGCCAGGTAGGTGACTTTTCATGATGTTTTGCCATTTTGTAAAGTTTACTGCTGTGCTGGTCAGTTGGAACAACTGTGGAAATGACATGAGGGATTCTTCTCAGTTTTAGGGAGAATAAGTGTTTAATGTAAAAAAAAACCAGAAAAAACATGTGGTGTGAGGAATGTAAGAGCTACGTTACATACAGCCTTTGACTCTACCTAGAAGTGATGCACTTGTATGCTGGAACAGTTAAATATTAAAAACAAGAACATTTTCTTTCATTAAAGTGATCTTATGCAGTTTCAAGTTAAGTTTCATATTTGCTTTATTGCCATGGCTTCTACCAGCAAAAACTAGAAAGATGTGTGCTTATAGAGTCCAAGTGTTTTAGTTATCTAAAATACAGAATAGTGCCATGCCATTAACGTTTGAATGAAACTGTTCAGTTCCTCCTTAATGGGACATTGGATCCAAAGTAGTTTGTCAAGTGATTTTAACCTGCTACTTTAAGAACAAAATAAAGTTGATAATGAACGACCAGTTGGGTGCCTTATTGTAATATATTGTCTACTGTGCATTGACAGCTGTTTAAGAGTTCAATGTACAAACTGTATAGGCAGTATATACAGTATACACTATATATATATATATATATATATATATATATATATATATACACCATATATATGTGTGTGTCTGTGTGTGAGTCTATACAGTATACACTGTATATATATATATATATATATATATATATATATATATATATATATACCAGTAACAGCGCACTGCACTATACACTTGACTTAAGCATTAATAGTATTCATACTCTTTCTCTATACGTTTAGCATTCGTTTGCTCAGAGGTTGATGCGCTTGCTGCTTCCTGAGCAGTTCTTCTTTTCTCCACCCTAGTGGCCTGCTTCTTCTCTTCTTTCGTCGGGATCTTTTCACTTTAAAATTGATTAAGTCAGTGTTTGTGTTGCAATTACTTAGTATGTTTTCCTTAATTTTTCACTTAAGCGGGCACTTAAGTCTTCAATCTGCCTCAAGAATGATTTAAGATATGAAGAGGTAGGGGAAGTAATGGCGAAGGTGGTAGGGATGAGAACAGCGCCCGGACACATGTGCCACACAGCTGCCCTGCTGGCCAGTGCCAAGAGTTGATTCTACAATAAAATAAAATAAAAATAAAAATAGGAATAACCTTGGAGGTCTATCATCACCCCGAAAGTGCATAGTAGAAGTCACGTAGTATATGTGTACCAAATTTCAGGTCAATAGTTCAAATGGTTTGCGAGCTACAAGTGATTTGAAATCCTGGACAGAAAAACGAACAGCCATATTATATACAAAGATATATATATATATATATATATATATATCTTTGTATTCACGGCATTCGTACTTTGAATCACAATCTGATTATATGGGTGACCTACCAGGTAACGCTTGTGGTTGGTCAGAAAGTCGGCTAACATCTGCCACGATGCCCTTAGTTGTGAGAAGCAGATCATAGAATGGTTGAAATAGTTTACTGTCAAATAATGCAAAGAGTACGCGACACGTGTTTCGCCCTAATTCTGTGCTCATCAGGCGTACACACTCTACTACACTCCCTCTCAGGAATCGAACCTCGGACGTCAGCACTAGAGGCGAAGCCCCTAACGTTGCGCCACGGCGTGTGGTTCGTTTATTTGACAGCATGTAGATCGGGGTAATTACATTCACGGCATTCGTAGTCTGAATCACAATCTGATTGTATGGGTGGTTACCTACCAGGTAACGCTTGTGGTTAATATGGCTGTTCGTTTATATATATATATAACTGTTCCTGTCTTGCACCTTATGCTTGCTGGGAGAGGATGCTTAGGATTTAGGAAGATTTCATTAATGGATGGAGATGCAGCAGACAGTGCAAACAGCTTTCAAATTTGTAACAGGTTACATGTCTGGCAAAAAGATGCTCAGGCAGAAGACACACAAGGCTGTCACAAGACCAAAGAAGAGATGATAAGATAATACTTCATAAGAGAAAATCTCCCAGGTATTAGGACAGCTACTTCAACTATAAAAGTGGTAGAAAAATAGTGATGGTTTGCTTCTTTTCCTTATAGGGTTCTTTGGAATTAACTACTCTCTGGTCACTGAGGTGAGAAAGACATGTTAGGCCATTGGCAGAAGGCCAGATAAATGCCACCATAGGTATTGCAGTAGCAAGAGAGAAAGACAGAAAGAGTGAGAGAAGAAGTGATAAGAGCATTTGAAGCTTCAGATAGTGTTTGAGTGGATGTGTCAACAAACCAGATAGCTGGGATACTTAATCTTAGTGTACTGCCTGTGGCATAAAAAAGGACTGAGGAAAAAGAGACATGCGGGGGTACAAATAAAAAAAAAAAAAAAAAAACATTGTAGAGTAAAAGTACATGTTCCAAAGTCTAATCTGTAAACAATTTCATAATTCAAAATTTCTCAGAAACCCTAAATTGTAGAAGCAAATTCACACTCACAAAGATTAGATTTGGTATCCATAAACTTTGACGTTAATGGTAGTGACATCTTTTTAAATACCAGAACACCTCTTACATCACATTCCATAGCTTTTAGTCAACATAGGATAGTAATGAGAAATTGCTAATAAAAGACAGACATATATAAAGTATATATATATATATATATATATATATATACTAACAACAAACAAAAATCCCCCATACACACATTAAAAACTTCTGGCTTGGATAGCAAATAAAACCTCACAAAATGATATACTGTACCGGTAGCACAAAACGATAAACTGATGGTAAAGAAAATGTTAATAAATAATAATAGAATTTAATCACTGCCCTACGATCAAATGAAAGTAAAAGGTAAATACAAAATTAAGTGTAACACCTTACAAATCTCCAGGATATGACTTAGTGTGTGGTTTGACTTAGTTTTTGCTTGAATACATACTTAAATGTGTATATACAGTATATATATATATATATATATATATATAGATAGATATACTAGGGGCCTAGTATTACCTCTTGCTCGCTTCGCTTGCCAACCCCCCCCACCCAGCCTATGCTACATGCCAGCCACTTTGCATCTCTGCCGCTGGTGTTGTGAAGAGGGGGGTTGAACGCATCCCAAGGAGACGCAGTCGCTCCTCCGACACCCCCTCTTAAACAGTGATACAATGGGTAATGAATACAGTTTTTTTTTTACCTCCTCTTTGCTCGATCAGCTACTGGCTTGCTGCTGCTGCCTTGCCACGTGATCTGCATCTCTTCGAACATTTAAAAGCCTATACAACAGCTGTCTTTGTCATCTAGTCTTTCGTCTTTTATTTCCAGCCATGGGCGTGGTTAAATCTGTTGGCACAAAGTCACGTCTCGCGGGACGTGAGTTCTTGATATTTTAGTTTATAATTTTAAAACGGAATAAGAATCTGAAAATCTAACAACATCACATTAAAGATCGATAAATTCTGAAAAGAATGATACCAAACATATATATGTAGTTTTTAAAATAAGCCCAATTTAAAGCACGACAAAAAACATGACATCAAAACATCACATAAAATCGTTGCACAAAATCGTTACACTTTCAGGCTTAGGATTTTATATACAGTAATCCCTCCTCCATCGCGGGGGTTGCGTTCCAGAGCCACCCGCGAAATAAGAAAATCCGCGAAGTAGAAACCATATGTTTATATGGTTATTTTTATATATTTTAAGCCCTTATAAACTCTCCCACACTATTATAAACATTTCACACACAAGTATACAGCATAAACCCTTTGTATTCTCTTAGATATTAGGTAAGATTCGTTGAAATTATGTATGTATACAGTAAAACCTAAATATTATTTTAAAGATATCGAGCGTCTCCGATATCACATATGTTACAGCCATTACGACAGACAGGCCACCAGCAATAAATACGTACAATACAAGAAAAATTGTATACAGTAAAATGTGTGTACAGTGACACTAAACTATGTACATGTAATACGTACTGTACGTAAATAATTAATTATGGTTACTCACCAACAATGACACGACGACTTGTCCGATAACGATGAGTTTAATTTTACTGCACAACAAAGGATAGTGTTACAGCTCTTCTAAAGGAGCCTCTTCAGGCGACTGTGTAGCACCGCCGTTGTTCTTCTTCCATCACTCTTCAATCCAAATCCCTAAAGCAGATTTCATCCAGACTACTGCCTTACAACGTCCACTTGCAACTCATTTTGCGCCCTGGTTAAAAGACACTGCGGCCGTAGATCTTATATGCTTTTCCTCCTTTTTAAATAAAAAGAATCGTGGACTCATTTATGCTGTAATGGTGTCCTGCAGCGGTGTAGCTGTTTCCTTCCTTCAGACTTCCTGGTTAATGCAGCACTCCGTCGCTGAACCAATCAGCAGCACACAGGAACTTAACCGCGTGCTCTGATTGGGTAGCTTCTCAGCAATCCGCCAATAGCGTCCCTTGTTTCAATTCAAATGCGTCCCTTGTTTGAATTCAAATGGGCAAATCAACTGAGGAAGCACACGTACTGTAGACCGCAGACATCCGCGAAGCAGTGAAAAATCCGCGATATATATTCACATATGCTTACATTTAAAATCCGCGATGGAGTGAAGCCGCGAAAGACGAAGCGCGATATAGCGAGGGATCACTGTATAGAGAGTAGATATATATATGTATACTGTGTATACATTGAACATACAAAATATACTATACATAGTACAAAGAGTAAGTCATTTCACAGTCACGATGTTTAAAAATATCTGTCAGCCTATCGATCAGCTATCTTGAGACTGGCCTAAGGCCACTGGATTCATTCATTATGGTCTTAGCATTATTATGTCAGTGTTTGCTAGCAGCCAGTACAATTGCCAGAACAAGACTAACATCACAGTGTTTTAATTATGTTTCTATCTTTTGTGATTATGCTACCAAACCTCTTGGTGAAGCCACTTGTCAGGAGACATTTTTATCGAGGAACAATTTAACTACAAAAGAAGTCTTTTTATTTATTACATGGTATGTGGCTCAATGAATTGAGTTAATTTTGTCCATTTTCCAATTTCTAAATTTACTGTTTCTTTGTCTCCTGAAATTTATATTCTCTTATGTCTTGCTTGTATGAGTTAATGTCATTAAAACATTTTGTGGTGATCACATGTGATACATGAGTGTTTATACTGTACATTGCAAAGAGTGCCAGAATTAGACAGGAATTGTAGACAAACAAATTTTTTAATCTTTTGTTAATCTGCAAATTAATATGCAGTGTTAATGTTGCTTAAATCACATGATAGGAGCAGGCAAGAAATAACTTAAGGTTTTTGCTTCAATATTGTGTTCATTTGATTTTGCAAAAGCTTATAGTTAACTTCACCAAAGTTCATTTGCATAATAAGCAACATTTTCTACCATTACTGCTCAACTGAGTCTGCATTCTATAAGTAACACGTTACCTGCAGAGTCTTTTTTGTCTGTGTGGATACAGCCAAAGAGACCTACTCTTGGTAAAAACAACCATGAAATTGCAGTTGAGAAGTGAGGAAGACAAGTCAGCAAGAAGGAAGAGAGACACAGAGGTAAAGTAGTTATTGGAAATGAAGATGGAGCACTTAACTTTATTAATTTGGAGAGTAGAGTTTTACCCCAGCATCAGCCCCTAGTCTCACTAATGTGTGATAGGGCCTTCAGGTCTAAAGGTTCTTAAATATTTCACCTCATTGCTTCAGGTCTTTACTTTATGTTTTCAATGATATCCTTTTTTCTGCTCCTCACCTTGCATTTCAACGTTGTTGATCTTTTGTCCATTTTCATTTAAGGATTTTTTTGATGATTCTTTGTTCTGGCTCTTGATTCGCTGTCTTGGCTAAATTACTTGTTTTTGATTTAATTATTGGATTATCTTTTGTTTGGTTTCTTTTGCTTTGAGTTTCCAAAGGAAGCAAAAATGGAATGTGATCAGGCACGAATGAACATTTGAATTGTAGACCTGCCTCCCATCATTAAATTTACATTCATAGCGGTGAGCCTCTGCTGGAGTTTCATATGATTATTTAGCAGCAGTCTGTGAAACTGAACGTGTGAACTTAACTTTGGCTTGTTGAAGCATCTTGGATATGCACAAGTATGAGACATTATCTCTTCCTGACAGTATTTTCAGTCACTTTTTCATCTTTTAATTGCTATTTTTACATGTCTCTTTGCACACACTTTTTGTTGATCAGATTAGATTAGATTAGATAAATATTATCTATATCACGTAAAGTGCAAAGTTAGCCAAGGAATAAACTGTTACTGGACTGAATTCCTGACCAATGAATGAGGCACTGAGTTTGGGTTTTAATTCAAATGCTCAGGCGCATCTTAATGCATTCTTTTTTCATTCATAAGAGCATTTTCCAGATATAGCTTAATGAACATTTTAGTAAAAATACATATGGGGTGGGCAAAAGTAGGGTTTACGGTTGTGAATACACAAGGCCGGCAATTTGAGAACTTATAAGATTGAACCAAAGTGCACTGTGCCATTGTGACATTATATATTGTAATAATCTTGATCATAATCAGTGTTTTTTCCATATAAACAAACGTAAACCTACTTTTTCCAACCCCTATATATTTGTGAAGTTATGACCATCTGACTGAATGACTTGACATCTGGATTATCTGACAAAAGTAATATGTGATTTTTTCATGGACTTTTTGATATTGTTTGCTGTTGTTCAGCATACCCCCTAGACCCCTATTGTATCAGAATCTGTTTTCATTACTCTGCATGAACTTGTGACGTTAAATGTTTTTTTTATTGCATCACTATTAACTTATTGGGATAAGTAATAGTGGTGAGAAACTCATAAACAATTCATTCCTTTTGAATGACTGTTTTCAGTGAATCATACAAATTGATTTGTGAACATGAATGAATCGATTCGGTGGATCTCAATGGGAGTGCTAAAGTGCATGTGTGTCCTGTGTGATGTCATCAGCATATTTAATGTCTTTGGATGCTGGTAGATGTTTAAAGGACATGTGCAAGAACCGCCTGAATCAAGGGTCTCAACTCGCTTCACTTATGATTCTTTTGAGTTTAAATTATATCAATATTGGTGAACAAAAACTCTGTCACTAATGATTGTGTCATTCATCGTACAAATATAATATAGTAACAACCCATTTATATTAGAATTTATTAATTGTTTAGTTTTATACAATTGATTATTGTAATTATTTCAAACTAATATATAAACAATATTAAAACTTTCTACATTCAACAAATTAGTCACATACAACTGAACCTTAAACTAAGGGGGCTCCGCCCCACTGCTCGCTTCACTTGCCCACCCCCGTGTTTGGTTTACCGGATATACAATGGGAATTGTTACATATACATTATTTTCACTTTTACTTTAAAACTTTTGAAATATCAATACTTGTCTTTTATTTCCGGCCCCAGGCATGGTTAAATCTCTTTCTTTTTCGTGTTCTGCTTGTCGCTTGTCATTGTTTTAAGAGCTGGGAGCGCATGATGTCTGACTACCAAAAGCATTCCAACAACTGCTTGGTTAGATGTCCATGAACTTGTTTTAAATGTTGTCTCACTGCTTTATCTCGCTGGACGTTACAGTGTCTCTCGCGGTATGTCAAATTGCAATCTCTTGGCACCAAGTCTCATGTTTAAGGTCCCCGCGAGACGCTCCGTGGCCAATCTCTTTCATCTCGTGGGTCTTTTAAGTGTCTTCCGAGAAGATCATGTCTTGTCTCCCTGGTCTCCCTTCCACCAAGATTTTTTCTTTATTATATACAGATATAATTTTTGGGTGGCGTTTCCTTTTAAGTTTGGTATTTTTGAAGTCTTTCATTGTTTAAAAGTTTTGCTTTGAGATTTTTTAATATTTGTGTCTTTTGTATTTTTGAAGATTTTTTGATTTTATTTTTTTTTAATCTGTTTTGATTTTTGGACTCTTTTGCTTTACTGGATTTTTCATTATACAATTTAATAAATTAACTCAAATATTTAAGGTTTCATTTATTTGGACCAGGGCGTTGGGAGTTCCCTGCTTTGTACACAGACATGATGTTTTAGGCCTCAAGTCTTTGGAAAGTATAGGACTCAGGAATTTTTTTTTGAAGGATTCAAACTGTTTTTTTGTAGAGTAGTTAGGCCTGAAATCACACCAGAATGCTTCAGCAAATTGTTTCAAAGGTTGTTAAAGTGGAGCAACAGCCTGGAAATACTATCATATGCCTCAGGTAAAGAGCTGATAAGGCAACAAGGCAAAATATACAGAGCTCTTTTACGTAGGCTATACCTGAAGGCCTTCTTTGCAAACTAGTGGAAAAAGGACTTGGGCAAAACCACAAACATTACAATATACATAAAGAAGAAATATGGGAACAGTTGGGGAGGACTTAAAAATTCAGAATAAATGAAAAAATATTAAACAAAGATATCCTGGCAATAATACATTACAAGCATGAATATAGCGTACAGTTTTATTTTTAAGAGTAAGGTTAATGTGCCATTAGATCATTGAAAGGATGTAGCGTGAACAATAGGAACACAGTCAATGTCAATGTGGATTGCAAAGGTGATTAATCTTAAATATGGATCAATATTAAATGTAAACTGGGCTCTTGTGGAGGGTTTTAATATGTTTCTAGAGGCACATGGAACTAAAAGCTTCAAGTGTGGATTCTCTCTGTATTGTATGTCTTGTTTGTGACAGATTAACTAAACTGTCCTTTGCTAAATAATTCTGGATTAGCCTATGCAGGTTGTGCGATTAATAAGTACAGTCTTCTCAGGGCAGTGTGCATAGTGTTCTTTATATTTGAGTCTATTTTGTATACAGTACATACATATGTCTGTATGTATGTACTGAATATATACAATACAAATGTCTTTACAAAAAATATTTAACCATACCCTTATGACTATAGTTTTGTAAAATGTGATTTTTGAAATGTTATTTTATACAAAAAGAAAAATGAATAATTGTATGACACCTGAATTCATGGGCAAAACAGAATTGTCTAGGTAAACATCAAATATATTTCAGCCTAATGTTGTTTACCATTTTTTAATTCACTCTAAATGTTGCTTAGCATAGTCTTTTTTTCTCTTCCACTCATTGCTCATGTTATTTTATGTACTGTGCTCTATGGGTGGAACATCAGAGCTTCAAATGTTTTGCTTCCCAGGTTTGCCAGCTCTTTTTTTAACTTTCTCAGGATCAAGTAGTTGATGGCCAAAACAAAAGGATATCAAAATTGTGTTCACTTTATTTTCTGAGCTGACATCATGTTTAAATAATATGTCATTTTCAGTGGCTAGTAATAGATCAAAGAAGCCAAAATGCTGTGCAGATGTGGCTGCAACCCCACAAAATCAAATAAAGGCTTCATGTCAGATACACATTTTGTGCTGAGGTGGGAATGTTTTGGTTTAAAGTCATGGGCAGAAAATATAATTACTGTATTGTACGTCTTTTGAATGTGAATGAGCTTTGCTCACCCTCTGCAGTGTTTTTAAGACCTAAGGTTTTTTGGAAAGCAGCTTGTTTTGCTGCTAGGAAATAAAGTACATATTGTAGTGTAGCAGTGGGGAAATAAAAGGAATATATTTTGATTTCTTTTTTTAAATGCACTATTGCATGTCCTTAATGGATTTAAGCTTTAATTAATTTCTGCCAATTGTTTGCAGTTAATCTTTGTTTAACTTCTGTCTTCTACATTCTGAAACATGGTAAAAACTGAACTGTGAGAAACTTCATTACAATGATTATTTTCTTTGCAGTTTCTCTACTAGGGAACAACCACTGTTCTGTAAATTAAACTATTTTGAAATCATATCCTATCATGGAAGCTAAATTTTGCTATCTTGCCAGAATGAAACCACAAATGGAGGCAGTTTCGACACTCAGAAACACCATTAAAAGACTGTAAAGTTTTGTGATCATTATTTCTTTAGTACATGAATGAAACTAAATCATCTATTTCTAGTATTGTTGACTATAGCCATCTTATTTTATTTTAGTTTAGACTTGTAATATAAATAAGTAAATGTTGAATCCTGGTCAAGTTCAATTCTTTATCGTATTGATAAATAAAACATTCTAAAACTTTCTTAATCTAGTTCAGAGTAGTGGGGGGCTAATGCCCCTCTCAACACTATTGGGTACAAAGCAGAAACCAATGCTGCACAAGGCATCAGTCCATCACAGGGCAACTTGTGTTCACACCCAGTAGAAGCCAGCTAGGAATCGCTGATTTACCTAAACTGCACAAGTGTGTGCTGTGGGAAGAAAACTCAAGTACATCTCAGAGATATTGAATGGGTTCAGAATTTGAATCTATGAAGGTGGATCCATGAGGCAGCACCACTCAGATGAAACATTAAATAAATAAAATAACAAACTGATTTTGACAATTATTTATTTTGTTTTTGAATCTACTTATCTCAACACAGGGTTACGAGGAGCTTAATTCTGATACAGTTAACAATTTACACATTCTCTTACTTGTTATCTTGCATTATGATTTTTATTGATATTCATTTTCACACCTACAGCACATATTAATTAGTTCTTTAAATTCATTAATTTTTTTTCAGAATACAATACAGAGTCATTGTAATCACATAGTTGGAAACATATGATGATAACAATGAAAACAAGTAACAAAAAAGTGGCATGGCCTAGAACCAGAATTACTAATGAAATAAAAAGAAATTTGTACCAATTTTTCATTTTTATAATATGCCTTATACGTAGAACACAGTTGCTGGGGTTTGTACAAGGTATCAAACATTGAAGTACAAGATGAAATGACCATCGTATTTATTAAACATTTCTAATATATTTGCTACATTTGTGTGTTCATCCTCTGTATACAGTACTTGCTTAGCCATTTATGTGACATGCACTTCACCTATATGAGTTTGTGGGGTGTGTCCAGGTTCATAATTTGACTAATATTATGAGCTTTAGTTTGGTTGAGGACAAGGGTTGCAGGGACATAAGACTGGTGATAGAATAGTCTCCGGTCTGGAAGTGTTTCTAAGGTGCATTCGACATATCTTTAATTCATTTTGTTCAGTTTTTACATCTTATAATATTTTATTTTTGAAAATATATTGTTATCATTTGATTGTGTATGCTTATTTTTCATGGGCATTGCCAATCTTGATTGTCTGGCTGCCATCTTGGTGTGTGGTTGCTAGGCAAGTGAAGCATGTGTCGTGTGAATTGTCACATCATGATACTGTATGTAAAATGGATGTTCACATTGAATAGTAGGTGGATGTTAGGACTAATTACTAAAACATCTGCAATAAAAAGATCTTCAGCTTTAAAACTTTTGGCATAGAATTTCGCTTTTGACCTAAGATTTTAAATTCTAGTTAGCATTTTGGCTTACTGAAAAATCATTTTGATTAAGAAAGGCATTATTTAACTCTATTTCCCTCAGAAAAATGAATATTTACAAAGTGGGTCTAAATTCCTTGCATTCATAACACTTAAGGGCAGGGGCTTATGCTGGATTCATAACCATTGGGACAGATGGGAAATGAGCTTCCCAAAATCTCACTGGCATTCCCTAGGTTTAGTTTAACAGATTGCTATCTATTTGTTTTCTTTTTTCTTCTATACTATTTTCTTATTTTGAATAGTTCAATTGTGCTAATTTCTTCTTTTAATTGTCTTTAATAACAAGCATTTTTCTTTTCTTTTACATTGATTGTTTTGTATTTATCTTTCTTTTGTTTACTAATTGTTCCAGCCACAGTTGCTCCAGCTCTCTTTTTGTTGAGTCCTGGGGGGGGCCAAGTCCCAATTTCAGGCATTTGCTATCTCCAGTCACACATTTAGGTCGTTGGATCAGTTCTTTGAGGTTTTCCAACTTCTGCACCTATGTTTATGGATATTGCTTGAGGTTATTGTCCAGCTGTTTAATTTTTTTTTTTCTGTTTAGGTCATGGGCGGCATGGTGGCGCAGTGGTAGCGCTGCTGCCTCGCAGTTAGGAGACCCGGGTTCGCTTCCTGGGTCCACCCTGCGTGGAGTTTGCATGTTCTCCCCGTGTCTGCGTGGGTTTCCTCCGGGCGTTCCGGTTTCCTCCCACGGTCCAAAGACATGCAGGTTAGGTGGATTGGTGATTCTAAATTGGCCCTAGTGTGTGCTTGGTGTGTGGGTGTGTTTGTGTGTGTCCTGCGGTGGGTTGGCACCCTGCCCGGGATTGGTTCCCTGCCTTGTGCCCTGTGTTGGCTGGGATTGGCTCCAGCAGACCCCCGTGACCCTGTGTTCGGATTCAGCGGGTTGGAAAATGGATGGATGGATGGATGGATGTTTAGGTCATTTGTTTAAAGGATAAGTTTGTTATTTTTCAAGACAAAGTTATTTCTTCACAAGCATTAAATATCTGCTTTTGCCACACTTGCGTTATGTTCTAAAGTTAAGAATTTTCTATAAATTTTAAAAATATCTTGCACTTACTGGTGCTTTACAATAGAGGCTAATGGGACAAAGGGGCACTTAATGGGCCACTTGAAAACCTGAAAGAACTTTAACTTGAAAAATACTGAACCTGTTCTTTAAGGGATTTCAGAATAACATTTTACTAAAGGGTTTTTTCTATGTGGTGTTTTTGTCTGATTAATTGTTGTTTATTTAGTCTGCATTGTATCTATTCAGAATATTCTTTAAGTAATTTGATTTAATTATTTTTTTCCTGTTTTGAATGGGCTTTTGTTTTTGCTTTGCTTTTTTCCTAGTTGTACCTTTCCTTCTGATGAACTATTTTTTTATTTTAAATTTGTCCACTCTGAATATTCTCTTTTTATAACTACATTAATTACTGTTTATTTAGCCTCTCGGTATTCCTTTGTTTTAATGGTTTTCTTTTAATGGTTTAGTATACTAAATTATTGGTTTTTTTTTTACATTAATTGATTTATAAAGCCTGTCAGTGTTATTACCAATACACTATTTTGATAAACTAGTTAGTTTATTGGGGCTCACAGTCTTTATCTTTCTCCTTGAGAACAAATCATGACAGTGTGAAATTTCACATAAACATTTGAAGTGGTGGCTCTCAGCTGAAGAATCTGCTCTAAACAATGTTACCTGAATTAGCCAAATTGTGAAGTAATTTTAGAATAATATCAAATAAAATAATAAGTACTTCAGTCAGAAGTGATGCTTTTGTGGTTGAGTTGTATTTAAATGGATGTGATACATGGCTAACATGTTTAGTTTGCTTTTACTGTCCTAAGAAAAAAGATAGAGCTTATCTTTAATTGATGTGTGTATGCACGAAGTAGTAAAATCACAAGTGATCTTGCGTTTCCCACAAAATGATGAACAGAAATGTATGTGAATGCAGTCAATTGGTAATGAGATATTAGTGGTGACATCTCCAAAACTTCCATAAGCACGTGAAAACAGTCCTGAGTTGGTGGGACTAGTGGTGGCAAGGGTGCAGCTGCTGAAGATAGGCCAGATGTAGTATGGGGAAGACGGGATGATTTCTAGAAGTGCGTTCTTGGAGATGGTGAGTAAGTGCATTAGACATCTCATGAAAAGAATTAGAGAATAGCCTATATTGTTCCTAATTTTTGTAGCTCTGTGTTTATTGATGAAAAATACCCATCTGAATTAACACATTTTCTCTTCAACTTAGCTTTTACTTGCTAGCTGGAGACATTCTGTATATATAATACAGGGGCTGCAAGGAAGCAGTTAGCTCAGCATATGTCATAAGTGCCCCACATGAGTTTACAGTACTTAGGAGATGGATACATTCTGGAGGGAGGCATACAATAATCCCTTAGGATGCTAGAGATCAGCTGATCTTGCAGTTGTCAAGGTTAAATGGACCATTTCTGAGCAAGAGATTGAAGCAAAAGAGATGGCACTGGAGGTGCTAACATCTCCAGGCCACTACAGGCCACACAGTCCCTGAAGGAAATGTAAATGGAAAGTGTTGTCCCTAATGCAGTGAAGGCAAGTGGGGAGCTGCTTTGCAGATCTGGACCTTTATGGCCAGTAGGGGGCAAGGAAACCAGGCGACAACAGCTGTAAGGAGTGAGAAAAGCAAGGGGGTATTCAAGGATGATTGTCAGAACAATGTCAATTGCTCAGTCAACCCCCAACAACCCATCGTGATCCAATTAACAAACCACCCGTGACCCATCACCATTAAATAAAACAGTAACTTGTGACCCAATGAGGGCACACACAACAGTGAGTATGTGATGATTAAAATCAACACTAAATAAATAAATCTACATACGTTAAAATCCAGGTTAAAACACGAAGAATCGCTCCCTTAGAAACCACACTGAACCTCTGCAGATGCCCCTACTGTTCATCGTTTGGGTCTACTCTACAACAGAAGACATCCACCTACAGGTGCAGTTATCTCGTATCCTTCGGTATTCTCAATGACTCTGCAAGTCCTGTTCTTCAACCCTTGGTGTCTCCTGGAGCTCACTTTAAGTGGCTGGTTGTTCCTGTTTCTAGGGTGCTTTTTAGGAGTGACCCTGCCCCATGGGCATGGTTCACTCAATTCCGTTGGGGCCACTCCTGACCATCTGCCTCCGTTCCACATCAGCGCCAGCTTCACCTCAATCCTGCACTTCCTTTCTTCCTCTCTTCCATTTTATCCTCCCAGATGCTTTCTTCTTTTCCTTCCTCCTGTTCGCTCTACTCAGGTTTTCCTTTATGCCTGGTGTAGTGTCTTGATTAAGGCCTGTCGCCTCAGGAAATTGGAACCAACCACACTCTCAAGTGCAAGCGCGATCAGCCCCAATCTCCCCATTAAAAATTCTGAGGTCACAAGAACACACACACACACACAAACCTGCACTGCCATGGACCTCTCGTACAACTCATCATAAACGGATCATTATAAAGAGAAACTGATTTTTCCTATTTCAGAAAATAAAAAATATCTTTTTCCAACTGAGAGAGTGGATTGGTATTTTTCCAGATGAGCAAAGTATGTCTATGTACAAGTAATTTGGTACAAAATATTACAACTGATTATTCATAGCAAGTCTTTATGCTGTCTGGTGCTACCTCCAAATATTATTATCAAGAAATTAGGAGTGATTTTAAATTAAGTCTATAAAAATGATAAAATGGTTTAAGTGAAGAACTCTCCCCCAACATATGACCTTATGATGCAGGTACTTAATAACATTGCTTACAAGTGAGGTCTTGTCCTGGCTAGACTTTAAATGAGATATACGAGATCAATGGAAAATTTTAAGCTAAATTATACCGTACGCATTCAAGGAAATTCTTGTTCCTGTTCTGAAGTTTTATTTCATAGACCACTTTCACATTATTTCCTAAGATAATAAAAGTGTGCCACTCATGGAAACAAAGATATTTGTGATATAAGTGAAATAGAAAGATAAACTGAATGTTTGTTATGTAGTAGGTTTAATAAAATATGGTCACAATTTCACTGGTAGCTTAGAAGGCCTTTATAGTTCCCAACTGAAGTATTGGTCTTTAGAAATGGAGAACAGAAATAAATTGTTTTTGTGTGCTGGACTCTTTAAATTCAATTTAATTTCTTACAACAGATTCTTTAATCATTTATAACTTTTTTTAAAGTTTGTTACCGTTTTCTTTTGATTTATTTCTATGACGTTTTCACTACTTCCATGATGATTAAATGCCTCCTAGCTTTACTACTCATTGTACACTAGAGGTATTTTGTGTGATTTATGTGTTATAAAGGAGCACACATGGACTTTTTGAGGTATTAATTGAAAGTGCATGGTTTCAAACATTTGAGTTGCACATTTATTACCAGAGCTGAGCACTCCTTCAGTGTAATAAAAACACAAAATCTTGGCGCAGGAGCAGTACAATTATTTATTTAATTCAAGATCACAGTATCACAAAATTTACAAAATATGTATTTAAAATGTTTTTAAAAAAGGCTTTTTTGTTCTAAGTTTGCAACACATTTTTAAAAAACTATTGACAGAAAGTACAAACAATAGGATTTTCACAAGGGGTTAGTAACTACTGGAAAGAACTCCCTAGAGAAACAATGGAATCTAATATAATGGACTGGTCATACTTGTGGCTGTAGAAGGGGGTGATCCTATTTTCTCATAGTCTGTTTTTCTCCATAAATCATTCTGTTTAATTTTCCCTTCTGGACACTTCACTCAGTCTAAACTTAAGGGATTAACTTTACATGGGCTGCATTGGCTGAATGACATTCTGTCTATATACTGTTAATTTATCATCCTGGCTAAGTATTGATCTTTCCACCCCTGGACTAGACAATCCCTTCCTCTCAAGGACTTCCCAAAGATTTCTTCCTGAAACTGAGTGTTTGTAAGCTGACCTGTTGAGTCCCAGTTCAGTTTATTTTTCTTTTATTTCTTTCTGGAAGGTGCTGCTGCTAAACTGTTGTTTCATTTTCTTAATCTTTTTTCCATTATTTTACTATTTCCTTGGCATCTGGTTAAAACCCTAAAGAGAAGTAAAATAAACTACTTTTATAGGGTGGGATTCCTCCGTCCATGCACATACCACACAAAGTGAAGAAGGGAACTGATGTAGTGGTTTTTAGAACGTGATAACATTTATTAGAATTCTTACTTCCATCTAGGGTCAGGGACATGCTGGCATATGTAGGCAGCACCCAAAATAACAACACCACCTGCAGCCTGCTTTTCAACATGGAAACTGGAATAAACACTCTCAGATATTTTTTGCAAGTCTTGGCAAATAATCTGCCTTATGTGTTCATAGGACCTCACACAGTAACAGTAACTCTACATCTTGCAGTCTTCTTTTTTCATTATAATGATTGGTTTAAATTCCCAAAGGAAAACGATAAATGCTTGCTGAAATCAACAGTATTTGCAGGTTCAGTCAAGCGTGTCTCACTCAAACACATTACAGAGGGCTTGATCATTGCGGCGGAGGTAGCTGGTTGGCAGAGTCAGAGCACTAGGAGAGAACAGCTCATTTTCAGAGTCTAAGGAGGTCTGGGAATCTGGCTTCTAAAGTAACAGGCAGTCAGTTTGAGAGGCAAGGCTATACTGCTTCTATCATCGAGTATTCCTCACTGTAGACTAAATGAATGAATCACTGGTGGCACCGTCTTTCACAGTTTAGCCAGGCATATGAACTCCATTGGGCATATACACAGAAATTTACTGAGCAGTGTTCTTCTGAATTTATTTATCTTACACTCAATTTGGGATTTCAGTGAGGTAGTGATCTACTGAATTTTCTTACTGTCGATTGCGTTTTGAGTGAGGTAGAGTTTTTAAATTACTAGCATGGCTCTTTCTTCAGGATATCCAGCACTTTGCTCTGTTACATAGTGAAGCTGATGCTGAAAAATCTGTGCTTTTTAATTTAGTCAATTTAATATATGGTTGTCATGCTAATTTGCTATCCTTTTGAACTTATCCAAATGGGGAAATCTGCATTTTTTTGCCAGTACATCATCAGAATGTTCTTATAGAATAATACTTGCATGGTTTTTGTGACAGTGCTCACTATAAAAATATATTATATAAATCAACTGATGAAGGCAATTCTGAGAAGAACATACTCTGTCACACTGTTAACAGATATTGTACTATTCATTTTTATGTCATCCTTCTTTTTAAGCTGAATCAAAGCATTGCATCAGGGAAAAAGTGGCATATTAAAAACGAATAGTAGATCCATGTATTTGTTTGCTGAAGCATTCTTTCTGTATCACAAACAACTTAAAGAGAAGATTGACTTGATTCTGTCATGCAGTAGCCATGTTATTTGTTGCCATTAGGCAGCATCTTTATATTCTCAAGGCTCAACAGTAATAAATTTATCCCCAGAGTTGAACAGATTTTGAATTGTAGTAGCTCACTAGCTGAATTCAAAATTAATATTTTTCTATGTTCAACATTCTGTTTGTAGAAGTCCTATAGTGTGTAACAGTTATAACAATTGTTATTATTTATTGTACCCCCTAACCCTAACGCCTAACCCTAACCCAAACCCATTAAAAAATTTCTACTGAATAGTGGCAAAATCCAGCACTGCAAAGGCTACACCCATCAGTCCATGTGCTAAACTAAACCATCAGGGTTGAGGAATAAAGTATAATAAACCAAATAAAAGACTTGAAGCTAAAAGGAAATTAAAAGCTAAAATGTCTGTTATCCATTTAATGATTAATTTACACTTTGTAATGTGTGAGGCAACAGTAGAGACAGACAGACAGACAGACAGACACTTATGTAGACCACCACAGCTACCTGTGTTTGAGAAGTGTTTCTGTTTGCTATGGTATGTTTCTGTCATTTTATCTATTGTATCACTATATGGCATAACAACAGTGTTATATTGTAAAACGCTGCAGCGATTCTGGCATGGTATATTTGCATATCCAATTAGACAGTAATGCTATCTTCAGAAGATGGGTGCTGTGCAGCCTTGTTCATGCTTTACTGGTGTCCTTAGGATGATTGGTTGATTTGGATGTTTTGAGTACTGGAATCTGCATCTCCTGTGACTCTTTGTTATCAGCTCTCTTAACAGCAGTCCTCTAGCTCAGGAGTCACCAGCTCCGGTCCTGGAGTACCACTGTGGCTGCAAATTTTCATTCTAACCCTTTTCTTAATGAGTGACCTGTTTTTTGCTGCTAATTAATTTCTTTTGAACTAATTTTAATTGACTTGCTCTTGAAGACTCAGGCCCCTTCATTGTTTATTTCTCCTTAATTAGCAGCCAAACAATAATGAGATACAAAATGAGCCAAAACAACTGGTACCCATCATACAATATCTGAAAATAAAGAAAGAGGAAGGTCTTAGGAATGCTGATCTGCTGAGGTCTACAAAACATTTTAACAGAAAAGAAAAAATCAACAATTACAAAAATATCTGCTAATGCACAATGAAAGCAGCAACAAGCCACAGAACTAAAGAGCGGGTTTAATTAACAAGACTCGGCACCTAATTACTCAGCTGGTTGGAGTGAAACTGGTTGTTGTCTGAGGCCCTGACTTAGATGGTCTTCTGTTGGCTCACTCACTTCACATTTCATTTCTGTTTGGGTGCCATTTGAGGAAAAAAATTAAGCAATTCAGAGAAGCGATGAAGAAATTCAGGGGAAGAAATCTTAAAAAACAATTCAATTAAAATGAATTCACTATAAGGTAATTAGCAGCACAAACTGGGCACACATTAAAAAAAGGATTAGAATGAAAACCTGCAGCCATGGTGGTCCTGCAGGACCGGAGTTGGTGACCCCTGCTCTAGATGGAGTGTGACGTATTTTGCAGTTCATATTTTCATTAGCATAGCTGCCAGTTCTTTTAGCTTACATCGACTTGTAATGCTCAACGACAGAGTGCACAGCACCTGCGACAATTTATTGTTAACGTTTACTGCTCCTCTATTGATGTTTTCAATTGCTAATGTATAATCTGATGTCACAGAAAGGTTTTTATCTTGTATCAGGTATGTTTATTTTTAACACGTGCAATGCATTCTCTCGTACACAACACACATCTTTATGTCTAGTAGGATTTTTTAGGAGATCTTTAGACTGTAGATGGTTCATCGTAAACAGAAGCTTGCTGTCTGTTGGACCAGGTTAATGAGAGCACCTCTGTTCAATGCAGTTCAAAATGTAAGGTAGTTTAGCACATGCAAGTAAGAATTTCATTGTACTCTGTACATCTGACAATAAAGAAAAAATGGGCAGAAACTTGAGCTTACCTCATTTATGATGGCACATTGTTCCTTATTCTGTTAAGACAAGCAATAAATAGCCCAGACCATATTTCAATCTCAATTAATAAATGACAATCCATTAATTTTAATAATAAGCTTTTCCCGTGAAGGGTCACACTCAGCCTTCACCTATCCAGACAGCAATGGATGTATGCAGAAGCAACCTAGATAGGACAGTCATGCATAAATAAGGCCACACTCATTCTAATTAGGACAATTTTTATCTAGTACCTAATGTTCACATTTTTCGGGTGTGGGAGGAAACAGAATACCAGTCAAAATCCATGTTATTTTGAGACTACGCAGTAGTTTAGTGGAATTATTGTGAAAAGGATTAGACCAGGAGATAAAAATGTAATCCAGAATCATAGTGAAAGCCAGACTAGGTCAAACCAAAGAGACTTTTTAGATCAGGCAAAAAAACATGAAGGTGAAACAACAATCAGGAGTCAGGTAGGGAAAGAAGTTCAAAAATCAAAGTGAAACCTAACGCTGGACCTGCTTGTTTAAAGAAAGCAACAATCTCTAAAGGTCTGGTCATTTATCCAACCAACAGATTATGCATCACAGAACTGACACCATATTTATACCGACACTACTGGCGATGTCACGAGTGTGACAACCGTGGTCTCATGATGCATCTCCTGTATCGCATAAACAAAGAACACGACTAAAAGAAAACAAAAATAAACTTTATCACAATAAATTAAACAGTAAGAAAATCCTTACAACTAATTCTCCATGAGTAAAAAAACCTAAAACAATACAAAATACATGTATAACAATGTATTATTTAATACATATATGAACATGAGGAGAAACATACTCGCGAAATAAACTCATATCCATTTAATGGTCATATAGCAGCACCAACCACTGTTCTGCTGCACGTACTAAGTATGTATTCTCCCTTAAACATTAAAAAACTAGACCTTTGTTTCAATAATTTGCATATTTAGGACTGAAAAAACTTTACTCATACCCTTTATATCAGTCAGTAAATTTTAATTTTATATAGGTTCACTCAGAACCTAGTAATGCAATTTAATAATAATGATGTAGTTAAATAAAAGGTACATGACAGACAGATACGTTGTAGACAACTTTAACCTGAGGAAAACAGATACGCATTGTGATACTGCTTTGTTGCTATCCTTGACACAGTATCTGATAAGCCATGTTCAGTAATTGGATGGAGGGTTAAGAATCTGTCATCATCAAATCTCTTTTTATCTTCTGATAAATATTTTCTATTTTTGACCTTTTCTCCTGTCTTATTATTATTTGTTATTCACAGTTACTGAGGCTAGTCTAATAATTTAATCAAAAAATGTTTTTGGCCACATATTAATGATATCTTAAAGTTAGCATGTGTGTGACAATAATAATACATTTTACTTGATATATTTTTATTTAATGAGGTCATTTAATATCTTTCCATTATTTCATATTTTTCCATTTATTCAGGTCTGACAAAGCACTGAGAATGTGCCAGGGATGTTGGACCAGTCACAATGAACTACAAATCGATTTTTAAACTCATACCACATAAGAATAGTTGACCAACTGCAGTAAAATTAAGTTTTATCTGGCATTCATTTTATTTGACTATGAAGTTAACTTTGCCATTAGGTTTTCTATTAAGGTGACTGAATTTCTATAAACTTGCAAATGGTTCAATATGATTACCCTTATACTAAGTGTAAAATAGTTTAATGTATTATCATGGCTCACTTAGCACAAAAAAATGGCTGGAGGCAGAAAATGTACCTCCGTTTAACTAAGGAAAGGAATTTAGAAGTGACACCGAGACATACAAAAACTCTGATAGACAACTATACCTCACTTGAGAAAGGAGTCAAATTATGAAGGACGCAAATTCAGATCCGTAAGGGTTTCCAGAAAATATTTTACTTTAAGTATGAATTATCAATAGCTATTAAATCTGCTGTTAGGGATACAAACCATATTACAAGCATTTTAAACATGGCAGTAACATGTTTGTAAGATTTTTATGTTTAATTGATAATTAATTATTGTTATTAGCATCATTAATACAATATTAATAGATTGTGATAGCTGGTGTATATTGCATATCTAAAGTAATGTGTGTGCAGGTTTTTGCATAAATTTGAGTAAATGCTTGGCAAAATGACACCTTTTATTGGCTAACTAGAAAGATTACAATATGCAAGCTTTCGAGGCAACTCAGGCCCCTTCTTCAGGCAAGATGATTACATCTTGCCTGAAGAAGGGGCCTGAGTTGCCTCGAAAGCTTGCATATTGTAATCTTTCTAGTTAGCCAATAAAAGGTGTCATTTTGCTTGGCTTTTCTCTTCATTCATAATGGCTAACACGGTACAACACCCTAGTACAGTAAATGCTTGAAAATTCTGTATTCAAAAAATGTTACAAATCTGAAAAATAAACAGGCAAAATAAACTTCAACAAAAAAAAAGCAAAGAGAAAGCATAAAAATCAGTATAAGCGCAAAAACTATGAAAGAGAAGTTATGTGCTGTTAAAGCTGGAGAATTTAAGAGAAGTGCACGTCAGAAAAAAGAGAGTATGACAAATCTAAAGAGTTGACAGTTTTACCGAACACCTAGATATCCTGCGTCTCCATAAGTATAACCAAGGATAGGCAATCATAGTGAGTGCACCAGAGATCCTTTAAACACCAGACATGCAAACAGCAGAAAGCAAAAACAACCAACAATGTGGATGCAAAAGATGAGGTATTACATTTGTGGCCTTACACTACCACAGGATTCCAGCTTGTCTAAAGCCGCCCCAGTAATGTGAAGTACTTGTTACTATACTGTGAGTGGAGAAGGAGAACTTGCTTGTTCCAAACACATTAGTCTGAGATACAGTATAGTACCCTATAGTATTAAAGAAATTCTAAGGACTTAAATTTACGACAAGTTATGTGTGGCAGATCACCTCATATAGAACATATACAAGGCTGAAATAACATCACAGGGTGAAAAGGTTAATTCAGCTGAGAATACGCTTAAGGAATAAGGAAAATTATATCTTAAGGATTGAACAACCAATCATTGAATTCATTTGTAAATCTGATGAGCATGAGTCCTTTAGGCATGATGACGATAGTTTCAAAGACTGCTATAGAAAAAATAAAATTAAAAGTATTACCTAATCAGGATGCTGGCAGAGCCATTACAGCTGGTCTCTCATAGCCCCCAGTAACTGGGTTTGATTTACATCTCACTGTCCACATGGAGTTTGCATGTTTGTTTGCTGTGTTTTTATGTGTTTTTTTCTCAAGGTATTATGATTTCCTCGTGTATTCCCAAAGTCTTATATGTTACGTTAATTAGTGATTCTAAATTAGTCCCAAGTGTGTCTGCGTGAGTAGACCCTGCAAGTTAAGAAGGTGCCTGCACAATGTATATCGGTGAACTGAATGGACACTGAAACTGACGACAGTAAGAAATCATAGAGAATATTCATACACTGTATAAAGACGAGATTCCTGTCGTGTTTGCAGTAAGCCATGTCCCACATTCTTGTCTCACATCTCTCTTTTTATGTTTTTGAAAGGTGCTGGACACTTGCCCAGTTTGGTCTAAGACAACAGCAGACAATGTTTTGTTATGTTATTTTAGTTTTAGACAAAAATAGTGTCTCAAGTTTAAAATAGCAGTGTTCTCAGAGTCTGTCACTTCAGATTTGTCTTTCTCCCCATATGCATATTTATGTAGCATTTAGATTGCATTGATAAAATCTGCAAGTGGCAGCTGGCTAATTTTACGTTGGTGAGTCTGAGCAGTCTAGCTGGAAATTTAAAAGACATATAACTCATGATTGTTCACCAGAGAATGCAATAACCATTTTTCAGACTTTATATGACATTGTAATTTTTAAAGCTGACAACTAATTTAGAACAAAGTATAATTTTAAAAATGGATGAAAGTATACTGTATTCCAAATAAAATTATTTATGAATTTATAACTAATTTCCTGAATTTTTTATATAAATGAGAGTAGGAGGTTGGGAGCATGCACTGATATAGCTTGTTACTGCACCCACCACACGACGAACCACCTCAGGATCCCAAATTAGGACCTGAGCGCAGCAGCAGGTCACACCTCAGCACCACACTAGTTCAAATGGAATGGGACAATGTGAGGTTTTTGCAGCATTTTATTATATAAGAAGTAGCAGAATTCAACAGTTACAGTTTTTTTTTGTTCTTTCAAGTATCATTGTCCACATATTTTCTAAGCATTTATCATGTTTGAAATTGTAGATAGCTTTTTTATATACTGGCAGTATCCTTTTACATACTAACCCATTTTCCATTATCCTGATCTAGATGGGGTGCAAATTCACCACAAAGCCTAATCACACACACACTGAAATGGTGCCAAATTATAGTTGAAAAATTGCCTAAACTGCATTTCTTTTGGAAATGGGAGGAAAAATGGTGCACACAGAGTAAAAAAATCCACTCAAATAACATGCAAATTCCACACAGGAACTGCCACACATCTTGGATTCAAACCTAGAGTTCTGGAATTTAGAGGCAGTGGTTCGAACCTGTGTATTCCTGTGCTTTTCAAATTGTAATGACATTGCAGATTTAAGTAACGTCATCTTACAGTCGCTGCACATCTGCAGAAGTCACTTGATGGAAAACCTTTTTTCAAATATACACATTGTGTTTTTCATTCCTGTGTCTCTACATATACAGTACATGCTTGGTCTTCAGACTTTTGGCTTTCCTCACTCATGCAGAAAAAAATCCCTTAGTAGCTTATCTTATCCAGTGCAATTGACTTTTTAAGATTTGGTACAACATATACGTATTTGAGTACTCTTACAGATAAAGCTAGCAAATCCTTTTGTACTATGAATTACAGAGGTGAATAACACTACCAGTATAAGAAAACAAACTACAAAAACAAAAGGCGAATATTACAAATTACCCGAAATGAGGAGGTAAACCATTATACAATCCCAACCACAAACAAATGTCTATTTCATTCTTCAATTTTTATTCTTTATTAAATAAAGAAAATCAAAAGCAAACTTAGTCCAAAATGCTACATAAAAATACTACAAAAAATGAACAAAATAGTAAATTAAAAAAAAGCATAACAGAATACCAAAAATACAAAGAAGAGTGCAAAAATAGAAATACAAAGCCTTAAAGTTAAAGACACTGTGAAATCAAAGGAGTTGAAATAAAACTAACTACCACGCCTAAGGTCTGCTACCTAATTAGAGGTCTAAGATTAATATAGCAGAATAAATGACAAAAACATAGAGAAGAATTAACTAAAGAAAACTATTGTTTGCAATCTGGTTACAATATGAAAGCCTGGAATTACCAGCGACAGATCTTGGAGTTCACAGAAATAAGCAGAATAATTTAAAAATTAAAAAATACAGATTATAATTTTGCTACCACTATACCATTATAAATCACATTATATATGCTATAGTTTCTAATGAGTGCACAAATATTTCATTTTTTTTCAGTAACAATACCTTTCTTTTCCTGGCATGTGTCAAATCTTTTAAATTAGCAGTGGGACAGTAGTGGTTAAGTACTGTTAAAAGCACCAAATCATTTTTATTTTTAAGTTATGCCTCTGCCTACAAAGAACTGTGAGAAGGATATTCACTTAATCCAGCATATTTCTTGAAAAGCAAATGTACATAATGATGTTAATGTTCACTTATTTTGAAATACTTATGAAATGTTGTGTAGGCTTCATTTAGAAATGCTTTCAGGTGAATGTTTAAAATAAACTTGACCTTCAGTTAAAAAGCCTGACATTTATAAGTGCCAAATATGGAAGCACTAATGAATTCAATAGGTTCTATTACAACCACTTTATGACATTTAAAAAAGAAATGTGCATATCTTTGTGAGAAATTTAATAATTGTGTTCTTTGATTACAACCAGAAAGAAAATTTTGTGAAAAAAAAAAGTTTTTGTTAATTCATCTTCCAAATTTGCTTATTCTATTTCAGAGCAAGAAAAGACTGGTGCCTATCTTGATAGAATTAGGTGCAAGGCAGTAACAAACTCTGGGCGACCCACTGTTAGGAAAAAAACTTAAAGAAGCGTGAGCCTAAATTCACTTGAGAATGAAGAGATCAGGAAAAGAGTGTTTTTTTAGTGAGTGGCAAACCTCTTAGTCAAGAAACCAAAAATGTGCTGCCAAATGATGACAAGATTAGTATTTATTACAAATCAAAGTGGACCAGAAGATGAAACACAGTCAGAAAACAAAGTGTGTGTGTGTGTCTGGGGGACGGGGTGTTTGGGGAGGGGAGGGGGGTTGATATCAAGAAAAGAAATGATTGTGTCAGAGCCAAAATGAGAGTCAAAATAAAAAATTCTAGGCAGGAAAAAAGTTTGTAATAAGGAGATTTAATGAAAAGAAAAAAACATTTTTGAGACTCTCCACAAGCTTGAATGATGAAGGACACACGGTAGCAGTTTTCATATTGTTGCGCCAATGACCAGTCAATGCATCATGGCAAAAAAGCTACAAAATGCCAATGCCGATTAGAAAAAAAGATGATATTATGGTATTTCCAAAACCTACCATATATACTCATGTATAGGTTGGGTCTTGAAACCCGAAAAATTGATCATTAAATCAGACCCCGACTTATACACCTGTTCAAAAATGCGACACTTAAATTTTAATTTTTTTTTTTACATCTTCTTGCCTCTTCTAATCTCACATCAGTTTCTCAGACGTATTGAATTCTGTTGCAGCAGCCCAGTTACCAATTTCTTTTTCTGCTTCAATGACGTTTAATTTAAAACCAGCTACATATGTTCTTCTGATCGAATGCGCCATTGTAGATAAGGGATGCTCTTATGATAAAGGTGTATGAGGGTGTGAGATACAAAAAAGACAAATCAGTGCAAACATTGCTTCAGAATAGTTCGGGTATTACCATGTGGTCACTTAGGCACAATATACAGTATATATATAGTGGACTATGGCCGGCAGCTTATCCCAGCCAATACCCCCAAGCCGCCTGTTGGAGCCCTTCCTGCATTGTGGAGATGCCCTGAATTCCAGCAGGGCATCATGGACCTTGGAGTTTTCCTTCACAGCCCTGCTGGATAGCATGGGGGCCACCGGAGGACACTGCAGGGAGGATCAAGGACATGTACTATTCGTATAGCCCGGAAGTACTTCCATGTCACGAGGACGGAAGAAATAAAGTACTTCTGGGCTGAAGAAAAATGAAGAGTTTTTACCTGACCCGGAAGTGCTGAATAATTACATGGACTGAGGAATCAGAAGCACTTCCGGGTCATGAACTATAAAAAGGACTGTGGGAGATCCCGGGGTTGAGCTGCGTCAGGAGGATGGGTGGCAACATGTCTGGGAGTGGAGGATTGATTATTGAGTTATTGTATTGTTTATTTATGAATATTATGGAGTGGAGGGTGCTTGGAGCACATTATTATCATAAAATAAATAATTATTGTACTTTTATCTGGTGTCTGGCGTCTGGTCCGAGGGTTCATGGGAGCGATAGCACCCCCTATCTGTCACAATATATATATATATATATATATATATATATATTTATATATATATATATATATACAGTAGAGTCTCGCTTATCCGACATAAACGGGCCGGCAGAACGTCAGATAAGCAAAAATGTCGGATAATGAGAGGTGTTAAGAAAAAGCCTATTAAACGTCAAACTATGTTATAATTTTACACATTACGAGCCTAATACAGTGGAACCTCAGTTCACGAACATCTCTGAACACGTACAAATCAGGTTATGACCAAAATGTTCACCAAACTTTTGCCTCTGTGCACGACCACACACTCGGTATAGGAACAAGCCAGTTTCCCTTTCGGTTTGTGCGCGCCGATGATTTCTGTATGTGTTCAGTCTCTCCCTGTGCATTCCCTGTGCAGCGTTAGAGAGAGAGCGCGAGAGAGAGAGACACAGACAGACACATGCACGCGCAAGAGAGAGAGACACATGCACACGCGTGAGAGAAAGAGAGACACATGCACACACACACACGCGAGAGTGACACACATGCGAGAGAGACGCACGCACACACACGCGCGCGAGAGAGATACACGCACGCACACACACGGACACACACATGCACGCACGCACGAGAGAGAGATGCACGCACACACACACACACGCATGAGAGAGACGCACATGCGCACGAGAGAGACGCACGTGCTCACACGCACATGCACACACACACACACACACATGCGCGTGAGAGACACGCACGCCAGAGAGGGCCAGCCACATAATCCACTGTAATCATGTTTTACAACAAAACAACAGAAAAATTTAACTGAAAAAATGAACTTAGCAACAAAAAATAGACTACGCTCACGCTCGCAACTTGCAGTTCTTGTTGCCAATTGATGTTTTTTTTTTTTTTGTGGTGGGACGTCGGATAATACAGAATGTTGGATAAGCGAAGGTTGGATAAACGAGACTCTACTGTATATAGAAAGAGAGAGAGAGAGGTTAGGAGCACACTTTGATACAGCGCATTGACACACCCACATAAAATAAAGGCCATGTGCTCCATGGTTACTCTCTCAGGTGGCGGTTAGCATATCATAATCCCTTGGACCAAAAGTGTGAGTTTTCCGCATTTGACTTATACGACTGACGTTATAAAATACCAGAAATTATACAGTAAAATCAAGTCCCGACTTATCCACGGGAGAACTTATCCGTGAGTATATACGGTAATGAAAAATAAAATAATAAGTCCAAATTCACAATCAGACTGAAAAAACAAACTGAAAGTGAATTCTCCAATTAAAAAAACAACATAATAAAAAACTTGCTAAGCTCAGGAAAAATTGAGGAAACAAAGTTTAAGCATACAAACTAGGGGCCAATATGTAGGAGGTTCCTATTAATACCAGCAAATAAACTTATTTGGAGGAAGGAAGATTCATGGCCCAAAATATTTCAGTAACTAGACTAAACAAGAAAAGATTCCAAGCAAAAAGAAATACAAACTAAAATAGTGAAGGACTGTTTTCAGATTACCAGTGCTAGGATAACCTGCATGCCACGCCACCATCATCATAGACGGCAGAAAGCATTGACAGTAAGAAGGGCCCAAAGGTACAGGAGGGGTGTTGAATTGTGTCGAAGAGATTGCATGAGATCTCCTTATTACAGGACATCACCAATAGCAGCATTTGGTAGTGTTATAAAAGCAACTTTAAATTGATTCTTTCAAAGCTAAAAACTGCATAAATCTCAACCCTGCATTTGCATCAAAGCCTAAAATTAGCACTGCTTCATAGAGTTGTAGGAATAAATATCTACCAAAAAAACCCAAAAATGACTAATTACTCTTACTCACTCACTCTGCCTAGTTTTTCTTTTTCTATTAAATTTTGGAAAACAGTACCTCCATCAACTAGAGAGAAAATCACAGTTCATTCTCTTCCATCGTGGTTCACCTCCTTCACTTCTTAATTTTCTTTTTTCTTTTTTATATCCTGTGTATTTATTTTACTTGAAGATGCACTTATGACTGGTTATTGATTGGTATTGTGAACTTAATGGCGATTTGCAGGTGGACAACAGTTTTGGCTTTTTCAGAAGCTCAAGGCCATGCATTGATAAAAAAAAATGTTATGTAATCACTTCATTTCAGATTTATTGTCATTTCTGTTGTATTCAGTAAAATAAAGTGCATGCTTGACCAAGTCATGTGGCCTGAATCTTACTTCATAGATTATGCCAAATATAATATTACTGTAGGTAGTGGTAAACAAAATAGCTGAGTTTCCTTTCAAACATGTTACTTTTTGCATGTGATTTTTGCATATTGATTTGAGAGTTTTTGAAGTTGTTGTTTTTTTTAAGAAAGAAAAGAAAATTGCTTTCTAAGGATCTGCAAATACAACAGTGCAGAAGCCATGTATGGCCTCATATATTTCTCAGAAAATGTGAAATGTGTCTTTCGTAAGTGCAACATGGCTAAATACAATCCAAGATGAGACAAAAGGACATACTTTAAGAGAAAAGCTGAATTCCAATGAGGCAATGAAATTGTAATCCAAAAGCTGTTGATTAAAACAAGAAACAAAAAATGCTTCAGCTGCTGTCTCTGATGACTTGCCACTTTTGCACCTATTTAAACTTTGTAGGCACTGATCGAATCGCATGCTCCTTCCACCTGATGGGAACTATTGTCCCCACATAAGAATTTGCAGATCAGATAAATATATGGGCTGTATATATTAAATCCCTTTCTTCCTGGATCAGTTGCTCAAATTTGACTGATCAAGAAAGGGGATAGTTTAGTGATTATTTCATAAAGTGAAATTCTAACTTTTTCCTTTAGACTCAAAGCTGCTCTAAATGCTGGCACATCACTACAGATTAAAAATAGCCTGGATCAGGACTCCCGATCCTGCAGTGTACACCCATCATAAATAGTCAAAATTAATGACAACAATGTGATGTCAATCATTTATGCAACATGGCTCCCTCCATGCAAAAATACTGCAAAATGGCAACAGAGTAGTGTCACCATTACTGTATATTGTCACGCTTGGGTCACAGATTTGCACAGAGACACAGGAGGTTGTAGAAAAAAAGGAACTTTATTCAAAGCACTGCAAACAAACATTTGTCTTTTTTCAAAAGTTTAAACGTGCTCCATGACAAATCTGAGATGACAGTTCCGCCAGGAGCAGAGAATGTCTGAGAGAGAGATAAGGAGAAGCAAGCAATCAATTTAACAAACTGAGAGAAGCCCGTGCAGGCTTTTTAAGAAGGTGGAGCACTGCGCGAGAGGCACATTACGCGACAGAGCCAGCCAGAAGGGAAAGGAGGAATGTGAAGGTAATCTGTCTATGTTTCTTAGGGGTTTTCCCAGGGGCGTCTGTATCTTCTGGGGGTGCGATCAGCTTCGCAGCTCACAATATCCATAAAAAGTAAATAATACAAACCCCACATAATAACACAAAATAATGCTTTAAAATTATTTAATACCTGAAAATAAGAAGTTTCACGACAGACACCAGTCTATCACAGAGCCTGATCATGCACACATCCATTCTTACATCCACACATGGTCAATTTTGATTCACAAATGAACTTACTATGCTTTTATTTATGATGTGTAAGGACAACAGTTGTATTAAGTGAAAAATAAATAAACATAAGACACTCAAAGAATACACAAAGACAGTTGATGTGACACAAACTCAGTACACTGCATTGTATTGCAGTAGAAATAAAGGCTGCACCATTGTGTGTCATAACAGGCTGGCAGGTGAAAAACAAAAAATATCTATAAACATGGTGTTGATTTGCAAGGAACCCCTGGCCGAGGGACTCAAGGAGTACAGTCCTAGGGCTTCAGTGCGTATTTCCCAAGGATGGGATATAAAGATACCTCATCTTCAGTGACTGAGGGAAATTGGAGTCAAGAGGTGAGCCAGGGCAAGAAGTCAACTGGCAGGAGGAAGAGAGGCTAGGCTTTGGTGAAACAGACAGGGAGAGAGTGTTGGATTTCAAATCCTTCTTTTACAGGTATATCCTGTTTGTTCATTTTTGGGTTATTTCTTTAAATTAATGTTACATTTGTTAATTATTTGCTTTATTTCTGATGTATGTGTTCTGTTCATTATTTTGTGGGTAGCTCTCCAAGAGGCATGCCCCACCCCATCACAGCAAGGGACTGCCCTGAGTCCTATAAAGTCAGGGGCAACCCATTATTCCTTGTCTTTCATTTGAATGGGTTTGGGAGTCGGTGAGTACTTCTTTGAGATTCTATCTGTGCTTCATTCTTTGTTGATTTTTTTGACCTTTTTGCTCTGTGTGTGACCATTCTTTGGGTTCCATAAAGGGATTTTGTTCACCTTGGATTACTTTTGTTTTTTCTGGCAACTCCCTTTATGCCTTTTGTGCTCCACAGGGCGTCTTGTTATTACAGAGCATTTTTATGAAGACTAAATCTTTTTATTTATAAAGATTCTATGTTTGCCCTTGCTACTTGCTGGATTTGACAGTTTCCTCCTCTTACGTTCATTTTTAGGACATTTTGGGATGTTGTGCTTGTGAATTCTCAAGATTCGTTACAAAATGATGGGAGTTCTTGTTGTGATACATCGTTAAGTAAGACTGTGGCCAGCCCAATAGGCAGGCCAGGGTTTATTTATTGTGCCCTAAATGTTTATTATTTTGCTTCTCTTCACTTGTGTTATCATCACACCAGTAATGTCACACTGCACAATAACAGGCCGTGAATACACTTGACTTGAGCATTCATAGTTTTCATACTCATTCTCTGTACATTTAGCATTCATTTGCTCAGTGGTTGATGCGCTTCCTGAGCAGCTCTTCTTTTCTCCACCCTAGCGGCCTGCTTCTTCTCTTCTTTCGCATCTTTTCGTGTTAAACCTGATTAAGTCATTGTTTGTGTTGCAATATCTTAGCACATTTTCTTTAATTTTTCACTTAAGCTGGCACTTGAGGCAGATTGAAGACTTAAGAATGATTTAAGATATGAAGAGGCAGGGGAAGTGACGGCGAAAATGGTAGGGCATTAGAACACACGGCCGTCCTGCTGGCCGCTGCCGAGAGTTAATTCTACAATAAAATAAAATAAAAACAAAAAGAGGAATAACCTTGGAGGTCAATCATCACCCCTAAAGCAGATAGTAGATGTCATGTAGTATATATGTACCAAATTTTAGGTCAATATTTCAAATGGTTTGCGAGCTACAGGTGATTTAAAATCCTGGACAGACAAACGGACAGCCACAGTAGCGTATTATATAAGAAGATGCAGAGTTCTTTTTTTTTTGTTACAGTTTCTCAAATCAGTATTTATATTTTTAGCATTTAGGCCTTTTTGGCATTCTTTTAATTTAGGGGAGAGCTTGGTTGCATCCCCACTTAATTAAATGCAGCTTGTGATTTGGTGAATCAATAATAAAGAATGCTATAATTACATTTTATTACTTGAAAAGCATTATAAATAGAAGCAAATTATCCCAAGATAAAATGGTGCTGTTTGTAGCACATTTTAAAACAGAAAGCATTGGCTATAAAATTGTTACAATAATTTGCTTTTTCACAAGACCACCCTTAATGATATTGCTGACTAGACCATTCTAAAAGCAGTCACGTCCCCTGTTGTGTGCTCAAGTAAAATGCCAGGCTCTCAGAGAAATGGACAATGCTGAAAGTGAATTAAAGTGACCTGTATAAAGAGGAGACCAAGCTACGCTTTGCATTGCAAGAATATGGCTTGCAGAATAAGGGGGATATTTAAAAAAATAATACTTTTTGGGAAAAGAACAATTGTGTTTGATTTTATGATTACATTTATGTCAGATATGTCTTTTTCATGTTGCATGTTGGGTTAATTTGGCAATTCAAACTGGTATATTTTGAAAGAGTCTAGATGCATGTTTGTGTGTGATGGACTGATGTCTCATCCGGGGGGGCATTCTTGTCTCATATTGCTGGGACAGGCTGTGTCTGTATTCTGACCTTGAAACAGAAAAAAGATGGTAAAAATTAATGGAGGGGGTGAAAGGTAGTTAGCTAATAAGGGGCAGAGGATGATCAGGGAGCCAGCATGAACGGGCCCATGATGGGCAATTTAGCCAGGACATCAGGCCACATGCTGCATTTTTTGAAGGATGTCCAGGGATCGTTTATTACCACAAAAAGTCAGGACTTCAGTTGTGCGTCACATCCAAAGGATGGCACCAATGTTATGGTTCAGATCAGGCATCCCATCATGCTTAATGAAATGTGTACAATTAACTGGCTGACCCATTTTATTGGTTACCTAGTTAAAAAATAAAAGTTATCAGTGACTTTCAAAATGAACTGGTTGTTATGGCATAGTTGGCAAGAGCTTTAGTGATTAACACTACTGAATTTGCTGATGTTTTTAAAAAAAACCAGTGGCCAAGATAATCTTTACATGGAAGCTGAAACATGAACTGTTGAAAAAAATTACCAATATCTTGACATTTACTAATTTGAGGTTTGAGAGAAAACACTCTAGACAGCCTGTATTATTTGACAGCAGATTCCATGCTACTGGTAGAGCAGAAGTGCGTAAGGTAGAATAAGTCTATCACAGATAGGGATGCTGTGGTCAGGTGTATATGCTGTATTTGGTAGCTTTTTCTAAAAGCAAAAATGTTCCACTTGTTACTAGAAAATACATCAATCCATACAAGAAACTAAGATTTATGGGGAAAATGATATGAGTCAAAGAAGGTTTAGGATCATCAATGCTTGAATGAAAATGATTTCAATTCTTTGATTTGATATACTTTATTAAGCCAGCCAGATAAAATTGTCTCCTAACCAAAATTCACAGCTATTGTAGCTATTATGTTTTATTTTATTGTCACGAACACAAAAGTATGTATTTTCTTTCTTATTGGCAATTTTGATCCATGCCTATAATGTATTTAATGTTTCCAAAACCTTTGCAACACATATTGCACATATGAACACATATTTCTTCACTAGGAAGCTTAAGAAAACAATACAAATTATTTTGTAATACATTATATTTCTTGCTGTTTTTGTATTATACTGTAAGTACAAGACAGTAAGGTATTTGACATATAAGAGGGCAATATTGAATCCATCAAGCTTTTTTTGTATTTTATCCAGATTCTAACAGTTCTTCCTGTGAAGAAGCTGCCTTTGGTTTCCATCTTGAACACAGTTTCCATTTGTCTCCTTGAGAATGTGATTCAATCTTTAATTGAAAGAATTCTACTGGATCAACTTAATCAGTGATCAGGAGAATTTAGAAAAGCTACATCAACCTAAAGAGACTTGGATCTTTTACATTCTGAGAGCAGGACATCCACATTGGTACAGGATGTTTGCATTTTACTTGCATGTTGACTAAAAATGTACACAGTACATTTTGTAGAGCTTGACGAAAATGCTCCACAATTTTCATTCAACAGATTTAATCATAGAACATGAACTCATTTTAATCTGTTTTTTACACATTACTCTGCATTATTTTCAAAATCTGATTTTTGTAATTCTTGCATTTATAATCAATGTGTAGTTAACTGGCATTTAGTCCCTGTATATTTTAAATTACATTTTAAAGGTTTCTTTTCATTTTTCGAAAATGTCCAGGTTACTTTTCTGTTTTCTCAATATCTGTCCTGTCACTTATTTTCAGAGAAAATATTTGTTGTAAATAAAAATATCAAAAAATGACAGACATTACACAGATATTATTGGGATTCTACTAATTACTTCAATCCTTGTGGAGTATCCTTGCTTTATCAGTACAGTTGTTGAAAGGACAGCATACCACATATATCAAGGAGCGGGAAGGCACAATGTTATGGTAACGCAGGTCAACAGTTGTTAGAAGGCCATCTATCTCTGAGGATGCCATAATGGTGCTAATAGGAGTCAACAGCTGTTGAAAAGTTGAAGACTTGGGCGTACTAAGGAAATAATTACTTCATGGAAACATAACTGTTTGAAAGAGTTATTTGGTGAATGGGGAGTCTCAGGTATGTTTCCAGGTTCTTTGAATATATTATATGTTGAGGCTTAAAAGTCCTGGTAGATATGGAGCCACCAGAGAGAGAGAGACATCTTGTTATGATGTTTTTTCTGGGTATTGTAAATTTTTTTTGAGACCCCTGTCAATTTTTATAATGCTTTTGAGTTATAGATATTTCAAATATACCTTTATTTTCTCCACATATATTCATTAAGAATTAATTTTATGTATCATTATGTTTTGAAAAATACCACAACACCATCTTGTTTTTAGTGGGCACCACCATTCTGAAGAGTCATCACTATGGGTATGACTCATTGGAATTTAAGTCCAACAAAGAATTTTAAAAACTGAGTTTCATAAGAATTTAAATGACAAGAGGCTTTTCATCCAGAGGATTTTCCACACATTTTTACTAATTAAAAAAATAAGGGTGTGTTTTTTTTTGTTCTAGAAAATAGGGATATCCCATTGTTTTCCTATGGAAAAGTTATCTCAGATGAAGTAGCACTGGAATCATCAGGTAGGAGGGTCTTTTCATTCGACTAGCAGGCCCAGTATTGAGTTAGCTGTAAAATGGCCAATAGGGGGGAGGCGGTTATTTGGATGAGGTCTCCAGGACTGGCTTGTTTGACTCCTTTTCTACAAGCTGGCTGTGATTGTACAATTAACTAATGGACATATATTGTTGTATATATTTATGTTAAATAGTTTCTACTTTGTTTTAGATGTATTTTAACAAATCAGTATATATGATAGCTCTTTATTTAGTGAGTGGTATAATCTATTCTTGCATTTTGCCTTGAAAGTTGTCACAGTGCTCCATGTCTGCACTTGGTGAGGAACCATGTTGAAGAATAAAGTATTCTGTAGTATTGTATTTCTGAGGTAATGATAGATTGGACATCTAGCTCTGTGAAGCTGATAACTTGTATTCTATATTGTGTCTTGTATTTACCCCAATTTTTTGCTCATTACACACCTTATCTACCTGAAAGGAGGTCTGTTTCTGAATTGCCCTTCCCAAGATTTCTTCAAGTTTTTTTCTTACAAGTTTTTTCTTTTCTTCTTAAAGGGTCAAGGCTGGGAGGCTGTCAAAATCATGGCATTTTAAAGTCCATTGAGGCATTCCTGGTGTGATTTTGATCTATACAAAAAATACATTGTCGTTGTTCTTCTTCTTTTCCATGCAATTCTGGTTTCTGATGACAAAGGCTGAGATTAAAGCTGATTGTTTGAAGGTGAATGATCTTCCTGGAACAACTACTTCAGGAGTTTTTTTCTAGGAAGAACAGAAACCTGACAACATAAGAGTTACGGATGTTATCTACAATTGTGTAAATAAAATGTTTAATTCCACTTACATACTATGTGATGCAGACCCAAATTCCATATTAATCTCTTAGGCATGAACCCAGAGCTGTTATGATCTGATGTAAAGTGTTAAGCCCAAATAAATCTTGGGACAATATTCTGTTACCATCTACTGGATTAAATTAAAAAAAAAAACAACTTTGCGTTTGCCAATTTTATGATAACTTATCAATATTGATGAGTGGGTTGGAGCCTTCAACCAAAACACACAATGGTGTATAAACGAGAAGCTGTAAAGCCAATTTTAGAGCAAACTGAATCTAGTCTGACTAGACAATAGTTATGGCAATGTGAACTATTCATCAGATGCAGACATGGATAGTGAAACTGATGCATATGGCACTGTACTACCGAACTATTGTAATATGCCTAGTGATTCTAGACATGTAAAGCTTCACTGTGGTGCAAGAGTAGCTGCATACCAAACGGAAAATGATTGCGATCAAGTGGAAGGACCAGAAAGCTGTTAGCCCTCTAAACACTTGTCTTATTGCAACAACTGTCAATGTATGTGTCAGGGGAAATGTAGAAGTCACTAAGCCTTGTGCTGTGATAGCCTACAATTACACAATGGGCATATCCACTGTGCTGATCAGGCACTGGCATTCTACCCTTTCCTTCACAAGCAACAGAAAAAATATTGCAAGAATAGTCTGCAAAGAAATATGGTTTACTGCCCTGATTGCAACATTAAGCTGTGCAATGGTGACTGCTTCAAAACAAGTCACAAGAAGGACACTGAAGTGAACACTAGACTTATCTTTCCTATTGCATTTATGTGGATGACAGTATTTACATATTACATGTAAAAAAAATTTCTTGATGAAAAATATTCAACGTTTTTGATTCATTTTTCTGGGAATAAGCATAACCCTAAGGAAGATAAACTATGGCTTTCACAAATAATTTCTTAGCTCATCCCAGTGCAGTGATCAGTTATCCAAGTGATTCTACAACAGATCAGTTTCTTAATGATATTTTCTGTTTACAGTATTTTTGTTATAGATCAATTACCTGCTTTAATGCTATTTTTTGGTCATTATACAGTTTTTGTACTACACTGCCATACAAGTTTCCATAGTTTTTGAAAATTGAATCGGTTGGTTTAAGCATCTTGCATCTTGCAGACTAGAACTTATTTTAAAGTCACACACTATTTGCTTGGCATTGGAAACACAAACTGGATTTTTTTTTTGTCCATGTAGGCTTTGGAGAACAAGACAGAGCAATACACCTTTATCCTATAAACATTTAGAATATGAAATGGATGAACCAACCATTTGTTTTGGAAATGTTCCATCTTCCTCAAAAATATTGATGTCTGCTTTTCCGTTATTTTTATAAGAAGGCCATCACGCCAATTATGCGTCCTGTGTTTTTTGTATTAGGGTATGAAAAGAAAAATATTATCAAGCATTTCAAGATATAACAATAGAACATGACAATGTGATGTGATGGCTAAATCATTGGAGTTTAAACCCAAAGGCTACCAGTTCAATCCTTGCCTCTGCATCACTTTATGACCTTGTGCAAGTTACTTTACCTGCTGCTTGTGGTCCATCTTGTTAAAAAATACCTGTAAAAAGTGGACTGTATCACAATACTTGTTAAAAACTGGTCTCACTGTAGAAAGATGCTGAAGAAAATAAATATTTGTTAGATTAATGTGCTAAACAAATTGGTAGAAAATCATATTCACTTACACATTACTGCAGCAGCAAAATCCCTTTCTGTTATTTATCCATAAATTTACAGTGCAGTAAAATAAATCTACAAATGTAGCTGTTTTGTTGGATTATTAATTACAGAATACTGCCAGTATGGCAAAATACTAAGCCAAACAATTATATATATACAATTTATAATTCGCAGTGGGAACAGGAAACAGTCTTCAAGGATGAGTATATGCCTATTTATAGACTATAACCGCACGCATTAGATCTCAGTAGCTGGTTATTACCTTAATATCAAACACATGGAAATCATACTCTGCCTGTAGTTATATCACATAATTGAATAATAATCACAAGCTTATGACTGAAAGGATTTACTTTATTTAATACCATACTATATATTATTTGGCTTCTGTTTAAGTTATTTTATTGAACAATTTCTACGATACAGACATTTTAATTTAGCAGCAATTAAATAGGCATTGCTTTTAAAATGTGTGAGAACACATTATGTAGTTTCACATTAAAAAATCTCCATTAACCATCCCATTTTATATAAAGCCTTTTTCAATTTAAGGTGATGGAAAACCTGAGTTTATCCTTGCAGCTACAGTCTGCACGATATCGCGCTTTGGTGAAGCAGACCATGTGTAATTGAACTGAACTATACATTAACTATGAGATGGTAAACAAAATAAGTTTTTCTTTCAGAGAAAATATTATTAGATGATCTTCGTTCATATGCAGATCCTATTTTTACTCCTTTTACATTTGAGATTAACATGTAAATTGTATCTGATATAATATACTGTAGTTGGGTTACATTAAAACACATCTCCAGTGTATGCACTGTGTCCAGACAGAGATACAATGTCACCTTCTCAGTGTAAAATACAAATCATATTCTACTAATGTGAATGCTTCATGCAGACAGAAGATATATTTGCGTATACACTTTTGTTCAATGTGGTTGCTGTCTTTTTCTGACCACTGCTAATGCTTTCTGAGTTATGCAGTCATAAGTGCTTTTACACCTGGATTAATGTTGCTAAGAGCTGTCAGATCACCACATGTTAATGCCAGGCAGCCCTTACACTATTAGATAAAATGTAAAAAACAGAACAGATTGGCAGAAATTTATTAACGGTGTGTTCTTACCAAGTTCAAGCGCTTTAGTTAAGGATTATGGGGCCATAGTTTCCAAAATGGCTAAAATTGCCAACAAAGGACACTGTATCCAGTTTTGCACTTAAATGACAAACACCTCACAGAATGCAAATGTTACGACAGGATTTCATAAATGGGATTCGTAATACTCTATTCATGAAAGATGGTTAGGATGGCAGTACAATACTAAGTGCATTCATCTATACGTGGGACAGTTTAGAGTCAGCAGGATGACTGACAGCATTTCTTAGTTTTGGGAAAAATGTTGTACACTTGGATTGGTGCCATATTTAATATGTTCCAAAACATGGTCATTAAAGCATTGCTTTTTTATAACAAAGAGAGTATAAAGTTACAAGTATCTTTTACTTTGGTTTGTCTTATGCAATTAACCTAACAAATGTAATATTTCAAAATATATTGAATGAAAATAAGTAATATGTTTTTATAAATTCTTGTCCATGAAAATGGCACTTTAAAAATTGTTCTTCTACAATTCTTTCTTTTGTTTTTCACTATACTGTATTACAAATATTTTTGTAACAAAAGTGTATCACTTGCCCTTAAAGACTTTTAACACTTGCATTATTTAAGACTTAAGCTTATCTAAATGGTTAAATTAAAATAGAAAAATCTCTATTCTAGAATTTTTAAAAACATAGTTAACTGAAAGATGTTGTAATATGTCGTGTAAATTTAAAACTACATGCCAATGACTTTAATATGTGTTCACACATCACATTTTTTTATAAAGGCAGAGGAAGAATTTTTCTTACTGAATAATTAAAGTAAGGAATTAAATGCAAAATCTAATTTTGGCATGAACTCTGTATTTATTGCATATGCCAGTCATTTTTTCAATAAAAGTAGCAATAAAATATTAAAGTAGCAAAAAGTAACAATAAAAATATTCACTTATTGAACAGTATTTAATTGAACATAATCCTTGTGCTTTAGTCATTTTTATTTGTTTTACTTGTGTTATTTGTTGCCTTATCAGTTTTGAAATACTAATTGATTGATTTTGAAAATGATAATTGAAATGGTGAATATGAAAGGGTTGTTCCCAAAATCTATAGGTGTTACAAATAAGGGGCCATTTAAGTAGCTCTTTCCTGTTAGTGTGCTGTTTCCCTAGGATAATGGACAGGAAATGTTCAAATGGAGTCACTTCTTTGTTACCACCCTATTGATAACACCATACAGTAGCTCACTCACTCAGCTCACTTTACCTTCTCCTACCTCCTTCTAATTCATTCCTTGCTTTTCGGTGGCTTAGCCTGTTGATCTCAACCTCAGTTTCTGGAGGTTTGCAATGGCTTCAGGATTTTGCTACAACTATCTTTATAATTGGAAACCAGTTCTTGCTGCTGATGATACAGTATATGCTCATTTTAATTTAATGGTTTGTCAGTTCAAAGTTTTTTCCATAAGGAGTGTTAATTAACTAATAACTAAGAAAGTGGTTGGAATGAAAACCTGCAGCCATTGTGCTCCTCCAGCCACTGAGTATGATACTTCTAGTTTCGTCTGTATACTTCTAAATAGGCACAAGACCATAATACACCATAATTTTTGAAATCTGGTTGGGACCTTGTTTTTATAGAAGTCTTATTGGGGACAAGGTAGAAATCCTCTGCAAGACAAATGGCCATTATGTCCTGTGTGTGGATAAGGCTTTCTTTCAATCATTATGAAAGAATGTAGATTACAGTACATGTTTAACTCATTTACTGAAATGAGACATCTTGGTGACTTCTAGAAAGAACAACTTTCACTCTGGAAATTTAACATGGTGTTTTAAATAGCCTGTCATTAACAATTATTGCCCCATACAATATAAAATGGGATTGGCTCCAGCAGACCCCCGTGACCCTGTGTTTGGATTCAGTGGGTTGGAAAATGGATGAATGGATACAATATAAAAACTGTAAATATTTCTTGACATAAAAGCTGAAATTAAATAATTTCAGACTCTTTTCATTTTTAGTTATATCTTTTGTCCAGTTATATATAGGTGGAAAAGAAAGCAATGGTTTTTACTAAAAATGTAAACCACTTAATCCAGATTCAAGGTCATGGATAGTCAAAATCCATCCAATGCAGAAGTGACTCAGAGACAGGGATACCAGTCCATTACAAGGCACATCTATGCAGACATCCAATGACACTTGTACTGGGCTGATGTAGGGTCACTAATAAATATCTTTAGGATCTCCAGAATGTCTGTATATAGTGTACAGTGATCCCTCGCTATATCGCGCTTCGCCTTTCGCGGCTTCACTCCATCGTGGATTTTATATGTAAGCATATTTAAATATATATTGCAGATTTTTTGTTGGTTCGCGGATTTCTGCGGACAATGGGTCTTTTAATTTCTGGTACATGCTTCCTCAGTTGGTTTGCCCAGTTGATTTCATACAAGGGACGCTATTGGCAGATGGCTGAGAAGCTAGATTGCTTACTTTTCTCTCTCTCTTGCGCTGACTTTCTCTGATCCTGACGTATGGGGATTGAGCAGGGGGGCTGTTCGCACACCTAGACGATAAGGACGCTCGTCTAAAAATGCTGAAAGATTATCTTCACGTTGCTACCTTTTGTGCAGCTGCTTCCTGAAACGACATGCTGCACGGTGCTTCGCATACTTAAAAGCTCGAAGGGCACGTATTGATTTTTGACTGAAAAACAAACTCTGTCTCTCTCTATCTCTCTCTCTCTCTCTTTTTGTCTGCTCCTGACGGAGGGGGTGTGAGCTGCCGCCTTCAACAGCTTTGTGCCGCGGTGCTTCGCATACTTAAAAGCCAAACAGCCCTATTGATTTGTTTGCTAGAGATTGTTTTCTCTATCTATGTGACATTCTGTGCTCCTGACACACACTCCTTTGAAGAGGAAGATATGTTTGCATTCTTTTAATTGTGAGACAGAACTGTCATCTCTGTCTTGTCATGGAGCACAGTTTAAACTTTTGAAAAAGAGACAAATGTTTGTTTGCAGTGTTTGAATAACGTTCCTGTCTCTCTACAACCTCCTGTGTTTCTGCGCAAATCTGTGACCCAAGCATGACAATATAAAAATAACCATATAAACATATGGTTTCTACTTCGCGGATTTTCTTATTTCGCAGGTGGCTCTGGAACGCAACCCCCGCGATGGAGGAGGGATTACTGTATATAGATAGTGACTAGTCCAAGACTTGAACAAACTATCCTGGAGAATTGAGGCAGCACTGCTAATCGTTGGACCACAATGCAGCCCACTATAAGAAACTTTATTTTGCTTTTTTTAATCCATGAAGTGTCTTTTTTCTTTTTATCCTGTTTTATAGACCATAGTAACTTAAAGTGATTTATAATGAGGCATGCAGGCTGCTGGGTATTAGACCTAGAAAGGATCTTGGGCAGAATTTTTCTGTTTCAAGCAGTTACACCACAGCTGATTGTTGTTTTTGGATATTATGAAGATCATAATTTCACTGAACTCTCAGACAATACAAACTACTACTATTCCTCATCATCAATATTGTGAAATTCCACTTGCATAAAGTCATCAATGAGGACATTTTTTTTTAACTTTTTTCAAATATATGCTTTTCTTTCAGAATTTTATCCTCCTTTTAGTAGATGTTGCCAGTCTTGGAGTGAACATGTTAACCTCTGTGCATGCAAGTGAGTAATTCTAATGCAAATCAGGTAACATTACATCAAGGAATTCAGCCTGTTAAGTTTTATTTGCTGCTTGGCAGTTAGAAAATAAAAATTTAATGGACATCTGGTTAGCAACAACATATTAATTGCTTGTACAGTCATGTTCTCCCTTCCAGAAAAAAATGTATTTTTTTCATCTTTAAATAACATTCTGAAATGTGCAACTGGTGAGACAATTTGATATTTTCAGATTGGTTCTTAAGATTAAACAAATTACAGAATTGTTCAGATTTCTTGAGTATTCAGTTAAAATGCCAAGAAAAAGCAGAAGTTTAAATTATGGACTTAGTTAGTTTGTGGGAGTGAATAGTGGCATCATTCAGGCTTGTGATGCAAAAAATTTTCCCTGAACATACTCTCATCTGGTTATATTTTGAAAATACATCTGAAATTAAATTGGACAAAATCATTAATCTTTGTAAATTCCACAAGGTTAAAGAATTGTATTTGGATGTTGAATTAAAGAAATACAGTAACAGTAAGAATTCTAGAAGGAAACAATTTTCAAATTATTGAAGTAATGTTAGCGCTCGCTGAGAACAAAGGCTGAATAGGCTGCTTGTGGGCATCACTTGTTCATACTGCTGTGTGGAAACTACACAACCATCTAGGCCTCTATGCTACTATTTCTTATAATACATATTTATATTGTCATGGGATATCATAAATTGCACTTGGAGGGTGGTTTACCAGATGCAGAGGAGACACATTTCCACAGCAGATGTCCTTGGTTGTGTTCTGTGGTCTTATCCTAGATGGGAATAGTACCATTCAGCCCATTCATAACACCTTTTAATGAATTAAGAACTGCTCAGTAAGAATGCTATGGGAGCCTTTCAGGGGAGCAAGCTATTCAACCAATACTAAAGGTGACCCAGAAAGAAAGGATCAAGACTCTACTTTTATAAAGAGAAGTGAGAACATCTGTCAGACACTCTATTTTCAGATATTACCACAGACATGGAAGCACATGTCATTCACCCCATCAGCTCTGGCTTTTCTGTGGGAAAAGTCAAATTGCTGAACTACAGTGTGCATGGCACACCTCACTGTAAAGAATAACTGGCAGCATTAAAGAAGGTTAGAGTGCAGATGTGGATGAGCCAACATGAGAAAGAGCATTGACAAATAAGTAAAACAAAAATTGCTATCATGTATTTATTAAATACACAAATTAAGAAATAGACAATGGTATCCAGAAAGGCACAATACAAAACTGTAACACAGCACAACAATTTTTTGGAAAGTCTTGCTTCCTGAAAAGTTTTTGGTGATTGTGACAGGTACCTACTGGGTATGCACAAATATAGTTTTGGTTTTACTGCATCACGTAGGAACTCTGAGAAATAGACATTTATATGTTTACTGACAATAATGTATTTAGTCACGTTTATGTTTCGCATAAGCTATTAAATTCAACACAATTAAAAGTGTTTTGCTCCTGATTTTCTTTTGTATTCAATGTCTGGTGCATCACATTGCAGTGACCAACAGTAGTCAGCAAGCATTGACGGATTCCAGTTGCCCTGGTATCGTTTCTCCATCGTAGCAATGTCCTGGTGAAACCTTTCACTGTGTTCATCACTGACAGCACCGAGATTTGCGGGGAATAAGTCCAAGTGTGAGTGGAGGAAATGAATCTTGAGTGACATGTTGCACTTCATTGTCTTATATGCTTTGAGAAGTTTGTCTACCAGCTGAATGTAGTTTGGGGCTCTGTAATTGCCCAGAAAATTGTCAACAACATCTCTGAAGGCTTTCCAGGCAATTTTTTCCGGCCCAACTAACAGATCTTCAAACCGCTTGTCACTCATAATATGTCTGATCTGGGGGCTAACAAAAATTCCCTCTTTGATCTTGGTGTCAGTTATTCTTGGGAACATCTGTCTTAAATAACAGCAACCTTCGCCTACCTTGTTCAGTGCTTTCACGAAATTCTTCATGAGTCCTAGTTTTATGTGAAGAGGAGGCAAAAATATCTTTGCCGGGTCGACAAGCGATTCATGTGCCACATTTTTCTGTCCTGGAACTAACTTTTTACGGAGTGGCCAGTTCTGTTGAGAATAGTGCAACTCTTTGGCACGGCTGTCCATTCACAGATGAAACAACAGTACTTTGTATAGCCGAGCTGCAGTCCTAGTAACAGAGCAACGACTTTAAGATCTCCACAGATATTCCAGTTGTACCTGCTATACTGGACGTGCTTCAGCAACAGTTCCATATTCTCATACGTTTCTTTCATGTGTGCTGCATAGCCAACAGGTACTGAAGGATAAACGTTGCCATTGTGTAACAGAACAGCTTTCAGGCTTAACATTGACGAATCAATGAAAAGACGCCACTCTTCCAGGTTGTGATCACAACCCAAGGCTGAGAACAAACCTTCAATGTCACAACAGAAACAGAGACTGTTGACTTGTGCAAAAAATTTGGTTATATCATGATGTCGGCCTCGAAACACAGAAATGTTCGTACCTGGTGACAGCAAACACCATTCCTGCAGTCTCGAACCCAGCAGCTCGGCTTTTGCTTTTGACAGACCCAAATCTCTGACCAAATCGTTCAATTCGGACTGTGTTATCAGATGTAGATCACCTGATGAGCACAGTTCAAAATCCGGGTCAATGTCACTGTCAGGACCTTGCATTACAGTTTCTTCATCTGGTTTGTCTAAGGTCCAATCCTCTGGTGGTCTTGGAATTGGAAGACCGTCGTCATGTGGCATGGGTCTCATTGCTGAAGGCAGATTAGGATATTCAATTGACTTCTTATTTTTGGCAGAGAAACCAGTCACATTAGACAAACAGAAGTAACAGTCTGCCACATGGTCTTTCTGTTCTCGCCATGTCATCAGAACAGCAAACGGCATCGTCTTTCGAGTGCATCTGACCCGGGCTCTCAGACTGACAGCACATGTCGCACAGCAAATGTGAGGCACCCATTCCTTGTTTTGATCACCAGTTTTGCAGCCAAAATACAGATGATAAACTTTCTTCACAAGAACAGTCATCCAAAGTCTCTGAGGCGCAAGTGTATATTCGCCACAGATATAGCAGAATGTATGGCGGTTCTTAAGACATTGACGAGACATATCACCCGATATCAAAATGTCTATAGCATCAAGCTTACTTACTGTTATATTGCTACAGATACTATACTTTACTATGCTGATACTATACATACACACTGACTCTCTATATTAACCAAATGAGCAGGATCGTTGTATGCAAGCCACCTTTATAGCATGCTGAGACAGCGTCAAGCTCGTTCTGACCTGCCCAGGCATGCCCAGGATGTCAGCTTCCATTGAACAGCTTCCAACCTGGCCTGATTCCATTCCTGGACATGCCCAGGCTGCACAAACTGTTGTTGATAAGTCACTTACAGAAGCGAAAATGTTTGGATATAAATATAAGAAAAAATCATGATAAAACTGAAGATTTCTCTGAAATGGTATGTGATGGGTAAATTTTGATGTGATATTCGTGATCAGTACCCAAAAATCTATAAGAAACACCCAACAGTGTTCAACAAGCAAAAACTTTGTTGTGCAGTGTAATTAAAATACAGGTAAAACACGCAGAAATCAAAAAACGCGAGATCTGCAAAAATACCTGAATGGAGCTTAACAAGTGATTTTTGCAGTGTGTGAAAGCACAATGCTCAAGCAAGTTGTGTTGACCCAACTCTTTCTTTAATTCACCTTCCCTGCTGCCCGATTACTATCGCATAACAACAGATGCCAAGGGCAAAACAAAAGAAGTCACTAGTAGCAGAGTTCCCCACCACATCCTGACAACCCAGTAACAACATTCGTTGTTTGGCCATTTAACTAGGAAATCAATTAATGGGTTTAATGAGATTCTGGTTGCCACCACAAGGCACTATGATCTGGTTACCACCCTGCCTCTTCTGCTAGATAGGAATACCATCAGTTCCAGTTTGTAAAAGAGGTGGGGGAACACATCATGTAGATGGTAAGCCTTATACATGCAAGCATTCCCTAGGAAAAATAGCAACAAGCAGAGGTGCCAGAAAAGGAGACAGAGAGATCTGAAACGGTCACTTCCCAACTCCAGAACCCTGAAGTTCTTTGCTTATTCCTTTCCTTTGTGTTGTGGAGGGTATCTATACAGTATATATAACTATACAGTAATTTGGATATACTGGTAGCACCTACAGTTACTTAGTTTCTTCCGTACATTTTAAAATACATTTAGCTTCTTTATATTGAATTTTTGGCAGTGATTAGCTTTGCTTCCTCATAGATGCAGGAAACTGAGATTGAATCACAGCCAAGTCACTCTTTCTGTGCAGCTTACACCCTTCATATCTGTGTAAAATTTATCTGGTTGTTCCAGTTTCCTCTAATATCCCAAACACATGCAGGTCACGTTGATTGATGTCTGAAAATTGTCCATTGTGTGACTGAGTGTGGATCTGAAGATGTGTGAATACACCCTGTGATACACTTGTACTACTTCCAGATATCCAGTGCTGGTTGAATAAACTCTAGCTCCCATTGACTTTTAATTGGACCAAATAGATTTAGAAGATTCACAAATTTTGATTAAGTGCAATTTCAAGCTTTTTGTAAGGTTTGGTGATTCTACATGGAGTTGAGCTCAGCTTTGGAACACTGTACCTTTGGTCCTATGAATAATGAAGTTGGGTACTGTATACGTGGAGAGTTAGAGAAAGAATGAACTGGGAGGTTAATAAATAAAATAGTCAAGTCCAAAAGCTAAGTAAGATCATATCAGGAAAGAAAACAAAGTGACAAAATTCAGAAGTCAAAAAGGCTGGAGCAGTACCTATAGTAACAAGAAGTGGTCCCTAACAGAATAATAAAAGCTATTCTTGAAATTATCCAAAAGCCTGGTGTCACAAAAGCAGACCACAGACATCAAAAGGTTTGGGGAAGCCATGCATATATTGTGCCTTGGCTAAATGGGTTGAATTGGTTGTGATGTTTGCAGGTTTGAGTCCACAACAGAACTGATTGTAAAATGAAAAGATGGTGGCTTTAAAGCCGAGACAGGAAGTGACGGGACTAGAAGTGGCCCCATCATTGATGCCGGAAGTAATGTCTTCGAGACAGGAAGTGACATCATCACTGGCGTCAGGACCGAGCGAGATTTCCTGTGGATGGTCTGCAGAAGATTGAGAAAGAGAGTTAGTGTAGCTTACCACCCCCTGGCCTGGTGTGGTAGTACTATTCTTAAGGCCTTTCAGCTGTGTCCCAATCACACATGTGTGACACTGGATACATAGCTTAGTGTAATAGTATCTTAAATACTGAACATATGATGATGTCACACATCACAACAACAGAGATCATCTGGTAACAATTAGCATTATCAATGTATACAACATAACTGAAATCTGACCTAAGATGGTGGTGCAATTATGTCACTATGATAATGATAAAATAATAAACAATGTGAAAAAACAGAAAAAAATGAAAAATTCACATGCCAAAATGATCAAACATGATAAAGAACACATAATAATAATAATCATGACAAAATCAGCATAGGAATTCACATACAGTTAACATATAGCAATCTGTCAATTATTTTCTGAATGTGCTTTTTCATTAAACTCTGAGAAATAGACATTTATATGTTTACTGACAAAAATGTATTTAGTCACGTTTATGTTTCGCATAAGCTATTAAATTCAACACAATTAAAAGTGTTTTGCTCCTGATTTTCTTTTGTATTCAATGTCTGGTGCATCACATTGCAGTGTCCAGCAGTAGTCAGCAAGCATTGACGGATTCCAGTTGCCCTGGTATCGTTTCTCCATCGTAGCAATGTCCTGGTGAAACCTTTCACTGTGTTCATCACTGATAGCACCGAGATTTGCGGGGAATAAGTCCAAATGTGAGTGGAGGAAATGAATCTTGAGTGACATGCTGCACTTCATTGTCTTGTATGCTTTGAGAAGTTTGTCTACCAGCTGAATGTAGTTTGGGGCTCTGTAATTGCCCAGAAAATTGTCAACATGATAAACCATGCTAATTCCTAGAAGCATAAGATAGGAACTTACTTGGGGACCCCACTTAAGTCAATTCTTAAACCCCCATTTACTTAAAATGAACATCAAAGGAATCCAGGAATGAACTCTAGTGAACTTCACACAGTCAGGATGCAAGGAATCACACCCAAGGCCTAGATACGATGAGACAGCAGTGCTAACCCTTTATGCCACCATACTGCATTACACTGATGCAGGAGCTGTCATTTGATTTGATGTTACAGTAAGATTACGTTCATGTCAAATAAAGATGTATGTGTTGTATATAATTATTATAATTGATATTCATACTGTTTGTAGTCAAATAAGGTCTGTTTTACGTATGTGAGTACCCCATCAATATAAAAAAGAAAAAATAGCCCTAATAACGATAAGCAGATGCTCAAAGCTTTCTGTAGTCTTTTTCTTTAAAGAAGATGCAACAAAACAGCTGCACAATGTCTGTAGTCCTTATTAAATATGGCTTTTTGTGCAAATGTTTTAAGGAGATACATTCAGTACAGTGTCACAAGAATGAATTCATTTTACCCACAGAATGCTGGAAGGCATGTTTTTCAGCCCAGTGAAGCAATGCTTAGTGGCTTTCATGATGTGACAAAGCATGTGTGTCAGTATTATTTATCAGCAGCTGTAGAAATTAAGAAGACAGCGCTTAACCAAAATCAGCTGGCATTAGATGACACTGACTTGGAGTATCCCAGCAGAGCTGCCTAGAAAGAACATTGACATACTTATCTAATTACTTTGATGTGAATTATGTGTGCTGAAATATAGATAAGATGTACTTAGAGGTATACACAAATTGTATTTTTTTAAAGATTAACATTATTTATTGGGACTAAGAGGTATGTTTTTGAAGAAGTTAATTAGTTTCAAGCTCTGCTTCAAAAGAGGGATATTTAGACCATATGGTTGACTGCTTCTATTGGGGTATCAAGTGATAAAATGAATCATAATAGAATATGTGAAGCTTATTAGAGGTTATAGTGGAAGTATGGGGTAATGTAAAAATCTGCATGTGCCAATTTTGTGAAAAAGTTGTAAATTTAGGGCTGATTAATTCTGATTTACAACAACTTTGCTTAACTAAAAAGAGGTAAAAGAGTTAACTATACTAAGGATAACTGTGTACCGTTACCAAGTTTGGAATGAAGCACATATATCCATTTAGTGTAAATAATGTTCTTTTTAGTTTGCTGATTTGTTTATGAAAGGCGACCTATAAAAACAAATAATCTGAGCATATTCTAGTGAACTACACTGATGAGGTCCTGAGATGTCCATTGTTGGTTCCTGCCTTGTGACCCGTGCTGGTTGAATACTCTGTAGCTCCTTGTGATACTGAACTTGAACTTGATTAATCTAAGATAAGAATATTATATTATCCAATGGTGCGCTAGGCTTTTTTTCACTAAAAAACTTTGAACAAAACTACATTGACTTTGTTATTGGAAGTTTGTGCTAGTGTGAGGCATTTCGTTAATATAGTTTATTAAAAGTTGGTATTATTATTAATATTATTCAAAGAGAAAAAGAATCATAATTTGAGTAATGAAGGTGACAGGGAAAAGAAACCTCAAACAATGAACCTGTCCAGTCTTTCATCAAAAGCAATGCCAACCAAAAATTGAAGGAAAAGTCTTCAACAATAATTAATAATGACAATAATACATTTCTTTTGCTGTTTCCCCAAACTTGGATGACCGAGAAGTGCACAGTGCTGCCATTTATCCCATTGTGGTAATAATGTTAATGAAGCACACCTCCGAGTACAGATGAATAACAACATCGTAACAACAACTGCTGAAATGGGCAACACAATTGAAAACCAAGATGATGTTGGAAAAAGATGCCACAAATTCATAACTTTCTGAAAACAACACTCCAGTGAGAAAACAATAAGAGGATTGAATTCTATGGTAAAAAAAATCTCAGTGCATAACATGAAGAGCAAAAAGGTTCAAAATAACATATAAAAAGTTAATAATGAAAATCAATCGTAACAGTTACTAAGTGTAGTGCTTTTCATGTGGAGCACATTTCCAGATGTCATCAACTATTTCTTTCAGATTTGCAGCCCTAAGCTGCTCTCGGTCCCTGTTTTATTTCAGTTATGAGTTAATAGCCCAAAATTAGAGAAAGAAAATTGTGGATATTTTAGCACCTCTTGTTCACCTTTGCAGTTGCTTTGTGGCTCGAGTTTTCCTTCCTGTTCAGTATCATGATGCAAAAAAATTCCAACTTAAAGCAGCTCCTCCAATACTAATGAGTTGTCTGCATAACAGACCTAACTGACCTGACTTGGCAGGACAATTGATCACCTTTAGGTTGCATATGTTATCTATTAAAAAAATGGAAACATTTTTAGCATATGCGAAGGACAGTTGACTTATGCCAGTGAAGAATAAATATAATGATCTTGTCATTTTTCTCATCTGTTCACCTCATCAGTGAAAAAACATTTCTTCCAATCCAAGAAGGATGTTCAGAGTAGGTACAGTATGTTCAATGTAGTTTGTGTTCTTTGTTGCAGCTGGTAGGAACATTTTCAGATGTTTCAAACCATTTACTCTTTATATCTACATCTGTATGCTGGTTACTTGTCCTTCTGAGTTAAACCAAGTGAGGTCACGAGTGAAACCCATTTAAATTTCTAAATATTCTAATTTTAAATGATCACATGCATTTCATTATCTCAACAATGTACTCCAAACTGTAAGCAGTGTTATATTTTTAATATTCTTTTACTAAGCTGCAGATCCATCACTTATTGAATTTGCTTAAGGTAGTTCAGTGTTTTGGGTCCTCGCAGAGCAATGAGTGTCAGATATTAGTCAGCTGTGGATGTCAGTCAGTTGCATGGCACACTCACACACATACTCGTGTTCATACGGTATACGTTTACAGTTACAGTTACTTTAACACATGCATGCTTGAAATGTGAGAGGAACTCGGAATACTTAGTGGAAAGCCCACATAGACATCCAAACCCGTAACTTTGGAGCAGTGAGGTAGCAACACTAAATACTTTGTCACTGTGCCATACTAAGTTGATAGTAACACGGACCATAACACTCTCAGACTTGGTTAATCCAACTTAGCATTACAGATGGCCTGTGCGTATCCAGGCAGCACTAGGTGAATGATTGGGAAAAAAGCGCAGAAATAGCACCAGTCTAGAGCAAGGCCTACTCACACCAACACTAGGACCAGTTTACCTAACTGGCTCATTTTTGGGAAGGTGTTAAGAAGAAAATGAGACTTTTGGTAGAGTATTTCTAAAAAGATATCTCTGGGCACTTCTAAAAAGTTATCTCAGGGTACTTTTAGACAGCTGGGGCTTTTAATATCCACACTGTTTAGAATTACTCAGAGGAATACCCATGCAGACATTTGGAGTTATGAAAGCTTAACATGGACAGCAACGGGACATGGGATGTGAACCTACAACACTGATCAGTAAATCAGCAGCACTACCTATCAAAACAAAAGTAGTTGATCAAAATCTGCAATTGGCTAAAATGTGGTGTTGCTAGGGTTTGTTCATGTTACTCTATGTATGTTCTTACTTCAAAGGGACATTTTTTTCTTGGTCAAATGATTTTGTGAGGCTTAAACAACAAAATATTGTCCACTACATCTTTTGGTATTCCTGGCTCCAAATTAGAAGAAGCCATCAAAAAAATCTTCATCCAATTAACAAGAGAACCATTATAATGTATAATCTTTCTTTACTCCATGCTTGAATTCTCCTGCTAGTGTTTTCCCATACAAAAAAAACAAAGCACAAGAGAGTGGAAAAAATGAGTTGTGGTATCAGGAGAACCTCTATTTAATATGGAGGAAGAAATGACAAGTTCTAGGAAAGTGTTTCACAACCTTTTTGGTGTGGAGACCCACTTATTTCCATGTACTGTATGTGTCTTCGTGATCCACCAACATGGTATCCACTAGATATAGATAGATAGATAGATAGATAGATAGATAGATAGATAGATAGATAGATAGATAGATAGATAGATAGATAGATAGATAGATAGATAGATAGATAGATAGATAGATAGATAGATAGATAGATAGATAGATAGATAGATAGATAGATAGATAGATAGATAGATAGATAGATAGATACTTTATTAATCCCAAGGGGAAATTCACATACTCCAGCAGCACCTTACTGATACAAAAACAATATTATATTAAAGATTGATAATAATGCAGGTAAAAACAGACAATAACTTTATATAATGTTAACGTTTACCCCCCCTGGTGGAATTGAAGAATCGCATAGTTTGGGGAAGGAACGATCCCCTCAGTCTGTCAGTGGAGCAGGACAGTGACAGCAGTCTGTCGCTGAAGCTGCTCCTCTGTCTGGAGATGACACTGTTTAGTGGATGCAGTGGATTTTCCATAATTGATAGGAGCCTGCTGAGCACCCGTCGCTCTGCCACAGATGTCAAACTGTCTAGCTCCATGCCAACAATAGAGCCTGCCTTCCTCACCAGTTTGTCCAGGCGTGAGGCATCTTTCTTCTTAATGCTGCCTCCCCAGCACACCACCGCATAGAAGAGGGCGCTCACCACAACTGTCTGATAGAACATCTGCAGTATCTTATTGCAGATGTTGAAGGATGCCAGCCTTCTAAGGAAATATAACCGGCTCTGTCCTTTCTTACACAGAGAATCAGTATTGGCAGTCCAGTCTAATTTATCATCCAGCTGCACTCCCAGGTATTTATAGGTCTACACCATCTGCACACAGTCACCTCTGATGATCACGGGGTCCATGAGGGGTCTGGGCCTCCTAAAATCCACCACCAGCTCCTTGGTTTTGCTGGTGTTCAGGTGTAGGTGGTTTGAGTCGCACCATTTAACAAAGTCATTGATTAGGTCCCTATACTCCTCCTTCTGCCCACTCCTGATGCAGCCCACGATAGCAGTGTCATCAGCGAACTTTTGCATGTGGCAGGACTCCGAGTTGTGTTGCAAGTCCGATGTATATAGGCTGAACAGGATCGGAGAAAGTACAGTCCCTTGTGGTGCTCCTGTGTTGCTGACCACAATGTCAGACGTGCAGTTACCTTTACCGTGTCCCTTTAGTAAATAATCATCAGCAGAGTGGCGACCCACTATCATTATTATCAACAGCAATGCTCAACCCACAGGCAGCAGCCCATGACCCAAATGTGAGTTGCAACCTACTGATTGAGAAGCCCCATTCAAAGCTGTTCCAGGACACTGCCACCATTGCCAATTGCACAAGCTTTGTAACAAGCTCTGCCAGTACTTTTCATCCATGTAATTGTGATCCAGCAGGGAGTCTTTTAATGGTTTCTGAGGATGGAGTTGGAGTGGACTGAGAAGTATATGGTGATGGATGAGAATCATAGATCTTTTTCCATGTTGGTGCCTGGGCTCTAATGGAAACAAAGAGATATGCAATTCCTTCAGGTTCAGAAACCCTCTTCCCAGATTCCATTCACTTAATTTCATTTCCCTCATTGACACTCCCATTCATATACAGTAGAAGTAAAAAACAATACTGAATTATGGTTATTCCAGTTTTCCTCACATATCCTCAAAGATGTGCAGGTTAGTTAGACTGGTGATTCCAATTTAGACCCATTATGTTTGTGGATGAAATGGATTGGCACCCTGCTCATGGTTGTTTCCCAACTTGTACCCAGCACTCCTGGGACTGATTATGTCTTGGAATAAGATGGTTTGAGAATGACTGGCTGACTGACCATAGCCTAGAGCATAACTAGACCATTTTGGGTCGTGTGTTGTCATATTTTGGGTGGCGTAGAGTTGTGATTGAAATTATAATTAATGGGAAAGAGTCTGGTACAGCTTGCGGAGTGTCTTGCAGTGGGTTGCAGCAAGTAGTTTAAGCAAACATCAGACTGTCAGCAGTGGTTCTAAAAGTGGAACAACCCAACCTGAGATGATTGTTTATTCGCGAAACTCCAAGGGCATGGGCATAATTGTTGCCGTTGATTCTTAAGGGGGGGACTGCCACCACACCGAGGATGACAGTCATCAGCGATTTTCCATGAGACCCCAGGGATGATTCTGGGTCTCTAAAAGACAAAAAAGATAAAAATTGGGTTGTGAAAAAAAAAAAGTTTAAGAACAACTGGTTTAGAGAGTAACAAGGAATCAGTAAAAATGTGTCATACAGTTAAGGCAGCCAGCCCAAGGCTTATAGAAATGTTTTTCTATGCTCAAATTTTTTTACAAGTTCTTTTAAGATTAGTTTCTTCATAACCCTATTTGGAGTTTTAGTCTACATAGTGCAAAAGCACCATTGTAAGACCCAGTTGGAAAATGGAATGCACATATTACTTTATAACACCACCAAAGTCTCTTTTTGTTAGTGTGATGATTTCCCTTTGGGTACACACCATAAGAACAGGTTAATTAATGACAAGAATATTTTTTTTATATGCATGTGATGACTTTTTTTCCCAAATTGATTAACAAAATGCAGCTCCATTGGTGTATTTACAGCATACAGAAAGGCAGAGCCCAGTAAGAAAATCCAGGATTCCACCTCCTCTGATAATTACTATGCCGCAACCCGGCTTTCATCCTTCACAAACCTATGACTTTGTCTACTCCCCAAACACCATAACACAATACATATTTCATGCCAAACTAAAATGAGAAAAGGCCGCTATTTGCTGATATTTGGCTAGACTTTGCTTTTTTGTTGAGGTCTGATTCCTCTTTGAACCCTGTGCAAATACGTCTCTTTGGCACTAATAGGTTTTAGCATGATAATCACAGTACTTGTTTTTGCAAGAGGCACTTAATCACTTGCCTCTGCTTTAAGGACTGTATAAATGACCATGTTGAACTTTTAAACCTGCAGTGTGATCTGAATGAATCTGATAAGAATGAGATGTTTTTCATTAGCTACAGTTTAATCTTAACTTGAAACAGGATGTTTTTTCAAAATCTGTTTTGTTTATGCTGGATTACTTGTTTCAGTGAACATTTTCCATGCTTAGCTGCTTTGAAAGTAAAAATGTTTTCTTCATTTATCCATTTTGGTTTTTAGCACACAATAGGAATCTGTCACTTATAATTGCAACTTGCCCAGTGTTTAGAACTAACTTCTCTCCTTATTACAACTGCAGGACATTTGGCCCTCTGTAGCCTGAGTAGACACTCATAGCACACAGAAAATGAGTGAATAATCCAAACGTGTCAGCAGTTGGGCACACATGGCATATAAGACAGAAGTGTAATGTGAGACTTCTTAGTGCTATGACAGAATTTATTTGAAAAACATAACATTGTTGCCTTTTGTTTTATAAATAATTACGAGATACAGAAGGTTATATACAGTGTATGCAGGGGTGTAACAATGGAACAGTGGTTGGCTCCAGAGATTGGATTAAAATTCTGTCTGTGTGGAGTTCACACATTTCTGCATGGGTATTTCTTTGGGTTCTCTAGTTTTCCCTCCACATCCCAAAAACATATATATATATATATATATATATATATATATATATGGAAGAGAAGGTCTGGACCTCCTCTCCACGTAATTTTTTGCTATATATTGCCTTTGGTTCTTGTAAGTCTAAGCATTATCCTCTGATGAAGACCCCTGGCAGGGGTTGAAAGCTCAGGAATAAAACCTACTTTATGATACGTGATTCATTTTTCTCCCTTTGTGGATCTCCAGCTGAAAATATATATACAGTATATATATATATATATATATATATATATATATATATATATATATATATATATATATATAAATATATATATATATATATATACAGTATATATATATCCACATATCTGTGGGCTCATATATATGTATATTTCATTTGTACTGTATATATATTTTTCCTTATGAAAACTAATTAGCTTACAGTGTCTATTTATTTTGCTGTTTTACATGTAATGACATAGCTGCACCAGCATTACAAAAAGAATTCAATTCTGAGTAATTAATTGCAACAGGCTAAACAGGTAGAGTGGGCCTCTCTTCATCTTTTTGCAGGGATAATGATAGTTAATGCCTACTCTTTTAACCAACAGTGCAGTTCATTTTACTGACTGGGATCAGACAGGCACAAATTATGAATGCAACTTTGCAATTAATTCATCCTCAGAAATTGCTGCAACATTATCTTTCATTAGGATAAGATAAGAAAGAGAACTTTTGAGGGTATAAATAAACCATATTATTCATGGATTCAGAAAGTGTTCAGACTCCTTCATTTACTGCACGCTCTATTGTGCTGTAGATATAATTCTAAATTGATACATTTGATATTTTTACCCAGCAGTCTACAGCCAGTAACCCATAAACACAAAGTGAATACATATTTTCAGAAAGGTTTGCAAATTTATTAAAAATCAAAAACTGAACTGAAAATTTCATATAAGTTTTTCAGAACCCTTGGTGTGGATGTGCAAATTTTGGTCAGGTGCATTTTGTTTGCTTTAATTCTCCTTAAGATGTGTCTAGAACTTGACTTTACTCCACCAGTGGCAAATTGAATTGGTAGGATATTGTTTAGACAGACATACTCCTGTACATATACTGTCCCACAATTCATACTGTATGTCAGGACAAAAGCAAAGTCATGAAGTCCGAGATACTCTTTGTAGGCCTCAGCAATCACATTGTGATGAGGCATAGATCAGGGCAAGGGTTTGAAATTATTTCTAAACCTTAGAGTTTTCCCAGAAGCAACGTGGCCTAAATATTTGTGAAATGGAAAATGTTTGGAATCACCAGAATTCTTCTTAGAGTTTACCGTTTGGCTAACCAGAGGAACTGGGCAAGAAGGGCCTTAGTCAGGGATGTGACGAAAAACAGAGAAGATGTCCTTGGTTGAGGTTAGACAATCTATTGGAAGGACAAATATCTGAGCTGCACTTCAATCAGGTGTTTATTGCAGAGTGGCTATTGGCTGCTTGTAGTTTGCCAAATGGCATTTAAAGGGCTCTTGAGAGCATGAGGATAAAGATTCTCTTCTCTGATAAGAGAAAAATTGATCTCTTTGGGCAGAACTCCATTCACTGTGTGGTACTGTGAGACACTGCGCATCACCTGTCTAATACCAGCACTATAGTTAAAAATGGTGGTAGCAGCATCGTGCTATAGGGGTGTTTCTCAGCTGCCGGGACAGGAAGACTTGTCAGAATTGAGGAAAGTAAAAATACAGCCAAATACAGAGAGTTCACTGCAGAAAGTGCATGTGACCTCAGACTGAAGTAGCGGTTTACCTTTCAGCATGATAATGTGGCTTCTGGACAAGTCTGTGACTTGCCTTGAGTGGCCCAGCTAAAGACCAAACTTAAATCCCTCAGAACATCTGGAGAGACCAAAGATGATAGTTTACAGATGCTTCCCATCCAATTCAATGGAGCTTGAGAGGATCTGTCAGGAACAATGGGATAAACTGCCTAAATCCAGGTGCGCAAAGCTTCGAGAACACTTACCCTGGAGACACATAGCTTCACTTGCTGCCAAAGGGGCTTCTATAAAGTAGTGAATTAAGGGTCAGAATACTCACATGAATTGAAGTTTTCAGTTTTTGAATTTTTAAAATTTGCAGACTTTTCTGAAAACACATTTTCATTTAACTTAATGGATCATAAAATGTAAATTGATGGGAGAAATGGCAAGCTTATCCATTTAAAATTAAATCTACAAAATAGTAAGATGTGCAGAACACAAAGGGGTCTAAGTACTTTCAGAATTCACTCTCTATATAAGTACAGTATGTACACTATCAGAATATGTGCTGTACAACAACTATAGATAGGGTGTTTTAGTGGCTAAAACAGTGGAGTTTAAATAAGAATTTGGATGTCAATCTTTATTTAAGGCCCACTTTGTGACCTTAAGCCTGCCTGTGCTCTATTTCTAAAAAAAAAAATATATGCAAACAATCGTAATAAATTTTGATCTTGTATGTCTCTTTGGCTAGAGGTATCAGCCAAATATGATAACACTGGCTTATAATTCATTATATAATGAATGGCAGACATATGAGTCCTGGACTAATATTTACCTGCTGTACTAAATTCACTAGAGCCTGTGCTCTGCTGTTTGTAAGTGTGAAATGTCTGCCATTAAAAAAAGGTATGTTACAAACTTCCCAGGCTACACCAAGTGGTACATCCATTTTATCTTTCACAAATCACCTCTACCTGCTATATTATATTTAAAATTTCTGGGGTACACCAAGTTGTGCCTCCATTTCTTCTTTTCCATATCACCATTACCTACAATATTATATGTTAAATGTCTGGCTGATGATAGATATGAAATAGTGAAAGTGAAATAAAATACACATCTATTTTGCTGAAATCATACAAACACAGTTGCGTATCTTAATTACTTTTCATTCTGCCTCAGATTGTTTATAAAAGGTATTGTGCCATACCAAGCTAAATTAGTTTATTATCATGGTGTGTCTCAGAGCACCCCCAACTGATCTCTGGGTCTGTTATCCACATCTTCCTTACCAGCCTGTTTTTATAGGTCAGAATGAAGGATTTTAACTGATGAGATGTTGGATGCAATGTGTTATTAATGTTATTATAGGGTTGATGCAATACTGTGTAATGTGTTACTAAAGAACGAAGGGATATGGTCGTAATGAGCCAAGGTAAATAGTCAGTAAAATGAACATAGGTAAAGGAATAAGTAAAAACCTATTAAAAATGTGACAAGAGTTATGAATAAAAAAGGCAAAGCCTTAAATAAAAATATCAGAATGTCATAAACATAGGATCCAAGTGACATTAGGAACAAAGGCTAAGTAATAAAGTAACTGAATTATGACTGAGTGAAAAGTGACTACTCAAGTAAAAAGCTAATTAGTTTAAATCAGCCTCAGTAGGTGGCTGCTGAATAATAGCCAATGTCACATCATGTCAAACAGAAGGTGTGATCAGATTTTAATAGAATATGGAAGGCGTAGCAAAAGACCTTTGTCACTGCTTAGTTTCTTTTTAATGGCAGGGTATGTTTGTCAAGCATTATTGAATACCAGTGCCAATGCCTCATGGATGCAGTGTACTAGGTTTGAATTCTGCATGGAGTTTGCACATTCTCCCTATGAGACATACAGGTTAAGTTCATTAGAGACTGTAAATTGGCCCTGCGTGAGTTAACATGTTCAATGGAACAAGGAATAGTGGTAATTAACTGCAAAGTTCTTTCGGTTTGGAGTAACTAAAAGCACAGTCAAGAACATCAGCAATCAGTATGCTGACACTTTAATACTACACCTTCACCAAAATAGACCTACAGTAAAATTAAATACAAGACCTAAAAGTCAAATCCAAGTTTTTCTTTTTTCCTGATTGTTTTTTTTCTTGATGTTGTTTGAATACTGGAATCTAAAAACATCTTTCAAGTGGTAAAATTTTACAAAATTGTCATGGTGACACCAAAAATGACAGCAACACACACAGAAAACACTGATGTGTGCTACATTGCCCAGCAATGCGTCATGTCTGTAGCTACAAAATACTGACAACTTCATGAGTATTCTTGTATATTTATTGTATGGTGCTGCATTGATGTGTTTTTCTTGGTACTATAAAACTCTTATTAGTCTGTGTGAGACATGAAAGTAAGAATTTCAATGTACTATTTTCAACTAACAATAAATTTGAACTTAACCTTGAATGGAAAAGAAAACCATTGCTGGGTCATTCATTCTTGTTTATCCCTAGACACATTTTAAGTTTCCTCAGTTATTTAATTTGTTGCTTCTACAACGTACATGGCATGCACATTGTTACAGAACTGATTATACAAGGACAAATGGTTGGGACACCAGTCAGTTGAAACCCTGTTTATTGAGCCCAGTTGCCAAAAGAAAATAAACAAAGAGGTATCGATACACCCAAATTGACTCCGCATTTTAGTGAGGCTCACAGTGACTGAAAGTTCTCTTGTGAGGCATTCAAGGGTTCAAATGACAACCTCCTGCCAGCAAGTCATCTGCTTATAGAGAACCAAGCCTGGAAGAGGTGTGGCTTAGTGTATGCCACAGGGTGGAGCTAATAGTCATCTCCAGGGAAACATTCAGAGCTGTAGAGGAGAAGGGAGATATTGTTAGCCCCCCTTGCCAAAGGGTGGTATTCTAGGTCTTACCTGAGCCTTTCAGGTGGTCACTAGGTACACATGTGTGATAACATGAATATGCACTTGCTGCATGGGACATGGTTTTCACAGTAATCCTAGTGGAACTTTGAATCTCAGCAAGCAAAACCATGTGCTTTTGTAAAACGTACAGTAAATTTTCATAGTGTGTTTTAATTTTGCAAAAATGTAAGTTCTAAGCAGCCAGCTGATCTCCATCTTCCCATAAGCCACAATTCTCTCTATTTTTCCTCAACGGTAAAACACTGGCGATTTAGAAACACTTACTTCAGAGGTGTCAAACAATGGTGGCTGTGAATAGCAGTAACAAAATATACTTAATGACTACAAGAGAAATGTTGCTAATATTCACCGTTGTTACTATTTTCTTGTTTTGTTTTGTGTATTATTTTGTAGTATTTTGTTTTCCTATTACTGTACTCTCATTTGTTTGTCAGCAGTGGTGGTTGAAACTTCAGTCTAATGTATATTCTGTTTCTTTTTTCCATCAGTATACATTTGTGTTTTTTTAAATGATAAGTTTTTATATTTAGTTTTAGGAGTAATTGCAAGTCAATTGACATAAACATTCTTCTTTTCTGTGAGTGCAAAATTATGATGACATTTCTCAATAGTTTATATAAAGTTTCGATGTATGTATGTACACTTTTTGGCTTTACATGCTGTGCCATTCACCCTTCATTAATTGTTATTCCACCTGTATATCAAACTAAACAAAGAACATATTAAAACTTCTCTAGAAATTGTTACAGTTCTTATTATGCCCTGCGTACATTACATTTCTGTAATGATTAATAAATGCAAACAGATGAAACCATGTGTCGATGTAACACACAGTACTTCATTCTTTTGATTAAATTCTTTTTTGCAATAACTGATTGCAGACCCCTTGCTGAGCAAGGCATGAAGAAGATATTTTGACCATATGAGGAAACCGTTTAACAAACTCCTGACTTTTCAAAAGATATCATTTAAGCTCATACTGGTCCCCCTCTTCTTTCTATTATGCAGAAAGATAAATTTTCATTAGAAGGGAGGATTGCATTGATTTATGCATTCTGCTTTCTTCTTTTTTGTCACTGTGGGTTTCTTTATGCATCATTGTGGGAAATGAATAAATCCCGAGGAGACAACATAACAGAATCTGTTAAATCAAGCATGTGCGAAAAAAGAAACACACTTAAAGGCTGCTTTCATCTGTGACTTTGATAAAGAGGAGTTGAGTGTCATGATTTATACGGGTAGTCTGTAAGTAGTATTGCTTACAGTGTTCTGGAATGTTGTTTTATTTTTTTCCACATCTGTATTACAGTCTGAGACAAAATTATACTTTTAAATGAAACTGTTTATGTCATGCAATTTTCACAGATAATCAAGACTATTTTAAAAATCATTTCTGCTGCAATGCCTCTTTTATGTTTTCTTATTCTTTTTCATGGTAACACAGGGAAGTATTGTTGGACCTTACTAAACATGGGGTATTTAACAGTAGATGGCCTATTTACTGCTGGAAATTCTTGTATAATATTCTCCTCTCAAATTCTCCCTTTTACCCTTTTATTTTTTTCCAAATGTAATTCTAACTGTGAATATTGCTCAAAAGGCTGGCTCCTATGGCACCTCTGCTCATTTATTGTGCCCTATCAAGAGTGTATCCAGCCCAGCCTGCATAATAGCGCTGTTTTCTTCTCCAGATTCACCTCCTGGAAAAGCAATAGGAATTCCTATTTTTTGACAATGGGAAATGAAACAGTTTCTGCATGTATGCGTTTTGAGTTTACACCCTAGACCAGCTAAATGACCTTTAAAATCAAATCATGCTACACAGGAGTAAAACAAGACTAATTAAAGGCTGCGCATACCATAATTTAAGAGATGCCTAAAACCATACCTCCATAAAAATCTATTATTTTTGAACTTTTGTGTTTTTGCACTTTCTGAACTTTGAGTGTTCTCTAAACTATTGTCTTTAATTCCCATGAATCTAAGTCGAAGGGCAATCAGTGAATGGTGTTTTAGAAGTAATTTACAAATTGAAAATTTTGACTGTTATGGGTGGTGTAGTGGTTAGTGCTACTGCTTTACAGCTCCAAATCATGGGGGCCGTGTCTGCATGGAGTGTGTATGTTTCCCTTGTGTTTGTGTGGTTTCTTTTTAAGTACTAATCGAGTTTTCATCTGCTTCCAAATTATGTACATATTAGGTAAACTGGCAGATTTGAAGGGTATGATGAACTGGAATCCCGTTCACAGTAATGGAAAAAGTGGTTTTTGGAATGCGGTTAGCTGAATGACCACTTTGTAATTGATATTCTAAAATGTCATAATGTTGAGTTTTTTTGATATACAAAATACTTCACTTTCCATCATAAGTGTTTATAAAATGGGCAAATAATCCCAGAATGTTGATAGTGTGATCTGGTGAGAGCTGTTTTAGAGGATAAGAAATGAGTTCTTGACCTTAAGAGATGGGAATTTGCTGGACAAAAACCTTTATGGAAGGCTGGCCTCTTTGACGTGGTTTCATTTTACTTTTTCCTGCAAAGATAACCATTGGATAAAATATTAAAATAAATTTTTGGCATTAGCAGATAACTAAATTTCTTTCCTCTATGTGATTTTATTTTAACATATAGGCCTTTATTTACAAGTAAATTAATCTTTGTACTGAATATCTGAAACACTCTAAAGTCTATTTGAGTAAAGATGTTTTGTATCATATAGCATTTTTTTTCTTTTTTTTAATAAGCTCATAAATTCCAAAGACTTTTCTCATAAACATATGATATTAAATAAATTAGAGATGCAGCTGTGTTTGTTTATGTGCCATTAATATACAGTATCTCACAAAAATTAAAATGTTTTTAATAAACCCTACTTGACACTAAATATATGGAGTGTCTGGGATGGGAATCAAGAATGGGTTCAATATTCTGGTAGAAATAGGAAAAGAAAGCACAAGATCTCTAAAGAGGTTTACTGTTGCTGGAGATCATCTGTAATTTCAAGTCCATTTAACACATTTTTCTCTTTCAACTGAAATGCAAAATATGCTACATGCTGTAGGATTTGTGCCTTCTTATTGCATTTCCAGATTCAAAAAGTTTTAAACTCTTAAACATATCTATGTCAGTTGTGGCCTTTCTGAAATGTTAAAGTTAAACGTGAAAGGGTGAGAACACACAAATCCATCAAAGGAAGGTTGGTGCACCAAGAGGGTCACCCCTTTTAATAACTAAACAGTTCAACAAAGCTCAAAAAAATGAGCAGGCTGTGTAGCCTGTTTAGCAAACTGAGAGTCAAACTCTGAAGGGGTTCTAGGTTCTGGTCAGAGCGCCATCTAGTGGTCTGCTCTTCTCAAAGTGAGACAACCCCTTCTGGGACTATCTCGGCTTTACAGTCCCTGGATCGATAGGGACAGGATCAGTTGCCCTCATTGGGTGGTTATTCTGAGTTGTGGGCAAAAAAAGTGACAATATCTTCAGCGACAGGTTCCCCTTGTCTTCTGGACTAGTGGCGCTTACCTCTGAGGAGTGTGGAAGTCTGTGTGACAGACTCATAAAAATTATTGGTAAACAAGTTCAGGAAACGAATAAAGCTCTAGTTAACTTGCTTCAATTCTAGTTTGAATCAGCCCAATGAATCAGTAAATATTGTATAAAAAATTGAACATTTTAGAGTCTGGAATAAGATAAAAGTGACCAGTGTTGACTTTTTTCTCTGCATTAGGCAATAACTGTTCTCAAGTGCATATAGAAAGTTTAATTTGCTGAATCCAACTTTGTAAAAGAGTACATAAGTTTGCAAATTCTTAATCTGCTCCACATAAGACTTAATAGAATAAAAGACTTACAAATCTGCAGTTTTATAGTGTTAGTAGATCACCTGTGACATGCAGCTAACACACAAGGTACTAATATAACCTTTGATGTTCTTTTCTTAATGGAGGATAGGAAGAAATGTCAAAACCAGCTACTGTATATAATTGTTATCTGTAACCACTTACCTGTCTCACTGTCTTTATTGCACCCACATATTCAATACTAGTGACCTCTAATGGCATGCTGCTCACTGCCTGGAAATTTTCTCTCTTTACTTCAGCCTAATTTTCCACCAATACAGGATTTTACAAAGCATCCTTTATACCCTAAAGGGATCACAGCTAATCAAAGAATGACAATTCAGCAATTGGCAATGCTAATAATCACTAATTATTAGCTAGTAACATCCGGCAGCCTTTTCAGCAGCTCCATGTATGACTGTATGTGTATGTGTACTTTTCTACTTTTATTTTTCTATTTTTATTTATTGGTCACTCCTATCACTTTATTTTATGTGGATTTGTTCACTGGACACACTTACTTTTACAACATGGGCATGGATTTTTACACGCCAAGACTCGCCTATTCAAGTACTCAACTTCGAGCGCTGAGAACAAATGCCAGTGCTGGTGTGGTTCCCTATTTACCCGACGAGGTAAGAAGGCGGTATCGTGGCAGCAGAGCGGGCACTAAGCTAAAAATGAAGCGGCTTGCGAGAAAGTGGCGTTTTAAGCCTTCGGTGCCTTCTGTGATTCTGGGGAATGTAAACTCAATCTCAAATAAGATCGACAAACTGGCTGCGCTGGTGAAAAATGTCAGAACCTACAAAGAATGCAGTTTGTTGTGTTTTTGCGAAACGTGGCTAACTAACACCATCCCAGACGCTAATGTGGAACTACCCAGGTTTAGCACAGTTAGAGCGGACAGAGATGCAAGTACCTGTGGGAAGCACAAAGGAGGAGGACTCGCTCTTTATGTCAATACACGGTGGTGTAACTCTGGACATGTTAACGTCAAAATCTCCACTTGCTGCAGGGACATCGAACTGTTGGCTGTAAGTTTACGTCCCTATTACTTTCCCAGAGAGTTTGGACACGTCATTGTTGTTATTGTATACATTCCTCCTCGGGCGGATGTGGAGTCAGCGAGTGACATCATCCATTCTGCTGTTGCTAAGTTACAAACGCAGCACCCTGAGGCGCTTGTGCTAATCGCTGGGGACTTTAACCATGTGACGCTGGACAAAACATTACCTGCATTCTCCCAGTATGTGGACTGTAACACCCGGGGAAATAAGACTATTGATTTACTGTATGCAAACGTTAAAGACGCATACAGAGCCACCCCGCTGCCTGCACTTGGGAAAGCAGATCATAACCTGGTTCTGCTTCAGCCTCACTATAAACCAAAAGTGAGAGTCCTACCTGTAACCACACGATCATTCGGGAAGTGGACCCCGGAGGCTGAGAATACTCTGAGAGAATGTTTTGGAACTACAGACTGGGATATCCTGCAGGGATCTCATAGTGAGAACATTGATGAAGTTGTTGACTGCACTACTGTATGGACATTGTAGTTCCAGTAAGAACTGTACGCTGCTATGCTAACAACAAGCCATGGATTACAAGTGACATCAAGAGCCTTTTGAACCAGAAGAAAAGGGCTTTTAAAGACGGTGATCAGCATGAGCTCAAGCGCGTGCAGAAGGAACTCTGAGTCCACCTCAGGGCGGCGAAGGAGCAGTACAGGAGAAAGCTGGAGCAGAAGTTGCAGAATAACAGCATCAAGGAAGTGTGGGATGGGATGAAGATCATCACTGGCTGCAGCTCGAAGCGGGGTACCACCATCGAGAGAGACATGAAGAGAGCAAACCAAATGAACAACTTCTTTAACAGGTTTGACCACCCTAACCCACTCTCACTCTCACCTCGGAGTATTGTACCCTCCACACATCCTTCTGCTGATACCAGCATATGAGAGACATCCCCACCCATAATTACAACAGCGCAAGTGAGCAAAGAACTGAGGAGACTTCGTGCCAGCAAAGCAGCGGGTTCAGATGGAGTATCGCCACGACTGCTGAAGGTCTGTGCATCGGAGCTGGGGGGGTCCTCTACAGCGCATCTTCAACCTGAGCCTGGAACAGGGGAGAGTCCCGAGGCTTTGGAAAACATCTTGTATCACCCCAGTCCCAAAGGTATCACGTCCTAGTGAGCTGAATGACTTTTGGACTGTTGCTCTGACATCACATGTGATGAAGACCATGGAGAGGCTGCTGCTTCACCACCTTAGGCCACAGGTTCAACACGTCCTTGACCCTCTGCACTTTGCATATCAGGAGAAGGTGGGAGCGGAGGATGCCATCATCTATATGCTACACCGATCCCTCTCTCACTTGGACAGAGGCAGTGGTGCTGTAAGAATTATGTTTCTAGACTTCTCTAGCGCCTTCAACACAATCCAACCTCTGCTCCTTAGGGATAAGCTGACAGAGATGGGATTAGATTCATACCTAGTGGCATGGATCGTGGACTATCTTAAAGACAGACCTCAGTATGTGCATCTTGGGAACTGCACGTCTGACATTATGGTCAGCAACACAGGAGCACCACAAGGGACTGTACTTTCTCCAGTCCTGTTCAGCCTATATACATCGGACTTCCAATACAACTCGGAGTCCTGCCATGTGCAAAAATTCGCTGATGACACTGCTATCGTGGGCTGCATCAGGAATGGGCTGGAGGATGAGTATAGGGACCTAATCAATGACTTTGTTAAATGGTGCGACTCAAACCACCTACACCTGAACACCAGCAAAACCAAGGAGTTGGTGGTGGATTTTAGGAGGCCCAGACCCCTCATAGACCCCATGATCATCAAAGGTGACTGTGTGCAGATGGTGCAGACCTATAAATATCTGGGAGTGCAGCTGGATGATAAATTAGACTGGACTGCCAATACTGATGCGCTGTGCAAGAAAGGACAGAGCCGACTATACTTCCTTAGAAGGCTGGCGTCCTTCAACATCTGCAATAAGATGCTGCAGATGTTCTATCAGACAGTTGTGGCGAGCGCCCTCTTCTACGCGATGGTGTGCTGGGGAGGCAGCATTAAGAGGAAAGACGCCTCACGCCTGGACAAACTGGTGAGGAAGGCAGGCTCTATTGTTGGCATGGAGCTGGACAGTTTAACATCTGTGGCAGAGCGAAGGGCGCTCAGCAGGCTCCTATCAATTATGGAGAATCCACTGCATCTACTAAATAGTATCATCTCCAGACAGAAGAGCAGCTTCAGCGACAGACTGCTGTCAATGTCCTGCTCCACTGACAGATTGAGGAGATCGTTCCTCCCCCAAACTATGCGACTCTTCAATTCCACCCGGGGGTGTAAATGTTAACATTTAACATTATACAAAGTTATTGTCTGTTTTTTTACCTGCATTATTATCATTCTTTAATTTAATATTATTTATTGTATCATTATGCTGCTGCTGGAGAATGTGAATTTCCCATTGGGATTAATAAAGTATCTATCTATCTATCTATCTATCTATCTATCTATCTATCTATCTATCTATCTATCTATCTATCTATCTATCTATCTATCTATCTATCTATCTATCTATCTATCTATCTATCTATCTATCTATCTATCTATCTATCTATCTAATCAGACAGAGACATTGAGTTTAAGCTTTTAGTTGCATAATAACCAATAGCAGCAAATGTAAGAAATACAAAGAATTATACTGTACAATAATGGGTGGGTTTGTGCAGTCTTCATTCTGTCCCAGATGGCCCAGTTCCTTAATTATTGATTATATATCCTTAATCAAAAAGTGAAAATAAAGATTTCTTGTCATAGACAGAGCTCCTTGGAAAGTGTCTGGCAGCTAAGCAGATAGCATGCTCCATTTAAATGCTTGTGGATCCTCTAAAAGTGTCAGAAGGGCATTCTTGTGACAAAACACTCACCTAACTAAACTAAAACCTGAATTAAAACTGAACCGAGACCCAATTTTTGAAGAAAGTTCTAATTAAGGCCTCCCTTAAGTTAAAAATACACACCTGCCATACAATCCAGAATAAAATATTTTAAAGGGAAATTAAGTAACTATTTAAAGCAATGGGCACAAGACAGGAAACAGCCTGAGGCAGGGTGCCAGTCCGTTACTAGGCCCACTTATACATACTGGGGCCAATCTGGAATCACCAGTCAACCTAAGCTATATGTCTTTGGGGAATGAGGGAAGGATAAACAGAGCACTGGAAGAAAAACTCATGTAGACGTGAAAAGAACATGCAAACTCTACGCAGATAATAGCCATGATATTGTCAGCATGAATCACTGTGTCACAAAGTTCAAACAGCTAAGAAAAATGTTAGTTTACATTACTATCATTGCTTTTAATGTTGCACAAATCCATCAAATTAAAATAAACTTATATGTAATTTTCTGTTTAATGAACTTTCTGAATGGTGTTCTTACCCTAGGAAGGTTTTTTTTTTTTAACTTGGCAGACTTAACATGCACCTGTACCTTTTAATTTATGCAAAAAACCATGACGTGCAGGTTTTGTTTTTATGACTTTCGACTCAGGGGAGGTCAGATTAAAAAGGACTCTCCCCAGTACTCTTGTTTTTATTCTGTGATGTGGAAGGGAATTTAATTAGGCTTGTGATGCAGATGTGTGTTTATCAGAAGCAGATGACAAGAATCTAAGTGTCTAAGTGCCGACCTAAACCTCAGTCTTCTTCAAATTTGCTGCAGTTTGCATTGTCAAGATGGATTTTCCTATGCGAGCCATTGAGTGGATTATTTACTTGGGCATGCTGGTTGTTGGCCTTATTGGTAACGGCGTACTCCTGCATGCTGCTCGGCAGTCTATGGCTGACCAGCAAAGGACTTCCTGCATGATGCTCTTTTTTGTTGCAATTGTTCATTTGTGCAGAATACTGGTGGTGAATATACTGAGTGTTTTTTATAGTGTCGGAGGTGTTATAATTTTTAACATGGTTGGTTGCAAAGTATTTAAGTTTACGTCTGCTTTAACTATGATGCTCGCTATTTGGTTTACTCTATATGTGGCTGTCTTTTACTTAATCAGACTTGACCGAGTGGTGCATCCTTTGCCGTTGTCAGTCCCCAGAAACCGACAAACAAATAATTTCACTGGAATGCTAATACTATGGGCTACAGGACTTATAGTGAGCTGCCCTCTTTTGGTGTTCACCGATATGAGCAATATCCAATCGAATGCCACTTACCCTTTCCTAAGTCAGGTCTATACTGGATGTAATGTTAACTATGGGAGTTCAACTGTATATCGGATTTATGGTCTGGCTATTTTAACCTCAGTGGATGCAGTGCCATTGGTAGCTCTCTTGCTTGTCAGCATACGCATTGTTCTACTTCTCAGAGAACGCCAGACTGCACCGTTTGGAGGAATTTGGATGGGTGAAGATAAAATTGACAGAGAAATTGTTTATGCTTCTAAACTTATTCTGCCCCTTACTCTGCTGCTGACCAGCCTGTGGGTTTCACATTTTACTTTGCTGGAACTCATAGATGAACTGGCTTCTTATAGTTTTCTGCCAGCATTGCTTGCTGCACTGTCTTCTGCCTATTCTGCTTTCAGTCCCTACATTTTCCTTGCAATTAACTACAAAATACGAGAATGTTTAAAATCGTTATGTTTTCCACCACAGTCTCAAAGCTGGTTTGACTTGTCCGCAATTTCTCCCTATCATTTCTAAATGCAGATGGAGCAAAGTGAAGTTTGCGAGACCTTTGCTTAGAAGTCAAAGTTATACTGTGGATGCAAAATACAGATAAAGCCAAATGTGCTGCAATTTTGGATTTACTGTATCTTTCAGAAGTCAATGATCTATGGATATGATTATCGTTTAAAGGCATTCGCTTTTTCTCCGTGCTTCCAATGATCCATTAATCCAGTCATGAATGAGTTTCACTTATTGAAGAGCAAAGGATGGTAAGATATGACTGTGATATGGTTTAAAAGAAGACAGGTCCTTTTAAATCTCATGTAGCGATGAATAATGCATTTGTGTAGAAGGTGAAACTATTATTACATGTCACTTCAAATTTGGGAGTGGAAATAATGAATAAATAATGCTGAGAATTTTCGAGTATTTTTTCCAAGAAGGAGACTGATATAGTTATATCACTGTTAATATACAGGCATTTTGCCACTGCACACTAGACCTTCATCTCATAAACTGCCAGGACTAACGTGCTCATTATGATGCTGTAAAACAAACATTTATGAAAAATGGATCTTATTACTGTAGCTTTGTGTCAAGTACTGAAATATTTTTTTTTCTTGGCCAATGGGAAATCCTTTCCAAATAAATTAGGTAAGAGCATCTAGTCATCAGTGTATTGGATCCTTGGACCTTGGATTCTTATAGTAACTATTTGGTTAGATGGCTAATATTGTTCAGCTAGTAATTCTTTTTATTTGACACCATGCCCTCTTACCTGCCTAGCACTGTTTATTCTGTGCATGAAGCATTAAATCTGCTGCTCCATATTCATATACTGTCATAAATTCAGTGAAGTGCAGTCCATATGTCACTTGTGATCATCAAAACTGCATTTAAAGGCAAGTAATTGATCAAAAGTATTTGCATATGGTACAGTATAACACACTGCCCAACAGCTGCTTGTATGCTAGCCAAAAGCACTTTTAGTTATTTCGCCATCTCTTTCCGAATTTTTATTGTATGTCCTTTTAAGAGATGCCTTTTAATTTAACAAGGTATTATTTTCTAACAGGATTAAGGTAAAATCCAATAGGGAATTTTTCATAACAAAATGACCTTCGCTTTCACTGGCACTCCTGTTATACTCATCATGATTAAATGTATTAACTTGGAGGCTGAAAAGTACCTTAATACATACAGCTGTGATTTATAAGATATGTCTATCTATCTATCTATCTATCTATCTATCTATCTATCTATCTATCTATCTATCTATCTATCTATCTATCTATCTATCTATCTATCTATCTATCTATCTATCTATCTATCTATCTATCTATCTATCTATCTATCTATCTAAAAACTTTAAATGTATTTTTCTTTTTTAAATATATGTTAATAAATTTTCTTACTGTGGTTCACAAAACATAGTAAAGTAATATTTATGGTGAAACAGTGGGTAGCACCAATCCCTCACAGCTCTGCTGTCCTGGGTTCCTATCCCATCCCAATTCCCATCTGTGTACAGTTTGTAGGTTCTTTCTGTATCTAGGTGGACATTCTTTAATGACTCTCTGTGGTTCCAGAGCCATGCATTTTAATTTAATTGGTCATTGTAAATCAATACAATATGTGTGAGTTTTGCAGCTGGATTGGTGCCATATCTAAGATTGTTTCTTGCCTTATGGCTGATTCTGCCCAGATAAGATCTGGCCCTCTCAACCCTGAAATAAACAGAAGAAGCTTTGATAACTGATGGATGGATAGATGCTGGCAAGGTGTTTCCTATCACTAATGACATTTTGGAATAAGCAAGTAAAGACAATGTATGGATGAACAGTTTTCAAACAAAATCATGCAGATTGTTAATTTATTTCAGGCTGTTTTAGTATAATTGCTTGTCATACCATAATATCAAACTCAACAAATAGAGTAAATTAATGGATAGATGGATGAATGGATGGACGGATGGTGTAAAATGAAGAAACAACTAAGTGAAAGATTTCGAGCACCAAATTGGTGACTCTGTATAATTTGAAAGAATACACACAAATTCCATACAAAATAATTTGTGGAGAAGTCTTTCCAGGCACGCGTTCAGAACAGAACTGAGAACAAGATGGCAAGGTCCTGGGTTATACACTCAATAACTCCAGGAGGGTAGACAATGGAAGTGACGTCAGTGGTGGAGTGACTGTTAGTCTTCTCTTCTCCAGGGGGAGGATGAGAGAAACCCTTTGACCACAGTACCAATCCCTGGTTAGGCAAGTAATTACTATCACCAGAGCCCTTAAGCTGTTTCCCATGTGCACGCACATGGCAATGGATGGATAGATGGATTGAGGAATGGATGTGTAAATATATATTTTCTGGCAAAACTCAGAAGCATCATTTTTGAGAGAGAGGGTGATTTTTTCACCCAAATTTCAAATTTTTTGCTTGAATATGCAGTATTAAAAAATTGGCCTATGTGGTCAGCATGGTAGCACAGTTGTTAGTCATGATTTATTGTGTGTGTGAACGGACCTGTTAAATGACTGGCATCCTATCCAGGACTGGCTCCTGCCTTGTACCTGATGCTGGCTTCATTCTTCTGTGTACCTGAATTAATTTGGTAGGTTGGAGAATATTATGCTAGGTTGTTGATGTATGTACTGTATTTTATAGACATAAATGTTTACTACATTAATGAGGCACAAATCAAAGCCTACTTTTTATTTCTATACACGTAAAGACAGTATTCTAATGTTTCTTCAGACTTCCACCAAGATTATAATTAATGTATTTTAACTAATAATAATGTAGTTTTGGGTAGCGGAGAGGCATAGTGTTTAGTCTTTGTGGATTTTTTTCCAGGTGCTTTGCTTTTCCACCTCCATTACAAACATTGGTATGTTAGGTTTATTATCTATTAAATTGACCCAGGGTAGGTAAGAACAGGGTTGAATTGGGTCCTACCTTTTAGCTTACATTTCCAGGTCCAGCACCTGCCACACTGATTTGCGATTTTGAAAATAATGGAATGGAAGAATATAGTTTTGGATTTTTTCTAACTTTATGTTGCTTATATTACAAGGATAATACTATAAGGATAAAAGAATGTTTCATTTCAAGTCCAGCCATTTTAAATCCTTTTTTAATATCATATTTCTATGCATTGTTATTTAGTATACCTCCATTGTACAGGTTAATAATGCTGTAAATGTTTCCATATTTAAATACATTTGAATAAAATGCAAATATAATTTTTACTGATACATTATTTTTGATAACTTTTTGCAATTTCAAATTTAAAAATAAAAACACAGCAGTACAATGGCATGGCTGTTTGCATTGCCACCTCTTAGCTCCACAGAAATAGACTTGAATTCCAGTCCACTCTGTATGCATTTCTTCCCACATATGCTAAATCTGAATTTGCTGTAAAGTTTATTAGCTACTCTAAACCGACCCAGTTAGAGTGAGAATGTGTTCATTTTGCCCTGCAGACAACTGGCATCTCACCTAGATTTGACCACTGCTGAAATTAAAAGTTGAAAAAAATGTATAGTACTGTATAGTAAATCATGTACCTTTTGTCTAGAAATTATGGGTGTATGGTTTGGGCCCATTGACAGCATAGGTTATCCACCTCCTTAACATGTCTTTCCTAACAAGGTCATTTGATTACTCCTATTTTCTAGGTTTAGGAATGGTGAGGGCCTTAAAGCCTATAGAACATATATAGAAGAATTATAAAAAAAAAAAGACTGTGCTTAAAGGCTAAAATGGTAGCAATGGTGCTTGATATAGAACAAACAAACAAAAGTCTGTAATCAACGAGAAAGTAAAACAATGGTTTCTACCAAATGTGGATGCTTATGAAAACCTTTGATAAAAATCAAACTAATACATTCCATAGTTTCTGTTCTCAGTACAGACATTCATCCATACATTTTAGAATTTGCTTATTTCCAAAGCAGATTTTCACCCTAGTCAGAGCACCAGAATATCACAGGATTGACTTAGGCACTCAGCTGTAACCATTCATCACAGGGACACATAACTTAATACTGGCATCTTTTGGATGCAAAAGAAATCCCGATTAGTTGATATAAAAATCAAGAATAATGTGGAAATTTTGCAAACTCTATTCAATTTTTTTATTTTTAATAAATTTGCAAAAATCTCAAGTAAACTTTTTTCACATTGTCATTATGAGGTGTTGTGTATAGAATTCTGAGGAAAAAAATGAATTTAATCCATTTTGGAATAAGGCTGTAACATAACAAAATGTGGAAAAAGTGATGCGCTTTTTGATGCGCTGTGAATACTTTCCGGATGCACTGTATATACTTTTATGTGTCATTGTTCAGCATATGAGTGTCTTATTGGGGAGGGTTCATAAATCTTGCAAAACTTAAATGAATTACCATTTTACAATTTCCTATTATGTTTGCTGCCCTTCCAGTATTGGATCCCGACTCACCAATTTAATCATATGATAACTTGTTGTTGTGTTTGCTCCAAAAATATAGCCTCATCTTTTTGTGTACTAGCATACACTGTGGCACTAAAGTACCAAAATCATCTTATAAAGGTTATCTTGAGCTGTCCCAGAGCTTTCTAAAGTATCAGCTGAACACTCTTTGCTTATCACACTTACAGCATAGTAGCACATTGGTTAGGATGGCACCCTTCTAGTTCCATGATCCTGTGTGTGAAACTTGCACTTGGTTGTCGATTGTGTACAGTTAGCTCACTCTTCTCTTGCCTGCATGAGTTTTTCTCAAGGTAATCTGTTTTACTTCTCCCAAATTCCAAAGACATGCATGTTCAAATAATGTTTGATTGAATTTTTTCCCCATGTATGTGAGTCCTATGAATGACCAACACAACATGCCAGGATAAGACTCCTGCAACCCCATGTTGGATTATTGCAATTGAGTGCCTAAATTTATGTAATCTTTATGTTATCCTTACACATGAAAGAACCCTTAGCTCATATACAGTTGGAAAGAGAAGGTTCTCAAGTCCTCAGTTTTGAGATGCTTTAGCAATGTTCAACTCCTTTGATGCCATATGCTGTCTACTAGTTTAGTGTTTTAACAATTTATTTTAAATGTCATTCATCCTTCATTTCATGGTCTAAACCAGCATTTCTCAACCTTTAAGTATTTGTGACTCGAGTTTTCATAACAGTTTTAATCGCGCCCCCCTAACATTTTTTTGAAAGGAGCCCACTAATACCAATTTGTTCTTTTTTAATTAATGATATATCATAGATGCATATTTTATTATACCTACTTAACTTTTATCGACAATTATCTAACTCTATATTTATTTTTCTAGAATCAGAATGTAGTTTAAGTTATTTTGTTTTGGTTTGAATAAATGTATTTTTCATATTTTCGATTCTTGTTTTCATTTTTTTTACATCTTCGCACCCCCCTTTTTGTTACTTCACGCCCCCCTAGGGGGGCCCACCCCACAGGTTGAGAACCACTGGTCTAAACTAAGCTTATTAAGTAGTACAATATATATGTTATTTTATGCAATTTCAAATATCTTATCAAAAGAAATGTAGATATATTTGTATAACAATCTTATGTAAAGTTATATATTTGTATTTGAATAAATGGCTGTTATTTCATATAATAAAGTAATGTAATATTTCAAATCTTTATTTATGAATGTATTGACCTAATAATGTTGTCAATTACGGTGTAAATATGAATAATTTCTCTTGTTTTAAATATTTAGCAATTCATTTCTCTCTGATTTGCTTATTGTAAAAGGGCATCTTAAAATTATTTCAAAATCCAGTACCATAAGCTGCATGTCAAAGCACTGGGTGCTCCAGTCTAGGATCATCACAGTGTACACTCACACACCATCCAGTCTGATTTTCAATATAGTTTTAAACATTTCTGTATTTAGATTTTTCTTACATTGCTAGTATACAAATAATAAAGTAATATGAAAGAAGAAAAAGATCAGTTTCCTCAAAATCTGACATCAAAAAATTTCAACATGTTCAGACAATTTTGGTAAGCTTATGCTGCCTGATTTTCATATGGGTCATTCTGTGCTTTTTCACTGTCTGCTCATTTATTTTAAGAACCTGCAATAGGACAGTTATTTATTTTAAACGTTTGAGCCATTTGCCCCTGCCACTGCAGTATACTTGACTAGTACAAGTATGACTCTTTTGCATATTTGCAGAGTTAATAAAACATACCATTATAATAAATATTCTCAAACCCACTTAGTCCATTCCATGGTCACCAGATGACCAGAGCTTATCCCAGAAATATCAGGCATGAGGAAGAAACGAGTTTCCCCACTCAGTCCCGTAGGGACAAGTTGGAATGACCAATTAACCTAAAACACACATTTTGGAATAATTGGAGGAAACTGAACCACCCAGAGAAAAACCTCACTTAGATATGAGAAGAACATCCAGATTTTACACAGATATTATAATCAGGTATGGCATTTAAACCCAGCATGCTGTTTTCACGAGGTGCAGTGTTTAGATCTCTAGTATCACTGGATGTCTGGAACTGCAAGAAAGCACGATTGAATACCTGCTCCTCTATTTATATGGTCAGCAGAGCTCCAGTGCTGCCAATCTGTATATCGTTTGTTTACTGACCTCCAAAAAGAACAAATTAGTCTGTAGTGAAATAGTGTATTTTTAAAAATGGAAGTGGTATTGCCCAAAATGATCATTAATATACAACATATTATATTTATATATATTAGTAGCTAGAAATCCACAAAGGGAGAAAATGAGTGACGCATGTTAAAATATTTGTTTATTTTTTTTTATATTCTGTATATTACAATGAGCATTTTGGGCAATACCATTTTACCCCTTTAAAATTCAGACCTATGGTCATCCTAACAGGTGGGCAAACATATAACTTATCTAAAAGACTTTTTCATATGCTCAAACATTTAACATATGGCTCAGATCTGTTAATAGAGCAGAGATGGTATTACAGCACCTGAAGAATATATCCATTGTTGATGATGAGATCATGGTCTCTTTTGATGTTGTGCTGTTATATACTACGAATCCAAATCAACTGGCCACAGAGACTTTACTATCAAAACTAAAAAAACGACCCCACAATAATGGCACAAATGAAGCTGACCACTAAGGACATAATGCATCTAATATTAGTTTGCCAGAAAACACACTTCAATTTTAATGGAAAATTCTGTAGTTAGAAACAAGGCATGCCAGTGGGGTCTCCATTATCAGGAAAGCGTGGCTCTAACTCAAAATCCAAACTATGGATACACTACTTCAAGGACACATTTGTCAGATTAAAAGATAACCAGCTAAATGAATTCCACAGCCACATCAACTCAATGCATATAAAATATTCTGGTCAATACTATGGCTGTATTGCCTACATTTTTAAAATAGTATATTTAAAATGTTATAGGTAAATTTATGGTTTGTATACAATAAGCTCTTAAATGCCTTCCTGTGATTCTGTCAGAGGCCCCTTGCCCAATGCAGGTATTGTAGCAGACTCAATATGTTATATGTGTTGTGATGGATTGGCACCCACCATGCCCAAGTATGGTTGTATTATCGTGTCCAGGGCTGCTGGGACAGGCAAAGCCTCTCCTCATTATTGTACTGAATTAGCAGGTTAGAAAAATAGAATAAATAAAACCGGTATATTTTTTCATACTGCAGTGTGCAGATATTATATTACACAGATTGTGCAGCAAAATAAACACCATTCAGGGCAAATTTAATGAGGCTGAAAATGCACATATCATATGCTGTGGTAATCTGAATCTACTGCTTGGCAAGCAGATCAGATTCACAGCAGATTTGACTAAGCACGCACTTTAAAGACATATCAACTCAAAACACTTGAATATACAGTGGCCTAGCATTTCTTCTCAGAAACCCAGATTACTGATATGCTAATTTGTTCTCCTTAAACCAAGTAGCATGTTTGCTAAAGGGTGATGCAGGGGGTTGCCTTACAACTCCAGGGACCTGGGTTTGACTCTCAGACTGGCCTAGTTTGCTTCTTTTCTCTGTTATTCTGGTAAGTTTCTTTCTACATAACTTGGTTTCCTCCTGTATTGAGTTATTAAATTACCTGCCATGAGTGGGCATGAATATAGAAGAAGTGCATTTATGTGTTTGGCAAGAAAGTGCAAAGTTAGCATGCAAAATTTAATAGCTGACCACAAAGAACTTAATTCTACAAAGTCTCTAAAAAATAGATGATAAACTAGCAGTGCAATAAGACACATTTAAAATAAGTTGTAAATATGAGGTTTTCCTATTCTCTTTTCTTATTCTCCTGTACTTTAGAATCAGTCTTGTGTCCATGAATAGCTTTAATTTAATGGATGTAATAAATGACCCATTAATGTAAATCTAAAATTCACTTAAAGGATGACAAGTAGATTGGCATTATCAGTCCATCCGTCCATCTTTTCCTAGAAGTACATTTTCCAAAATGGGGTCTTACACATTCTCAGTTCAAGTTTCCATTTTGACAGAATCAGTTGGAAGCACAAAACAACTCTGGTCAGGATGACTGCTTATTTCAGGGCGCACTCCTGTGTACACTTGCATGCATATATACGAGAAGGGTTAAGAGTTGCCAATCAACCAGTTATGTATATTTTTTTGTGGAAATAGAAAGCCAACACAAACATCAGGAGAAAGTGTAAACACTAGATCTACGAGACATCAATACCAAAAACATCCATGGTGCCGCAGACACTATGTGAAAAAACAGAACTTTCTCAAAACCGTTGCAATCAATGATAATAACCAATAGATTGTATTAATATAGGTTTTAGGTAATAATTAACAAATATGAAAACACAATGCAGGCTGGGGCAGTGGTAAGTGTAGTTACCTAACAGATCTGTGGCCGGTTATTGTCCTCTGTTGTTTTCATGTTCTTCCTCTCCCTGTATCGGTTTTCCTCCTGATACTCTGGTTTACCTCCCATATCACAAAAGAAGTGCATATTAGACTCCAGCTCATCTGCGGCTTTCAATTTGATTAAGCATATTTCATAAATTTATGTTGTTTAAATGACATTTCTGCATGTCAGCCACTTAATAAGGATCATTATAATAGTATGGTAATATAACATCCAGCATCTAACATTAGTAAAACTTGGATAAAACTGTATACATTTGGAAATGGCAATATAGTTTAATTTCCTCAATTTTTCATTACATATTCAACATTTTTGTTCTTGAGACTCTAAATTTAGATAAAGAGTGCTAGAAAACAAATTATGAATATGCATCTTTTCTTATTTTCTTTATAGTCTCTTGATTTTACATAATTCCACTTAATTCTATATTCAGAAGTTTGCAGTATTTGAAAGTATAAAAAATAGTGACATTACAATAAAAAAAATGTGAACAGTATATTGATGGCATAGTAGTTAGTGCTGCTGCTTCATAAATTCACCATGACTGGTTGTTGTCAAGGAGAAGTCCGCATGTTCTCCCCATGTCTGTTTGGTTTTAGTCCCCAAATATATATATGTCACATTAACTGACAATTCCAAACAGATCGATATGTGGATGTGTGGCTGCCCTGCAATGGACTGACACCTTTTCCAGGGCTTTTTCCTGCCATGTTCCCAGCTCTGGTAGGTTGGGCTCCTGTCCCTCACATCCCTGAATCTGATGAATAGTGTTTGATCCTGGATATTTCACTCTTGTGATTTTTCTTTGCTTCACAGGTTTTCAACACATTTAGAAATCCACTGCACATGATGTTACTGGGGAAAAATGATGGATGCTCCGGAGTACTTGGATTTGGACGAAATTGATTTTAGTGATGATTTAGCTGTAAGTATTGTCAAACCATGGCAGCCAGCCACCAATGTTCTCAGATGCTTTTATTTCAATAGAAATGACACATCATGAAAGACTTCTGTGCCCTCCATTCTGTCTTTATCTTCCATATACCTATTTTTCAAATTCATCTCTTCATGATTAGGTTCATAGAGTACAATTGTCTATGAGGAGACTCCAGTTCATCACAGGCCACACACTCACCCTGGATTAATCTCTACTCTCAACTAACCTAGCAGCCTTTCTTTGGACATTGGGAAGAGACACTTGTTCACACCGAGGTGAAAATTCATGATCTGTTCAGAAGGCACATCATCTAAGTTTCAAGCACTATGAGAAAACAGTAAAATTATTGCTGGCATAGCAACAAGCAGACGAGAGTGCATTCTAAAAAAAGCAAACTGTGATAAGAAAATAAATATATTTCATTCACTAACAATTAAAGTAAAGATTCAGTTAATTTACCCGTACACAGACTTCTATACTTTTGCAGAAACATCATAGAAATGCGATATCAGGATGCGCCACTACATTTTACGACACATGGTGCTTACAGCGTGTTCACTTGATTGGATATGAAAAACTGTTTTTGCCTCTGTAAATCTAATTATAATATTTATGAGCTCTTTGATGAAAAGGCTGTACATTATATTGAACAAAACTATTATTGCAGGTAGTGTTTAATTATAAAACTTCCTGGCTATGCACCATGGTTCACTTCACTCCATCTCCCTTGAACTAGGAATAAATTCTCTCTGTTAATCATATACTTTCAATGTGCTGCAAGACTAAAATTTGTTATTTTTCAGTGTAAAATAAAGTTTTTATTTCTTAATAAAGACACAGTTAATATACAGTAGGTATAATCCAGAAGTATCAAGAACTGTCTTATAGTGTACTGTATTGTAACACAAATATTTGATATAGATCTGGCAAGTGTTGTAAAATTAAATTTGCTGCATGAAAATAGTGCATATGTGCAGTGCAAATCAGGCAGGGGAAACAGTTCACACTGGCCTCCTTTAATGTTATTTGAGATGGAATGCCGGCTTTTCAAGACATTTACAGTACATATAATCTGCTTAGTAGCATATGTATAATGTAAGTAATGAAATTCTAGTTAAGTCAGTAACCGTAATGTGATTGCAAGACTTTGCTACTGGGAAATGCAATTAAATTACAGTAAAGTGTTACCCCCAACACTTCTGTTCAAGCACAAAATTAACCATCATAGCAAGATACTTATTCTCATAAGCTACAGTTGACGAGTTCTGCATAACAAAACTACAACCTTTTCTCCATAATAGTAGGAAACTCATTCCATCCCCAACCCTTATAGGTTACACTTGAAAGCACTAAATACATAATTATAGGGAAAAGGACTAGGGGCAAAATTACAAGTAATATAAAAATGTATACAAAGAAAGAAACAAGGGGGTGGGACAAATTACAAAAAAAGACCAAAACAAAATGTGAAAGACTGAAAGGCACAAACAGACTCAACATTTTGATTATGATTCAAGTTTTACTTGGTTCTTTGTCTCTCAGTTACGATTGTAGCCTGTTGCTAGACCTTTATTCTGCAATACCCTTTTTGTGTCTGTGTCCTGGTTGCAAACTACCGTTAACTTTTATTTTTTTTTTGTTCCCATCCGGGTTATGAAACTTTTACCGTTCCAGTCTGTGTGGGTCCTGACCCATCACTTAGCTATTCTGGGTATGTTTGTGATCACATCTCAGACGGGATGTTGAGCTCATTCTAGCGTACCACATAACCCTGCTGTGCTCTTCACTATGTACTCTCTTTAGGAGCCAAACTGCTAAAGATGCATTGGGACTATATTGAAGACATAGGGTGCCAATTTATATTATAACCAAAGTAATGTTAGGTGTGACAACTGTGCACAAAGGTCAGTGATTAAGAAGTTGTTTGCTAGAAATTTCTCACATATTACAATTAAAAAAAATAAAATAGATACTTTTCTTATGGGAATGAATAATTAACTGTGGGAACACAGTAAGCACCACTTTAATTACATTTCAGCCTGGTGTCTGTAATTAGAAGACTCCATGCCATCTGGGTACAAGTAACTAGTGGATTGCAAATCGAACACTGAGCGCCTAGAGAAAAGGCTAAGGAGCAAATAAGTAATTTAAATCCATATCCCCCATGTGTGCAGACAATCACTTATTTTTAAATTTTTTATTTATTTATTTTTTCTGCAAAACACCTGCAGTTACATTTAGCATGCTGTGCTTGGGCGTTCCTCTGTTTATTATCATACAGTGCTTGGGCCTTCTTCTGTTTACTTTTTCAAGAAGCTTTCAGTGTGTGTGCTGGCAGGGTCGAGAGCTGAAGGATGTGCTTCTAACCTTTGCTTCTCATAACTGAAGGGCTAATGTATCTTCCATATTCGAAGGAAGTGGAATCCTTTAAATGAATCCTCAGGGGTGCTTCATTTGAAACAAAGACACACTGTCACTTCACTTCTTTATCTGTGTCTGCTTCACTGAGCTGGTCTTAGGAAAAAGGTTAGTTCAATTTAGACTCCTTGTCATAAGCCCTGAAAGTACAATGACATTTTTCTTCACTTGTACAATTTTAAAAACATACTAATTAAAAATATGGTAAGAACAATTCTAACTTTTAATAGATTAGTAATAATAATAGTATAACAAAAAATACAGCTCGTAATACAACAAAAAAAGGTGATATTCAAGGGTCTGGTTGCGGATGAGAAAAAAACAAAATCTTTGAGCCTTCAGGAGTGGAATTTTATTATTATGGTTATGATTATTATCACTATTAATATAATTTAACAGATGCCTTTAATCCAGGTGACTTAGAAAGCAAGTTATAATACATACAACAATGATTAGAAGCCATGGGCATAAAAAGCAACAGAGAACAAGATGAAAAATAATCAAGAGGGAGTTGTACTACTATCATATAGAGTAATTATACTTGCAGTTAGACTAAGACAAAAAACAGTTTCCTTAACTCCATCAGTATAACAGCAACTTTTAGGAGAGACACTAAGGAGTTCCAAAATATTTAATGAAAATATGTGTTTTCAAGACACCTAAACATTAGTAAATTAGGTGAGGTTTGAATAGAGAAGGGAAGATCATTCCACAGCTTTGGAGCAAGAACCTATAATTCTGTACCAGCTTTTTAGAGTATAGGAAATGAAAAATAAGTACAAGTCTAGTATAACTATAGACATTGATAGTGTAACTGTGAATCCTGACACAGTGGTGAACACACCTTCCAATATATCATGGCATAACACTCTCAAACCTAATTTAAGGAGAAGCATGTAAGGACCAAGAATGGCTTTTATGCAGTCTGCAGACATTTTAGATCACTTTGGTACTGGTGAAAGGGAATTTTATGGGTAATTTCACATTTTACTTTACATGCTAGATACAATTCTTATTAACAAAATGCCAGTGTAAGTATTTTTTTTTTATTTTTCTTGACATTTCTAAATCTTGCTAATTTATCGTAATGTCTTTTTAGTGACATCACTTGGATTATGGTTTTGCCTCAGGTGTCACCATTTTGTGAAATTTTGTATGGCTGTAGCCATTTTGTTTATGGTTCCTATGCCTGTTGCCACTCACATGACTCAGGGGTCATGTGATATAGTAAATCATCTTTCCCAACCTATATATGACAACATGCTAAATTATTTTATCTGAGCATTGGATACAATTTTCAAACAGAAGCAACCATTAGTGAAAGTACCAGGAAAGAAGCCCAAAATAGATTAAAGACTTTTGAAGCATTCACTTTGATTGGGTTTTATAAAGTTTTTTGGGTTTATCAGTCAGTTTCACCTGCTCTCTTTGGTACGTGGCCCTAGCCTCCTTTCTCAATACAGCCTGCTTGCTCTTTTTAAATCCTCTGTTTCTTGTTTTTTTTTTCCTTTTTACCTTTAAAATACAATTTGGAGAACACATTGCCATTCCAGTGATAATAAAAGCATAGGATCAGTTTTAATAAAACAGCCCGTTTAATCCTATTTGCCAAACCTCTAAGATCTGAAGGTGCCAAAATACTAATCTATCACACCTCTTGATAACCTATTCCATGTATCAATAATTGTCCTAATAATTCCCTAAGAAATTTATCTTTAAGTTTATCTTTCACCAATTTCTACTTGTGCTCCCATGTTCTAGTTGAGGAACTCATTTTGAATTGACAGCTGGCACTAATTCCTTTCACAGTTAGGAACACTTTTGTCAATTTTTTTCACTAACCTCTTTTTGCTTAAACTGAAAGGACTGAATGGTTTAAACTTTCCTTATAGCTCACATCCCATAATTCCCCTTTACTTTTTCCAACAGTGGGTATCTTTCTTTTCAATATGGAACAAAACAGCACATAGTACTCCGATTGTTAGGTTTCAGCTAGGATTCCATACCTGGCTGGGGTTCACTTTCCTTATTTCTGTCTTCGTTGTACATTTTTGATTCATTAGCTTATGTTAATGTTGCTTTTGCTTATGATTTGCATTATTAGTTACTTTTTATGTATCCATATTCATGCCTTTGTTGTGTGCCTTGTGCTTAGTGGATGGTTCTTCAGGAGGTGGGCCACCTACCCATCATGGCAAGGGACTTCCCTCACCCCAAAAAAGAGAGAGGTAATCCCACAGTTCCTTGCAATTCATTCGAATGTTCTTTGGAGTTGGTGTTTCTTGTGATTTATTTGATTTTTGACATTTTTTGCAGTGTTTTTGCCCATTCTTTGAATTTCGTATTTAGACTTTGCTAACAACTCCTTTGTGCCTTTTTGTGCTCCATTTAGCATCATATTATTACAGAGTATTTTTGTAAAGATCCTACCTTTGCTTGTGTTAGTAGGGTTTGATGATAATGTGAATTTCCCACTGGGATTAATAAAGTATCTATCTATCTATCTATCTATCTATCTATCTATCTATCTATCTATCTATCTATCTATCTATCTATCTATCTATCTATCTATCTATCTATCTATCTATCTATCTATCTATCTATCTATCTATCTATCTATCTATCTATCTATCTATCTATCTATCCTACTCTAGTGGACCATTTTATACTTCACTCACAACATAGATGCTTTTTAGATCTTAAGGATAATCTCTCTTTATTTGTGCTTACCACAGCACATCATATACCCCAGTTTCCCAATAAAGTTCTCCATTGCTGGTTGTTGACAGTGATGAGTCTGCTGTGTCTCCTATGTACTGTATAAGAACAAATGATAGGCCCATATGAATATGCCTTTTACTCTAGCACAATCAGAAAGAAATTATTTTCAATTACAAAAAAAATAAGCTAGATGTAGTCTTTAAGTGCAGAGAAAGATATTGAAAAAATGGGCTCTTTAATTTCACTTAGTGTTCCCAAAGACCAGAGTGTTTGGATCTTCACTATGGCCCCGACATATGGTCATAGGTCTCACACTTTGAAACCCACAGACAGCAGTTACTCTCTGTTAAAAAAAATGAGAATACAGCAGCTATAATTTGCTTGAGTGTTAGAAATGTTGTGGGAAAAGTTTCCAGTTGTAACAAAGTATTAAAGCTCTAGACTCTATTTTTAATCAGATGAGAGCAGTTCCCAAGCTGGCATCTTCACTTTTTCAAAGATTTCATTCATGTTAAAAAGTCAAATACAAGGTTGGAAGCATTTAGCAGCTTACCACTGCCAATAAATACCAGCAGCTTAAGAGAAAGAGAGGTGAGTGGTAACATCAAGAATAGGAAGACTTTAACTGTAATACTAAAATTTACCCTATCTATTCATTTTCAAAACCTCTTAAACCAGTTCATAGAGGCTGAAGCCTTTCCTGACATTAGTGGAAGCAATGGAGTAACCTGTCCTGAAAAAAGTACTTGTCCAACAAATAAACTGTTTATTAAATTGTTTGTTTGTTAATAATTGACCTCTCAGTACTCTATTCTAGCTGTACTTCCTCAGAGGACTAAGTCCTGATATAAGGACAAAGGAGAAGCTAAATTTGAGCTAAACAGGCCATTCAAGCCACTGTGAGACAGCAGTTTGGACCAGCAAAAAATTAATGAGGAATGCTAAGATAGCATAAACGACAATTAATGTTCATTGCAAATCTGTGGACATTCAATTCAATTAAATTAAAAAAGATAGAAGGTCATGAATGGGAAAGGCAAGACAAATTAGACTAAATCATTACAAAATATAGAACAATCTAAAAGGCAGATAAAAGACAAAAACACTATTATATATAATGTTTCAGTGCCTCGAGGGGGCAAAAGGGAACGCTGGCTCCTTAGTTGAACTGTCCTACCATCTTGACGTTAGGTAAAAGGATTTCCACCCTTTAAAATATTAATGTTCTTTTTCAGTGGTCAGATAACTACATAGACCACTAATTCACCCCAAAAGTGACACATCAATGTAGCATAAACGCTCATATACATAATATTTTTAATGCTAATATTAATTAATATTTTAATTAATGTTCATATACATAATATTTTGCACCATAAATATGACTTTTGTGAGCATTTTTCCATTATTGGTAGAAGCACTGTATCACAATATACTTTAATTTATTACTTACACAGTTAACATGACCGCTTACGTAAAACATTGTCAAGACTCAGACACCATTATTAACTGAAATGCTACAAGCAGGAATAAAAGCTGCAGCCTTCATAGTTTTATAAAGAATCTTTAGTGCAATTTATCAAAGTTTTTGTATCAGTTACAGGGTAAAGTGCATTATTAACAATTTTATTTTCGTTTGGCATCTGCATTGATTGTTTGGCAAATTATTCTGCCTAATTACAATAATCTGGATATTTCAAATATAGCACTATCATCCTTCATTACAATTTATAAATATGTTGACATGATGAGCTACGAATTTGCTGTGGTAGGTGAATAGTGGAGGAAATTACAACCATATTACTTTATTTTTATTTTCAGAGCAGAGGATGTTAGACTGTTAAACTATCAGAATAGGTTGTTAGACTTGTTAGAATTTGCTGTGGTAGGTGAATATTGGAGGAAGTTACAACCATATTACTTTATTTTTATTTTCAGAGCAGAGGATGTTAGACTGTTAATCTATCAGAATAGATTGTTAGACTTGTTAGACTAACAGAATATCAATTAATTATATAAATGTTTGATTGATTGTATAATACCAAATTTGAGTAGTCAGTATTCACTGTTATTTCACTGTTTATTGGAACAGAAAATGAAAGTAAAGTGAGTAGTTGCAACAGCTCTGTTTTAACTGCAATATTACAGGCCCCTTAAAATTTCAGGCCCCCTCATACAGATTTTCCCCTGCCACTGGACTTGATTAAATAGCAAAAGTTCAGCTCTTACAAAGACCCTAAGGCACAACTGTAGAGCAAAAAAGTAATACTTTTACTTTTTTAATCTCGCTTGCAGTCCAATTGTTTTTGCTAGGCAACCAATAGAGATGGGTGGGCCAGGGGAAAACTCTATGCGGAAGGAGGGGCTAAGGTGTAGCCCAAGCTCCAATCAGACTAAAAGGAGAGGCCTGAGGCATAGGCTCAGCCTAGCTCTGATAAATTTATTTGGATGAGAGCAAATGAAATTTTACATGCCAGTGGAGACCATTCAGTTAACCAAGTTTATTTGTATTTAGCTTATATCCAAGTTGTTGTGATAACTCATCCATATATATTTTAAATTTATCACAATCCCTCCTTCAGCTACTTGATTAAGCAGTTTATCCCAGATCATTCTGAGCCTTTGTGTAAAATTTGTATTTTCATTTCTATCTAGAATGAACACAATTCTTGATCATGTTGTTAAGTTAGTAGATTTTTCAACTTAAAGCATGCGGGGACAGATATACTGTATATATAGTTTTTATGTGCGTAAGATTGAGATGTTAGGATAGAGTAAGTTTTACTAGAAGATGGTAGCTTAGAAAAGGTTATAAGTAGCCGAGCAGAGACATTTCCAGTCAGTTAATGGTCTAAAGTCAGCAGAATGAGCTTCATAGGAACTTCTTCTTCTTTCAGCTGCTCCTGTTAGGGGTTGCCACAGTGGCTCATCTTTTTCCATATCTTCCTGTCCTCTACATCTTTCTCTGTCACACCTATCACATGCATGTCCTCTTTCACCACATCCATAAACCTTCTCTAAGGCCTTCCTGGCAGCTCCTTCTTTAACATCCTTTTCCCAATATACCCAGCATCTTTCCTCTGCACCTGTCCAAACCAATGCAATCTCGCCTCACTGACTTTGTTTCCCAACCATCCAACCTGAGCTGACCTTCTAGTGTACTCATTTCTAATCATGTCCATCCTTGACACACCCAATGCAAATTTTAGCATCTTTAACTCTGCTACCTCCAGCTCTGTCTCCTGCTTTCTGGTCAGTGCCACTTTCTCCAACCCATATAACATAGCTGGTCTCACTACCATCCTATAGACCTTCCCTTTCATTTTTGCTGAAAACTGGAGATGGCTAGCAGACTGTTTCAGGGAACATGTTTATACCATTACAATCAAAGTCCTTACAAAGCCTCTTGTAGAATAATTCCCATCCCTTGATGATAGCAACACCGTTCACTCTGTTTGTGTTCTTTCACAGGGATCTAAAGACACTTTCAAAGAAAAAAGAAATAGCTAAGCTCACTCTCAGCCTTCTTCCCATTAGGGGTTGTCACAGTGGATCATCTTTTTCCATATCTTCCTGTCCACTTCATCTTGGTCTGTTATGCCCATCACCTGAATGTCCTCTCTCAGCACATCCTTAAACCTTCTCTTAGGTCTTCCTCTTCTCCTCTTGCCTGGCAGCTCTATCCTTAGCATCCTTTACCTAATATACAAAGCATCTCTCTTCTGCACATGTCCAAACCAATGCATTCTCGCCTCTCTGACTTTGTCTCGAAACCGTCCAACCTGAGCTGTCCCTCTAATGTACTCATTTCTAATCCTGTCCATCCTTGTCACACCCAATGCAAATCTTAACATCTTTAACTCTACTACCTCCAGCTCTGTCTCCTGTGTTTTGGATAGTGCCACCATCTCCAATATATAAAACATAACTAGTCTCACTACTGTCCTCTATACCTTCCCTTTCTCTCTTGCTAATACCCATCTGTCACAAATTACTCCTGGCACTCTTCTCCACCCATTCCACCCTGCCTGCACTCTCTTTTTCACTTGTCTTCCACAATCCCCGTTACTCTGTACTGTCGATCCCAAGTATTTTAACTCATCCTCCTTCACCAACTCTTCTCCCTGCATCCTCACCATTCAACTGAACTCCCTCTTATTCACACACATGTATTCTGTCTTAATCCTACTGACTTTCATTCCTCTCCTCTCTAGAGCATATCTCCACCTCTCCAGGGTCTACTTGACCTGTTCCCTACTCTTGCTACAGATCACAATGTCATCAGCAAACATAGTCCTTGGGCATAATCATAGTCCATGGGCACCCCTGTCTAATCTCGTCAGTCAACCTATCCATCACCATTGCAAATATGAAGGGCTCAGAGCCGATCCCTGATGTAATCCCACCTCCATGTTGAATGCATCCATCACACCTACCGCAGATCTCACTACTGTCACACTTCCCTCGTACATATCCTGTACAACTGTTACGTACTTCTCTGCCACTCCCGACTTCCACATACAATACCACAACTCCTCTCGAGGCACCCTGTCATATGCTTTCTTCAGGTCCACAAAGACACAATTTAACTCCTTCTGGCATTCCCTATACTTCTCCATCAACACACTCAGAGCAAACCTCACATCTGTAGTGCTCTTTCTTGGCATGAAACCATACTGCCATTCACTAATCATCACCTCCCTCCTTAACCTAGCTTCCACTACTCCTTCCTGTTTATGCTGTGGCTTACCAATTTTATCCTCCTGTAGTTAGTGCAGCTTTGCACATCCCCCTTATTCTTAAAAATCAGTACCAGTACACTTCTTCTCCACTCCTCAGTCATCCTCTCGCTTTTCAAGATACCATTAAACGAACTGGTTAAAAACTCCACTGCCATATCTCCTAAACACCTCCATGCTTCCACAGATATGTCGTCTGGACCAACGGCCTTTCCATGCTTCATCCTCTTCATAGCTATGTTTACTTCCTCCATGCTAATCTGTTGCACTTCCTGATTTTCTTTCTCCACATCATCCAACCTTCTCTCTCTCTCATTCTCTTCGTTCATCAGCCTCTCAAAGTACACTTTCCATCTGCTCAACACACCCTCCTCGCTTGTGAGTATGTTTCCATCTTTATCCTTTATCACCCTAACCTGCTCCACATCTTTCTCAGCTCGGTCCCTCTAGCCAGTCTGTACAGGTCCTTTTCTCCCTCCTTAGTGTCCAGCCTCTCATACAACTCATCATATGCCTTTTCTTTAGCCTTCGCCACCTCTCTCTTCACCTTACGCCTTATCTCCTTGTACTCTTGTCTACTTTATACATCTCTTTGACTATCCCACTTCTTCTTTGCCATCCTCCTCCTCTGTATACTCTCCTGTACTTCCCTATTACACCACCAGGTTTCCTTTTCTTCCTTCACTGCGACCCAGTGCCTGTCTTACCTCCTCCTTAAACTCAACCTTGCAGTCTTACTTTTTCAACTTCCACCATTTGACCCTTGGCTCTGCCCTCACTCTCCTCCTCTTCTTGATCTCCAGCTTCATCGTACCATCCTATGCTGCCTAGCTACACTTTCCCCTTCCACCATTTTGCAGTCTTCAATCTCCTTCGGATTGACTCTTCTGCAAAAGATATAATAAACCTGTGTGCATCTTCCACTTCATAAAATATGTTTTCACCACAGCCTTGTCCATCCTTTTTGCAAAGTCCACTATCATCTGACTTTCTTCATTCCTCTCCTTGACACTATACCTACCCATCATCTCCTCGTTTCCTCTGTTCCTTTCACCAATATGTTCATTGAAATCCATTCCAATCACCACTTTCTGTCCCTTGGATACACTGTCCATCATTTCATCCAACTCACTCCAGAAATCTTCTTTCTCATTCATCACACACCCAACTTGCTGGGCATATGCACTAACAACATTCATCATCACACCTCCAATTTCCAGCTTTATAATCATTAGTTTGTTTGACACTCTTTTCACCTCCAAAACAATCTTGATACAGTCATATGAAAAAGTTTGGGAACCCCTCTCAGCCTACATAATAATTTACTTTCAACAAAAAAGATAACAATGGTATGTCTTTCATTTCCTAGGAACATCTGAGTATTGGGGTGTTTTCCGAACAAAGATTTTTAGTGAAGCAGTATTTAGTTGTATGAAATTAAATCAAATGTGAAAAACTGGCTGTGCCCTGTTTGGGTATCCTTGTAATTTTGCTGATTTGAATGCATGTAACAGCTCAATACTGATTACTTGCAACACCCAATTGGTTGGATAAACTCATTAAGCCTTGAACTTCATAGAGAGGTGTGTCCAATCATGAGAAAAGGTATTTAAGGTGGTCAATTGCAAGTTGTGCTTCTCTTTGACTCTCCTCTGAAGAGTGACAGCATGGGATCCTCAAAGCAACTCTCAAAAGATCTGAAAACAAATATTTTTCAGTATAATGGTTTAGGGGAAGGCTACAAAAAACTATCTCAGAATTTTAAACTGTCAGTTTCAACTGTATGGAATGTAGTCAGGAAATGGAAGGCCACAGGCACAGTTGCTGTTAAACCCAGGTCTGGCAGGCCAAGAAAAAATTCAGGAGCGGCATATGCGCAGGATTGTGAGAATGGTTACAGACAACCCACAGATCACCTCCAAAGACCTGCAAGAACATCTTGCTGCAGATGGTGTACCTGTACATCGCTCTACAGTTCAGCGCAATTTCCACATTGGACATCTGTATGGCAGAGTGATGAGAAAGAAGCCCTTTCTTCACTCACGCCACAAGCAGAGTCGCTTGTTGTATGCAAATGCTCATTTAGACAAGCCAGATTCATTTTGGAACAAAGTGCTTTGGACTGATGAGACAAAAATTGAGTTACTTGGTCATAACAAAAAATGCTTTGCATGGCGAAAGAAGAACACCGCATTTCAAAAAAAACACCAGCTACCTACTGTCAAATTTGGTGGTGGTTCCATGATGCTGTGGGGCTGTGTAGCTAGTTCAGGGACTGGGGCCCTTGGTAAAGTCAAGGGTCAGATGAATTCAACCCAATATCAACAAATTCTTCAGGATAATGTTCTAGCATCAGTCACAAAGTTGAAGTTACACAGGGGTTGGATATTCCAACAAGACAATGACCCAAAACACAGTTCGAAATCTACATAGGTATTCAATGATACAAAGTACAATGATCTGGAATGGCTGTCACAGTCCTCTGACTTGAATATCATCGAAAATCTATGGGATGATTTGAAGCAGGCTGTCCATGCTCGGCAGCCATCAAATTTAACTGAACTGGAGAGATTTTGTATGAAAGAATGGTCAAAAATACCTCCATCCAGAATCCAGACACTCATCAAAAGCTATAGGAGGGGTCTAGAGGCTGTTATATTTGCAAAAGGAGGCTCAATTAAGTATTGATGTAATAACTCTGTTTGGGAGCCCAAATTTATGCACCTGTCTAATTTTGTTATGATGCATATTGCATATTTTCTGTTAATCCAATAAACTTAATGTTACTGCTGAAATACTACTGTTTCCATAAGGCATGTCATATATTAAAAGTTGCTACTTTGAAAGCTCAGTCAATGATAAACAAAAATCCAAAGAATTAAGAGGGGTTCCCAAACTTTTTCATATGACTGTATACTGTTCCTTCAGAATAAATCCTGCCCCATTTCTCCTCCCATCCCCACCATGATAGAACAATTTTAATCCACCTCCGATCCACCTGGCCTTACTCCCCTTCCATAAAGTATCTATCTATCTATCTATCTATCTATCTATCTATTTAGTCTCTTGCACACACAATATATCAACCTTCCTTTTCTCAATCATATCAGCTAGCTGTCTCCCCTTACCAGTCATGCTGCCAGCATTCAAAGTCCCTTAGTTCCACTCTCTTTATCTTCCTCCTCTCCTCCTGCCTCCGGACATGTCTCTAACCTCTTCTTCTCCTTCTTCGGCCAACCGTAGCCCAATTTCTGCCATCACCCTGTTGGATAACCCGGGACTCGACAGAACTGGTATGGAAATTTGTATCTGTTGTCCGCATATTGATCTGGAAAAACTTTATACCGGATGCCTTTCCTGATGTAACCCTCCCCATTTATCCGGGCTTGGGACCAGCACAAAGAAACACACTCGATTGTGCATCCCCTGTGGCTGGGTTAATGAGCTTCATAGCAACATGTATTGCTAAAGCTGAACTGGTCTAATTGTTCTTGTATATACTACACAATTTAAAATAAAGAGATATATTTTTGTACATGTGGTCTAGCCCTTAACATATAATTGTTGAAATAAATACCATTTCTTTGTATGTTTCATTTGGAGTGAGGATTACGGAAACAAAGAACAAAACTTTTTTCAGTCTGCTTTAAATTAGAATCATTTTGTTGCTAGCAGATTTTTTTATGAAAATAGTCCTGTTAACTGTGTGAGTGATAAATCAGATATATTATGATACAAATGTTTAAAAAAACAGTTCTTAGGAGTCATGCTTGTGGTGCAGAATTCCATTTCTATGAATATAGCCGTGTTCAATTAACAAAAACACCATCCAGAGGCATACTTGTGGCTATCCTAAAAGTTCTGGATGTCCCAGACTGAGTTTTACTTAACTTCATGCTTTGGCATGTTGATCTCTCTAAATGATCACCTACTGTATAGGAGAGACATCCTTTGTTTCTTTAAGCATCTCCCTTTGTCTACTCTTGATATCCTCTTATTTCACTGATTCATTGTTGTTAATATACCTGATCGCTACTAAAACAGATATTTTTTATGCCCCACAGAATTTGGAGGATTAACAAGAGAAATTAAGGAAAAAAGTTAATTTTAGTTCAGCTTGTGAGACATTCTGTATGAAAGTGGAACATTTTGGTTTATAAATTCTAAACTATGCTACTCAAATATGACATTGACATTTTGGTATGAGGGGCTTATGTGTAATATATGGTTTTATGCATTTTATCAAATGGAACAGCTGGCATCTTCAACTTTATGTAATTGAGCTTAATGTGTATTGCCAATCAGATTTCCTTGGGTTTCTGCTGTTCTTGGAACGACATCAAAGTTCTCATTCCAAGACACACAATTATATTCAACCAATCAATGTCAATGTTAAAACCAATCCCCAAAAGGGGATTAGTGAGCATGGCTTCTTATGAAAAGTAATACCATAACACTTGGTAAAGGCAAATGGGGAGCTTGTATAACCCACTCAGGTAACTGCTGTACTAATTTCTGCAGCATCCAAAAGTCCTGATTTCTAACAAGGCCTCCTTCCGCTAGTGTTGTGATCTCTTGAATTATGTCCACATTTAATTTTGCACGACTTCCTTGTTTTTATTAACCTGTTATGATTTTGGAATTTGCTGAAAACATTCATGTTATTATTTTTTGAATCTGGTCTTATATTTTTGCTGGTGAATTTTATTTATACTATTTTGTTTTGGTTTGCCATCATTTTGTTTTCTGTGGACTTTATCGTTTTGTGGTTTTCTGTTATTGTTGAAGCTTCCAGTTGCTAGCAGTATGTTCATGTTAATTAATTTTTTATGACTCTTATAAAAATATATATTCTTTGTAAATATATGCACACAAACACACATGCACACACATATATATGGTATGAAAGCATATGTATATATACAATGTATATGGAAAACATATATCTAAAGCCTTGAATAATGAAATAGATATTAATCCATGTACTCTGTCATAGAAAGAATTGAGGCAGGTTTTTAATGATAAAGAATTAAGAGATAAAACATAGTCTAAAGCTTTGCAAAGTTCAAAAGCAGAAAGTCTAATCTGATCTTTCACCAAATATAGTCAAAAACACGGAAATCAATGTTGAAAGAAAACAAAACCCCAAGTCAAAACCAGAAGATCTGTAAACAAAATGTATTCGCTACTAAAATTTTTTACCCAGAACTCAGACAACCAGGAAGTTTTTGAGCTTACCTTTACAGTGATCCCTCGCTATATCGCGCTTCGCCTTTCGCGGCTTCACTCTATCGCGGATTTTATATGTAAGCATATTTAAATATATATCGCGGATTTTTTGCTGGTTCGCGGATTTCTGAGGACAATGGGTCTTTTAATTTCTGGTACATGCTTCCTCAGTTGGTTTGCCCAGTTGATTTCATACAAGGGACGCTATTGGCAGATGGCTGAGAAGCTACCCAACTTACTTTTCTCTTTCTCTCTCTTGTGCTTTCTCTGATCCTGACGTAGGGGGTGTGAGCAGGGGGGGCTGTTCGCACACCTAGACGATACGGACGCTCATCTAAAAATGCTGAAAGATTATCTTCACGTTGCTACCTTCTGTGCAGCTGCTTAGTGAAGCGACATGCTGCACGGTGCTTCGCATACTTAAAAGCTCGAAGGGCACGTATTGATTTTTGCATGTTTGTTTTTCTCTGTCTCTCTCTATCTCTCTCTCTCTCTCCCTGCTCCTAACGGAGGGGGTGTGAGCTGCTGCCTTCAACAGCTTTGTGCCGCGGTGCTTCGCATACTTAAAAGCCAAACAGCCCTATTGATTTGTTTGCATTCTCTGTCTTTATGACAGTCTCTGCTCCTGACGCACACTCCTTTGAAGAGGAAGATATGTTTGCATTCTTTTAATTGTGAGACAGAACTGTCATCTCTGTCTTGTCATGGAGCACAGTTTAAACTTTTGAAAAAGAGACAAATGTTTGTTTGCAGTGTTTGAATAACGTTCCTGTCTCTCTACAACCTCCTGTGTTTCTGCGCAAATCTGTGACCCAAGCATGACAATATAAAAATAACCATATAAACATATGGTTTCTACTTCGCGGATTTTCTTATTTCGCGGGTGGCTCTGGAACGCAACCCCCGCGATGGAGGAGGGATTACTGTATTTATATCCTCTACCCCAGGATATCATGGGTAATGACTGCCAGTTGTCCTGCATAGCAACATGGCACACAAGTACACAAGGGATGCCTAAAATGGTGGCACCAGTGTTAAACAAATTGACACAGCGGAAAGATGTCAAAATATTTTAACATCTTTAAATAAAAGATTTTACAAAAAACTGTAATGAAAATAAGATTCACTAACTTTTAACACCCTTCATTGTACAACGTAAGACAATGTCTAAGTATGACTGAAAACTAAAGCTATAACAATTTTATAACAAAATCAAATCACAACACAATGTCCTCTTTGCAAATGCCATAAAGTTTCACTTTCACTCCAAAAAGCTTAAGTTCGCCACTACAGGAAGATGACAAGGTGGATAATATGTACAAACTGTGTATCAGGCCCAATACATATTTTTCGAATGGACTGAAAATTATGTTCACAGATTAAAAAACTTACAGGAAACATACTCAGTGAGTAAGGTTATGATTTTTCTTTTTGCCTTGCCAATGAATGTTTTTACTTATTTAACTGGCAGCCTTAGAACAACGTTGCACTGAATACCTTTAAAAAGAAAAAACAAAAAAACTTTCAATCACTCTAAACTGCTGACCATCAATGAAAAATAACTTTCTGAATGCCACGTATAGTTCGGTTCACTGAAAAGTGCAGAATTCCAGCAGCCTACTAGCCAAGCTGTATATCTGGCATCTGTTGGGTTGTATTTATTCTGGCGTTTGCATTTAAGAGTAATATTAAGACAAAGAAAATATAAATAATAAGCCTGCTTTCCTTGTTGAAAGTTAATATATCCTATGAGGCATTCCAAGAAACACCCATGAGGGTTCAGTTAATAGAAATCTAAGTTGTAACTGTACAAATTTGTTTCAGATTACTTTTAACATATTGGTACAATGGAGATGGTGTGGTGCACATAAGTATATATAGTACAGTGCATGGATGAGCAATACAAAATGAACCAAAAGATAATGTTTACATTAAAAAAAGTAATACAAAAAAGACACAAAATAGTATAAAAAAGCTCCTCTCTGAGGAAGTCAGACTAAACAGTACATTTCTGAGGGTCTTTATAGTTGTCTTTGGTCATCCTTCTTCCAGACATGACTATCAGAACAGAAATGAGATAAGAGTCTGTGTGAAAGTCCTTGATTATTGCTGAGTCTTTCCAGAGGACAAATTCCTCTTCTTTCTCATTTAAACAACCTCTGTGTGTTGAGTTAGAACTGACTGTTACTAAAATGAGAAGATGGCACAAATGTGTCCATAAAGCACAGAGAAAAGAGAGAAAGTCATATTTTCAGTGCTAGGGGTAAATGTAAGGTGAGAAAAAAGACAAAATATATAAGAAAATAAAATTACGCAATACTAATTAACATAGAGGGCGGCACGGTGGCGCAGTGGTAGCGCTGCTGCCTCACAGTTAGGAGACCCGGGTTCGCTTCCCGGGTCCACCCTGCGTGGAGTTTGCATGTTCTCCCCGTGTCTGCGTGGGTTTCCTCCGGGCGCTCCGGTTTCCTCCCACAGTCCAAAGACATGCAGGTTAGGTGGATTGGTGATTCTAAATTAGCCCTAGTGTGTGCTTGGTGTGTGGGTGTGTTTGTGTGTGTCCTGCGGTGGGTTGGCACCCTGCCCAGGATTGGTTCCCTGCCTTGTGCCCTGTGTTGGCTGGGATTGGCTCCAGCAGACCCCCGTGACCCTGTGTTCGGATTCAGCGGGTTGGAAAATGGATGGATGGATAATTAACATAGAATAAAAGTAAGGTCCGATGGCCAGGGGGGACAGAAAAAAAAAAAAAAACTCCAGACGGCTTGAGAAAAAAAAAAAATCTGCAGGGATTCCAAGGCCACAAGACCACCCAGCCCCCTCTAGGCATTCTACCTAACATAAATGATCTCAATCAGTCCTCAGTCCTTTCCAGTAGTATCAGACATTTGGTGAAATAGTTTGTTTCCATTGTATTTTTCCAGATCAGCTGTAAACGTTTGTGAAGCCAGTGCCAACTTGGGAACACCTTGATGACACTGTGGTGATATTGAATTCACTGTAGTGATTTGAACCTGTGCTAGCAAGCATATAATAAGCCTTTACTCAAAATACTATTCCTCTATGTGTCTTGTTTGAACACTTGCTTTATTTTCTTTGATTTGCTTTGTGCAAAATTGTGGAATAAGATGAACTGCAAGCTTTTATTGACTTTGTTCAGTTTGACATTTCATCCGATAACAAAGTGCACCATTTCTATGAATGTCGAAAAAACTGGCAGAAACAGGCATCCTTCCCAGGCTGCCCAGCATAAAACAGTGCAAAGGAAAAAACAAACCACTCATAAAACAATGAAGATGTAGAAACAAGGAGAGCTGTAATTTGCTCCTTATCTACTATGTTGGTTAGTTCCCAAACGTCTGTTACTTTTGTTTATTGTCAGTAATGTCTACTTCAGAGATCTGTAGTGGAAATGTAGTTAGCCTTGTTATTGCTCATTTTTCTGGTGTTACTTCAAAACCACATTACTTTTTCGTGTGCCCAGTCATGGACTGGTTTGCTTGTCCATGTTGGTTCCTTACTTGGTTCGAGCTACTCTCTTATAGAATATTAAATTTGGGACAGAAAAAAAAATCTGCCTTTCAATTTTTACTTTATTTAATGTACCATACAAATATAATTATGCATTGCATAAAAATGAGTGGGCGGCACGGTGGCGCAGTGGGTAGCGCTGCTGCCTCGCAGTTGGGTGATCTGGGGACCCGGGTTCGCTTCCTGGGTCCTCCCTGCGTGGAGTTTGCATGTTCTCCCCGTGTCTGCGTGGGTTTCCTCCGGGCGCTCCGGTTTCCTCCCACAGTCCAAAGACATGCAGGTTAGGTGGATTGGCGATTCTAAATTGGCCCTAGTGTGTGCTTGGTGTGTGGATGTGTTTGTGTGTGTCCTGCGGTGGGTTGGCACCCTGCCCAGGATTGTTTCCTGCCTTGTGCCCTGTGTTGGCTGGGATTGGCTCCAGCAGACCCCCGTGACCCTGTGTTTGGATTCAGCGGGTTGGGAAATGGATGGATGGATGGATAAAAATGAGTGTGATGAACTGGTAAACATTCAAAATATGTTTATGCAGCTCAATGAAGTGATGTTACAATGTAAAGACGCTGTGTGATCTGGGAACCAGGCACCTTATATCTCTTGGGACAATCACAATCTAAAAATAATTTTCTTTCTTTGTCATTTCACTGTGTATGTTGTTGCCAAAGCAGACATGATCTGACTACCCAAATGTACTGTTTGATAAGGTCACATTTATGTCAATGTTGTTGCTGGCAAGATAGCATTATTATCATGTATGTACCCTGTAAAAGTTAACAGAAAAGCACTTCCAGTTAAGAAAGAAAGAAATTTAAGTTTTAAATATTCTGTTGTTTGGAATGGAGTGGGGCAGCAAGCAGTTATGCGGTTGCTGTATCGACTTGTAGTGAAGAAGAAACTTAGTTAGCAGGTGAAGCTCTCAGTTTACCAGCCAATCTATGTCCCTACCCTCACCTATGGTCCCAAGCTTTGGTTAATGACTGAAAGAATGAGATTGCGGGTATAAGCAGCCAAAATAAGCTTTATCCTCAGGGTGGCTGGGCTATCCCTTAGAGACAGGGTGAGAAGGGCAGACGTCTGGGAGAGGCTCAGAGTAGAGCCACTGACCCTCTACATCTAAAGGAGTCCATTTAGGTGGTTCAGGCATCCATGTGGAGGTTTAATGGGAACAACCAGCTGGAAGAGCATATCTCCCAAATGGCCTAGGAACACTTTGGGATCTCACAGTATGAGTTGGCAAATGTTGCTGGGGAAAGGCATGTATGGGCCTCACTGCTAATACTGTTGCCCCTGAGACTAGGCTTTAGATAAGCAGTGGAAAATTTAAAAAAAATGATGCAGGTGGCAGTGAGCCTGTCACAAAAAAGTAGACTTGTTTTCATATAAAATCTGTGGTTAGTGGTGTGCATCACATGTGGTGTTCTTCTTTCTATATTTGCTTTCATTGTTTGTTTGACAACATCATGCATTGTCTGCAGTACACAAATAATGTTGCCTGGCCTCTTTCTGTAATACATCGAAATGAGCCAGCAGTGTTACCATAGGCCAGAAATATAAATGTGTTCTAATACCAGCATTTTAAAATATGCTGAAAAAGCGTAATCACACATGCACATTTCTACATGCCACCCAACCAAATGTCATTTAATGATCTCATTACCTACCTTCTCACCACACACTAAAAAAAATCCCCAGTCTTGCCTCTCACTCTATACTGGGTCAGGGAGAATCCGGTGTGAACTTTAGCCCGGACACAGACAGACTTGGACGCAGAATGTCCCAAAACACAAACATTTATTAAATTTTTGCACCACCACAATGTACACAGTGCACAAACCCCACTAATGCTCTGTCCTTATCTCTTTTTCTTGTCCTTTTCTTCTGCCGCCTCTACTCCTCTCTCACAAGCTCCGTCTTCCACCCGACTCCCGTTCCCCGAGTGGAGTGAGGCAGCCTCTTTTATACCACATCCAGAAGTGCTCCAGGTGCTCCTTGATCAAGTTCCGGCAGTTCTTCCAGGTGTGGCGGAAGTGCTGCATGGGAATCCAGCTCCTCTTCTGGCAGCACTTCTGAGTGTGGTGGAAGTGCTGCATGGGAATCCAGCTCTTCTTCTGGCAGCACTTCTGAGTGTGGTGGAAGTGCTGCATGGGAATCCAGCTCCTCTTCTGGCAGCACTTCTGAGTGTGGTGGAAGTGCTGCAGACCACAGCTCTGCAACTGTCCAGGTGAACCCCTGGTGGTGGCCACGGGGCCCCGCAGGGTTAAGCTTCTAAGCTCCAGTCCCATGGCCCCGATGTAAACCAGGGGGGCTGCCCTCTTGTGTCCTGGGGGAGGTACCGGGTAAGGTCCCCAGCCGTCTATCACACCGGCCATCCTATCTTTAATAGGGTCACAGTAGTCTTGAGAGCTGTAAAGCAGAATACGTTATTCTGAATTTCCTGAAAATGCTTTTAAAAGAATTTGCTTACAAATGACAATTAGGTATGCGCACAAAATCTAAGGATTTCTTGAATGCAGCACAAAGAGAAAAACTCAAATTAACTTTTTGATTAATCACATGGATTTTGAGTGTGCAGAAGAACTTCAGTACAAAATGAAACTTCAAAAAACATGCAAAAAAATCAATAAAAAAAGGCATTAGGACAAGAACTCTAAACAGGGAGCGAGAGAGCACTAAATATCCAAAAACACCAGCTGTATAATTTCACAGAAAAGCAAGATTATAAGGTTTGTCTGTAATGTGAACTTACCTAGACTGATCGGCCATATTTTACTCAGTCCTGTAGATTATTCATACATTAGGGGGCTCAGTAACTAAATGCTCCACCTCCCACACATTTCTTACATTTTCTTGGATCAGAGATGCAGTAGCAGACATCCACTGAGCAAAGTGAACCTTGCTGATAGTAAAGTTCACTATTTGAGGGAGGGGCTAACCCCATTAGTCCTGATAGGTCAAGAGGAATATTTTAAAATCTGTCATTTTTCCTTGGATGGAAGCCAGGGAAGCACATTAATTATGTAATTATCATTTTCTAATCCTGGATTTAACATTTGGATCCAAGTTAAGAGAGTGTTAAATGGCTGAGATCCTAATGGGAAAATACAACCAGCTTCTGTGTCAGTGTTGTAAACGCAGGGTTTGGACTTCCCTGCATTTAAATATATTATTATCATACTGCAGTCAGTGATATTCTATCTAAATACTAATAATGCTAAGGTGATTATAGTGTGGGTATTACTGGATTTTAATGGTAATTGATACATTGTAAATAGTGTTTCCTAGTGAGAACATTAAATAGCTGAAAGGAAGCCTTTATTGTTATTGTTCCAGTACAATGAAATTGTAAAACTTACATTTGTAAATGGTACAAGTACAACAAATAATGACAAACAAATAATATAAAAAGCATATAGTCAGTCAGTCAGTCCAACCCGCTATATCCTAACACAGGGTCACGGGGGTTTGCTGAAGCCAATTCCAGCCAGCACAGGGTGCAAGGCAGGAAACAAACCCCGGGCAGGGCGCCAGCCCAACGCAGGGCACACACACCCACACCCACTCACCAAGCACACACTAGGAACAATTTCAAATCCCCAATGCACCTAACCTGCATGTCTTTGGACTGTGGGAGGAAACTGGAGCACCCGGAGGAAACCCACCCAGACTTGGGGAGAACATGCAAACTCCACGCAGGGAGGACCTGGGAAGCGAACCCAGGTATCCTAACTGCGAGGCAGCAGTTCTACCACTGCGCCACCATGCTGAAAAAGCATACATCCTTTAACAAATAATAGCATACATAAATAAATAAGGGATGAAAATTATTATCCACTAAAGTAATCATATTACATACTACTAGAAATTCTAAAATAGCCCACTTTCTGTTATTATAAAGTGTTCTCAGATTTAGAAGTTAAGAGAATGATTTTATAGTCAGCTTAAACACGCTGCCAAAGAAATGATTTGCAACTAAAGTGACTGTATTGTCTAATTCTTATTATCCTCTGTTTTGATTTAGTTGAAGTGTGAAATGAGAATGAGCTGACTTGCCTGAAAATAAGACATACATTACAGTAGTCAATTGTGCTTCGTACAAATTAGGGAATTAGCTTTTCTATATCCTAAGTGGTGGTAAATCAGCTTAGCTTTGCTATGTTACTAAGCCTTAAGAAGCAAGTTTCTGGCAGTGAAGGAAATTTCAGATATTTTTAAAAGCTTTCATCCTTTGCATTTACTGTTTGTTGACAGTACTACATTATAATTTAAAGAACACCCTCTGGTAATAAAATGGACATTTCTCATAGCTTAAAGTCAAATGTTTCCCACTTTTCCTTGTGAACCATTACATTACATTAAGAATTACCACAATTATGAATACACAGAGTTGACAATTGACATTAGAATGAAAATAAATGTTAATCTCCATATGATTCTCCCCAGTAGCAACATATATAAAGAAAATAATACTGCCTGGGTCTGCCAATTTTGCAAATTATTTGAAAAGCAGATTTTGAAGCAGTGACAAGCCCTCCAGTCACCATTAGTTCAATTAAAACTGTATGCTTGCACCTCATGTTGAATATAAAGGTATAACCAAGGGTGACAATGTGTTCTTATAAAAATAAAAACAGTAAAAGTGACCTTAATAAAAGAAAGTGCAATTTTATTTCAATGATCATTTTTTCAGAATTAATGTCGCTTTGCAAAACAGGAAATTGTCCAAAATGTGCTTGTCTGCAGGCCTAACTTTGGGCAAGCACTTTAACACCTGCCACGTTTAGCTATGTAGGTTTGCAATGCCCACATTGCACAGAGTGGGCAGCTTGTTCTTGAATCTGGGTCTTTAAATAGTCATGAAGCGATGATGAACTAGTACAATGAAGACACATTAACAACAAGGGTTGTGTAAATGAAAATGCTCAGTCCATTTTATTCAATAAAGCAAAGTATCCAAACCAAATAAATACAGTGCAGTGCAGGTTCTTCATAAATACAGTAAAATCAGTCAATAAATAATCCACTGGATAAAACAAGAACAAAACCAGAAGTAAAACATGCAGGCTTCTTTCTCTTCTGTCCAAGCCTTATTGTCTCTCTACATCTCACCTCCAGCTCACTCATCACGTATACTCAGGCAAGAGCTGTGTGTTCTATCAGCACACAACCAGATAAACTTTTTGAGAATGCCTGGAAGATGTACAAGAACAAAAGGAAACTGAAGCCAAAAACAAGAGGAAGATCCAAGGTTGAAAGAAGATGCAAGAGTTCAAAAGCAGAAATAACACACAAGACGTTTTGTATAAGCGTTTTTATGAAAGTTTTGATATCCACAGATCAGTTAAGGAAATGACTTCCCAGCCATCCTTTCATCCCATGGCGTCAATTAAGCAAAAGTCACAATATTGGATGCCACACCTCTGGAAACACAGGGAAACAGTCCTAACAGCAAGATTACAAAATGGCGGTGACCGAGGACCGAAAATGTCATCCAAGATTTTGCAAAATGAAACATAACATCTGAATCATTACAAACTTCAAATAAATTAAAAAGAAACAGAATCCTCAACCTTAATAACCCAGTGTATAAGTACAAATGTATACCCATTTATGACACTGAGACACCAGCAAGTTTGGTCATCCTTTTTACAGTGGCTTGCACCCCAGCCACCTAAGCTGGCCATTACCGAGGCCTCCCAAGCCTGGCTCCATCATCCCACCACTATCACTCACTGGCACCCACAGTATGATCTTCAGAACCCTGCCCTCTGAGTTGCACCTGCTGCCCAGTTTCTCAGTAGGGGTGACCTTACCCAATGCAAGCTGTTCCTTTTATACCTTGTGATAAAGTGCACTGCCTGATGACCCACCTGAGTGTCAGTGGAGAACAGCCTGCATGTAAGAAGCAATCAGCTCACCTCCACACTGAACACCTCATGGCTTCACAGCTTTGCAGCAGATCACTCCCACACCGAGAAACCTGAGACGAAAACTAATATTATAGCTAAAATACTGCACTGCCACAGACGCCTAACATGCTTTACCATAAGGTTCTGTAATGGGAGCAGTGCTGGTGCTTGGTCAACCTTATTAGTGCATCAGCTGACTATTCGGTAGCTAACCCATGTGGCTCGGTGTCCCCCCTTATGATCTACGCCCTAGGCAAATGCCTAATTCACCTTAATTGTGGCACCGGCCCTGAATGGTAGATCTACCCTTAACCAACCAGAGCACTTACTTGACATGAGAACTTATGACTAAAGCCCTGTCATACTAGATTTTTTTTTTTTCAATTTTTAGTCACAGATAACCTTAGTAAGTTGGGTCAGCTGCAGCGCACTCCTCTGACCATCACGCATATAGTCTGACATACCCAGCAATGCAGTCAGACTAATCTGCGACTCACCCTGTCATAATCAAACAGGTTTGGTTTTGTCTTAAGTTGTAAGAGTGGGACTGTGTGTGAGCTGGTATTCAATAAGTGTTCTTTGCATAGAACATAACCATGAGGAAAAAGAGATGCATGTGTTTTGGACTTCACAAAAATACAGGAGAATCTCATCTATGAGATATTTCATGTTTGTTGTACAACAACAGACTGGAAACAGGATAGAAAAGGGCAGACATTGCAGATGAACTCACCATACATGGAAAGCATTCATACAGGTATCAGTGCTGTCAGGTAGCACTGTCAGCATGTACTGAGCTTGTAATACTTTGGAAATTTGAAACTACACTTAAAGTTGTCACAGAGTCATGTCATTTGTCATCTCCTACAATTCCTAGACATGTGGTCTGATGTCTTCAGACTGCACTTATTTGCTCTGAAACCTTGTGCTGTTAAGTGGAGTTTCATTTATAAATTAAAAAAGATACAGTGTATACCCCAAAGGAGCACCAGAAAGAAGAATTAAAGTCTTCAGTGCCAAAAATGTTCCAGCATATTGATTAACATCAGGAGATTTCACACACATCACAAAAATGTGTACATATTGTAAAATATTGTTTTATACACTCTAACATTTTTAAAGAACTCTGGATTTTCTATTAATTTTATTTCCTCTCTCCATGTACAACAGCTTTTCAAACACAGGAGCATGGTTAATGGTAGCTGAGTTCATTAATGATACAGTTACACTTCTCTTTCAATATCAATTTGAAAACTCAGGCTGTACGTTTTTGTAATAGAAATTTTAATTATGTTGTCATTGACATGTGCTATAGTGCTGAAATGTAGAGCACTGTTGCTGAACCTTTCCTCCATGACCCAAATTACACCAATAAGGATAGGCAATAAGGTGAAAAGAGACAGAATTAGAGATTGAGAATTAGAGAGACAGAAAAATTAAACTTTTTATCCTATTTTCACGGCATTGCTATAGATAACTGGGTAATTGGTGGCACACATAAAAATGTAAAATAATGACCATAAAGGAGAAATGCTTTTGTTGCAGAGACTAAAATTTGTTGCTACCATCCCTAAAAAACTTTTATGTTCCTGGTACCTTCCCCACATGTTACTGATGAGAGTAATTTTTCAGTCATCATTAATCACATGGCTCTATAGAAATGTTGCAAATGAAACTGTAAGACATAGTTGAAGGAAGAAGGATTAATGACAATACATTCCAAGTGCTAAGGCCTCATATCTCTTGTTTGTTTTATCCTCCAAAGGTTCTTTTTTTATTGGTAGACAAGTTAATCCGGGAAATGCTTAAGTTATTCTTTATTTAACATCTGCACTCTATAATACTTACCTCTAGAAGCCTTAATAAGGGTTGTCTACCTTTGTAAAGATTTAACACTAAATCTATGAAATACCTGAACAATGGTAGACTCCAAACTTGCTCTTAGTTCTCCCACCACAAGGGCTGAACCATTGCTGAAAGTGACTGGCTACCTGAAAGGATTTTACCATAAACACCCTAACAAAAGACAGGTGTCTACTCTTGCCAGGATCACAGAACATAGCCTGCTCTAACTTCCCTGACACGGAAACAATTTAACCAGAGTGAGCACAATTTTTTAACACTTGTGTCCTGGGTTAGATTGCTAGTGTCACCAAACAACAAGGTAGGTTTGATGAGACAATACCCAAACTTTTTTCAATCTAATCCTAAGTTTATTTGCAGAGAAACAATTGTCTGTCTTCTTAGGCCAGTCATGATGATTAGTCTTTTGTCTTCTCTTGTGATGTCTCTCTTTATCTATGCTGGTGTTGATGTCCCTGGCAATGCTTTTCAAATCCTTTAATTTTATAGAGTGCGTTGTTAGCTGATAACAAATCGTTTCATCAGCCAAAATCAGGCAACTAATAATTTCCAATGGTCTTGTTACTTGTCAGTGAAGTTACTTTGTAACCCCTTACCCAAACCAGCCACTACACTGCCAAGACTTATTCCTTGGATAACCTGAGGTTTCTTGCTCTACTAACAAGCCATACTCCTTACAAGTTGTCTTATTTTTCCCGATATGACGAAATAACCAGAAACGGTAAACAGGTATGTAAAATTAAACACGGATATATTAGAAAATAAAAGACAGACAAACATTCAATAATAAATGTATATGTATACGTGCGCGCAAACCACCACTTATCCCAAAACACCAGTGACTAATTACTATATATAATAATATAAATATTTACATTAAACTCTCCCTTACCCCTAAACTTATTAATTATTATTATTATTATTAAACAATAAACAAAAGCATACAACACAAATACAAACATGGATTGGATAAACACAGCAGTTGAAAATGTGGAGAAAAATGTAACCCAAAATAAAGTCTGGCAGTATTGAAACTGGCTGTGGTGATATTGGGCTTCCTCCCGACAACAAAATGACCTCACCGTAAAAGTCTTGGCAATGATTGGAATGACTTCGAACCCCGGGGTTTCTTGGCTCTTGCTGTCATGATGAAGAATTGGTAGTTGAAAAAGTAGCAGTGGAATAAAGCAATAAATAGCAGTGATGAGTTTGTAGATAGATGGGTAAATTGTCTTCTTTTCCTCTTTCTCTCTCTCCTCGCCTCTCGCCTGTCACCTCTTGTTTTGCTTTCGCTCCTCTTTTTTAAATGTAAAATGTCCCAGATGTATCTGGTGTGTAAACAGGTGATTTCCGTCTTGGGGCTGTGGTCTCTCTCCATCATCCTTCCCCTCTGCACTTACGGGGACAACATTCACTGACACACACATAACGGACAGTAAACAGGACAATGAAAACAAAATGCACTCAGCACAAACATACAATAGACTATTATGTATATGATGACACGTGGATAGCCAGTGCTCTAAGCACCTGTTTTACATCTTCTTTTAAGTATATACACATTAGTTAGTTTATCTGTGCTTAAAAATATTCATTTTAATAGAAATAACGTTTTTAAGTAATTCCTTTTACATTTGCACATCTCCCAGTATTCTTCAAATTTAATTGCATGTTTCCCAGTATCCTTTTTCTCTTGGAAAAACATCTTAAGTCATTGCCTTCCTCTTCTTGGTTGTCAACAGGTCAAAGTTTAATGATAATGTTAATGTTCAGCTATTGAAAGTTTCTAATTATGTTATTTATTTTGAAATGACTTTGTTTTACTGGATGTTTAAACTTACAGTAAAACAAAGTATACCTTTCAGTAAATCTGTACATTTATGTGTATTCATTATTTAATTAGTAACTTGTAAAATGGTCATTGCATTTCACTTTTGGGCTCTGAGATCCCACTCAGTGAAGAGTGTAATACAAAGATAAATAAAGCAGAATGTAATTAAATATCCTTTACCGGGAAAAGTAATGCCAAGAATCTGTGCTAAGAATGAATTATTTCTTGCTTTATTTTGTTATCTTAAACAACATCCATCCAAAGCACAGAAGTTAAGTTTCATGAAACTGAAACATTTTCTACTTTGAAGTGGACATATCTGGCAAGTTTCAAGGATTTATTATTACTTCTGATGCCCCTTTGGCTGAAATTGAAAGCTTCTAAGCAGCTTCTAAATTTCTAAATAAATCAGTATATGCCATGATTATGAAAAAATAGCTACTGATTTAAAGTTACTGAATTTATTCTTTAATTTCATACTACGGAAGGCAACCTCTGTATATGTGCTGCCACCTCAACTATCTGTGCTTGCTCCTTCCTTTATTTCCTCGTTATTCTCTTGCTCTCAATCCAAAAGAAAAAATAACTAATCTGCCAGCAACCAATCATCTCATGTGATACTTCTGGAATAAATGATAAAAATGAATGTGCTTTGCTCAATTATAAGAAAAAATAGTTGAGAGTACAGACAGGGTTGTGTGGTGATTTGTTTCAAATGCAGTATCTAATAAGAGGACCATCAAAATTGTAATAATTTCTTCTTGAGAGAATGTTAAAATATCATTAATAGCTTCTAGGTAAGGTGGCATCTTTGTTGTGATCAGTAATGCAAGTTTTTTTAAAATATCAGCCATCCTTCTGCCCTAGAAGCGGCAGATTCAGATTATGTAAGGCTGTAAAGAGAGATTTTAGACCTGGGGAAGAAAGTAGTTCCTGGGACTGCATATACTCAAAGATTCTGCAAATAATTCACAGATAAAATTTTGAATATCACTTGGTACCTGACCACAAATTTAGAATAAAGATAATTATATTTACCTACATTGTCAGACCCATTTTTAGCATTTCAGGATTCAGGAGGCCAAAACCTGTTCTGACATGACAGGGTGCCCACTTATGCACATATCTATATTTGCATGGGCTTATTTATTTTTGTATTTCAAAATGGTAGTACAGGAATAAATCCACTAGATGGTGCTTATGAGCCTTACAAATAAAAAAAAAATGTTTTCTATAGATTTACATGCAAAGTACATTTATCAGAATCAGAAAACTTTATTAATCCCAAAGGAAATTACTTAACAACAGACAAGGGACATGTTACACTAAGAGCAAGTATAAATGTAATATATATAAATATATAAATACATATAAATGTAATGAACATAATGTAACATGTAAATATAAATAAAGTATAATAAATGTAAGTATGAAACTAGAGTGCAGAGTGTTGCACCTTAAATTAATATTGCACATTCTGAGAAGACAATTAATTGCACAAGACAATTTATTGCAAATAACTTTCTTTTTAAAAAAAAAACACAATGTTTATGTATACATTTCAAATATTTGTTTTAAATGCATATTTTTCATCTAAATATTTTATGCTATTTTCCTGTAGTTCTGTAATTAATTGTTCATTTTGGGTAAATAAATGCCGTACTTTGTTAATATTATTATTTATTGGTTATTAATAATAATAAACCTGCGGTGGGTTGGCACCCTGCCCAGGATTGTTTCCTGCCTTGTGCCCTGTGTTGGCTGGGATTGGCTCCAGCAGACCCCCGTGACCCTGTGTTCGGATTCAGCGGGTTGGAAAATGGATGGATGGATGGATAATAATAAACTGCATTGTATAATTACTGTTTTCAAGTTAAAATATATCAACAGTGGAAATTACGTTAGGAAATATAAAGATGTAGTATTTGCCCAGCCCATGATACTACAAATTAGCACTGGTACCAGTAAAATTCATGTCAATTTTTCACCTCAATTTATGTTTTTTTTTTCTTTATTCTTTTATTAAGAAAACTAATCAGGCTGTATATTTACAATATATATAAAATACAACTCAAAGAATCATTTAATAAAACAAAAATATTTCAGTCTTTATGCTTGTGTAATGTATAGTACATCTACGTCATGTCTATGGGTCTATTATTCTTGTATAGTAGTTTTGGCAAAAAATTAAACAATAATTACATTTATCTCCTCAGCAGATCTTTTATCCATAGCGGCTTACAAAGGAGGTCAACATAATCGAGTAACATCAGTCTAGGGATTGTTTTGAATAAGTGCAGCAGGATACATACAGTATGTTACAAAAGTTGATCACCACAAGTGAAGAGTTGTGAAGATGGAATAACAAAAAAGTGACTTAACAATATGACACATATCCAAATAGTTAAAAACATTTATTAATAATCTGACATTAACAGTTCATTCATTAACAATTACATTTTCACAGAACAGATGGGTTTTCAATCACTTCTCAAACACATTCAGCAGTCAAGATGGAGGTTGGTAGCTTGCTCACCCACCAGCTAGGGGCTACATATGAAAACAACCTGGATTGAGATTAGATACCACACAGAGGTGGCATCACCAGACGCTATTCACTGGTAGACCTGAATGGGTGAGTAGGAGCATAGCACCTCACCAATGTCTCCATACACACAGGTGCTGACCCATTGACCACTTTAGAATTTAAAACGTGCTACTAAAGAGAGCCATTGTAGCAACCTGAAGAGAGGAGTGACCTGGCTTGGCTGATTCAATACACGACAGGCAACTGCATTTAGGACCATTTGCAGTGGCTTAATGGTGCATTTGGGTCTTCCAGCTAGTCATGAGTTGCAGTAATCTAGACATGACAAGACCAAAGCTTGGACCAGAAGTTGTGGTGATTACACAGTTCATCAGTTAATCACAAGCTTTCCTGTGAGCAGCAGTGATTAATCCAAGTGTTTTAAATTTTAAAAATAAGTTGGTTTTACTGAAGAAAATATTAAACTAGGAAACGGTAACATTGCAATACTGTTGTCTCAGGCAATAAAAAAGTATGTAGAGGAGATATGTGCTTTTCATAATGTACAGTAGTAGGTAATTCAGTTGAACTTCAAAATCCACACGTTTCATTTACTTAACCTTTGATGATTGAAATATGTGAATATGAGAAAAGCACTATGTAAGAATGAACTACAGTTGATTAAACTGTATTACCAGAAACAGAGTGACAAAGGTGAACACTGACTGGTGAGCTTTATTTTACTCTCAGTAGGAAGGATCCAGTGAGGGAGGTCCCAATTCTAAGTGCATGTAACTCTAAGCTGTAAAATGCATACATGCTGAACATTCATACACTTTTTGTATTTTTATATTGTTCCAAACTTAATCTTTTTAAACATGTAGTGAGAAGTCAAGCAAAATGACAACTTTTATTGGCTAACTAAAATGATTACAATATGCAAGCTTTTGAGGCAACTCAGGCACCTTCTTCAGGCAAGATGTAATATAGAAACTGGAGTTCCCTGCGTTTATATACTGTACATACTAGGACAAGAAACAACATTGGAAAACCTTTAAGTGAGACATCTGAAATGTAAAAAATTAATAGACCTCTTCAGGCTAAGATTCATTTAACAAGAGAGGAGAACAATGTATGGTCAAGATCTTTGGATAAGATAACTGTCCAACAAAGTCTTTTGAAGTTTCTGATGAGTTTTTCCATATAATGTGGGTCTGTAGACAGGTTGTCTGTGTCAGTCCGAGAGATGCAAACAATCCTCATATGTTGTAATGTATCCAATTTTGACTTCCCGTTCTTTTCTCTCTTGCTGTTTTCTGAAGAAGCCCATAAGCACTGTGACTTTAACGTCCCTCTCATAGTGTCCATGGCTGTTGAAGTGGGCTGCTACAGGAACATCTAGTTATTTTATATATGCTTGCTTAAATTGTGAATATAAATTTGATCCACACACGAGTGTGTGTGCATACTCTACCTGTGTACTGTCCGGTGCTGGTTCTTGCCTTTTGTTAGGTATTGGCAGGGTGCGGACAGTCCTTATGTGCAGAAACTGCACTAAGCAAAAAAAATATGAAGATGGATGCACTGTATATTTAAACACATTTCCTCTGTGGATGTTCCTTTGCAGGAACCACTCAGTAAATCAAGGTAGTGGGCAAAGCATAACATTTATAAGAGAGATAAAGAAATTTAGAACAAAGAATCAAGCTTTCAAATTAATTGAGTAATGTAAAAACAAAAGAAGTCCTTCCTTTTCCCTCAAACAGTCAAAATATTGAAGAGCACAAAAGAGAATGATGACTTCATCTTTAAAACTACTTCCAAGATTTAATCAGCTATAGTAAAAACAAAATCACAAAGTTACAAAAAGCCCATTTAAACCTGCAAGGCATTATTAACTTACAAACTGGTACATGTCAATAGTATAAATTAAAACCCCTATCACATACTGTATAACAGTCACCAAATACTGTACATTATAATGTTTGATAGGATCCAGAAGCCTATCAAACATTAATGCTTTTCACCACAAATAAACCCTTCAAGAAGTGAAACTATTAAAAATAATGTGGATCCACCCACTGGTAACCACTCAGATAAAAAGTTATAAACAAGACATCCATGCTCAATGTGTAGCAATTCCTCTTGCTGACAAACTACTCTTTGGTGTTGTGTGATCTACCATGCAGAAAACAGGGGTTTTGCCTGTCCCACCTTAGCCAAATTTATAACAGCTTTACTTACATTGTATTACAGTAAGTGCTACCTCATACAAACAAAATAGCTCTTGGTTGTTAAACCTTTCCCCTTTATTTTAAAAAGAGGCCAAAGCATTACACTTTCTGTAGATATTAAAAGTGTCAACATTAGTATTTAAGCTAGCTTTTGCAAATGCCATGTAAGCTAATGATTTAACTCTCATGACTTACATGATTTTTGATTTTCTGCATTTTCTCTTCTTTTCTTCGTCTGTATACACACAACTCTGAGACACACTTTAGTCCTAACAACTGTTTCATATCTTTGGAAAACGATGTTTAGTTTGAAGCCTGGTCATTTCTGTGTGGTGTTTGCATGTTCTCCACATGTATTCTGTAATTGCTGTGGTTTCCTCTCACATTTGAAAGATTGATTGATTGATTGATTGATTGATTGATTGATTGATTGATTGACCACTCTAAATCGGTCTGGTATGAGTGACCATGGGTATGTGGGCACCCAATTTAGAACAGGTTTCTTTGTGGTGCCCAAATTGATAAATAGAAATGTATCATGATGTACCATACTGGTTAGCACCAATGTTATTTAACTACAGAAAATAGAGTTAAATGTCTGGCTTAGCCATTACTCTGTCTGGAGTTTGAATCATCCCCTCATGTCTCTGTGGTTTCACAGGCTGCTCCAGTTTTCCCAAAGATATCCATGTAAGGTTATTGGCCAAGTGTGAGTGAGTCTGGTTGTATGTCTGTATTTCCTGTGAAGGTTTATTATGCTGTCTGGTGTTTGTTCCTGGCTTGACACTCTGGCTACCGAGATATTTTAATTATAGAGATGATCATGTTTTTAAGGAAAATAGTAGACATTACTACTTTAATCAAACTTACAATTGTAGCTGACATCATCCATTTAGTACGTGTAGTATTGTAATATACTGATATTTTATCAGGCTTGATATATTTCACTCAGTCAATGGATGTTTTTGAGAAGCTAGCTTAACAGGCTTTTAAGGTGTACCTTTGTCAGTTATTGAAGTTGAGTTTTACTAAATGGCCTGCTGATTTATTCAGTGGCATCATCACTTATAGTGAATATTTAACTTGCCATTTATAAAACATCCAGTCAGTAACATATTACAAAGAAGAATCAAACTATGACAACCAAAGACTACATAAGTAGCACAGTCATTCAGTGCACAAAATACCATACAATATACAATGCAGACAACAATATACACAGATAAGCATTAGCAGATGATTAGAAAAAGAACCCTAATTATATTATTGTTTTACTGATCATCTCATTGCATCTCATCCGCTTTTCCTGGAAATGGTTGTGGTGATGATACACTGCCAAATGCCAGCAACATTCTACAGCTTCTTTTGCAAAAATCCAAGCCATTCAGTGTCCAGCTGAGAGAGAGACAGAAAGAAAGAGAGATTTCTCCAACATGCCCTGTGTCTTCTGCCAGCAGGCCGTGACTGTTACAAATCCTGTGGGTTGTGCTCAGGGCATCTTCAGTAGATGTAACAACCACCTCAGTGGCTTCCTTTTGGTCAGAAAAGTAGAGGCTTTACACCATTCTACTGCAAAACTGTCATGTAGAGTAAGTTTGGCAACCATGCACACAAACACAATTAAGCTGCTTTTTCTTACAGTGTCATTCTTTCAGTTTCTGCTCAAAGCTTGTGACCATAGATGAGACCATAGATGAAATCTTTTACCAGGAATTGAGGTCCTAATTTACCACTGCCACCATCATCAATGACATAATAGTACTGTGGTCCTATGCTCATTTGTTTATCACAAAAACACTTCTATCTTCATTTGTAAAATCTCACCTGCTTTATTTCTCCTATTTGGGGGCACTTCTTCCCTCCCAAACAGCAGAAAACAAGTCACTTATTTTTGAGGATTTATTCATTCACTCATTACACTAATTCAGGGAATGAATGGTGAGTAACCGTGACCTTGGCATCAATTACTTTTACTATTTTGGCACTTCTAGCACGATACCATGGAGAATTCATAAATAAGCCTTCTTCAAGTCCACAAAACATGTATAGATAGGATTAGAGGGCTAAATATCTGTGCAACAAGACAGATAGATAGATAGATAGATAGATAGATAGATAGATAGATAGATAGATAGATAGATAGATAGATAGATAGATAGATAGATAGATAGATAGATAGATAGATAGATAGATAGATAGATAGATAGATAGATAGATAGATAGATAGATAGATAGATAGATAAGAGAGCATTTGTCCAATATCCCATAGCTTGGACAGAATCCAAATTGTTCCTACTAGACCTTATGTTCGACTGTTGCTTATAATCTAGTATCCTGGCCTACGCTTTCTCAGAGGAGGGCCCCTTGTGAAATGGGCACAATCACCCTAGTCTGCCAGTCTTGAGGTACTGTCACTACCTCCCACACTCTACTGAATGAGTGTATTAACCAAGACACTTCTACAATATTCAGAACTTTCAATTCTTTTTAGCTAGATCTGTCACCCTTGTGGCCTTACCTTTACACAGGCAAATGATAGGAGACTGGTATGATGCCAGAACAGTGACAGATGTAGCCTCCATCCCAGGTAGCCCTCTGCATTGTGAATAAGGTGAAAGATGAAAGGCAGAGGCCACAAATAAGGTTTTGTCCAACACATCTGTTTCTTTTGCTGCAATATAAAATAAGTGCATACCCTCACAGTGGTCATTACAGAAGTTAAAAAACCTTATAAAAGATTCAATAAAAAAAATACCTGCAATGCAAAATATGTACAGGGTCTTATCACCTGCATGCCCTGTAATAAAAAAATATACTTACATTTAAATATTAAAACAATAATTATTAATAAATTAGCAAACGAAATGCTAGAATAAACTAAAAGAAAAACCCTCAACTCACAGTGACCATTACAGAATTCAGAGCACACCCAAATGAACATGCCCTTCTTCTTTAGGAAGGTTCCATTTACATGGCAGGGGTGTCAGTGTTAACTACCACTCAGTTCTACAATAGCTTTGTTTCCTACTTAAAAGGAACTTAACAAAAAATTCCTGTGCTTTTTACTCTTACAATTGAATTAAAATAACCAAAAAATAATATTACCTGATGGCTGTAAATAGAAGATAACTTAACCTCCACTACACAGGCATGTGATATGTAACAGATTCAGAAATTCTGTTTTACTATTGCTGAATGGAAACTCAGCTTAAGGTAGACATTTTCCTAAATTTTACCTAAAGCAGCTCTGTAATCAAAAAAGATCTTTATATGCTGTTCTTGGAGAACATTTGGAGCCCCAACAATGGATTAACCTTTATTATCTTATGATTTGCAGTATTCGGTGACATCTTTAAAGACAATTCCGGAGCTGTGCAGAAGATGTGACTCTCAGAATGAGGAAAGACAAGGTACTAAAAACATACAAAATTTGCAAAAAGTTTTAGTTATACTGTAGTACATTTTTGAGTTAGGTGTATATTGTATCTTTTAAAAAAACCTAGGAGAAAAAAAAATGGCACAAGAATATTATCTACTGCCATAGTGAAATAGTTATAAGGAATGTAGCAATGTGCCTGAAAGATAAATCACTTTTAAATTCATATAAAAATAACACACAATCTGTTTGCAGACTGGTTCACCAAGGTATGTAAAAATAGAAAAAAAATTATGCTAATGGATACTGTGGTTATTCTGCGGGTTGCAAAGAGCAACGCCTTGTACTAGGGAGCCCAAGAAATTCTCCAAAATATATGGTAATGCATGCATTAACTGTTTGTAACCCTATGGCAGTGTACAACTTTACTGTTATTTCAACCAAGGACCCTCCCTTGGCTCAAGTGCGTTCTTTGTTTATTTAATCTTTTTGTTATGCTTTAAATGTAATTTTGTATATTGTATTATTGACCATATTCTTGTTTTTATTTTTCTGCATTTTATTTAATATTGTGTTTATTAATTATTTTGTAATTTTTGCATTATAATAACATACTAGCTGAAATACCCAGGAGGAAAATAAAGTGTTGTTTTTTTGTAAATTGTTTGAGAAAGATATAATTAAAAAAAAAAAAAAAACTTTAAAAATAAAAATAAATTAACAAACCATGAAAACTCACTAATGTGCTTGTCTTGTGATCTTATATGTATGTTATCATCCAGTTGACACTTGGAACTGGCCAACTCTATTTAATTTCAAAAGCAATAGGGGTGTGGTGGAGCTCAAACATTAAAAATTCTGGCAGTCACCTCCAGTTCACCCTCTGGTTGTCATTCCAACTGTCAACCTGATTATAACATGCATACAAGACCATAAGATCACCCCCCCCACCCCTACCCAGAAGGTGATGGGTTAGGGTTGATTTCACCCTACAGTATTTTTAGTCAACCAATGAGAAACGTGTACCAAGTTTCATGAAAATCGCTTCAGCTGTTCAGAAGTGATGCTGGAACATACATTCATACACACACACATACTGTACATTGACTTTTATATATAATTATTATTTTATTTTGTGCACCCACAGTATAATGTCTAATTCCCTTTTAACCTGACCTCTAATGGTACCCACACTTTATTCCATATTATTCTGCTGTATGAGTTCAATTCAGTGTGCGCTTTGTTCTGTATCATGATGCTGTATTAATACTATTAAAGCTTTCTCCACACCCACTAACCTAACTAATGAACATACTCATCCATCCATCCATTATCCAACCCACTATATCCTAACTACAGGGTCACGGGGGTCTGCTGGAGCCAATCCAGCAGTAGAATAAATAGAGATGCCAGCTAAAATACTCTATTATCATATATGCCAAAGCAAAGAAAAATCAAGATGTAGCAATCCACCTCTTACAACCTGGTAATGCTAAATGTTCAATCTTCCAGGCAGCTTTGTTCAGCATCTTAAACTTCTGTACTGCATGTTTACTTCAGTCATGATGGTGATAGAAGACACTGATCAGCTCATCGTCTGATTTTAATACGCTAATCTAAGGTGTGGTGTGATCCTGTCCTCAAGGATCTCATAAATATTGCCCCAAGACAGCTATTGCCTTTCATGAAGCGGCTAATAAAACTTAGATTCTTCGTTCTGAAACAGCCACCTTCACCTTACGGAGCTCATAAAACTAATTTACACTTCTGCCAATAGAAACGAAACTGCTTGTGTAACTTTGCACTCAAACCAGTAATTGTACTTATCTCTTACCAGTAACCAAATGATATTCTAAACAGAATTCCTAAATTACCTAACTCTTAATTATAGTCAAACTTTGAAACATTGCAAGAAAAGTCCTGGTCCTTCTTCATATACTGCACATTCATTCAGTACATCTAAGTTTTCTTTGTTCTATGTCCTGCGCCTTGTTGAAGCCTAATGGGGCAGGACTACTGTGCCTAATGATATGGCTAGGGGTCTAACCCCACAGTATTTAAGAGAAGCTGCGGGTGCACTGCAATTTCGGTATTGCTTTTTTTTTTGCTTTTCTATTCCTTTTTTGATTTGCACATCTTTTATTTATTATTATACTATATTTTTAGATTAATTTATTATTATTATATATTCATATTATTATTATTTATAATTATTTTTATTCCTGGCTTTGACCCTTGCTTTGTTTATAAGGTACTTTCTTGAAATTGCTTGATTGGTTTGCTATTAATTTTTACCTTCTAGGCAAAATATGTTTGGGCTACTCTTTGTCCTACCTTGCCTTCTCATGCTGTTTTTTCAAATTCACAGGAACTTTCTAATGCATGTTCTCTCTTCCTCCTTTCTGAGGCCAGAACAATGCCTTTTGAGTTTGGGGCTAGCTTAACTTGGGATGAAGCCCAAAATTAAAACAAATTTAAGCAATAGTATCAGTTTGTAGTTGGTCTCCTTTTGTTTTTTTACAGATTGTATTCTCCTTGCTGTATCCTCAGCATACATCTGCAGAAATGCCTCACCATTTTATTATTTACTCCCTCAAACACAATGTCCTCAATAATAATTCTTTGCATTTATATAGCACTTTTCTCACTACTCAAAGCGCTCAGCAATTGCAGGTTAAGGGCCTTGCTCAAGGGCCCAACAGAGCAGAGTCCCTTTTGGCATTCGAACCGGCAACTTTCCGATTGCCAGTGCAGATCCCTAGCCTCAGAGCCACCACTCCACCAATTGGTTTTTATTCTCAACAACAGCAACTCAGCATGCACTGTACAAATTGGAATGAATTGAGTTGGTCTCTTCTTTTTCTTTGTAGCCTGCATATATACTTAAATGCATATTATGCTTTTTTTTTATTTCCTTAGTATTTTACGTATTGTTCTTGCACATGCCACTACTCAGAACAGTAAACAGTGCCACCCAGTGTAACACTAAAGTGTCATTATAAAGATTAATAAAATTATTTGTCAAGAAGAAGTGCTGAGTGCCACTTCTAGCCAATGACCTCTAAGATCACTGCATCTCTAAGTCCTCCACTGCCTCTAACAGGAAAGGCGTCTTTCTCTAAAATGAGCTGAAGGGAGATTACTGATCTCTGACCAGTTCTCCTGTATTTAACCTTTAAAAAAGCAATACAGTCCCAATCCTGCTTTATTAAGACCAAGTGCTTTCCTTAATGAACTTTGAAGTCTGTTGATCTCCTGCAAGCCTTCTTTAGCTTCACCATGTCTATTATATAAGGATCAGGTGTCTCTCGAAACAGATGTTTAGTATGCCCTCAAGGGTTATCAGGAGGAATATTGCTTCTTTCCATTTAAGACATCTCTAATTGTGTGACTTGGTATTGGTGTTTCATCTCTTACTTTTCAAGGTCATGCAGCACATTCTACAAAACCGATCACCCCAGGCAGTGTCCTTATCCTATACTAGCATTACAGCATATATCGTCCTTGTCAGTGGCTTCCATCTCTGTCCTCAAATGTCCTTGTTGGGCCCTGCCCTCTCAGTCTGCAGGGCCCCAATTGATGAAGGTGCCCATTTCAAGATGCTAAATATTTAACACTGATGTGAGGAAAAACATATCAAGCAACTGCAAAAAAAAAACTCGCCAGACACATTTAACAAGTCACATCTGCACAGTCTTTTATGGAATACTGCCAGACTTTGTATAAATATGGCCTGTGCTGAAAGCAGAAGCATGAAATCCCTCATTGCCCAATGGAAATCCAAGAAGGAGAATTCATATGGGGAAGCATTCTCTCAAAAACCTTCAAACACCGACACCAGGAATGTCAGCACGAGAGAGATCGGAACTGTTTTTCTGACTGCCAAATATACAAATTATGCCTGCTTAAGAACCTCTAAGGGTTTAGAAGACAATCTGAAACATAACAAGGACTCTATAAAGCTTTGAGGGCGAATGATACTAGCTAAACATTTGGGATTAGTAGACGTACTGAAGGGCTCATTAATTTGGTTGGGGGAGTTATTATTCCATAGATTTTTTTGCTTCCAAGGAGATTTTGAACCCAGGGAGCTTTTCGTTGTGCATCAGGCTTACTTGGCAAAGAAAGAAAGCCTGAAAGGTTTTGGTGAGGGCAAGCAGTCATCGTCCAGATGTCAAATGGAAGAAAATTAAATGGTGAGATGAGAATTGTTACAAATGAATCTTTTTAGTTGCACCTTTCAGATAAGAAAATGGAATGCAGCTACACCACAGATTTGGAGAAAGTACAGTGCTGGAGTGCCAAGAAGATGTCAGACTGCTATTAATGTTACTAGTGGCCAAAAGAAATACAGTTCTAGCTTTAAAGGGAATCTTACATAGCTGTGGCTTCTTGTGAAAAGCCTGCAAAAATGATTAAGTGGTTTCTTCAGTAAATGAACATTTCCAATGCAGGCTTGATATATTTAAGTCTTCAAGGACTATAATGAATTTTTATCTGCTCTTCATTTTTTACCAACCTGTCTTAATAGTCAAATAAAATACCACAGAGTATAACAATGTTTTGGCTGGCACAATGGTTAACACTGCATCTCACAAATAAAGGGACGTGGGTTAGAATCCCAGCTGGTCACCGTCTCTCTGTGGAGTTGGATTTGCTCCTCGCATTTGTGTGAGTTTTGTTGGGTACTTTGGATTCCGTCCACATCCCAAAGAGCTGTGGCTTATGTTGATTGTCAATAATAAAATAGTCTTTTACAAGTGATTGGCAGGGCATGGATGTGTACATTTCTTGTTGGAGTGGCAGTTTCAATGAGCCCAGGCCTCAACAACCCTTGATCTTGTAATGGGATAAAGGGTAGAAGAAAAAGAATTGGCACGCTGACACAATAGTTAGCACTGTAAGCCGGGGGGCAAAAATTCAATTCCCAGCATAGGCATAATTTATGGTTTCCTCTCACATTGTAAATGCATGAATGTTATTTTGATTGGTAAGTCTAAACTGGTTCTGTTTATGCAAGTGTGTTCTGGAAAGACCTAGCATTCCATCTAGGGAATCCTGTAGTCCGCCCTATGCCCGATATGTAAAAGAGTAGATGAGTTCAGATAGCATATTGCTAATTTGTAGTGATGGGTGACCCAAGAAATTAGCTTGAGTCCTAGCCCAGTCAGCTTTTGTCTGATTTTCTCTAGCTTGAAGTACAGATTGATTTATAGACTTTTGAGTGGGTTCCGCAAAATTAAATGTATAAGTGTGCTTTGTGACTAACTGGCATTCCTTTCATGTTGGGATCTGCTACTCTATAATTTTGTGAGTGGATTCAGAATATGGTTAAATGGGAATGATATTAATTTTTATTGTTAAAGGTCATCTGGGTATCTGTTACTTATTATTTAGTTTCTGCTTTATGTATGTTAAAAGGAAATGCAAGGGTATACTTCATACTCAAGATTGAATTAATTTCATCTCCAGTTGGTTCTAAAACTGAATGTGTGTGTCTGTTTTGTTCAACTTATTCCATAATAATTATTCAGACTGTAAGATGTTGATTGAGATTAACATAAAAGCGCTCATTATACTTCCTCAATGTAACAAGCATTGACAGTTATGGTAAAGAAAATGTGGGTCTTTGAAAGAAGGCTCAATCAATCAATATACAGTAGACAAAGCCGTCAAACACATGCCTAATTTATATAAATATGAAACATGTTTCCTAACTTAGTTTCTATAGCATAAAGTATTCATTGTACTGTTATGTAAAGTTCCTGGGGCTCTCCCTGCTACCGACGTGGACTAAAATTGTACAACAGCACCACCCTTTGGTCAATATCTGCCTTCAGCTCACTTCCTGAATGGTACTCTGAACACCTTTCACAAGCAGATTACATGAACTCACTTTATAAATCCTGTGTCTCAATTTCTACATTTGAACTGTTTCCCTGCAAATGGATGTTTACTGAAATTTATACTTATTTAACCTTCGATATTGTGGCAGTATTTGGTTGTAAATTATTTTTAGCCTATACTAACAATTCACTTTTCAGTCAGACTGATTTGTTGGACTCCTTTCCTTGCTTGTTCAATATGTATTTTAATTATGTCATTTACTCAATATTTATGTAGCACCTTTTAAAACTGGAGGAACAATGTTATAGAGTTAAGTTGCCTCTTCATTACATGTGGGGTTCTGTCTGTGTACAGGACTGTCCATCTTTGCATGATTTTACTCACACCCTAAAGCCATGCTGTTAGGCTGGTATGCCTACTACACCAAAGTCTTAACCTAAGCAATGATAAAAACACAATCACTTGCTAGGTACAAATTGCAATAGGGATATACCAATACATATTTATTTTTTCCAAAAAATGCAGATTTTTTTCATAAATCCGAAAGTGCTTCAAAACATTTTTCCACTGTATCTTTAAGTCTTAAGTCTCACCTTTGAATGATAAAATGTATCATTATAAAGCATGACATAATGTTTCTAGTAGTGCCAAATCAAATCTGAAACTTCTTCTTGGAAAAACATGCTTTGTATCTATTTTTTTTAAATTAAGTTATAGAATCTGTGATTCTCTGGTTTTGAAAAGGTCATCTCATCTAGCACAATGAGTTCTATCATGGTGTAATTCTGTGATTAAGGGTTGGGGAGGCATTTGGGGTCCTAATGAATCCAAGTTTAACCTCTCTTAAAGATGTGCCTTAGATTTGAAAGTGCATATTTATATAATGTTCTACAGTAGATGCTATGAAGTGCTGATCGGAGTTTTGCTTAACTTGTAGTCTCCACTTGAACCACATCTGGGAAGAGCTTATCACATACAGTATCTATTGGCAGGTGTTGTGATGTGAGATTTTACATATAACTTGATAAATGTTTTGCATGTCTTTATTTGTAATTTAGGCAAAGGAATGTAATTTAGTGTTTACCCTCCCCCTTAGGAATGGGTGCTTTTTGAATTTTACGACAGGATTTGGGGGATGTGTTTTAAACCAGTTTGCCGAGTATTTCTTTGCTAAAGTCATTTCTACCCCCCGCAAATAGGCTAAGGTGTACCTTAACATATGGTTTGGGGGCAGGTGTTAAGATGTTCTATTCCCCCATTGGTTTGAGGTATGGCTGTTTAGAATTGGCTTGTCTCAGAGGCCTTTAAATACCATGATGTCCTATTGGCTGTAGGGGTTGGACAGAACATCAATAAATGTATGTGTTTAACCTCACACTCTCTCTCTTACCAACCAACATATGATGAAGAAGCATCTCTCTTGCTAACCTGTGATGATGAAGAGAACACAATGAACAGCACAGCTCAGCAGCCATTTTGAACAGACATGTGGCTGAAAGCTGAGCAGCAATGATGCCTTAACTAGAGACATTTAAGTAACTAGAAGTCTGTGTGCCACCTGAACTACATATCACCATTTAATCAGGTTGTATGGTTGCCAATATTCAAATGTACTTTGCATTTTGTTATTATTTATGAATATTATCAGTAATACATTATTTTATGTGTAACTTAACTTCTGCTTGTCTTTTTACTACATCTAATTGCCTGAAGTTATAGATATAGAAGGGAAGGTGGGGATAAGTTATATACAATAATACCTTATAAACAGTGGTAAGTCTGTGAGATTAGGCATTCTAAGGCTACATATTAATAATACAATAGGGGAAAGTAGAGCAATATATATTACTCTACCAAGACAAAACAGCAGGGTTTCTTAAACAAGCGGTGCCTTGCTTGACTGCTGCTTTAAGCCCCAAATTACTCCCACTCAGACTCTCCCACTCCTCAGATGAAATTCTAGATCAGACTAACAGGCTTTAGCAGAGAAACTTGCTGCTGATGTTTATGTTATTGGTTATTGAGAGTTATATACTTAAAGGCAAGATCCAGATCCAGATCATCTGTTTAATTGATCTCAAATGTTTGCATTGTCTATTACTCGTAATGTCCATTGACTTTTAACATATTTTGTCTAATGTGTCAATTTGGTTTAATAGTTTGGTTGAACATATATGTGGCATTTAGGCAGCATGACAGAGTAAGAAAGCCCATTTCATGATAACAATTTTCTGTTTCTTTCATTATTTGCTGCAGCACTGCCCTGGAGCATTTACTTAGCTTATTTTCCTATAGAAAGATGACAACATCTAAATGTGCTTCATATTTTTAGCATAAAACCTGCCAGATGTTACTAATTGGGAAATCTTGCATTGAAAAGTCTTATTTTCTGATTTTACGATTGATCGATACATCTCAGCTTGACGTTGTTAGCCCATCTGTTTGAAATTCCTTGGTGTGCCATATTTGTGTTTCTGTAATGCACTTGTGTCCATCCCAATGACCTTAAACATTATGTTATTTGCATTTTAACAGTTTGATATTTTTAAACCAGCGGTGTCAAACTCAGTTCCTGGATGGCTGCAGTGGTTGCAGGTTTTCATTCCGACCTCTATTTTTTCTAGTAGTAACCTGTTACTAGTGCTAACGGAACATTTTGTGCTGCCTTTACTTTAATTACCTTACATTTTAACTGTTTCATTTTTTCTTTAAATAGCAGCTAAACAATAATGAGATGCAAAGTGAGCAAACAGATGACTAGGCTAACTTTGATCCCATTTGCACCGGTGTCTTTCATATAGTATTTGTTTCTATAAAGATATAAAAACTGAAGGTCTGAGAAATAATGATCCATCGATCTTCTCTGGTCAAACCAGCATTTAGATGTTAACATCAGAAAATCGAACATTTTTGGAAATGACAGGTATGGCAGAATGACAGCAGTAGTGATGGGATGTTTGATGCAGAGGCTTTGAAGCGCGCATGTGGTTTAGAGTAGCACACTGTGTCAAAACAACGTATCAAAACTTGTACCAAAGTCCCATTACCAGGTTACTGGTGTTGCTGTAACACCAGGTAGGGTCTGAGTGCTATAAAGTTTTGCACTTTCCTATATACTATAAAACAAGATGTGAAAATGCTACTTTTGATGTTGAACTAAATATGGACTCTAGAACTGAAAAAAGTGATCTAGAGTGTGAGAACATTTTGACGTAGTGTCTGACTATACAGTAAGTCAAATACTTTAGTATTCTTCTGTTGTGGAGCTTACATACGTCATTAGTACTATAGGCACATTCCCTATCCCCCTTATACACTGCTTCTTTCACTTTGCCCTGTCGCACAAGCACATTCCTAACTGAATATGATTCTCTTTGCCCCTTAGTTCTAATATTCCCCAAACACTGGTGGAAAAATATTAATATTTTAAAAAACCCTTAGATGGAAAAGTTGTCACATAATTATGAATCAGTGGTGGTTTATAATGTATTCATAAAGTTTGCTTTAGGACAACATGTTTAAACATTTTTTATTGTAGAAAATTGTTGTACATACTAACATGAATATTTATTTCAACATTTTAATGACAACATGATTATCATAAGATCAAATAAGAACACTGAGAGTCCTTGAGGTTTTAATGCACTTGATGGACTGAACAAATAGTTGTTTATTTCTTTCACTGTCTCACTGTCTTGGCTGCTATAATTTCTTAAAACCATCAGATGTCACTATTTTTAAAACTACTCCTCTTTTTCTGGCACCGTCAGGACTGAAGCCTCAAAAGTTTCATGTGGCTTTGTTCACCCATCACTAGGGAACACTAACAAGCTATAGATTTAAATAGCAGGTCTCATTAACAGCTAAATGGAGGCTGATTGGAGTGAAAATGCAGACCCACCAGGACATTTAGAGACCTCTGAGTTAGCAGATCATCTTTTAACTTGTCTTGCATCTCTTTATTGTAAGAAAAAATCAGGAGTGGTCTCCCCTAGACTTTCTTGTATATTCATATATGGGGATGGATATTTGAGGAGTAAACCGCAAGACAATGATTTTATTTTTATATTATGTTCGTTAAAGAATCATCAGCAACAAACCAAATTAATAATATATTGAATTATTATTATAAAAAGTAAAGTTGAATAAATCAAACTCTGAAGCTGCATGAATAATAATAAATAGGTAAAGTACCACTTCCAATTAACGAAAATAGCCCAAAAGTTGATAGAAATCTATGTTTTGTACCTAATACTTGTATGCAAAATTTGGTTGACCTAAGTGAAAGAGTACTCAAGTGATCGTGTTTACACACCCACAGACACACATACAGGAATAATTCCAAAAATGGTATTTTCTGACTCAGGGAGGTCAAAAACGTCGAGATTAATCAAAATCTCGGAATGGAATTTTTGGAGGATTCCAATACTTTCCCTAGACTTCATATACGAGAATGTCAGGGAGGTCTAAAATGTCAAGATTCATCACAATCTTTAAATGAAATTTTTGGAGGATTCCAATACTTTCCCTATACTTTGTATATGAGAAAGTAAAAAACAATAAAGCAAGTGAATTAAAATGAAGGCAAAAGAATTTTGCTGAATTAGCAGTAGTAACTGCTTACAAATTACGAAAGTGGCTAAAATGAAAATCTGCATCCACTCTGGCTGTCTAGAGATTTCATGATCCTGTTTTAGACAATTCCATATTTAACTCATTTTTTCTTGATTAATTTATACAAAGATCAATACTGGTCACTGTGTGGGAGTGTTACTCCATGAATGGAGCACATTCATTGATGGGAAATGTGGAAAGGTAGTACCACCTAGAGTACCAATTAGGAGTCACAATGACAACATTGTAACAACAAAAAATCAATCACAACATAACCATTTTATAATTAGCTTGTATTAAATCATCATCAGTGTACAATACACATCAGGCTCTGCTGGGACAACTGCAGCAGTTAGGTGAGCTGATCTGGGTTTTCTTGCATCTTCTTCACATACTTTCAGCATTTACAGGTTGAAAGATTGCAGAGGGCTGCAATTCAATTCATTCTAAAATGGTAACTCTTTTTATAACTTTAAGATAATATAGTTTTGACAGAATACACAAATCAGTGTTTAACTAGGGGCTTTGCTCCCCTTTAACTAGAAGTCTCTGTAAACAAATAACTAACATGCATAATAAAAAGAAAAGCAAGCAATGTAGCATAATAATAATAATAATAATAAGTAGAAATAAAATATATATTGTGTATGAAAGAATAATATTTATTAAACAAGTCATGCAAAAGAGTACAAAGCTTATTAATACACAGAGCAACAGTTTTGATTAAACTTCACTGCCATCTAAATATAATATTTATTTTTCCAGAGGGCTTAATACATTGATATTAATAATAAAGGCTTGCTTTCATGTCCAAGTTATTGTTGCTATGTAGTTTGCCTGTTCTTTCTTTGTCCACATTGTTTTTCCTTTGGGCACTCTACTTTCTTCTGATCTCCGCAATTTAGATTAAAGTTTCATGTGTCCAGTGGTTGTCTAGAACCACATGTAAGGCTGGTTCTTATTTTGCTGCCAAGATAGGCTCTGGCTCCCTGCAACCTTTTGTTGGAATACATGTGCTTGAATAAAGAATTATTCATATGCCTATTGTATTTGTATCACTTATGATTGCACAGGGAAGAAAAAGATTTTTTTTCTCCTCATTACAGCTGTTGTATTTCATTCTTTAATTTTTGTCACAGAGGTTGACACAGAAAATGACTCAGTACAATAAACTGTGCTTTATTAATAATACATGTCATCCAGTCTTTTCTCATTATGTGCTTGCTCCATTAATCTAGGAGAAGCTAAAAAGAATGCAGCTTTTATGTTTGTCATGTGCACTGCAGTTCCTTACCAAATTGGGACTCTAAGTGGAATCTTCTTCTTGAGCATCAAAACTTTCCAACCTGCCCTTCCTTAAATCCATTACATTAGTATTTCTTATTACAGCTTAAATTTAAACAAAACATATATAAATAAATAATAAATAAACAAAAAAGTACATAGCACAGAGTTAAGTAATTACATAATAAATAACTAGTAAGCAAGAGAGCCTGTGTGTTGGTGAAATTTACAAACATATCCTCAATGCAGCAACACTCTGAGCACTTAATATGTTGACTGACATTAGTAGCTTCTACAGGTCCTGAGGTCTATATGGTAGAAATAAATAATCCTCAACCATTTATTAGCTAGGTACTGTAACAGCAGATAATATCTGTTAAACACCCAAAATCTAACTTATTACACATAATGCTAACACTACTCCAATGTTACTCCAGTAAACCACTAGCTTTACTGTAGTGGCAACTGATGTACCATTAGCCAGCTTACTGGAAGTCACAAAAATTTAGATTTGTAAACATATTTGTGAATTTCCCCTTGGGATTAATAAAGTATCTATCTATCTATCTATCTATCTATCTATCTATCTATCTATCTATCTATCTATCTATCTATCTATATCTGCAAGCGAAGCATGAGCTGCTTCTTCATACTTTCATTTTTTTCTATTCTATAACTAGTGTTGACTTGAATCCATCTCTCTGCTCATTAATGGAAAATTATCATAACAAGTGGCTGTCAAAGATGTTAATCTGGTGCTCATGAAACAGCAATAACACCATTAGGTGAGCCTAATCAGTCCATCAATCATGGGCCCCAAGCATAGTGTCATATGTGTAGAGGAAAGGCTGGCTTTGGTCACGTGTGTGCAGAATTAATTCACTGAATCTGCTAAGTGGTACCAGCATTTTTTAATGTGTTATTTAATTTTAAAATCACTCATTTTCAAGGAAAATAGTTTTGGAAGAAACATTTTAAGCACAAATACATCAAACTGTAATAGCATTTCCTTATAACAACACAGTAGTGATTGGAGCAAACCTTTATTGTAAGAACCATTATGGTAACAAATCTGCAATAAAAGTAACATTGTCAAGGCAAACCTCTAAAACTGGAATGCAATTTACTGTGGAAAATGCTGAAGGAAAATAAAATGTTTATTTAAAAAGTAAAATTGTACTAGTTACTTAGATTATTCCATTTAAACAGGTAATAAGTCTGTTAGCAAATCTGCTTACATACATAGCTTTTCAGTATGTTATGCATCATATAGAAGGTGAATTGCTTTCTTCCTAGTGATTCAGGCTGGAATGATTTAATGCATTCAAAATATTCCATACTTCTGATATTCTTAGAAATATGTCAACCTTGAAAACAATTATCCTAAAGGATCTGCAGCCATTTCTGAGATGCTGAGGTAGAACACGACACAGTTTGCTGCACCCCATCTGATGCACTCGTGAAGAAAATGAGGGCTCTCAAAGAGAACACTTGAACCTGCAAACTTGTTATATTTTCCAGGACTATATCTTTATCTTCCCCACTAAATCACAATTTAGAAATGGGGCATAGGGTAACATTTGTGGGTTTAGTGCATTATTAATGAAATCTCAAATTACACTTGGATAAGCAGTGGCCAAAACCTCGGAATTTCCAGGCAACTTATTTAAACAAATGCCAGGTGGTTAAAATATCTCTTTAAATTAACATATTAGTGAAAATATGCTGAACAGAAAAGAAGGGATCAAATTATGGCAGGAATGGCAACACACTAGTGCAGATGAATTACAGCTTCGGAGTTCTGGGTTTAAACCCAAGCCTGACATCTTGATTAAGAGTAAGTTCATCATGAGGCACCCAGTGTTGTGTAATGGGATGGGACATTCAGGGGCTCATAATGTGGGTGGAGTGGTCCTCCAGAATCATAGTGGGGCAGCAGTTTTATAAGGCTATAAAGTTGTACTACATGCTGGCAACACTGATGCTAGAGAGTTCTGGGACTTCTAGAGGAAGTCATGATGTTAATATAATGAGGAAAGGCAGTAACAGAAGGGAATAAAAAAAGGGTTGTTCCTGCTTTGCTCACGATGTCTGCTGAGATAGGCTTCTGATTCCCTGTGACCCTGCTCAGTTTACGTAGGTTTGAAAATGGATTGATGTACATACTGATAAAAAACAAATGCAAAGAATTTTTCAAACACTCATTCCTGACAGTATGAAGTTTACTCTTTTTGAGTTTTATTATAAAGACCATTGTACAAAATATGCCATCTGACCATTTTCTGGGCCCATTTATTCCAAAGAGCCGTGGATCTTGGGACCTAATCCAATAGCATTGGATACAAAACAAGAACCTGTCAGAAATTAGGGGGACAAATCATTGTTAGGCACACTCATGTACACAACCACAACTGGGTGGTACTGAGCTACCAATCCACCTAATGTGGTAATCTCCAGGATGAAACCAGAGAAAATAGAAACTATACAATTTCACATAGAGAGTAACAAGACCCGGATTTGAAAGGACTCTGAAGTAGTGGAAACGTTCTAATAGATGAACCAGCATGCCACCTACAGTGTGTGCAAAATTTATTTAAATACATTTACCAGACTGGGAAATACACATTCCTCTTTTCCAGTAATCTTAAGGAAGTGTTGAATTTTGTGGGAAATATTCCTTTTAGCAAAAGAAGATTAAGAGGTGAACAACACCTAGAAGTGTTTAAAATTATGAAGGGAATTAATACAGAAGACTGAGACTGTTATTTTAAAATGAGTTCATCAAGAACATGGGGACACAGTTGGAAACTTTTAAGGGAAAATTTCATACAAACATAGGGAAGTTTTTCCTCACAAAGAACGATAGACACCAAGATACCAAGTAGCGTGGTAGACAGTAAGAGTTTAGGGACTTTCAAAACTCGGCTTGATATTTTTTTAGAAGAATTAAGTGGATAGGACTGGCGAGCTTTGTTGGGCTGAATGGTATGTTCGCGTCTAGATTGTTCTAATGTTCTAATGTTTAAGGGGCATTGTAGAATGCCTTCTCTCACTTATAAGAGCCCATCACCTATATAGGCGTATGAACAATTGGAGCAGCTGCAGAAGATCAGAGTATGATACAGTATGTTGAATAATCTTTTGAAAGAATAAGAATATACTATAAGTTCATAATGTGTAATATCACTGATGTCTGTGTGAGAAATGGCACAAAGTTTTTATGCATTTATTGGCAAGATCTGCAAATAACGATAAGCTGCTCAGAGGAATATCCACTTAATTCTGTGTTTCTAATCAGCATATTACGAACCAAAAATCTTAACAGTTATTTACTTTTTTCAACGTAAACAACATTCAAACACTTTGTAAGTAGTAAGGTTAGTAGACTTTCGCACAGTGAGCTGGTAGTGCGCATTGAACTCACCACTTCATGACTTCAAGTCCAAGGGTCAGTGTAGCCACTTTATAATTTATATACGTTTTCTATTAAATTTAGAAAGAGGGTTTTAGTGTATGTTACAGAGGGACATGTTAAAGCTCACCCTTCTCATAAAAAGAAATGCAGTGCAGTCATTGCTTTCACTAGCAGCACTTAAGAACTAGCAATTTGTGTGATCTACTTTTTTGATTCTTCCCCGACCTCTTTGAGTCACTCTTGTTCCTATAACAGTGATTTATTAAAAAAAGAGCTCTTGAAAATACAAAATAACAAAGCCATTAAGCCATTTTATAATTAATTAAAAACTGTGAAAGCTCTGAAGATGTCTTCACTTTCCTGGGGTTTACTGCTTGACGCACGTGTTTGCTGTTCATTATACTTTGGCAGATAATCCTTTTTTGCTCCTCTGCTGTGTATCCCTCTTATAATGAAGGAAGGCCTGTGAATATGCTAAACCGCTTTGTACTTTAATGAGCCATTTTAAACTTTTGGGGAAACGAAAAAAAAAATCTAATTTAATTTTCCATTTGTGGCTTAGCGTTGCCTCCTTCACACCATGTTCAATGAATTACATGTGTGGCATGTTTAACTCCCTCGATCTAAATAGCCAGTTGGTGATTTGCCTTGTTTGACAACTGTCCAAGAATTTCACTTACGGTGGCTTGATTTCACTTTGCTGCGAAAATGAAAACCACCAAATGAGTAAGGTGTTCTGATAAACGGCCGCACAAAACTGTGGGTGAAAAATATTGCTGACAGACGTCAAAACACGGAAATGTGACTTTTTCTCTGTGCTTTTGGTTTGGCCAAGACCCCCTGTTCCGAGTAACTGATTGGCTTTAATTAGATTTCCAGTCAGCATAGCTTTAAGGAACTTAGTTAAACGAAGTTAGAACAGACAAAGAAGTAGCCTCGCCAAGAGAAATAAAGAACTTTAAGGCAATAAATTCTTCAATCTCCTCTATCTCTCTTTACGAATTGTGTAATTATTTTCATCAAAAGGCTGCCAGTAGTTAGCACTGTTCTTCTTCTTGAATTCCAACCCGGACACTGTATGTGTGGAGTTTTCTTGTTCTGTGCATGTCTTCATCGACATTCTCCATTTTTTTCCCATACTAAAGTTAGATTACAAATTTACTGGATACTCTAAACTGACATCATGTCCTGGCTTGTGATGCCTGATGCAGCCAGGATAGGTCAAGACTATTGCAACCCTGTATTTAAAGAATCAGGTAAAGAAAATGTACAGTAAAAAATAAAAAAACGAGGCAACAATTTGCTCACACTTTATGTTTGGTATTTAGCCCCATGTTTTATTGAGTAAAAAATTTGAATGTCTTGTTATACAAATGTATCAGGGGGTCTCTTTCCAGGCTCTGCTGAGATATGTAGTACTGCCCCAAAGTAAGAGGGGGTGCTGTCACAAACATTGTCACCTGTTTTTGCCTTCACAGTTCAAAGAAAACACCCACTGAGAGCAACTGTGTCTATCCCTTCCAAGACAATTCCTTTAAAGCCACACAGAGGAGGTGGCTGAATTTGACTCGAGCTAACCTAAAAAAATGGAGGAAGGATCCACTCAGACAAGCAATGATAATCTTAGAGAGAAAGCAACAGCCAATGTTTTCTGTTTTACAATACTATCGCACATTCATTTTATTTTCTGTTTAAAACAATTAAATGGGACAACCCAGTTAGTGTCCCAACATTTCTTCCTTTTCCTTTGTTTCACTAATATTCAACCACAGTACTAAATGCATCCAAATAAATCAGGAAAAGTCTATCTAATATTGCAAATTTAGTGTGGCATTGTCACAACGGTGAATCATATAGACTCCTGAATTTTATTTACCATATGTATCATATGCTAAATTACACTAAAATATTAGGTATTACTGTATTTACTTCTAGCAATCTTTATATTGTAGGTAATTATTACAGCTTTATTTAAAAGCTTAACATTGCATGGCAAGACCATCCATCCACCTATTTTCTTAACCTGCTTAACAAGGGCATGGTCACAGGGCAGCTGGAGTCTAACTCAACAAGCATGGAGCACAGCCAGGAACAACACCTGGACATCACAGGGTGAACATGAACACACCTAACTACCTAACCAAACTAACTACCTAACCTACTTGTCTTTGGACTGTGGGAGAAATATGGAGCATCAAGAGAAAATCCAAAACGAAATTAGGAAAACATTATAAACTCTGTGCAGGGAGTAACTAGGATATGAACTCAGGTTTCCTTAGTTTGAAGCAACAGTACTACCATTGTGCCACCATACCACCCCATCTGTGGTTATGCTTACCTAAATATTTGTTATATCTAAAAATTGTGAAAAATCTATTATTATTTAATGCCCATCCTAAAAAGTATATTTTGTGGCACAGTGATAGCACTGCTGCCTCATAGTAAGGAGACCATTTTGACTCTACTGTGGAGTTTAATGTTCTCCTCATGTCTGTGTGGATTTCTTTTGGGGTTTCCGGTTTCCTCCTACAATCCAAAGACAGGTGGGCTGACAATGCTAAACTAGCCACAGTTTGAGTTTATAAGTCTGTTCATCCTGTGATGGTGGGCTGGTCCCCTGTCTAGGTGTTGTTCCTGCCAGTGTCCTGTGCTTGTTGGGACAGGTTTCAGCTGCTTTGCACCACTGTTCTGGATAAACAGGTTTGGAAAATGGATACTTCTACCATAAAGGCTTATGCTTATAAATAAGGCTGAAATAATTACCTACAATAGGATGATTGTCAGATGTACTGTATATATTACTTTATATCTTTGTCTAATTTACCATGTGATACAAAAGTAAAATAGGCTCAAAATAATTTGGTAGTCTTAATCTGATTTACATTTGTGACTAAATTTGAAAAATTAGTTATGGTTAGTTAGTTTTGGGTTTTCCTTACTCACTGAAACACAGTGCTAAATTTGTCCAGATAAAGTGTATGCAAATTGCTACCTCAGAATTTTTTTTAGGTTAAACAATAGACCTTATTTTACAGAGTAAGTGTATGTGCTAAAATATATAAGCTCAATGAGAGCCAAACAGTAGCAAGATTCTTTGCAAATGGATTTCTTAGGAAGTGGGGTCTAGTGCAGGGGTGTCGAACTACTGCAACTGATGGAACATAATTCTGTTGCCTTAATTTCAAATGACTTATATTGAGTAGCACAGGGGTGGGCAAATTAATTCCTGGAGGGCCGCAGTGACTGCAGGTTTTTGTTCCAACCCAATTGCTTAATAAGAAGCACTTATTGCTCTAGAAACACTTCTGCTTCATTTTAGTTATCTCCCTCGTTAAGATTATGAACTCTTATTGCTTATTTAAGTCTTAAACAGCTGCATTCTTGGTTTTTAATTGCTCCTTATTAGCAATAAGATGCAAATGACAAACGAAACCAGCAGTTATCCATTTTGCTTGTTACCCTTTACACCTGTGTGTATTTATCGTGCACTATTTGGTTTAATTAAATACTTGGAAGGAAAGAGAAGAGAAAAAAGTGAAGGATTGAGAATTACCCATCCGTTTTACACTTCAAAGTATTTGGATGATATCCTTAGAATGGAAAAAAAAAATCTAGGACTTGACATAGCAGAGTTAAAGCACTAACAAGCCATGAAATGTAATTATTGGCAAGGATTGTTTTCTAATTAAGCAACTGGGTTGGAACAAAAACCCGTGGCCACTGCGGCCCTCCAGGAATGAATTTGCCCACCCCTGGAGTAGCACATACACGTTACTAAGATTCAAAGCAAGGCAAGCGGCTAACTCAGGAGTCTCAAACTCAGTTCCTTAGATGGACACCATTTTCACTCTAATTGATGTCTTAATTAGAAGCCAATTCTTTTTCTTACTGTTTTTTTTAGCGCTCCCACTTTTCCTCACCAAACATTTCTAGAACTGTTGATGTTCTTTTTTCTCAGACCACAATCAAATATGTTGTTTGGATGAGAGTGGTCCAATATTTCTGTGGCCTTCACCTGGTTCTTTCCAAATATTTTATTGAAATCGATATTGTACAGGATAATGGACACAGTGCACAAGAATTCATGGAAGCTGGTCTTCTCTCAGGGCTCTTTATATCTCATTATTCTTTGTCTGTTGGTAAAACAAAAAACAAACAAATAATGACATTGAATATTAAAAGCAAGTCAATTAAAATTAACACAAAATAAATCTGCTCCATTCACACCAATAATTTGGTAATAATTAAGAAAGTGGCTAGAATGGAAACCTGCATCCAGAATCTCAATTTAACATTCCCTCGGCCTATTAGCTAAGGCATTCAACTGTAAACCCAAGGTTGCTGGTTTCGGTCATGCCTGTGTCCGTGTGACCTTAGCCAGTCCCTTTAACACTAGAATTACCAAAGCCTACGAAAAAACTTGTAAATCCGTCCCACCTTAAATCCCTTCGCACCTCTCCGTCAGTGTCTTTTGTCTTGTAAATGTGTTGATAAGCAGCAAGCAGCCTGCTATCACATCCCCCCACCGCTGCAGAAACGTTTCTTAGCTCAAGCCTGTTTACCTGCGTGTCAGTTGCTTAGAGTTGTATTGAGTAAATACTATATTGTTATTTGGAACACATGCATTTCATGTGTGTTCCATGTCTACAACAATCTATGAAAATACAGTGCATCCGGAAAGTATTCACAGCACATCACTTTTTCCACATTTTGTTATGTTACAGCCTTATTCCAAAATGGATTAAATTCATTTTTTTAATCAGAATTCTACACACAACACCCCATAATGACAACGTGAAAAAAGTTTACTTGAGATTTTTGCAAATTTATTAAAAATAAAAAAATTGAGAAAGCACATGTACATAAGTGTTCACAGCCTTTGCCATGAAGCAAACTGTCTATATAAGGTCCCACTGTTGACAGTTCATGTCAGAGCACAAACCAAGCATGAAGTCAAAGGAATTGTCTGTAGACCTCCGAGACAGGATTGTCTCGAGGCACAAATCTGGGGAAGGTTACAGAAAAATTTCTGCTGCTTTGAAGATCCCAATGAGCACAGTGGCCTCCATCATCCATAAGTAGAAGAAGTTCGAAACCACCAGGACTCTTCCTAGAGCTGGCCAGCCATCTAAACTGAGCGATCAGGGGAGAAGGGCCTTAGTCAGGGAAGTGACCAAGAACCCGATGGTCACTCTGTCAGAGCTCCAGAGGTCCTCAGGAGGAGGAGAACCTTCCAGAAGGACAACCATCTCTGCAGCAATCCACCAATCAGGCCTGTATGGTAGAGTGGCCAGACGGAAGCCACTCCTTAGTAAAAGGCACATGACAGCCTGCCTGGAGTTTGCCAAATGGCACCTGAAGGACTCTCAGACCATAAGAAAGAAACTTCTCTAGTCTGATGAGACAAAGATTGAACTCTTTGGTGTGAATGCCAGGCGTCACATTTGGAGGAAACCAGGCACCGCTCATCACCAGGCCAATACCTTCCCTACAGTGAAGCATGGTGGTGGCAGCATCATGCTGTGGGGATGTTTTTAGTGGCAGGGACTGGGAGACTAGTCAGAATAAAGGGAAAGATGACTGCAGCAATGTACAGAGACATCCTGGATGAAAACCTGCTCCAGAACACTCTTGACCTCAGACTGGGGCGACGGTTCATCTTTCAGCAGGACAACAACCCTAAGCACACAGCCAAGATATCAAAGGAGTGGCTTCAGGACAACTCTGTGAATGTCCTTGAGTGGCCCAGCCAGAGCCCAGACTTGAATCCGATTGAACATCTCTGGAGAGATCTTAAAATGACTGTGCACTGACGCTTCCCATCCAACCTGATGGAGTTTGAGAGGTGCTGCAAAGAGGAATGGGCGAAACTGGCCAAGGATAGGTGTACCAAGCTTGTGGCATCATATCATATTCAAAAAGACTTGAGGCTGTAATTGCTGCCAAAGGTGCATCGACAAAGTATTGAGCAAAGGCTGTGAATACTTATGTACATGTGATTTCTCAGTTTTTTTATTTTTAATAAATTTGCAAAAATCTCAAGTAAACTTTTTTCACGTTGTCATTATGGGATGTTGTGTGTAGAATTCTGAGGAAAAAATTGAATTTAATCCATTTTGGAATAAGGCTGTAACATAACAAAATGTGGAAAAAGTGATGCGCTGTGAATACTTTCCGGATGCACTGTACAGTACATCGTTAAAACAGAAACATTTTTCATGTTTTAGTAATAATTGACAAAATGTAGACATGGAGCATATAATGTGTGAGGCCTGAAGTCCAAATATCAAATAAACACTTTCACAAAAGGAACAAGTATAACAAAACAAGTGCGCTTTTATTCAGGAATATAATTGCAGAAAAAGAACCCACGTTAGTGTGTAACATTGACATGACTTTAACACGACTGCTTTGATGGCGTAATGGTAAGAACTGCTGATGGGTAATCAAAAGGTCATGAGTTAAATCCCGTACGACTCCGTTTTGAGAAGTGAACTGCTCTTATTCTTACTATTTTAGAATAAAAACATACATTTGATTTGAGTCTGTAACAGCCGGTGTAAATGTATGATACTTGTAAAGGTTAGCGTTGTTTTTTTAATTCAGTTTTATTCTCCCAGTTATCTTCACACTCCCCCCGATCTGACACTGCTGTTTTCACATAAAGACGCACTATTGCAGAGTTGAACTCAAATGATGACGAAGGTTCTATATCTGAGAAAGAATGCACATCACACTTTTGCTGTCACTGTACTTTGTATATAAAAGCCAGATCGAATGTTATTTACCTATTTACCTTGATTTATTTACTTATCTTCCTACAGCATAAAGTCACAAGTAGACTGCAGAGCTTCCCGTGTGCATATACAAAGTACAGCGACGGCAAAAGTGCAACGTGTATTCTTTCTCCAATGTAGAACCCTCGTCATCATCTGAGTTCACCTCTCATATAGCGCATCTTAATGTCTGTGTCAAACTGTGAAAAAGAAAGGTTGTTAACAGTTACAATCCATTCTAATCCTGTAAGTTACCTTGAATAAAAGCTTCAGCCAAGTGTGATATAATTTTTAGGTTGTAATGGAAACAGAAGTAACAGAGACGACTAATTTTATCTAAATGGGTGTTGGGGAGCAACAGAGTATTAAACACACATCCTGCACATGCTAAGCTGTCTTCTTCTATAATGCATGCCCAGAATATTAAAGCTTCCTTGTTACTCCTTCTTTGTCCTGTGCAGTTCTTACATGTTACATGGAGGAGTTGGCGCTGAACATCACTGAAGTGCAAAGGGATGCTCAGAATAAGTCACTGCTTACGAGTCAGTGGGCAAATAGTACTGTTTCTACATCAGTTCAAATAACTCCCTTCACCTCAATTAGTAGCGCAACTGATTGTGTAAGAATTTCACTATATTCTGTACATGTGGCAATACTGATCCTATAAAGCTCATAATAGTGATAATCAAATAGTAACGTATGGCAACAGTGAAGAAAACAAAACTCTTTTTTGATTTTGGATAAAAGGAACTATTGAGGTTGATAGTCTCTAAGGAAAGGCAAATGCAAGTCTTTATGAAGTAGGCCAGCAGGCTGCCCAGTCCACCCCTCTGCTTTTTTTACAATGTAATCCCTGTTTTTGTTGGAATACAACAAAGGCCTGGCTCGAGGTCCACCACAAATGGTGCTAATGGTTCCCATTCACTCTGATGTATTTCTCCAAATCCAGGAGAAAAAACGTTGCTAACTAAATCTTTCTCACCCTTAGCATTTTCTGTGCCTAACAACCACCAGTCAGTGTTCTGCCTCGGTTCTACTTCAGCAAAGTATTTAGTCAAACTCTGTAGCCTTCTCTCTCTTTTTATGATTAATATCAGAATCATGACCAGTAAGTGAACTTTATTTTTTACCTCTTGTTTGTGTCATTGTCTTACAGCCAATTGACTGAATTGAAACATGCATAATAGTAACCTGGCTAGTTTTTTCTACATTATTACCACCTTCAGATGTAAAGGAGACCACACACACATTACTTTGTGTAGTAGTTTTAGTTTGTTTTTATGCTTCTTATAATAAGGGAGTAAAAGCTTAACATACTGCAGACTGAAATAAGGAATGAGTAACATTTTTTATTTTTCACTGTACAAAGTGAACCAAACACACTGTCTAATTAAATAAAGCGTCAAAATAAATTTAGCTTTTTACTAGATAAGGAAGGCTTGGGTTCAGTACATTAAAACAGGTGGACAGAATTCAACTGTTTGCTAAAAACACAAGTGTGGTGGGAAATTAATAAATAAAATAAAATTTGTGTATATTTTATTCATAATATCAGGATAATAATAAACTTTAAGGTAGATAGATAGATAGATAGATAGATAGATAGATAGATAGATAGATAGATAGATAGATAGATAGATAGATAGATAGATAGATAGATAACTCACTACCCTGACAAATGATAACTTGTGAACTCCTCAATAAAGTGTGCAGGAAATGTAGGTGTCTGAATACTTTATGGATACTTTTAGATTTAAACAGTACACTTATACATATATCTAGATATACTGTAGATATACTGTATATATAAACAGCACACATACACTATATATATATATACCAGTAACGGCGCACTGCACGATAATGTGCAGTGAATTCACTTGACTTGAGCATTCATAGTTTTCATACTCTTTCTCTTTACGTTTAGCATTTGTTTGCTCAGAGGCTGATGCACTTGCGCTTTTCTCCACTCTAGCAGCCCGCTTCTTCTCTTTTTTCGTCGGCATCTTTTCGTGTTAAAACTGATTAAGTCAGTGTTTGTGTTGCAATTATTTAGAATGTTTTCCTGAACTTTTTACTTAAGCTGGCACTTAAGATTTCAATCTGCCTCAAGAATGATTTAAGATATGAAGAGGTAAGTGAAGAGACAGCGAAGGTGGTAGGGATAAGAACGGCACCGGTATGCTTGCGTTGCATGACCTGCGTTGATTCTACAATAAAATAAAAATAAAAAGAGTAATAAAATCATCACCCCAAAAGCGTACAGTAGAGGTCACATAGTATATGTGTACTAAATTTCAGGTCAATACGTCAAACGGTTTGTGAGCTACAGGTGATTTAAAATCCTTGACAGACAAAGGAACAGCCACGGTAGCGTATTATATAAGATGATACTGTGTGTGTATATATATATATATATATATATATATATATATATATATATATATATACAGTATCATATATATAATATATATATTGTGGTGGGTGGCTGGGGGCCGTGCCCAGCTGGGACGTGGAGAGGGACCAGGAAAGGGACTATGCCTCCCCCGGACCACGAGAGGGCAGCCACCCTGGTTTGTGTGGGGGCCACGGAAATTGAGCATCGAAGCGCAACCCTATAGGGGCCCGTGGCCACCACCAGGTAGTGCCCGGAAGACTGTGAAGTCCTGGACGTCAGCACTTCTGCCACACCCAGAGGTGCTGGCAGGAGTATTACCAGGGAAACCCAGAGTATCAGGAGGACATCAGGAGGAATCTGGAGCACGTCCAGGTGGAGATAAAAGGGGCCACCTCCCTCCAGTCATCAGCTGGAGTCGGGTGGAAGAGGACGAAGCTTGGAGGAGAGGAGTGGAGGCGGCGAAGAGAGGACAGGATTGTGAGAGGCCTCGACTGAGGATGTGTGGTTCAGGGGCACTGGGTTGTGTGCGGGACTGAATACTTTGTAAAAATGGTGAATAAACATGTTGTGGTATTTGAACCATTGGTGTCTGCCTGTCTGTGTCAATGCTGGTCTCTACAATATATATATAAATATATACATATATACATATACAAGCATATATACATACACTGCCATCATGACCTGTGAAATAAGACACAAAGACATGTTTTGTAGGGTTGGGGTACTATTAGTTACATCTTTTAATATTTAATGATGTGATGTTCTTTTATATTGCTGTCAATTCATTTATTCTTTTCAGCTTTTTCTGAGCTTTTCTATGCTTCAGAATCACCTCATCCTCTTTAGCTCTTACTGGTCAAATGACAACCACACTGTTCAAATATAAACCTCATGTTATTATGCCAGTGGGGCAGTAGGAAGCTGGGGGGGATGTGGAGGCTGGGCATTGTTATAGCATTTTGGGCTGGTGGGTTTCTTTTGGGCGGGAGGTGAATGTAAATGTTTGTCATGTGAATATCTAACGCTTAACCCCTTCCTTGTGTGACTGTTAGGGTATACCTCAAACAGGAGTGGGCTTTTGTCTCACATTTATTTGACATGTGACAATAAACTGAGACTGGAAGAACAGACGAGAGGAGGCCAGAAAGCTTTTTGGAGTTAGAGCTAGGCAAACCTGTTTAATCTGCTCCCAGCATGCAAAATAACCAAGGCTTTTTCAGTGGAAAGTTCCTTCAGTGGAACGAACGTCTGTCCTCACTGAGTGTCTGGTCCAAAAGAACAGCACCTTCCAGAGATAGCTTGTTCTTATGGCGCCCAAGGTAGAATGGGCATAGAATTTTCTGTGTGTTGTGGGTGGAGCAGGGCATCTTTTTTTCTTCTCTGAACTGCAGTGAAAAGAGAAAACACACTTAGCTCCAGTGCTTCTACTCATCCTGGAATCATAACACTTACTGTACCTTGTCAGAGCCAGGAAGGTGGTCCCCAGGTATGCACATTATAACAGAGTAGTTAATGTATGAATCTGTTATGCTGACCTGTGTAGTAACATTGTCACAAACCACTGCAGAAAACTGATTAATTTTTCATAAGCTACAGTAGAGGTTCTGTGCCTCAACTCACTAAGTTTAGTTTGTCCACTCTACAGTTGCCATCATGTTGTATATATAATATTTAATGCTACTCATTATACAAACATATCATATAGCATGATAATAGTTATAATAATGATTACAATTAAATTACCAGTAAAATAATTAAACAAATAATATGTATAACATGGGTAGTATATAAGGTGGTATATGAAGAATGTAACATGAAGTAATAGAGCTTAAATTTCTTTTCAAGCAGTTTCACTTGAAAATATTGTCAGAATCTTTTTACATTAGGTAAGTTAAACTTGTTTGGTAGCAGCAATAAGTGTTTTAAAACCAGTCGATTGTCTGCTATCTTTTGTTTTCAAAGACATAACTTTCTAATTATAATTTTTTCAAGTTTAATCCTCAGAGATCCTCTGTTATTTTCATTAATGTGTGCCAACTGACTTTTAACTTGCACTTTCCTCATTGCGTGTCTTCCAGAATGCAGTGACTCGCCTAAAGTTTTGAAGGTATTAGCTACAAAGTCAAGTCCACAGAAAAAGTCACAATACACAGGATTTCAAGTGGTTCCGTATACTGTTCCCTCTGTTAAAGTCTAGACCTGTCTGTATGAAGTAAAAAAAAAAAAAATCCCTGTATTTTGAAAGCCCAGACAGAATTCATTTCCATGAAGTCTTTAATGGTTCCTGTCAGAACAAAACAGCTGGGAAACATATGGCATTCATTTTCGTATATCACTTGGAAAGAATTTAACATGTAAATAAAACTAACATAAAAGTACTCTCTTTTTTCTAAATGCTTGAATCACATACAATGCTTGGTGTACTGTACGTTAAAACGATTAATTTTTTTGCTGTAAGTTACTTTACATTTTACCTGCTATTAACAAATAAAGGTGTTTAAGTGCAGAGCACTGCTGAGGCTCCGTAATTCTTGTGGTGATGTTGTTACCACTGTTTGCTTTGCAGGTGGCACAAGTCATTTTATTTTCAAAGAGCATGCAGTGTCTGTTTTAGATTAATGCTTTTACTCCAGCTTACAGTCCAAAAACAAACAATAATTACCAATTTACAAATTGTTATTTTCTCTTTATGTTATTCATTTTAATTTTTGTTCATTAGCAAACTGGTGTCCTGTTCTGGGTTAGATCCTTGTGACCCTAAACAGAATTAAGTGAGCTCAGCAAATCATGGATGACAGTAGTCTCACAGTTTCAGAATTCTTGTTTTAAATCCCAGGCTGAAAACCGTCTGTGCGGACTTTCTCCCTGTGGCTGCAGTAAATTTTTGTTTTATTTTCCCAGGTATTTCAGTTTACCTCCCACATTCCAAAGCCATGTAGGTTAACTGATGACTGTAGTTCTGCACTATACATACTGGGGTTAATTCCTACCTTATACCCAATGCTGGGACTCCAATGTTCATCTACAACAATGTTGTACTTAAATTAACTGGGATCAGTTGTGATAGATAGATAGCTGGCCCATTTAAATTTTGTGGGCCGCTGTTGATGTGATGTTACCAGCCCAGCATGCCACAGCATAGAAAATCGCACTGGCCATCACAGAGTTATAGAAGACATGAAGAATGTCACTACCCACATTAAAGGAACATGGTCTCCTAAGGAAAAAGAGCTTGCTCTGTTCTTTCTTATATGGTTCCTCTGTGTTCCGAGACCAGTCCAACCTGTCATTGATGTGGACCCTGAAGTACTTATAGGAGTGGACCACCTCTACATCCACTCCTTGAATAGTGACCAGCCATAGAGGCTTTTTGGTGTGGCGAAAGTCAATAACCAGTCCCTTGGTTTTGCTAATGTTAAGATGCAGACAATTCTCTTTGTACCAAGAAACATAGTTATCCACGTGACTCCTCAGTTCTGTCTCATCCCCTTTATCAGTACACCTCATAAGTGCAGAATCATCTGAGAATTTCTGCAAGTGACATGACCTGATGTTATATTTATAGTCTAAGGAGTACAGACTGAAGAGAAAATGAGACAGGACTCTATCTTGTGGAGCACCAGTTGTTCCTCTCATCCATATCAGAAACATGAATAGATGAGGGAAAAAAACGAATGGTACAGACATAACTGTTTGTAATTTATAACATTCACTCCCAGATTCATTCAATTCAGTGCAAACATGCAGGAGGCCGGATCCTATTCTGGGCAGCATTGAGTGTATGGCATCAGCCAGCACTGGTGCCAGTTCATCACAGGACTTACACACACACTCGGTTTCGTGCAGGGTCAATTTAAAGTTGCCAATCAAATTACCTGTATCATTTTTTTGGGGGTGTGCAGCCATTCAGACACATCAGTGTTGAGTACCTTATAAACAGGCCCTCGATCATTGTTGAAAGAACATAGTGATCATAACTATGAAATATTTTTTCATTTGTGGATTTTTTAAAGCAATAGGGTAGTAAATCAACATGTTTTTAGAGAAAGCATACTCAGACCATGATAGTAAACATGTCAAGATTAGATATTCCTTTTTGAAAGCCATTAAACAGAAAAGGGAATCCTCGATATAAACACAATCATTTCCATTTTGTCTCAGTGCCCATATAAATATGTCATCTCTGTTTATATGGCTCTAGTAAACATCTCCCCTTAACACATTCTTTTGAATCTGCAGCCTGTTGACAAGAAAGAGAAGAGGCAAGTTAGCCATATAGTTCGGTCATGATGTCCCTGTCATGCTGTCATGGAATTTAAATACAGGCTTAAATAACTGAGATGGGATGAAAGGTTAGAAGTGTACAATAGTGAACATTGCTCAGGCATGGAGCAGAAGTGCAGTCTGGTCTGGTGCCAAATGGTGACTGGGCTAAGTCATAATAATATTTCATGTATACACAATTCACCTATATTTTTTGTTTAAATTGGAGCACGGGAAGGTTAAGTGACTTCCTCTGGTTTACACAGCAACTGATTCAATGTTTAGTTTTGTTTAAGGTCCAGTAGACTACCCTGCACTATCATTGGTTTTGCTGAAATTAGTAATTACTGAATCCCTTTTCCTGCAATCCTAAATTGGATAAAGGATAGATTTTAACAGATGGATGAATCCCCTCCTTTCATTAAGTGGGATTTTGAGTCATGATGAAAAATACCTGCAACCTAAGGATACCAGATTTGAGCAGGAGTGATTGTGACAATTCATCCCATAGTCTACACATCAAGCATAGAATCTTTGAATCTTGACACTTTGACAGTGTATCCAAAATCACTGGTTCACGGCCTGTAACCAAACTCTGTCCATTTTAGAACAAAGTAGCAATTGGTAAATACTCATTGGCACTATACAAAAGCATGATGAAGAACATTTTAGAGCCATTCTCCTGTGTGCACCAATCTGAACTTTTACCGAATAAAAGTTTCTGCTTGACTGATGTGTGAAGTCCAAGACACCTGGCATTGGTTTTACTTTTTATCTCGGGATCAAGACCACGTTTTTCTTTGCTGGCACATTATGACTACGGCCACGCAAATTGAAAACATTTGTCTACTGGACTTGTTTTCCAGAGGGCTTTTTTTTGTATTTTATCATTAAATGTTTTGAAGTTGAGAAAACAAATGTAATCATTTCAAATACCTAAGCATTTAGGAGACGCATATTTTAATAAGCATTAACTTCATTCTGACCCCAAAAAATAGCTGAGAAGCTGTGTTGTCCAAAAATACTATAGCAAAATTTTTAAGCAAGAGAACGATATTAGATATAGCAAATGTTAATAAGTGTTGTGTAAACTGTAAGAAGGAAAGAAATTAATTTATCCATAATAATTCTTGCCACTTTAAGAGCTGGAGTGAGTATAAAGCTTTTATAGCATATAAAATAAAAGTAAAAAAACTGAAAAACACTAAATACACCTTAAAATAGCAAACGTGAACAACATTTTCTTTCGTGCAGTTGATTGGTAAGTGCTGCAATTTCTTTTCTTTACTGTTTCATATTTATATATTTACATTATAAGAGTTGTTTCAGTCCACTTCTTTGGCACTGTGAATATTTTTATTGCAGTCAACATTTGGCTGTCTTTAATGGTTTCTTCTGCTGTCGCTGTCATTTTATGAAGTGTTTCAAGTTGTGTTGTTTATAATGATCACGTCTATTGCATGTGCAGAAGTTGACAAAACTTTCAGTGAAATCACATTTTTCATATTTATGATCATACAGCATCAAGCAATTCATCTATATTGAATGTAAACGTTTTTTCACTGAGCATTTTTTGCAAGTGGAGTAAGGGAAAGACTACTAGGCCATGAACTGGCATTCATTGACATTGATTTTTGGATTTAGTTTTGTGGTTTTCACGTTTGGTTTCTGATGGTCTTTTCTGGTAGTCCACACCTGGTTTCCACTATTCCTTGTCTTATATTAATTTTCCAATCTTCCTTTAACTGCTTGTTTTGTTCGCTGCCTCAAGTCACAAGTGTGCATACTGAGATTGACCGTTCATTTTTTTCTGTTTTTAACAGGAGACGGTAAATCAGTTATAATTTAAGTGTGTGGTGGTGTGGTGGTTAGTGCTGCTGCCTCACAACTGCAGTAGACTGCATTTAAATCCCAGCCCAGTCACTATCTAAACATGGATTCTTCATGTGCTTCCTTCCCCCTTCCAACATATGTGCATGCTTTGTTAATTGGTGGTTTTAATTGTCTCTGTCAGGGTGGGTGTCACTTCAATGGGTTAGTGCCCAGGCCATGACTGATGCAAATCGCATGCACAATACTCCTGGGACAGACTTTGGGTCCCCAATGTCCTAAACCTGGATTATTCAGAATTGAAAATTGAGTAATAAAAGTTATTTTAAAGTGTTATGTTTTATAATGCTTTATGATTTCCATCCTCTTATTGCTGATTCCAAGGACTAGGTGGGTCCCTTGTCTGTCTATCTCTATTGTTGTCCCTAAGTAACTCTTATGTTCATTGGTCTTATAGAGGCAAACCCTCAGTGAATTCGTGGATGCTGCTCCAGCTGCAATAAATTTTACTGTTCTGATATTAATTCTCAGATAAATCTGTGGGGAGCCAACCCTCAGTGAATTTGTTCATTCTGTGTCTGTTGTCACTGTCTACAAGAAAGTTTGCTGTTCTGAAATTTTAATTCTATTATTTTTATCTCGGAGGCATGGTGGCACAATGGTTAGCACTGTTGCCTCATAGATCAGTTCACGCTTTTGGCCACGATAATCGGTCCAGCACAGTTGGCAGTTGCTTTCCTAGACCTCAGAACATTTAGGCAAACACTGCACTATTATAATCCTCTCAAAACTAATTCAGTTTCTCCTTACCTATTGACTTCAATGCATTAAGCCAAATTTGTTGAAATTCCCAAACCTTTCTGTGATTTTGCTGAACTTGAGAAGGGTGTGAATTCAGTGACATTCACTCGTCACTATTAGTAATCAATCCACCATTGTTAGCCTGATGATAATCTAATCCTAAATCACTTTAGCAATACACAGACCACTGATGCAGTAATGTCTCAACACAACTCTTGAACAGTTGCCAGTCCACCATAAGCTGAGAACACACGCACATCGTGGACTAATTAAACAACACCAAATTCACCAAACCTGCATGTCTTTGGACTGTGGGAGGAAACGCAAATGGAAATGGGGAGAACATGCAAAATCCACACATAGAGCACACAGGACACGAACCCTGGACTCCTTTTTGTGAGGCTACAATGCTACCACTGCCTAAAAAGCGTGTGCTATTTAAATCAGTGTTTCTCCATAAACAGAAATTCTCTGAAGTGCCTTTCATTAAAGGTTTAATTTCTATGAATGTAGTTTTCTGCATAATGGCAATTTTTCTGATTTTCCCCCTGTTGTTTTAGTTTCAGGCACCAACTGGAGTTGTGGTATGTTGGCGCTCAACAACAGTGGACTCAAACCTACCGGCATTGCAGATGTTTACAGTAAATTTAGGCCAGTTAAAAGAGTTTCACCTCTTAAACACCAACCTGAAGACACTGAAATTGAAACAGACAGTAAAGAGCAGGATCAGAAAGTCGACAGCCACAAAGATGACCCTTCTGAAAAGCTACATCAGTCCTGCAGCACTTGTCCCAGTGAAGGACTTGGGTTCAAAAGCAAAGACGGAGGGTGTGGCCTCTTATTTGGGGAGCTTGAACATTATGACTTGGATATGGATGAGATTCTCGACGTGCCTTACATTAAGTCGAATCAGCAGCTCTCTTCCTTATCAAAGGTAGCAGGAGAGAAAAGAACTGTGGGTGTAAGTTCCAATGACAAAGGTCATAGCAACAAGACCTGCTCTGTGATCAATTCCGAGAATCTGCCAGCCAGCATGACACAGTTCTGCGTTCTGGCCCCTGTGAGAGGCTCAGAGCTGAGAAAAGCACAAGCCATTGTTGCAGACCAGCACAGGCACACGGCAGGAGGATTAGAGCTGCCCCAGAGTTTGCTTGGTTGCACCTCCCTTCTTGACGCAGATGCTCAGGCAAAAAACTTTTCAAACAGAACATTTGCAGATCCTCTCGGTCATAAAGCCGACAAGACAATGCCTAATTGCCAACCCAGGTCGTTTCAGGTGCAAAATTCATTGGTGGACGGAAAGCTCGATGAGAACAGCAACAGAACTAGGACCAATCTGGGAGAAAAGAGTGAGGATGCGAAGAAAGTGAAAAGTATACTTAACATTGTCAGGGAAGGACAGATTTCATTATTGGTAAGTGTTCACGAAATCGAGGTGTGTAGCAGTGGATGTTCAACACTATCACGTGTAGGGCTGATAACGGCTCACTAGACAGCTTTTAGTATGTTATGTAGTAAATGATGGGAACCTAGTATTATTATAGCAGTAAGTGTTTATATTTTATATTATATGCGTGCTGGTGTTTCACATGTTTAATTTTTTAATACCAAAGCACATTTAAAAAAAAACAAGGAAATCTCTTTCCAAGCATTTTGAATTCCTTTTTTGCATCAATATGCAGAAATTAGCATAGTTTGTAGAGCCCAATGCCCTGCAACAGAGGAACTATTGTGGTGTCCTCATTATTATTCAGCCATGTTTTGTGACAACTTGTTGCTACGGTATTCATTAACTGAGGTTCACACAGCTTTGCCAGGCCCCTTTGACCCACACTGAGGCATTTAGTTAATTCCAGCTCCCTGATCAAACATCATGCTAATGCATTGCCGTGGAAACCTGAAGAGACCCTAGATGCCATCATCTGTCGGCAGGACTCCATGCGTTTCGTTTTACGGGCCAGAGAGAGAGAACACTCTAAAACAAGCATGTCTCTCTGAGTAGTATGGCTATACAAACCTAAATATTCATAGATTTACATTTTTTAGACATATTAACCAATTAATTGAAGTTTAATTGGCATTATGTGGGTAATATTTCCATTTGCCCCTTAGCATTGGGCACGGTGTTTTATTTTGTTAGTGCAAACCGTGACTTTCGTCTGTTTTCTAGAAACCAAATCCACAACATTTTTGAAGCTCAAGTACTGTTGCTATTGAAAAATTTCTACCATATGTAAGAAAAAATAATATTTTAACTATTTTTAAGCAGGGGTGACCTGACACTTGACATTGTGGTTCTTAGCTTTGCAGTCATTTGTCTGGTGTAAGACCTGAAGAACAAATGAGTTGTTTACATCCTTCAAAAATTTAGAAATGTGATAATTCAAGGTGAGCACCTTGATCATGCAATTGTTAGCAGAATAGAGGTTCAATTCCTCTGTAAGTCTTATGGGGAAAAAAAATGTTATTTTGATAAACTGAAGGAAGCACTGCTGCCTCACATCTCCAGATTACCGAGATAGGTTGTGGAGTTTGTAGATTTGTCCCCTCAGGTCTTTGTGTTATTTATATTTACTGTATTTTTCAGCTCCTGCCCACAGATCTTCAGATTGGTTTTGTGTAAGTGAGTGAGTGTGCCCTGGTATTGATTGCTGTCTTACACCCAATGTTGCCAAGATGCACACCACAAAGCTCAACACTGAATTAAATTGAGAGGGTCAGAAAATGGATGGATACAATGCACATATTTTTTTCATTTTTTGCCAGGTCTTTTTTAGAATTGTCTTACATATCTCTTATCTGACAATAAGCAACGTTAAAATTGAGTTGAAAAAGACCATAAGCAACCTGACAAACGAGAGGATACCCTTCAGTCCATCACTCTCATTTGTTTAGCTAAAAAGCTAAGCTGTCCCAAAATCTCATCCAGACACCTCTTAAACGTCGTCAAGGTTTCTGTTTCAACTACGTGTAGTTTGTTCCTGGCTCCCACAACTCTTTGCATAAAGAAGTTCTTCCTGGCTTCGCTCCTGAATATACTTACCTTTAATTTCCACTTGTGTCTATGATTATGTGATTCACCCTTAAGCTGAAAGAATTCTGCTGGATTTACTTTATCAGTGCCTTTCAGGATTTTGGAGCAGTGGATTAGGTCACCACTTAGTCTCCTCTCCTTGAGACTAAACAGATTTCATTATTTGAATCTGTCAGAGTACAACATGTCCATAAGTCCCGGGATGTACCTGGTTGCTCTCCTCTGCACAGCTTCAGGTGCTGCTATGTCCTTTTTGTGTTGATACAAAATAGTACAATAGACTGCAAGAACTCAAACCTTGCATAAGAGAGGTTTGGACTTCATTCTTAAATTGGAGATTTTCTCAACATTGTCTAGTGCAGATAAAGTTAATTTTCCACATTGAATTGAGGATGCCTTGTTTGAATGGATGCAAATATGTCTGTAAGTGTGCCTTGTAAAGTACTGTCTTCACCATCCCAGACTGTTTCCTGCCTTGTCAGTGCTCTGACACTACCTATGACTCTGTATTGGACAAGTGAACGAAAAAAATGGACAGGATGGATCCATGCATTAGGTAGCCATCATCACTAGTAAATTTAGTGGTTGTCTCTCTTTGTAACATATTACACTAATTTTTAGTTATTTACCATTCAGTACTTATTTTGTTTCGACAACAGATACTGGCACGATTAATAATTCATCTAGTCATTTTCTAATACACTTATTCTAATTCATAGTTACAGACAAGTGAAGCCTACTGTGGGAGCAACGAAAAAGCAGGAGACACCAGTGAATAGGTCCACAGGTTATCACAGAATAAACTCCTCTATACACCCACATTCATTCAGCTAGCCTGGAGTCACCAGTTAGTGTAACGCACAGGACGTGTGAGGAAAACTGGAGTATGTGAAGAAAATCCCACATGTCAGATAGTGACTGAGATAGGATTCACATTTACTCTCCAGGAGCTGTGAAGTAGCAGCATTATGCCATCCTTCAGACTGATTATGTTATTGACAAATAAGGAATCAAGAAAATCACTTATATTATTAGACCCTCTGTAGCTGCTAGTAGGTAAGGCAGGATCAAGCACGAGTCAAATGCATGCCAAAAGAAATCTCTCAGTCCAAAAGTTCATTTTAAAAGGTTTAGAGAAAATTAAAAGCAAACAGTCCACACAAGAATAAAGAAAATGATTGTTACACAGGTAGAATAAAAAGCAAAACAAAAAAGGGAAGAAATGTCTAATATATAGACACTATAATATATAATATATATGCAAACATTTAATATAACATATAAAACTAGCAAATGGCTCTAACACCTTCTATGTTTAAAGTCTGGCAAATAAACTCATTCAAAAAACTTAAAACTTAAAATAAAACGTTTAAACAACTGTGCTACCTATTTTAGGTTTAATTCAAATAGAAGTGTTTTCCAATTAACAAAAATTAATTAATTAATTAATTAATTAAATACAAAGTGAGTCCCAGTGGTGATTGGAGTTGCATGTTCACCTGGGGGTCATCTTCCTTATAATGAAATAAGTCTCACTAAATAAGACCAGATGTAACTATTCAATTAAAGAAAACCAAATAAAAACAATGAAAACATATATTATTTTTTGCTCTCATTTCTATACTTTATTCATCACCCATGTTAACAATTGCACAATTGTGTTTAGTTTGAAAGAACAAGAACTTGTTCTGTTCTTGTTTTTTACATACACATATATAAAACATATACTTTATATATAGAAAATATGGCATTTAGATGTCTTACTTAAATACACCTCCAGGTAGTCTTGTCATTTCTGTCTAAATTGACTTCTGCCATCTTATTTTAAGTATTATTTCATCTGTTTGTATTCATACCAGATACATTCTCTCTTTATTTTTGCTTAAATTCAAATTCGCATTCAACTGCAGATCTATTAGCATGGCAAGCAACTTTTTTCACCAAAGAATTTATGATATATTAAGTAATTAATTTATACATTAAATAATAATACTAATCTCTGCAATTTTTATTTTGTTCTGAATCCTGCATATTTTATATAAAGGGACATCAACATAAACATTTCAGTAATATTTTTTCTGTACTATTATATAATTAGGACATTTGTGAAAATGTTGCAATATTTGCTATAGATGTAATTGGGTGTAGTTTATAATGTAATTTTCAACATTTAAGAATGAAGGGTCCTTTATAGATCCTAAGCTGACTGCTTCACTAAGTGTCGGTAACAGAGAAAAGACGTTCCCGGGATGCTGGCCTTAGTGGACCCAGAGAAAATCATTCACAGACAATATGAAATATGCAAATTCCACAAAGGCAATTAATCTACAATCTTCCCAACAATCACATTCTCTGATCCTGACCCTGTATTGGTGCCACTAGTAAGGTGCCAAAGTTAACTGTCTCATACTCCTAAAGAGCCTGGCATCCCCTTTTACTCCGGCCGAGTTAGGGCCATGTTTTTAACGTGATGGTGTGGTCTAGAAGTTTCCTATTTCCAAAACAGGCTGCTGGAAAGGACTTTCTTCTTATTGGATTCTTGGAATTACAATCCTTCTTAAGCCATTCTAATAACTGTGTTTTTGTATATGGAAACAAGAACCCTCATTGGAATGTGACACTCCATATGAAAATACCAATGAGTATATAATTTGTGAGTTAATTACAATAGCATGTCCATCCATCTTCTTAACCTGCTCTTCCAGGGAACATTCGCAGGGGAGCTCAGCAATCACAGGGTGAAATGCAGGAACAACATCTGGACAGGGCGCTAGTCTAAGATTACATTTATTTACACAGTATATAGTATATCATGCTTGTACAACAAACAGCCTATTTTTTATTTTAATTATGTTTAATTGCATTTTTAATTAGTTCATTGACTTTTTGTTTAAAGTGTTGTTGTCTGACGGTGATTACATCCTGGTTCAATTGTGGGCTCAGGTCTCTTCTGTTCATCATTTGTCTGTTTTTTTTTGCAATGCACAATATGTATAAGACTTTAGTTTCCTTCTGTAGCCCCGGCAAACTGTTAAATTGTGCCAGTCTTTGTGTAGCTGTGTTTTTGTTGTTATGCCCTAGCACTCAACTGGTTCCTCCTGTATATCCATCGCTCCTAGGATAGGTTCTGACTCCTTCTGACAATTGATGTTTAAAGTTCTCACACCTTATTCTACAGTATGTGTTAGACCACATATTTAAAAAGAGGAAAGATGGCAATTCTAAAACCAGTGAGCAATGCCAGCCCTGACTAATATATAATCACACTTCCCATTAAAAGTCTCCACAGAAAGCCAAAACCAAGTCTACCTCAGTTTGTAAAGCATTTTGCCATCTTTAGAAAATCAGGCCCAGAGTGATCTGTTTATTTCTGGTTTTGGAACACTTCTGATTTGCATTGCTAAGTATAAGAACTAAGGTTAAAATATTTGGCTGCTTCCAGCATAGTAAACTTGGCGCCATTCTGTTCTGATTTTTTCTTCTCCAATGGATGCTAGCCACATTTAGCAGCTGATAACCTGGAAAAAATCCATGATGAGAATGGAAACAATCTGTTGCACATCTCAGCTTTGCAAGGACATACAGACTGTTTACAGCACCTCACGTCACTAATGGGAGAAGACTGCCTAAATGAGAGAAACAATGAGCAACTCACTCCAGCTGGACTGTCAATCAGGGTAAGCAAAGTCAATGGCCGACTTTGAATTCAGCCTTTTTTAATATACTGAGTAATGTACAGTATAATGAGGAGCACATTAAATGTTTTACAATTGTTTAATGGGCTCGGTTGTTGTTTGGCATGTAGTCCTGCCTGTTACCCATTGCTTAGTAAGGTTTAGCCATCCTTTCCCCTTTGTTCTTCTCCACTAGCTTGTCAAGTTTTGGATTGGTCTTGTTTTTGGTTATTGATTTGGTCTATTTGGCAACATTCAGAGATTTGAACCTTCTTGATTTAGAATTTTTGTTTTACCTTTTTAATTACCAACCTAGTTTTTGTCAACAGTTTGCTGTATGTACAGTATTAGTGTCTATAATATTTTTTTTATATTTCTTCCTTCTGGAAATTATTTGCTTTTATTGCTTCTTAATTAATCCTTTATATTTAACGTACCCTTTCTGGAGTTACTTCTTGTTATTATAACAATAAAGTGATATAAAGTACAATAATTAATAGTAGTCAGAATTACAAAAAGCATGGGCAATAGTACCTGGAAGTTTTGCTCATTTTATTACACTAAAATAAAACATTCTATTTTAACTTTTAATTGTATTTTTAAATTTTATCCTTCAAAAGTCATGATTTTTTTATAATTGCAACAGTATTTTATTTAGCCACAACCCAATTCATTCACAAGATTTAGTCTACTGTATGTATGAAACATCTGTACAACTTATTATTTCCTCTTTTTCTGATTCCAGAATGGACATTTAGAATGTGTTCGCTGGATGGTGAGTGAAACTGAAGCCATAGCAGAACTGAGCTGCACAAGAGATCACCCCAGCCTTATTCACTATGCAGCATCCTATGGTCAGGTAAATTGAAGACAAATCCATAAGAAATGTAGTGTCTAAGAAAAAAAGATTTACTATGCGGGAAGTGGCTTAAAATACACTTTATAATAGTAGCTGTATAATCATCAAGTTAAAGGTTCTCTTAAATTGTTTCTTTGAATATTTTTACCAGCTGAAATAGCTGTATTATGAAAGTGTACATGAGTGCATGAAAATGCCCAATGACCAGCTGGCGTACCTTGCATCAATACTGGGATCGGATGTTTTTTAGGCAGATCATCACTGTCTCTTCTTTCAAAAGTTTTATGATTGCTGCCTCACACCTAATGCTGCTGGCAAAGGCCTCATCTGTCTGTGACAATGCACTGGAAAAAGAGAATTCAGAATTTACATTAATGAATAGATTATAACATTATAGAATTTCTAAACCCCATCTTTTCTGACCTCCTTCAAGATGATAGAGAAGCTCTTCTGGAGTTTGAGATTTGACTCAAACAAATGTATTTGCAGAGTGCAGTCAACTACTCCTGCTACCATTTAGGTTTTCAAGGTTTGTTTAGCTGATTCTCTGAAATTCTGTGCCTTCTCACCACATCAACTCAGCATCTCTCTTCACCCAACTATTTGGAATATATAGCATACGAGCTGATGTCAAATAAAAGGTGTTACCAACAGGGGGCACCACTTAGCCCCTAAACCCTGAGACACAAATACACAGTACCCCACTGGGTTCAAACAAATTTCCAAATCCATTTCCACAATTGTGCAATATATTTTTTGTCTCCTTCCACACCACCCACATAGTCTTGTCTACTCTCCTACCGACTCTGGCTACTCATGCTGGAAACTCGGTTTCTTTTATGTCAGACTTCTGGTGCCACCATATTGCACACTGGAATCACTTCCAGTTTCAGATGGACACCCTTCAAAAAGGTATAACAAGCCACTGCAGGGCTGTTCCATGAGATTCCAATTCCCAGCCTGCCCTCTAGATATCCATATAGGAGTACCATCGATGACACCTGTACAATACATGCCTGAATGGTTACTTACATCAAATCCTTTGATATGCTGCTCTTTAGACACCTTTATATAGACTGAAAAAATTCTTAATGTGAATTTTAGCTAAACAGTTTTGAATTTCAGTTACTGGATCTGAAATGAACTGTTTATTTTTTCTCTTTATGTTGATTTGGCCTTTTTGTTTACCGCAGGAAAAGATCCTTTTGTGGCTACTTCAGTTCATGCAGGAACAAGGAATTTCGTTAGATGAAGTTGATCAATATGGCAACAGTGCTGTACATATTGCTTCCCAACATGGTCATCTTGGATGCATACAAGTAGGAATTTTATAACTTTTTTTGCATTACTGTGTATTATATCTGTTTCAGTTTGGACTTGCATATTCAGAATTGACTATATTTAGAATTCACTGCTTATATGTCAAATGTTATTTTATATGAGTATAATCAAGTTTCACTCTATTATTTTTCAAGTTTGACATTATATGTTCATAAATTACTCCATATATGCCATATTTGACTTTATACATTCATAGATGTCTCCACATATGATTTGATTTCATACATTCCAAAATCACAATAATTGGATATTTGATACCCATTTAATTCTTTATTTATTCAATATATACATACATACCTGTATGTATATAATGTACATGAATTACTCAAAGAAAAAGATCTGTTTGAGCGATATAAATCCCTAAAGAGAGCCCACTGTGGCCAGAAACCTGTAGTACGTAGCAACATTTAACTATTTTTTAATTATTCTATGGCTTGGACTGCAAACCCAGCACCACAAAGATAGCCCCTTCAATTCCAGGATTTATCCAATGGCTTTGAGGTATCAGCTGTAGATGTTCAGCAGTATTCATGATACTGTATATCACGGGTGTCGAACTCCAGTCCTGGAGGGCCGCAGTGGCTGCAAGTTTTCATTCTAACCATCATCTTTATTAGTGACCAGTTTTTGCTGCTAATTAACTGGACTCAGGCCCCATAGTTGTTTCTTTTTCCTTAATTAGCAGCCAAACAGTAATGAGACGCAAAACAAGCTGCCACATGACCATCTTACCTGTGCCCATCACACATTTTGTATCGATTTTGTATGGACAAATGGTCAAAAATACCTCCACCCAGAATCAAGACACCTATCAAAGGCTATAGGAGGCGTCTAGAGGCTGTTATATTTTCAAAAGGAGGCTCAACTAAGTATTGATGTAATATCTCTGTTGGGGTGCCCACATTTATGCACCTGTTTAATTTTGTTATGATGCATATTGCATATTTTCTGTTAATCCAATAAACTTAATGTCACTGCTGAAATACTACTGATTCCATAAGGCATGTCATATATTAAAAGGCAGTTGCTACTTTGAAAGCTCAGCAAATGATAAACAAAAATCCAAAGAATTAAGAGGGGTTCCCAAACTTTTTTATATGACTGTATATCCTGCGGATGAAAACATGCTATAGAAATAAATCTTGTTGTTGTCCTCCACAAAGAGCTTAGAAAGATTATGTAAGAAATTTTAGACTTTCTCAATAATGGATTTAACTCTGCCCACCATACCTCAGACCCACCAGTAGTGAAAATAATGAGACAATAATGTGGATAACAGATTTTCCCAATTAAAATTATGAAAGTATAATTAAATATATATCTAGAAATATAAGTTATTAGAAACTTATCTAGATTTTGCCAACCCAGTGTGGACTAGCTAAACCTTTCACAACATGTTATCCACTCAGTGCAGGGCTTTTATGTCAGTTACCACAGAATCTAAACCCACCTCTATGGCTAAAGAGACCCCTGAGTAGCTGCATGAATCACATTCTCAAGGTGTGTGCAAGAGAGCCATCCTGAAAGCAGAAACCAGGCATTGGGCTACTATAAACAGTTATTTTAATATCAGTCCTGTTAAAAGTTGGAAATTTACAGATGAAATAAAAAAAAGATAATTGTATGCAGATGTAAAGCAAAAAATATACTGATACAACCTCTATAAAAACAATAAACAACCTACAAGTAGTTAAATCTGAAGCCTTCACATAGGTTGATTAAGTGCAGTGATAGAGCACAGCTAAAGAGCAATGACTCCTTTTCATTTTCGTCACTTGACTACACCATGAGTAGCGTTAATTAGCAGCATAACCAAGTGATCATGGTCAGAAGTAAGTAGCACGTGAAAGGTCAGGGCAGAGCTACCAATCAATACGCTTTTTTGTTTGCTTCCGTTATATAAATATAATTTTGTTAACATACCTGAGCTTTTGCATTCCTGAAATTTCAAAATCTTAATTTAAAGAAGAGTTAAGAAAAACAATTTTTCAAGAGAAGCATATGTTACTACTTTAAAGTTTTGCTGTGTCTTACTCTGCTGTGTCATACTATACAGTTTTCCTGTATTATATTTTAAAAGCATTACAGTACTCTATTAATTCAGTTTAAAGTGTCACAGAGCAGCTGGAGCCTTTCCCAGCAAGCATAGAGGCCAAGGCAGGCACAATCTCTGGACATGGCGCCAGTCCATCATAGTGTGAACACACACACACACACACACACCCACACACACACATACATACATACATACACTAGGGCCAATTTAACATGTCCAGTCCACCGAACCTGCATGTCTTTGGACTGTAGGAGGAAATCAGAGCATCTGGAGGAAAACCAAATGAACAAGGGAAGAACATTTAAACCCCACACAGGGACAACACAGGATATAAACCCTGGCCTACTTGTTGCCACTTACATATATCTGTGCTATAGATACATACAGTATACATACTGTATTCAGTGTACACACACACACACACACATACTGTAATATCAACTGCAGCTGCGAAATGATTTAAGTAAGTATCTATAATATGGAACTATAATATGGAATAATATGATGTAATAATTCAGTCTTTACATATTTTTAAACACTATATCTCATATCTGAACAAGATAGTATACGTAAAAGATTTAATCTAACAATCTAAATCTAACTGCTCTAAAAGTCAGAGATTACAAGATAAGGTCACATTTAATAAAGAATGACCTTCACTGGTGTTTATTAATAGCAGCTTAAGGAATGCACATAACACAACTGAGTGTGAGAATTTTATTAGCAGTTCACCAAAGACGATTTTAAAAACTATGTTTACCACCCAGGACTCCACTGGTCTGAGTTTGTGTGTGTTCTTATATTATCATTCCTTCACCGTGAATAAGAGGAAAATTTTGTAAACAGCAGTAATCAAGTAATCACTCACAGGCCTGTATGTTTTAATGAACTTAAACTTCTGGCACCATTGTACTCTGTTGGAAAGTCTTTATTTACCAAAAGAGTGTGCTGTAATTTTGAATATTTTCAAATTAATACCAAGCCTTTGCTGTCTTCATTTGTGAGAGGAATCCAGTTGCCATTATTCTATTTAGATATGACAGAATGTACATTTTCTCACCTTCCAGACAATAGTATCACAAATGTTGATCCAAAAAGCTTAATCTAATTCTTTTGTGCTTCATGTGCTTCCATTCATTTTTCTAGTTGAATGTCTCGAGAATAGATTTAGCTGCATTTAAGCAGAACAAATAAATGTTTAGTTGGCTTTTTTATTGTTCATTTTATTTTTCCTCATTATGGGTCATTAATGTAATATTTAATATGTCAGGACAACCACAGATCATACATGATGGAGTGGAAATTTGACATCTGTCTTATTATTGTCTCAGTTGTATATGTGATTTATATTTAAAAATGCACAAGTTGTTAGCCTGTTCATAATACATGAATAGGCTAAAGTAAATCAATTAATTGGAAACATTCACACAGACATAAAAGATACAGTATAACATGTTCAAAGAACACATATATCCATATAATGGTTTGACTTTTTCAAAGTCCTTTACCTTTAAGACCATTTAATATTTTTACAGAGAGTAAAGCAGCTCTGATCAAAATCTACTGTGACTATTATGCCAGATCCATTTTAAAAATATTTGATATCTGAATAAAGCAAAGGTATTGCACATACAGCTCATTTACATTAAACGGCCAAACGTTTGTGGACCTCTGACCATTATACCTATATGAGCTTGTTGGATATTCCATTCCAAACCCATGGCCATTAATATGGAGTTAACCCCTCATACCACCCCAGCCACAGATATACAGTAACAGCCTTTAATCTTCTGGGAAGGCCTTCCTCAAGATTTTGGAGAGTGTCTGTAGCTATTTTTTCCCATTCAGCCATAAAAGCATTTGTATGGTCAGGTATTGATGTTGCAAAAGAAGTCCCGGCTTATGATTGTTGTTCCATTTCATTCCAAAGGTATTCATTATGGTTGCGGTCAGGGTTTCAGTGCAGGCCCCACACCAAACTTCTCAAACCAGGTCTTTCTGGACTTGGCTTTGTGAACATAAGTATAGTCATCCTATAACAGAAGAGGACCTTCCTCACACTTTTGCCATAAAGACGGATGTGCCCAGTTTTCTAAAATGTCTTTGTATAGTGTGGCATTATCTGTACCAATCACTATAACCAAGGGGCATAGCCCAAACCCTGAAAAACATTCTCACACGATTATAATTTCTCCAAAAACTTTATAGTTGGCACTGAGCAGTCCACACTGGCGTATTAAATCATGACTCAACAAACCAAAGAACACATTTTCACTTCTCTAGTGTCCAGTGGTTGTGTATTTTACGCCACTCCAGCCAACCCATGGCATCGCACATAGTAATCTTAGACTTGTGTGCAGCTGCATGGTCATGGAAACCCATTTCATGAACCTTCTAATGCACAGTTCTTGTGCTAGTGTAGCTTCCAGAGGCAGTTTGGAACTTAGTTGTGAGTGATGCTATAGAGGATAGGTGATTGTCACCTGCTATGCATATCAGCACTTGTCAGCCCCAATCTGTGAGTTTGCATGGCCTACCATTTTATGACTGAGCTGCTGTGGCTCCTACCACTTGACAATTGCACCACTTACGGTTGACAGGAGCAGATCTAGGAAAGCAGAAATTTCACATACTGACTTGTGGCACAGGTGGCATCCAATGAAAATGCCACATTTAAAGTCATTGAACTCTTCAGTATAACACATTCTTCTGCCAATGATTTTTCAATGGAGGTTGCTTGGCTATGTGCTTGATTTTTGACTGTTAGCAATTGTTGCCTTTGACACATGTACTCAATAATTTGGAGGGGTGTCTGCACATATTTTAGTGTACATATACCCCCCAACCTACATTATGCTTGCTACTTGACTTGGATAAGTTTTGCAAAAAACAAAAAGTTGAAAATGAAAAGTGACAAGTGATAGGTGATGAGCATCAAGTGAGCAGTGCTGAGTGTCTAGTAATGGGTCATGATTGATGAGTACCAAGTGAATGGTGATGCATCATAAGTGCTAATTGATGCATGATGTGTAAAAAGTGATGACTGACAAATTAATCCTGTTAAATAATGAATGACAAAAGTAGAGTGAAAGATGGAAGTGTAAAATGATATATGACATGGAGTAAAATTGATGCTTGATGATGGGAGAAATGAAAAAAGACAATGACTTAAAATGGACACTCTGCATACTGAGCATGACTTTTGTGTATAGGTGACCTGTTAGTGACTAAAATGAACCTGTTTTGCCTGGAGCACTGTTTTGCATTTTTATAGATTTACTCTTGCTAATCCAACTCCCTCATACAGTCTAAAGACATTTTGTTAGCTATAAATTGGATCGTTCTGAGCATGTGGCTGTATCTCTAAGGTTGCCTCACATCATCTTCAGGGTTTTTTCTTGCGTTGATCATCACGCTATTGATATCAGCTTTGACTTCTCATGAACATGGTGATAGAGAAATGGTGTAGAAAGTGAATGGATAAATCATGAAGTCAAAAGATTTCAGAAGAGGAACCTATGAATGCATCACTTAACTCTGTGACAAATAAAGTAGGCATTTATTATATTGTTAAATTGCTAACTAATACAGTTGTTTTTACTTTTCATTAAATATTATTTGAATATTTCATGTTTAGGTTGCTACTGACACATTCTATAGTGTAACCTGCTTTTTCATCCCATATATTTACTGTAGGTATTAAACTGTGAGCACAATATGCATTATAGAGATGTGCAAAATATTAAAAGTTAATCTATAGGCAAGATATTCATATCTACAATGGTCACAGGCTGGGCATCTGTATTACTTGTTGTTTCATACAATTATTTTTGTAAATATACAAAATAGTGCACTTTATGTAACTGAGTAAAGAGACTAAAATACACATACATTGTAAATACTGCATTATTATAATAAACGTTTGCAGTAGACTAATGCCTTGTTCATACTTGCTTTCTGACTAGAATAGGCTTCAGCTCCCTGCAACCCCATACTTAATTAAATGGGCTACAGAATGTTATGGTGTATTACATTATGTTATTGCAGATATATTGTACATTTAAGTTCATGTAGTAAAAATGATAATTCATTGGATTTGTTGTATATTCCAGCGTTAAAAAAATGTTCTAGTTTTAAATCTCAGTTACAAACAGTCAATTTTGTTTTAGACACTGGTGGAGTATGGAGCTAATGTGACCATTCAAAATCAACAAGGAGAGAAGCCATCCCAGTGTGCCGAACGACAAGGGCATGTTACCTGCTCCCGCTACCTAGTTGTTGTGGAAACCTGCATGTCTCTTGCATCTCAAGTCGTGAAGCTAACTAAACAGCTCAAAGAGTAAGTTAAATATATTATATCAGAGATTAGTTTAATTGAATCTTACCTGTAAGTTTTAATAGATAATGTTATTTCAGATTAAAACTGAGTTCGTTTTTTTACACTTTGCTTTGCAAAGGCTGGCTTCCCAATAACTTTAAATTGTCTGATCATCAGCTTTTCAAATTGAAATGCATTAGTTAAATGCTTATCCAGGCCATTTCTTTTGAAGTTACCTTTTTGAGTCTCAAACCTTTTAGTTTGTTTCTTTAACATAGTGCAGATTCTCACTTAGTTCTAGTAGTAATCCCATGTTATCACTCTCCACATTCAAACTCAAAAATTTAACAAATTGGGAAACAATAACATAGCACTGGTTTCTGGCTAAAATTCCGACAGTAAGACAGTACTGGTTTATTGTCCTTATTGCTATAAGTAAAACACACGGCACATTGAAGTGGTGGATTAAGTATGTTTCCTAAGCTTGCCATAACAATTTACAAGCAGATATTCATAGTTCGATAATATATTGCAGCAGTATACTATGAGTTTTAAAATCTTTAAAAACATCTTTACTTGATTTTCCACATTTTCCAAAATAGTATTGTTCCAAGTACTAAATGTTTATTACACTCAGTCTTATTAGGACTGTCATTAATTTTATTGTGTTATTATTTAATTCTACTTGTCTCTGCCAACCTGTACAAAAGGGATTGTGAGCAGTCTATTAATAGTAGTAATAGACAAGTTTATTGTCATGAATACATATCACAATGAAATTCCTCCTTGCATAGTACTAGTAGTAGTGTACATACTGTGAGTAAAATAATATGAAACACTATCATTTCTTTCCACATGCCTAACACAATAAAATGAGTGTGCCATTAGCAGCAGGCCACCATTACAATTACTCATAACAACACATTATGTGGAGATTAAATATACTTTACCAACAACTATTTCTTTTTACTGACTACAAATGTGCTCATTCATTCATTATCAAACAAGTGTGATCTGATTCAGGTTTGTGGAGGGCCAAAGCCTATCTCTGCTGTCCTATGGGCCAAATAACATGAAAATACAAATCAAAATTTCCCCAGGTTCAGTTTATGAAATTTTCATTACTTGAGCTGCTAAATATTTTATAAATGTTCTTGCAGTACATATGCTTGTCATATGTAGAACAACATCTCATTGTAGTAATTATTTATTTTTTAAATTTCTTGACTGTTTCAGTTTAAACTACATCATTTTAAGATTACATTTAAACTGCGTTTCGGATTACAAGTTTAATTATTCCATGTTACAAAGAAATGTATTATTACCGATATTTTCTGGGGAAAAAACACTTATAATATCCTATTTCGTTCAGATAAGGCAAACCATGGCAGCACTGTGAAATGCAGACTGAAAAATAATGTGCCACTAATGGGTTCCCACATTATCAAGCTTTAAAGAATATTAACTCCAATATAATAAATGTTTGACATTCTGTTTAACAGAACATATCCTTCTCATGCAGTACCGCCGCTCCCTATACGCAGAGTACGCAGTCTGCGTAGGGCACCAACTCCCAGGGGGGCACCATCCCAGCTGCTCAAAAAAATCGTTTTTATATATTATAACTAGCAAAATACCCGCGCTTCGCAGCGGAGAAGTAGTGTGTTAAAGAGGTTATGAAAAAAAAAGGAAACATTTTAAAAATAACGTAACATGATTGTCAATGTAATTGTGTTGTCATTGTTATGAGTGTTGCTGTGTTTTATATATATAAAATACACACACACACATATAAACATATATATACATATACATATACACATATATATACATATCTACATATATATATATATATATATATATATATATATATATATATACATATACACATCCACATATCAACATATATATATACACATATATACACACACACACGCTTTATGGGTGATGATTGTTTTACTCTTTTTATGTTTATTTTATTTTATTGTAGAATCAACTCCTATCTGCGCACAGCAGGGCAGCCGTGGGCGGATGCGTATGGTGTATTCACTCCATGTTATCGTGCATTGCGCTGTCAGTGGTATTTTGATAAAAGAATTTGAACAACATATAAGAAGCGTATAAATTATTAAACAGTAAAACATTAACATTTAAGAAGTAAAGTTACATTAAGTACTACTGCAGTGCCTTCGGGTATACCTCATTTTTTGTTTGCCCATTACATGCTTAAATGTATACATTTTTTGGTGCACCTACCGGAGAACACGCGACATATAACCGAGCGTGGGAGAAGCATGGATTTTAAACACGCGTTGAGTTCATCTGCTGGTCTCCCTCGTGGAATAACTGGTAATGTTTGACTAAAATGTACAGCGAGTAAAACGACATTACCTCCTATTTTTTTTTTTACGATCTCTGAGATCTTGCTTTTTTCGGTTCAAGGCTTCATAAGCTCTTTTATGTTGTATGGTGTACTTATCCCAAACCATCATCTTTGAATGTTGCAAGACTTTCGCCTTGTATGTAGATTGGGGTAATTACATTCATTGCATTCCTAGTGTGAATCACAATCTGATTGTATGGGTGGTTACCTGGCACTGTAGGGTTGCCACCCGTCCTTTAAAATACGGAATCGTGGCGCGTTTGAGAATGAAATTGCGCGTCCCGTTTTGAATCAATACTGGACGGGATTTATCCCGTATTTTTTTTATCATTTTTTTTTTAAAGCAGCGTCTCATGCAAATCATCCCACACGCATTTTATGAAGATGCCTCCTTTCCTACTTTTGATTGGGTAATACTTGATGTCATCGTTAGTTTGATTGGTGTTTTTAACTGTCCAGTGAGGAGGGCGTGTCTTTTAAGTACAGTCTGCAAAGTGTTGGCACTGAGATGTGGCGTCAGCGCCATAGTTGAAGCCCCTAACGTTGCGGTCAGCAAGTCGGCTAACATCCGCCATGTGCCGTCTTTCAGTTGCGAGAAGCAGATCATAGAATGGTTGAAACTGTTGCCCCTAACGTTGCGCCACGGCGTGTGGTTCGTTTATACCTCGTGTCTTCTCATTAAACTTTTATCTTGCGAATATGTTATTGCAATCCGCAGCGGGAGCGTTTGTATAAACTTAATTTAAACTTACGTTTTACACCGTGCTTTGTTTCCCTTATGAACATGCTTGTATGCTTAACTCGCTCCGTTCTCAATTGTTTAATTAATTTTTTGCTCTTCGCTGTTTGCGGCTTTTCCTCCATTTCCCCCCACTTCGTTCTTTTATCTCGCGAATATGTTATTGCAATCCTTAACGGGAGCGTTTCAATAAACTGATTGAAAATAGTTTTGCATTTACCTTTTTAGTAAAAGGCGAGCTTTTAAGCCTGAGAAATCACCCCGTAAATGCACACGTTTAATTGGACATGTGTTAATATGTATGGTTACACAGTATTAAAAGACAGTGAACAACGTCAGTTACCTTTGTTCCCGCGTTTGATAAAAGGTGAGCTTTTAAGCCTGAGAAATCACCCCGTAAATGCACACGTTTAATTGCACATGTGTTAATATGTATGCTTACACAGTATTAAAAGACAGTCAAAAATTAACGTCATTTACCTTCGTTCCCGCGTGCGACTCGTGCTGTAAATCTCTTCCTTGGTTTTAGTTCACGTGATTACGTAGGAGGCGTGATGACGCGATACGTGACTCCGCCTCCTCCATTACAGTGTATGGACAAAAAATATGTTCCAGTTATGACCATTACGCTTTGAATTTCGAAATGAAACCTGCCTAACTTTTGTAAGTAAGCTGTAAGGAATGAGCCTGCCAAATTTCAGCCTTCCACCTACACGGGAAGTTGGAGAATTAGTGATGAGTGAGTCAGTCAGTCAGTAAGTGAGTGAGTGAGTGAGTCAGTGAGGGCTTTGCCTTTTATTAGTATAGATAATAAATTAATATTAATAATATACATATACAAATAAACAAAAATATAAACGTATATATTGCATTTTACGGTGAACGCAGAGTAGGCTAAGCACACCTTATTTGAATAAAGTTCTATTTTGGCCCCTATAGTAGGTGTTTTTTTTATTATTTTATTTTTACTTCCGTAATATTTGGGGGAGGGGGCACAAAAGTAAATTTCTGCTTAGGGCACCCATTTGACCAGCAGCGGCCCTGTTCTCATGCCTGCTTCATCCAGTTGACAGTCGTGGGAGGCTGGACCCCAAGGCAGGAGCCATCCCAAGGCATAGCACCAGCCATTCTCTCACACACCCACACTTACTTGGCGTCAGCTTGGATTTGCCAACAAACCAAAAATGCACATCTTTGGAGATGTCTTTCTTTAGCAATTAAACATTTTGCTTTTGACCATATTAAATAAATATTTTAGTTCGCAGCAAATATTGAGTTTTTTATTGTAAAGTTTTGGTAAGTTTTAAAAAATGATTTTGAAAATTAGAATCATCACTGATTGTTTTGTGATATTGTTGTAAATGTCTCTTTTATGTCAATTTTATTAATTGCTTATATTAACATTGTTGATTATTTAATTTCTTTATGTCTAAGCATCTTATGTGGCATGTGTTTGGTGGGTGGTCCCCCATGAGGCGGGGCTGCCTGCCCATCATCATCAAGGGACTGCCCTGTGCTTTATAAAGGCTAAGGATAACCTACAGTCCCTTGCGGTTCATTGTGAATGCGCTCGTGGTGGTGTGTTTCCCTATGATTATTCTGTGCTTTTGTGAATTTTATGGGTTTTGAACCCATTGCTATTTGGATTGCCTCTTTGAAATCTTTGACTTCTGTGCCTTCTGTATTTTTGTGCTGCAGAGCATTTTTTGAATAATTTAATCTTTTTATTTATAAGATTCTTTGTTGCCCTTTTTGTATGACTAGTTTATACAGCTGTTCTCAATTCTTTGCAGACATGCTGCTGAACGAGTTACACTACAACGTCAGCTTCAGCAGTTACTGGAAACACAACGTATGGAAGAGGGAACACCCAATGGTTCACCTTGGTATGTGCTTTATTTTAAGTTGTTGCTTTTTCAAGATCGGTAATCAATATGAAGTAGTTGTCTTTGGTGCTTGAAACACTGAAGTATTCCATACAACAGTTGATCAAATTGACCAATATTATGAAATTATTTTGATATGTTTATAAAAATATCCAGTGCTGCAGATGATATACTATATTTTGTTCACTAATACCAAAGAATTCTAAGGTAACTTAATGCTGAGTTTTATCTTCTTTAGAAATATAATAAATTCAGTACCAGAACTCAATGTACTTATTTAGTTCTCTTCCTGAAATGAAGACCAATTTTGATGTTATGGATAACCAGAAATATAAAAAACATTAAGTATTATGTCAAAGTAAAAATTAAAGATTGTTCCTGGTCAAAAAGCAAAAAAAAAAGTCCTGGCTATCTGAAAATCTTTTCTCTAAATAATCACTATCCAAAAATTTATAATTCCTTTCAAAATAACCATACACTTGGACGAATAGAATACCACTCTACTATCTTACATACTGAATATGCAATGACATTAGCTATGAAAATTTTATGCAAATTGGAAGTGATTGCACCAAACATCTACAACATGATGACATCACTGAGATAATGATATAATTAAATATCTTTTGAAAAAAATAAATGTTCCCATGAAAATTGAATCAGCAATGACTTAATGTAAGAAAAAAACAACAGTCCTAGAAAAATCACTATATTTGCAACCCTGACCCTTAACCTTTCTCTTAAATGGACAAGCTATAGCTCAGACACTTGCCCATGGTGGGATAAAGGAGCAGTTGCTGGCTTAGGGAAATATTGGTCTATAGCCTGTGATTTCCCATTTTCCATCTCTACTTTTGTCCCTTTATTGCCCCTTCTGGTGATCTGTTCACATTGTCACTGCACCTGCCCCTAGGGACTATTACAGCACGGGTATCAAACTAAATTCTGGAGGGCTGCAGTGGCTGTAGGTAGTTAGTTAATTAGTAACCAGTTACTGATGCTAATTTAACAGATACCTTTTGCCTTCATTATAATTGACTTTCCTGTTTATTGTATCTTTTCCCCTAAACCAGCAGCTAAACAATAAAAGATGCAAAGTAAGCTAACAAATGATTGACTAACTTAGGGTTCTCAAACAGTCCTGGAGTTCCACCAGTTTCACTGCAACTAATTTCCTATTTAGATACTGTTGAAACACGTAATTTAATTTCATTACTTGTTAGTATGGTTATTCTGCCATGTCAGTCATTCCATTTCTAATTTTCTGAGATTTCTATGCAAATTATTTGCAGACCACAGCAGATCAACCTTTCTTAGATCTTCACTTTTTTTTCTTTTCAAGTATTTTATTGAGACCAATGGAATGTAATTAGCCTGAGCAGCTACTTTATTGGCTCAGCAGGGTGGCACGGTGGTAGCCCTGCTGTCTTGCAGTGCGGAGACTGGAGTTTGCATCTCAGAAAATGCCTGTGTGGAGTTTGCATGTTTTTCCTGTGTTTGTGCGGGTTTCCTCTAGGTGGTCCAGCTTCCTCCCAACTGTCCAAAGAAATGCAGGTTAGGTGAATTGATGATGCTAAACTGGCTGTGCTGTGTTGGTGGATGTGGGTGTGTTTGCCCTGCAATAGACTGGCACCCTGTCCAGGGTTTTTTCCTGCCTTAAACCCTATTCTACCTGGGATAGGCTCCAGCACCCCCAGACATGGGTTTGAATTAAACAGGCTAGAAAATTGCATGGCATCTATTGCTTTACTTTTCACCTCATTGCTGTTTGGCTGATGGTTAAAAAAATGAAACAATTAAAATGCATGTCAAATACGATCAAGGCAACATAGTACCTAACATACATTAGTAATTATTTTATAATGGAAAAAGTGGCTGGAATGAAAACTTGCAGCTACAGTAGCCCTACAGCAACCAAGTTTGATACCCATGAGTACTGTCCCACATAACAGCAGTATCATGGAACCTACCATCCCTGACAAGCCACTCTTTACAGAATAAATCATTAAATATTTTCCAAATTGTATATATTTGCTGTATTTACTTGTTTGACACAAACATTTTGTAAAACTTATGAGTGATGGTTGACAGAGCTGCATTGCCACCCTGGAATGTTTGCCCTCAGATTCACATCTTTGCTTAAGTCCATACCTGTGGATTTCTTTCATAGACTCCAAGGATATTTCATTTATTACTGACTACATCAAATTATGAAGAGAATGTCAGATTTTTTGACATCAATAGCTGCAGTTCAAACCATCTTAGGAATATGCAAACTGAAAGAGCAGAAGTCAAATAACCTCATTAATTTGCATTTTAATTAGCCTGGACTTCATCCAGGTCATGGATTAGACTCCTGCACCATTAAACAGATTATATTGGTGGAAAAAAATTAAACAGATGGAGGAACAGTCAAGAGACAATACAAGAGTATGTAGTCTGCCCAGCTCTATACTTTACAATCTATATAAGAGTCTGTGCTCTGCACAGTACTGGTACTTTATGGTAGCAAAAGTCTCTTCGAAAAACAAAGATTCACACATTATACCTATTTTGGGAAAATATATGTATATTTTCTGAGCTATATTTGCAAAATAAATGTAGAGATACTACTGTATTGTTTTTCATTGCCTCTCAACTGAATGCCTAACTGGCTCCATGGGTTCAGAAGCTTTTTTTTTGCTTCAACAGTCTAATGATCCTTAAAAATATATATCTGTTTATTTAAAGAAAACAACCCTATTCCTTATCATTACAATCACTAAGAAGATGCAACGAGGTTATTGTAAATAAATAAATGAAGGATACATGTGCATCTCTTAATGGAAGATTGGCATAACTGCAATTAATTTCCACAGACAAAGAGAGGGTAGTGATTTACAAAAGTATTTATTCATTCATTGGTATATTTTGCTTTGGAAAAACAATTCTAAATTCTATTTTTTTTTTTTTTTTGTTTCTTAGTTCACCTTTATCACCTTCAGCTACCAGACCTCAAGTGCCCTTTTCTCCTGAACAGAATGCTCCCGAGTCAGGGAACTCAGCACTGCCAAGAAGTTGCATCAGCAGTCTGGTCAATAGACGACTGATAAAACAGAAAGAGGAGGACGCTGATAAAATCTTGCGCCAGCTGCTTGGAAAAGAGATTGTGGATAATGTCTGCACTCAAGAAAAGCTATCTTTAGAGTTTCAAGATAGGCAAAAAGAGGGGGTTGGAGCTGGTCCCAGAATATTAAGAAGGATGCCAGCAGAAAAAAGAGAACTCAAGATTGCCAGGCTGAGGCAGATTATGCAGAGGTCACTTAGTGAGTCAGACACGGACAACTACAATTCAGAAGAGCAGAAGAACACTCCAACAAAGAGAGCAGACAAACCTCGGCCACAACCGATTGTAGAAAATGTGGAATCTGCTGAGAGTTTACACTTAATGATAAGAAAGCACACAACAAATTCTGGAAAAAGATATGCCTTTGCTACTGGATTGTCAAAGTCCATGGATGGACAAAGTCCATCGCCTACTTCTGAAAGTAGTGACCCTGATTTTGAGTTGCTGTACCAAAGTGGAAGCCTACCTAGAACCTGTGCTACTGGTGAAGTACCTCCATCAGATGGGCAAAAGAGTACCACAAGTCCAAAAAGTGCCCTCAAATCACCATCTTCAAAACGCAGGACTTCTCAAAACTTGAAACTTAGGGTAACCTTTGAAGAACCCGTTGTGCACATTGAGCAAACTGAAGGTGACTCAAACAGTAACAAAAATAAAGAGAGTGAGAAAAATGCATCCAGAACTTCAGGCAGCGAATCTGGTGACTCCTGGAAAAGGCCTTTCGGAACATTCCGATCCATCATGGAGTCACTGAGTGGAAACCAGAACAATAACAACAATAACAATAATAATCATAGTAATAATAATTACCAGGCAGCTAATATCATGAAGACCTCCGCTTCTGGTTTACTTGCTCATCACATAGGAAGGAAAGTCACCGACTCAAAAGCAAACCAAATTACACCACTAAAATTAAAGAACAAGACAGTGAGTGCAGTATAGTTTTGATATGAAATCCCAAAATGCACAATATGTTCTATATCTTTTTTTGAAACAAATACTGTAAATTTGTCTTGTACTTCTTTCATTTTTTTACAATAGCAGTGTTTTTAATACCTTAATTTACATTAAAGGACATCACTTAGAATGCCTGCTGTTTAAAAGAATATATAGATAAGTATTTAAATGTGATACTGTTAGGTATAAATTAACTCATTCAGTTAGCAAAATGTGTCATCCTACTGAAAATTCTGCATTTCAGGACCTGTCATGCAGCTTCTCAGAGATTTAATGCAAGCTACAGTTATCTAATTTGAATGACCTGCTTCGCGTGGAAATGCTTATGTATGCAGTTAGCTCAAGTTTTATAAAAATGACGACAGGCTGTGTTTAAAATGCTGTTGGCTGTTATGATCTGCTTGATGAGAAAATTACTTAATGGTTGCATGTCTTGAATACTTGCCTGATAAAAGACAATACTTGCTTAAAAATACATTTGCACTGCACTTCTTTTAGGAGCCTTGCCTCTTCAGTTCCATGCACCCATCTTGCCTGATGATTACTGATGGCCTTGAAAGTATATACAATGCATGGTATGTGCTTGGGAAAGGTGTATATCTAAGAAACATTTTTCTTTCACTGCTGTGGAAATTCTGCTATAATAAACAAAACTAACTTCAACTGCATGAAAAGAATAATTGCATGCATTAAAACAAAAGCAAAAAGCAGGATGTAATACTATCTATCTATCTATCTATCTATCTATCTATCTATCTATCTATCTATCTATCTATCTATCTATCTATCTATCTATCTATCGTATCATGGGTTAAGATTTCACAAATTAACTACTGTTGTGGGGAGCTCCTTTTGGTAAAATTATGTCGTTCTTTAGTACCTTTTTTATTATTTCCCAGTCTCTCTCTCCCTCTCAGGGGACATTTTAAGCTCTGATAGTAAGTTCCATGTGTCCCTTTTATGGGACAAACATAGGGGTGTGGCCTAGTGCTCAAAGGTTGTAGCTTCTGCTTGGGGTAAAAAAAGAGACGTGCCATTAAGACGTCAGCCATGTGGTTCTACCTTTTTATTGTCCCATTTTAATGGTTCCCTACGACAAAGTATTTGTGATCACTTCAATGTCTAGTGTGCTTCCATGAACGTTTCTGTCTATGCACACATACATATAGTACATACATACATACATATAGTATATTTTGCCAGACCACATACCGCTGCTTTTATGTTTTGTGATAATTCTTGGACTTTTTGTTTTGATGACTAAGCTTACTTAGTTATGGAGCATTATTTAACTAAAGGTACATAACTGATAGCCACAGAATGAGGTCTTTATCTCTTCCACTAAGGTAACAAGTTAATTCCTTTTCTAGGATGGTAACAAGGTTGGCATTATCTTCAAGCTGGACTTTGTCCTGGGTCATTTCTATTTAAAAGGTGAAGATGGTTGACATACCCCACTGCCTCACAACCAATTGGAATGTCTATTCTTTGAGGACAGAATAGGCAAGAAAAACTGAGCACACAGATGCACTGTTTGAAATCCTCGTTTAGTTAAAAGTAGTCCTTTTTTCTAAAACACACTGGTTACTTCCCCTAGCTCTACAGTATACAGTATATTGTTTAAATGATTCTATGTATTTAATAGAAAGAGAAGTAGTTTAGTAAGAATTAGCTAATGTATGAAAGTAAGCAAGCCTTTAAATTAATTGAGATGGTTCATCCTTTATCGGCTATGACATTTCCTAGTGATACTAATCACTTGCTAATAACTAAATACCATTTTTTCTCATTACTTTTCACAAAACATGTGGCTTCAATGTTTTTGGCTGTCTTGTAACACGTTACTCTGGGTCTTAACACAACATTCTGCACACTGACTTGGCTACTGCAAAACACCAGCATCTTCTACATAACCCAGTTTTGATTAATTTGCTTTAACATTTATGTGCATTGTCATGAGTGACTTCTCATGAACATGGAGGACATGATATTTCCTCCTAAATGTTTTCGTAGGAATTCAATTATAGTACTAGTGGTAACAGAGGTAGTATTAGTAGTAGTAGTAGGTAGAAGTACAGTAGTATTGTCTAATAGTGAACTGAACTGATTTTCAGAAAAGGCAACCACAGATCATGATTCCCATTTCTATTCTTTTAAAATTATTTTGTAGATACACAATGAAAGATTTTTGTCAAATGTGGCATTTCTTCATTTTAGTCCTGTTTGTAGAGAGATACCATTATTCTAAAGTTCAACGGGATTTTCCAGACAGTCTTTTGCAAATGTAATGCCATCAGCAAATTTCTTTCCTGAAGGAAAATATTTTCTGTTAGCTTAGATAAGTTTCAGACCCACTTTCCTAAAGGTGTGAGGCAAAAAATTTATAATTTTGCTTCTGTAATATTTGCACTGAATAACTAGGAGGTCATTAAATGTTTTTGCACTTTTTTTGGATTAATTTGACCATGACAAGTTTATGGGTTGACTTCTGCTATACAGTGCTAAAATTATTCTGATTAGATAAACTTGCTGAAAAATTGAACCTGCAAAAATCCAATAGGCATAAAAACACATTAATGTAATTATGAGTTTGTGCATACAAATACTCATAGCAAAGTAAAAATGGAAACCTGATATCAGTCAGGAACAGTGACCTCTGCGGAAGTAACCCCCGAGGAAGGAATAGTTCAATCAATCAGTCTTTTTTAGTCACAGATGAGTACATGGATTCTACGTTGCAAGGCAGAAGAGCAAAGTTCTGCTTTTACAGTCGGCTTTTTATATTTTCTCCCTCCTCCTTCACCTTACTTATAAAAAAGCATAATATCGTTTACCTATGCATTACATTTTAAATTGCACAAAATGGCCAACCGTTTTTGTTTTGTGCACGTTGCAGATGGGGCCCTAAAGAAGGAAAAGTCATCTTTCCTGTGTCTAACAGACACATTCTATCTAAGAAGCTGTCCTAGTTCTGCTTATTGCAACCTGTCTTATGACAGATGCCTGTATAAATAACCTGCCATTATGACAAAACAGCTTTTAACCCTTGGTAGCTTGCAAGCAGTTAAATTTTCTTTCACACCACCCAAATATGGAATCATGACATTCTTGGCTAACGTAATGTTGATTGAGCCACAAGATCTTCTTGGCGATATGTTGCATCAATGCGAGTTTTAGGCCCAATTCACACCTACGTGTACAGAGAGATGCATGTCAATGCATGTACGTTTTCCATGAGTTTTTTTTTCATTCACAGTTTTGCACATATTTATCTGCAATTTCTACATGCATCTGCCTAAGTAAATAAGAGTTTCTAATGAAAAACAAATTACCACAATTATTTCCTGATATGTGTACACATATTGTTGAGCCTTGTGACATTTGTTGTGTTAGTCCGACAGTACAATTCCCTACATTATTATTTATAATGGTGGTAGTAGTAATCCTGAAGACGTGTCTGAGACAGAGATGATATTGGACACATTTCCTCTGTGGCACTTGGAGTGTGCATGGTCTCAGCCATATCTGCAGTAGTAATACAGTCAATGCTGTGTTTTTGTGTTTCTACATGTAGATAAAATATGTGGCGTGTCACATTTTTTAAAAACACATTGCATTTCTCTGTGGTGATATGAACAGGGGTTGTAGAGTACTATTGATTTTAATGGTGGGCTGCAGATATGCAGCTAAGGAAATAATGCAGCAAAATGCAGAAATGTGAACATTCCCAAAGGGCATATTGAGAAATCATTAGTATACACAACATGGAAAACATTAAGTCCATGTGAGAAGTCAGATTATTCTTCCAGTGTCCTTATGGGTTATCCTCTGGGATCTCTTCATTATAAAGACCTACAAATTACATTAACTAATGACTCTGCATTAGCCAGTATGACTGATTATGAATGAACGTCCTCCTCAGTGGATGGGCACCATTTCCTAGATTAGTTCTTGGCTTGTGACCATGGTTAATTCGGAATAATTGGCTGTTGGAAACAAATTTATAGTTCACTATTTTCCACTAACATGTACTGTATATCTGTAAATCTGAACCAGTCAGGCTCTAAACAAAAAAAAATGTTTTATTAGTTAGAACAGACGCCTTGGCCTCTTCATTGTTTACATGACCACTAAGGAGAAAGTACTTAATTTTTAAATGTAGTATTAAAAAAAGGTGAGTATTGAGGCAATTATTTTTTATTGTTCAAACCATCTAATCAGTCATAAACAATAACATAGCAGACTTTATGACATTACACTTTTATAGATCAGTACTTTTCAAATAATTCCCTCCAATTTTTTGGTTTACCTTTTGGATTGGTTTAAATACATTTGTACTAAAATTGGTCCATGGCAGAAGAGATGATTTGGAAAAAAAAAAACATTTTATTTTCAAAGTGTTTATTTTCAAAATGCTTTCCAGAGTGATGTTTTTTGCATGAAAATTTTGGTAGGACCATACAAGGATTTTCCTATATGTGTTATGAATTCTCTCACATAAACATTAACCTATCTAACTGACAATATCTGTACCTGTTTTGCTAATGGCTAACAAGCACATTAATGCACCCTTCATGTCACAAAAAATCAATCAAACAGTGGAATGCTGGTGAGTGGCCTGTCTTGATTAGCAGCAGATCATTCTGATGCCCTCTGACACTGTCATCTTCTGACAAAATACAGCAATTAAGTTTAAAATTGAGAGCCTTGCAACTGCTGATTAGTAAAATCTTTTGGCTAAAACGTGCCTAAATTGAAACAGCAACACTTTCAAATCAAGTAATTTACAGTTGAAAAAGGGCAAGCCATAATAACATGGAAAGAGCAAGTAGACTACACACACTGCACAACTCAAATGGCACTTCACATGTCAGGGAGCAGCTACCTACCATGAGGTCAGGTGTTTGCTGGTCATCAAACAGTTATTTTCTATGTGGAGTACATACCTGTTATTTCCACACCAGGATTCTGTGCTTCTTTAAAACAGGAGAAGGATACTGAGAGCTTCCTTTCCTTGCGCACAAATAGGCTTTCTTGGTGGATTTTCCAAATTTAACGCAGTCCTCCTTAGCAGTTGGTGAAAATTAAAATGCAGCGTAATGTCTTGTGAACAATGTATTCTTGATCTTGATCTCTTTTCTTTTTTTCTTTTTAAATTAATGTGGCCACCTTCAAAAGAGCAAATAGCATTGAACTTTTCATACGTCTTCACTGACATGTGCCACACATGGCCTCAACTGTGAACATTTCAAACCAGAGGTGCATAGGCACAGTTAAAAAAAAATGAATACAGCCAATGACCTTCAAGCCCTGTCGCTAAGCTGAAAAATTCAAGTCGTAAATGTGCACACACCTAAGGGTATGAAGAACACTGCAGGGCCAATTAGTCCAGTCCCTAATCCAGAAATGCAGTACCCGGAGTAAAGACAGGATCACATCTGAGTTTCACAAAAAGCATTTTTCACAAGAAGCAGTATTTTTCTCAATTAGTAATAAGCCTCAGAATATGATAGAAAATTGGAAAAAAAATAGTTAAGAAAATAAAACTGAGGATTGTTTAAAACGTTTTAATAACATGTTACATTATTGAAGGAAGCTTATTAATTATTTTGTCAGGCTCTGCCCATTGGCCCTTTGATAAGATTTAAGATGCAATAGAATGAACTTTCATTTACTAAACGAATGTTATGAAATTTTTATTTGAATTCATAGTTGTGAATGTCAAAGTGATGTTAGATTTCATTTAACAAGAATTTATTTTCTTGTTGTATTTATTTCATTTTAAATAATTATTTGCATGGATTTTAGTCTCAGCAATTATGTTAATAAATTAATATTTAATTGTATTACGTAATACCTCTTCGATCGCGGGGGTTGTGTTCCAGAACCCCCTGCGAAAGGTGAAAATCCGTGAAGTAGAAACCATATGTTTATATGGTTATTTTTATATTGTCATGCTTGGGTCACAGATTTGCACAGAAACACAGGAGGTTGTAGAGAGACAGGAACGTTATTCAAACACTGCAAACAAACATTTGTCTCTTTTTCAAAAGTTTAAACTGTGCTCCATGACAAGACAGAGATGACAGTTCCGTCTCACAATTAAAAGAATGCAAACATATCTTCCTCTTCAAAGGAGTGCTTGTCAGGAGCAGAGAATGTCAGAGAGAGAGAGAGAAAAAAGCAAACAATCAAAAATCAATAGGGATGTTTGGCTTTTAAGTATGCGAAGCACCGCCGGACAAAGGAGCTGCAAGGAAGGCAGCAATGTGAAGGTAGTCTTTCAGCATTTTTTAAAGGAGCATCCGTATCCTCCAGGCCAGTGTGTGAACAGCCCCCCTGCTCACACCCCTCCGTCAGGAGCAGAGAATGTCAGAGAGAGTGAGAGAGACAGAGAAAAACAAACAATCAAAAATCAATACGTGCAGTTCAAGCTTTTAAGTATGCGAAGCACCGTGCAGGGAGCATGTCACTTGACAAATCAGCTGCACTGAAGATAATGTGAAGATAATCTTTCAGCATTTTTAGACGAGCATCCGTATCGTCTAGGGGTGCGAACAGCCCCCCTGCTCACACCCCCTCCGTCAGGAGCAGAGAATGTCAGAGCGAGAGAGAGAAAAAAGCAAACAATCAAAAATCAATACGTGCTGTTTGATCTTTTAAGTATGCGAAGCACCGTGCAGGAAGCATATCGCTTGACAAAGTAGCCACATGTAAACCCAGCAAGGAAGAGGGCAATGTGAAGGTAATCTTTCAGCGTTTTTTGAGGAGTGGCCATATCCTCTAGGGGTGCGAACAGCCCCCGTGCTCACAATATATTTGAGGAGTTTCATTTAATACGTAATACGCGCTCTGGTTGGGTAGCTTCTCAGCCATCTGCCAATAGCGTCCCTTGTATGAAATCAACTGGGCAAACCAACTGAGGAACCATGTACCAGAAATTAAAAGACCCATTGTCCGCAGAAATTCGCGAACTAGCAAAAAATCCGCAATATATATTTAAATATGCTTACATATAAAATCCGCGATAGAGTGAAGCCGCGAAAGTCGAAGCGCGATATAGCGAGGGATTACTGTATAGACACTTTTAGCAAACACACATGGTTTATTGGGGATGTGAATGACTGTTAGGGGCCAGAGTCTATCCCTGCAGCTTTGGGAACAAGAAAGGAGAACACAAGTCCATCTTGTGGCCCACTCACACACACCCATCCAATGCTAATGTAGAATCACCAACTAACCTGCTGGTACACTTGGATCAGAGCACCCAGAGAAAGACAGTATCACAAGAATATGAAAACACCACACAGAAAGTAAGAGGATGTAAGATTTGAACTGAGGACATTGAATCTATGATAGATAGATAGATAGATAGATAGATAGATAGATAGATAGATAGATAGATAGATAGATAGATAGATAGATAGATAGATAGATAGATAGATAGATAGACAGATAGATAGCAGTATTCACACTCCACTGTGGTGCCTTACTGCTATGAGTAGAAAAATGATAGTTGACCAATACCTACTAGGATTAGTAGGAATTATTAATATTTGTCACACAATTTTGAATATAAAAAATTTTTCAAATCATGTTAAAACGTAGATCAGTGCTTTAAAAATGCATGTGCATTGCTATTTGTTTACCACAGTCTGTGCGACATGCATTTACTTGGGATGAAGTTAATAACAGTAAATGCCTTGTGTCAGATTTAAAAAATTTAGCAGCTTGGTCTGCCCACAGCATTCCTCCGTGAGAGCCAGATCCCCAAATCTTTAGTTGCAATCCATTTTTAGGATGGCAATTAAAGTCTTGTTGGAAACGCTGTTATGCAATTCAAAAAATTTCCTTTAGATGTTCAGTATATCTTTGTCAACTGGATAACTTTATACATGAGTTTTGCATTAAAAATAATTTGAGTGTTAGTAGTGAAGTGAATTATCAAAAATGTACTTGTATATTTTGTAAAACTATACAGATAGATAGATAGATAGATAGATAGATAGATAGATAGATAGATAGATAGATAGATAGATAGATAGATAGATAGATAGATAGATAGATAGATAGATAGATAGAGTGACGGATGGCCGGGGCACATGCCTGGCCGGGACGCCCCTTCACCACATCTGCCAGGGGGACAAGGGAGGGAAGCCCAGTATCTCCCCCTGGATGCTAGCTGGCAGCCTCCCTGGGTTGCAGCGGTCCCTCGGACTCCCCGGGGATTCATGGGGGTTGGAGTTCTGTGCAGCTCTGTGGGGTTCTGCAGGCGCCACCAGGGGGTGCTGCAACAGGTGGTGCTGGCCCCTTTTGGGCACTGGTTTCGCCTTACCCGGAAGTGCAGCTGGATGTCGGCAATCAACCACCTGGAGCAATAAAAGGAAGCCAACGACCACCACTCAGCGGCCAGAGTCGGGTGGAGGTGGACAAAGCTTGCGGAGAAGTGGTGGTGGAAGAAGGTGTGATTTTGTGGTAGTGCTTGGTGACTGTACTGTGCTTTAGGACTGTGTTGTGGCTGGAGGGATTACGGGGAAGACGTGCCCTTCAGCTGAAGAAAAATAAATAGTTTAGTCGTTTTTACACGTGCCTCCCGTCTGAATCTGTGTCAGGTCGGGCACAATATAGCGCCTTTCTTACAATAGATAGATAGATAGATAGATAGATAGATAGATAGATAGATAGATAGATAGATAGATAGATAGATAGATAGATAGATAGATAGATAGATAGATAGATAGATAGAGTGTACACTGTATATATGAAACATAATGTTCTCAAACACACTTAAACTTAAAAATAGAACTTGAACTGGCAGTATCAAGAAAACTCCCTAGACACCAGTCTAGACCGGGCACTAGTTTCACAGGGCACACTCATGTACACTTAAACAGAGGCCTATTAAGAGTTACAAATTAACTTATGTTGGCTGTCTTTAGAGATGTTTGAAGGAAAACAGATTACCTGGAAGAAACCACAAACAGACGTGGAGAGAATGTTCAAATTCTATACAAAGAGCAATGAGACGAGAGATTTAAACTCAGGATAATGGATTCACAAGACAACAATGCCATTCACTGCACATCCATTCCATCACTATTTATTCATATAATGTTCTGATTCACAATCAGATTGAACTAAAAGCATGTGTGCTTCGATTCTTTAAGCTGTGAAATAAAAACCGTTGCTACTGATTTTTTTTTTAATTCATGTTTATTTCATTATCTTGAACAGTTTTTGCATTATAATTTAATTTACAATGATGCAATCCATGTTCTATATGCATAAAAAAAATCATCCGGAAACTGAGTGCCAAGACCATCAAAAATCTGTGGAATTACAGTGACTCTACATTTTTGTACAGATGGTCAGCAAATAAGAAAACACCTGCAGAGTCCAATGTGGTCTTGTGTTGTCTCAAGACATACTATTGTAATTCAAAATTATTCACACAGTGACTTAACAGCTCCACATTTTGAGGTGGTTATACAAGTGCATCAGGCAGAATGATCTCTATCCATCGCCCATTCTTACAATGATTTATTTAATTTAATTCAGACTGCTTTGCTCCTGGAGTTTCCTGGATGGGACCCAGCACCACATCCCCATCAGCCATGAGCAGGAAATTAAAGTGTTCAGAAAATGAAAGGATTGATTACGTTTGAGAAGATTCAAACTTATTAAATTTAAAGCAGGCATCCTATGCATCTTTTAATACACTACAGTCTACATTATAATTCTGTAAAGTGTATATCAAAAGTCAACTTGTACTTCATATCAGAAGTCTGTGTATTTTTACTTATAAGAATACCTTATAATCAATGATATTTAAATGAAAAACAAAGGGATTGTTTTAAGGTCAAATAATTAAAAGTGAAAGAAAACTTCAAATGCTCTGTTTGAATTAGTTGGTTTGCCATTTAACTAAAAGCCTTGTGAAGACAGGTTTTGTTTTGATCACTGAAATAAGTCTGCTTATATCAATCTACCTGTAGATTGCTATGCTCTTAGTAAACCTAGCATAGCATATATATATATATATACATATATACCTCTATATATATAAAATTCATCTGTCTGTCTATTTGTATGTCTGTCTGCTTTTCACTAGAGAACTACTTAACGGATTTAGATTGGTTTTTTTCTATAATTTGCTTGAACATTTCTGTTGATTTTTTTACTCTTATCGTGCTAAGAGTCATAGTTTGCTTGCGGTACCGATTTATTTGCACGAATCTGAGAGAGACGCAGCGGGCCAAGGGGAGGGGGGGCAGGGCCCTCCTTACTCACGCACCAGCCTCTGGGCGTATCTTACATCTGCTTAGCTAGTGAACAAAAGAACTACTTAATGGATTTAGATCGGGTTTTTTCTAGAATTTGCTTGAACGTTCCGGTTCATTTTGCGACTTCTCTCATCGCGCTAAGAATCATAGTTTGCTTGCAGGAGCGATTTATTTGCACTAATCCAAGACAGATGCTGCAGGCCGAGGGGTGGAGGAAGCGTAATGTTGGGAGCGGGGAGTCGGTCTACCTCTGTGATTTGGAGTGTAACTTGCCTCTGCTTAGCTAGTGATACCTTTTTGTTTATTGATTTTTAAAGTATGACCTGTTTCACTACTACGTGGGCGGAGCCGCAGGGAACAGTAGTATACAGTATATACACAGTATATATATGTATATATATATATATATATATGAATATATAAAGAGAGAGAGAGAGACAGGGAGCAAGAATATTTGTAGAAAAGAACACAAAAGAAAGACATTTAAAGTTCCTACACTACAGGCTACCCTGTTTAATGATTTTTTTAGTGTTTTGTTTGCTTGTTTGTTTGTTAAAATACAACATATTTCAAATGCACCACTCTTTTATAACAGAGCAGTAGGAGGTGGGTTTAGAGGCAGGACATGGACAATGTTGCATGTCCTCAGTATCTTTCCAGCTCTGAGGGTAGAAGCAAAGGATAGCTTGTTGACTTTATCTCATTCACTTCTTAATGTGCATTAATGCGTGTTGTTAAAATTATATTTTAAACTATCAACAAAATGTGTATATTTCTTGGTAACACTTTTGTTTAGGTACTGCAAAAATGCATTTATTACTTATTTATTATTATGTAACAAGACCTTAATATACACTTTTTGGGTTTTCATAACATTTAAGAAGCATCAGTAAAGTGTTTATTCATCTCTGTGATGTGACCTTCTAAGAAAACTTCACTTTGGAGTGGGCTGAGGTGGCCTAACTGAGACACATTTTTCTTGATATTACATATTTAATATAAGACCTGTGAATCCTTAATATTAACAAGTCATTTTACCATTGTGTCAGTATTCCACAATGCACAGAGATGAATAAACAATCTACTGATGTTTATAAGTATTATAAAGACCAAAAGAAACCATTGTTAAGGTCTTGTTACATAAGAGTACAGTAAATGAGAAATATCTGCATCTTATCTTATCTTATATCTATCATATCAGTGCCTAAAGTGTTACTTTTTTATGTTTTATATTTTATAAAGACATGGTTAAAAAATAATATCCTGTTGCTTCGAATGGAAACATGTCTCAGTGGACAATAAACAAATATTTTATTCTGAGATCTAATCTAATGCTAATACAAAATAATTTTAGGATTTATTTAATATGTTAGCTTGAAAATTTGGCATGAATGGTATGTTACAGATACAGAGTTCACTACTTTTATTTTTTTGTGATATAAGGTTTTAGTCAATTGATCTTTACTTCATGACGATTAATGATACAAGACCCATTGTAAGGCAAAAAATATTACAGTATAGTGTTAAAAATACAAACTAAATTAGCACTGTTGACAGAAATAAAAACTACTGAAAGAAACCAAGATGAGCTTGGGTTCAGTTTGTCTGTCCATTAATTTATTAATAAGCCTGCTTAACCCAAACCAGGGTTGTAAGCACCGGATCTTGCCCCAGTAGCACTGGGTATACAGTACATGGTGTGAATCCACTGGATGACACACACGCATCCCCACACACTGAGCAAGTTCTCTGTGGCCAGTTAACCTACCAAGCACATTATTTTTGGTTTCCATTTATGTTTAATCAGTTTTTATCATTTTCTCTGTGTGTTTTAACAAATCTGCAATTATATGTGTACCAGTTCTGTATTTTGTAATTAGTATAATCTGTCCTTGTATTTTAACTGAGAATTGTTCACAGTGCTCTGCACCTGCACTCAATGAACAGCACTATACAAAAATAAGTTGCATTGTATTGTATCTTTGAGATGTAAGAGCAGAACAGTATGGATGTGTACTTCATAAGTTTTAATGCTATAAAAAGCAGATCTATAACTCAAACACACACTGTAACATAAGATTTATGTGTTAAGTGGCCTGACAGCCTTAGAGTGCCTGTATGTGTGAGAGTGCCTTGTATCCCATTCACAGTTGGTTCCTGTTTTGTTCTCAGTGTTACGGATTGCAGCTGCCAGTAATGGAGGCAGCACGTTCAATAGGCTGATGGATTTCAACAAAAAAGTCACAGATCGCTCCAAGCTGTAGCTGGTATGTCAAGCAGAAAAATATGTGCAATAAAAATGCATTTTTCCATTATTTTCATCCAAAGAACAAATAAAGGTGTCTTCTGATTTTGCAGTAAATATTAGGTACATTCTGTACACCACACATAAAAAGAAAAAATGCCCTTGAGGGAATGCTGATTTATTTACTAAAATTGTTTTTCTTTCTTTCTTTTCTCATCAGCACTAATGAGGGGAACAGCTGCTCTCCAAAGAGCACAGTGGACAAAAAAGAAGACTCCGAATTGCACGAGTTTTTTCTCTGAGGTGCCTTGCGAGTTTTCTACGTTATGATTCTGGGACTGTTTTTTTTCATTTAAGTTGAAGACAGCTCCTTTTGGAGAAAGAAGACAGAATTTGAACATATAGCTATACATTTTTTTTAAATAAAAGGCCAGGTGCTTCCATACATCCTCCTGCACTCAAGGAAAATGTTGATTTTTCTAATTCCTTTTACTGTATGTGCTGGCTTTTTCTATTGGATCTGTACAAATTTATGCACTTTTCAGATGCAGCTAAGTTCTTGAAAGTATTTTTAAGTGTATTTTGCAAATAAAATGGTATTGACAGAAGTATGAAGATGCAATTGTTTCTGAAATACTGAGCAACAAAGTGTTTTTGTAATCTTTTAAAAAAATATGCATGCTTTTTTAAAAGAAATCAATCAACTGTTAGGAGTAGGATAGTTTATTTGTTAATTATAAATACACAATTCTTTGGGATGTTAAATCTTCAGGTTACTGTGCTAGTCTGTTGCCTTTTATGCAAACTCATTTTATTCCGAAATGTGAGAAATAGACTTTAATTTTTTAGATCTGCTTACATAGCACTATTTGTTAAAGTTTGAATTATGATGGACTCATTAAGGTGATTTGGATTGTGTTTTTGGTGATACTGTAGTATTCTGTTAATTGGAATCTGAGCCTTTGAAATTAAACATGCAATCTAATGGTGAGTATAGAAGATAATGGCTGATTAACTGCATACATCTTTCTGAACAAAGGCTTGCTGCTTTTGTAATGGAATTACATTTCTGTATTAGAAATGGAAACTGTTTTAAAAATGATCTGTTTTACATTTTTTGTAATAATTATTTTGTACTGTATATCGTAATCATTCAGATACTAAAAATGACAGTGCAATACTAGAAGGAATAAAATTTCTTAAACCAAAATGGCTACCTTATTTTATGGACATCAAGTAAAACTTCATTAGAAAAACAGAACATTTTTGATGAGAACAGCCCAGCAAATCTTGCCAGTCCTATCCGCTTAATTCCTCCAAAATAAAAACGTCTAGTTTTGAAGGTTCTATTAAAATTCTACTATCTACCACACTACTTGGTAACATATTATATGTGTCTATGGTTCCCTGTGTAAAGGATGACTTTGTAATATTTGTGCGAAATTTACCCTTAACAGGTTTCAGTAACAGTCTCGATCCACTGTACAAATTACTTTCAAGATATTGAACATTTTAATTATGTCTCCTCTTAATCTACTTTTGCTTAATCTGAAAAGGCTCAGCTCTTTAAATCTTTCCTCATGACACATCCCCTATACCCCTAGAATCAGCCTAGTCTCTCTTCTCTGGAGCTTTTCTAGCACTGCTATGTCCTTTCTGTAGCTTAAGGACCAAAACTGCATAACCGTCTTGGACTTGTACTCCACGCACCATGCTACATAACCTCACATTCTGTTAACCTTCTTAATGGCTTCTGAACACTGTCTGGAAGTTGATAGCGTAAAGTCCACTACAACTCCTAAAATCTTTCAATGAACAATATTTTCAGTTTTATGACTTCCCATAGTATAATTCAAATTTGAACATTTTTACTGTCTATATGTAATACTTTACATTTATTTATGATAAATGGAATCTGCCTCAAATCTGCTCAAGACTGCATGCCATCCAAGTCCCTTTATAATGATTCAATGGATTCTACATTATCTGCCAATCCAACTGGCCTGGTGTCATTTGCAAACTTAACCATCTTGTTGTTTCTATACCTATATATATATCCATCCATCCATTTTCCAACCCGCTGAATCTGAACGCAGGGTCACGGGGGTCTGCTGGAGCCAATCCCAGCCAAATCAGGGCACAAGGCAGGAACCAATCCTGGGCAGGGTGCCAACCGACCGCAGGACACACACAAACACACCCACACACCAAGCACACACTAGGGCCAATTTAGAGTCGCCAATCCACCTAACCAGCATGTCTTTGGACTGTGGGAGGAAACCGGAGTGCCCGGAGGAAACCCACGCAGACACGGGGAGAACATGCAAACTCCACGCAGGGAGGGCCCGGGAAGCTACCCACTGCGCCACCGTGCCGCCCATATATATATAAAGAATAGCAGCATTCCCAGCACTGACTCCTGCAGGATTCCACTTTTAATATCAGCCAATTCTCATGAGGTTCATCACCCTCTAACCTTCTTCTTCCTGTGTTTAGCCAATTCTGACAAAGCGACGGTTCATCTTTCAGCAGGACAACAACCCTAAGCACACAGCCAAGATATCAAAGGAGTGGCTTCAGGACAACTCTGTGAATGTCCTTGAGTTGCCCAGCCAGAGCCCAGACTTGAATCCGATTGAACATCTCTGGCGAGATCTTAAAATGGCTGTGCACCGACGCTTCCCATCCAACCTGATGGAGCTTGAGAGGTGCTGCAAAGAGGAATGGGCGAAACTGGCCAAGGATAGGTGTGCCAAGCTTGTGGCATCATATTCAAAAAGACTTGAGGCTGTAATTGCTGCCAAAGGTGCATTGACAAAGTATTGAGCAAAGGCTGTGAATACTTATGTACATGTGATTTCTCAGTTTTTTTTATTTTTAATGAATTTGCAAAAACCTCAAGTAAACTTTTTTCATGTTGTCATTATGGGGTGTTGTGTGTAGAATTCTGAGGAAAAAATCCATTTTGGAATAAGGCTGTAACATAACAAAATGTGGAAAAAGTGATGAGCTGTGAATACTTTCCGGATGCACTGTAAATGGGTATATGCCATGATTATGAAAAAGTAGCTACTGATTTAAAGTTACTGAATTTATTTTTTAATTTCATACCACAGAAGGCAACCTCTGTATATGTGCTGCCACCTCAACTATCTGTGCTTGCTCCTTCCTTCATTTCCTCCTTATTCTCTTGCCCTCAATCCAAAAGAAAAAAATAACTAATCTGCCAGCAACCAATCATCTCACGCTGTGAATACTTTCCGGATGCACTGTATATATTGTTCCTAATCTTGGATGCTGTCTCTATTGTTTTGTGGCTGTCCTCACTCCTATTACTTACTCTTGCTCTACTCATTAAGGTATTACTGTTCTTATGCATGGGCTATTCAAGTCTCACTGCCCCTAACCTTGGCTCTAAATGCTTGTTTTTCTTTGTTTCCCTTAATACAGCTTTGTGGGGTCTACACACTGATTCAAGCCTAAGAGCCCTGTTCTTCCTAAGCCCCTGTGATTTTCATTATCACACCTGTCAGAACACAGTAAAATCTATTTTCTGAGTTTTGATATCTTTTCAGTCCTGCAGGTGGCAAAATTCTGTCTATAAATTGTATGTGCCTGAGATGGAATCAGAGATCAATATGACTGGGAGATTTTTGAATTCAATATTGAAGGCATTCATTATAAGCACATTATCTTGGAGCAGGATATGTTGTGTGGTATAGACATTTAGAGTTTAATTCATCTAAATTTCATTACAAATTGGCCCATCCTGGGCAATAAGAGGAAAAGATAAAAAGTGCCAACAATCAGAGCACATTTGTTCAGCACAAATGGCATAGAATTATATTTTAAAATATAATAAAAATGTATAAAATTGTTCATATTTAGTATCTATTTTTGATTATGCTTGTTTTTATCAGACAAAAACAAAATCGTAAACCATGTTGTGTAGTAAGCTTCTACTAACATATCCAAATCCATTAAGTCTACAGTTCTGTCTGATTGTGACACAAAACTAAACTCCATAGTAGCTCTTTAACCATACCATCTCTATGTATATAAAATTCAACATTTGTCTGTCTGTCTGTATGTATGTTTGTCCACCTTTCATGATGGAACTACTTAACAGATTTAGATCTGTTTTTTTTCTATAATTGCTTGAACATTATGGTTGATTATGTGACTTCTCTCATTGCGCTAAGTATAGTTCACTTGTGGCAGAGATTTATTTGCACAAATCCGAGACTGAGGCTGTGGGCCAAGGAGAGGGAGAGGTGGGACCTCAGGAGTAGGGAGCTGGGTGGGGCCATCCTCACTCACGTGCCAGCCTCCGTTCGAATTGGCCTACCTCTTGCCACGTGTTGCAGTGTACCTTGCCTCCATTTAGCTAGTGATACCTGTTTGTTCAGGAGACATTATCATTTATAGATTGTTAAGGAGTAATGTTTGACGTTTTTGAGAGAGAGATCGCAGCTACATGTGTTTTAGAGGGTAACTGCTAATTGCAAGAGATATTACGGCCACATTCTCTTCTCCCCATGGGTACGAAGGCTATCAATATAAATTGTTTTCCATGCAAATTACATTTTTACATTTTTTTTTTTACTGATGTTTAAAGTTTGTCTTGTTTCACTACTACGTGGGCTGAGCCGGGGAAAACAGCTAGTAATTACTAAAACTGAAACTAATAGCTATAAAAATAAAATAGAAATGTTTTTGTGAAAAAAAACTAAAAATACACAATGAAGTACCTAAAACTAAAACTAAACTGAATTTCCAAGTAAGGTCAGAAAAAATATAGAATTAAAAGCTAATATAAAAAGGCAAAAACTTTAATAACCTTGGCTGGTTATGAAACACCATTTGTATTTCACATTTTTTTTACTAAGTGAACCTGTAAGTTTTGCTAGAAATTCAATTTTGCGTGAATTGTTTTGGACTTCACTAGTTAACACTGCTGCCTAAGATATTCCCTTTGACAACAACACCATTTATAATCAATCTTTAAAGAGAAGTGTGTGTGTGTGGAGTGTCTTCTAAAATCAACAAACATTTTCACCATGTCTAGATTATTGGGGTACCATCTCCATTCCATATGGCATCCACATCCCCATCTGTTATCAGATCAATCAGGAGAGTATCATCAGCAAACTTGAGCAATTTTACAGGTGACTTATTTGAGGTGGAGTAGTGGAGTAGGCGGAGGGAGAAAAGGGGACAACCCTGTGGTGATCCTATGCTCAGAGTTAGGCACTCTGACTGAAGTTTACCTTGATTCAATATATGATATCTGTTCCATAGAAATAGTTTATATGGAGTTTATACTGAACAGTTTAATGTGGAGAAGCTCTTGTATGAATATAGCAATTGCTGAAGTACAAGCAGACATGCACAATTCTGTTTGTCCTCAGTAGTCTAAATGCAGCCAAATGTAGCGTAAAGCCATATTGCTTTCAAGTGATCTTTTGTCACTTTAGGTAAAATGAAGATAGGCAAGAAGTGATTCTATGACAGACATGAGATACTGAAGAATCTGATACTCAAATGTTTTCATTATTTCTGTAGTTCATGCCATTGGCCTGTTAAGACTTATAGTATTTGATTTTTGGGTGCTGGGAGAACCATGGACAGTTAGAAACTCTGCATACAGCCAAAGACTGGTTAAAATATCTGTAAACACTAGTGCGAAGTCATCAGCACAGTTTCTTAGCATAGAGGGAAAGATGTTGTCTGGGCCAGCTTCTTTACGACAGTTCTGTTTCCAGAAGTTCTTTGGAAAGCCTTTGCTTGTCGTTATTGTATTTAATAATTGTTTTTGTTGGAATACAGTTGTTCTGGCAGAAACCAATATTACGTGTCCATATGCTCATCTAAATCAGCACAGGATTTTCTGAACTTATTCCAGTGTGTTGAGTCCAGGCCATCCTGCAGTCTCTCCACAGCCTCACTAGTCCAGTTACACACATTTTGCTTCTCCTTAGTTGTTTAATTCCAAATAGTTTCAGTGTGGAACACTTAATGGCTCTTTAGGACACATGCACTTTCATAATGAACAGGTGCTTGCTCCATAGGGTGTAGTTTCCCTGGAAACTCCAGAAAATAAAAATAGATGTTTTCATCTCAGGATGAATGAACTTTTTCAGGATAAAGAAATTATGTGTTCAAGTCAAATGTGCATGTCTACTTCAGACATCTTAACTTTGCAATGGATTAACACCAAGTGAAGCTTTTTATAATTTTATTTGTGGTGTTAATGCCTCACACCTAAGGTTTTAATACATTTAATGTGTTTTTGATGTTATTAATTTTTAATATTAGTTTACTGACATCATCACAGAGGTATTTTCTGTTTTGTTTTTTCTAATAGACATTGCTATTTTATTCTTTTAATAATGCCCAGGTCTATGTTTGTGTTGCCAACAATGTCCCATTGCCAGCATGGCATCATCAGTATTTAAAATGGACTTGGATTCTTATTACCTTAAAAATATAAGACACTTCTAATTTAGTGAAGGAGAGGATTTTTAGATTAGTGATCTAAATCCTAATCCTTTCTGGTATTTTGGCCTGGACGTTTTTGCTTAGCATTTGGAATTTATCAATCAGGTGTTTCACAATGATTCATTTGTCCCTTCCAAACTTGTCTTCATTTGCTGGTAAAACTTCAAAATATTATTCTGTTTGTTAAGAAAGTCTCTTTTTCTTTGGACATTAAATGTCTAAGTAGCTGTTGTATCCCTGTCTCTGAAAAGGCACAATTTTCTGTAAGCACTCCTGCCTTTCTAATTCTTAAGTAGTTTGGAGCAGACAGATATGTCAAGTCTTAGCAGCCTGTGTGTTCTTGTGCTCCAAGAAGAGACACTACTTGCCATTTTTTGCAGGCATTCTTAAGCAGCCAGTCATCTTGCTCTTATCCCTTTATCTTTTCTTTTCATCTTAACAGATGGATTAACTTGTAGACAGTTATGCATAATGTAGGATGCCATCCCTGTCTTCCAAAAAGCCACACCATTTTTCCTGCATGCTATCTAACAAAGTCAACATCTTGCGGCTTTTAATTTATTTTTAATTTTATTTTTTTATTTTTTGATAGAGTGGAGGAGTTTTGATTTCGCATCTCAGTGAACAAACAAGTCAATAATCCAGAACCACCAAAAAAGGAATCAAAAGTATAATCACCGTGTTAACACAAGTCAGGTTATAAATTCAAGGAGAACACAAAGTAACAAATGATCAAAAAAAAACAATAATCCTGCCCACTTATACATCACCTCCCCTGTCTTCTATGTAGGATTCCTAAAGCACATATCAATTTCTCATGACATACAAATGCTCTTCCTTCTCATCTGCCAGATTCTTAGTTTTGAACTTCTGACTTCTCCTTCTCCTCCTGCCCTCCCTCTGTTCCCTCATGTCTTGTGTTTTTTCCACACAGAAAACCATTAATGCATGTCGTAATTTAACAAGCAGTACATTAGACAGTAGAATTCTGGTGACAAATCAAGAATTCATTCCTATTATGAAGAAGCCTTAGACGGTTGCATGCTGGGAAGGCTCCTGGGCCAGGTGGATTGCTGCCAGAGTTCATTTTAGCATTTTGTAAACAACTATCAACCCCACTCTATCAAAACGTTAATGCTGTTATCTCCTTCACTGGACTGGCTAATTCTGTTAACACAGCTATGGTCACCTTGTTTTTGAAACAAGACAAAGGGCCCACTGATTATTCAAGCTATCACCTGATGAACTCGGACGCAAAATTATTGACCAAGCTTCTGGCAAAATGCTTTCAGCTAGTAATCCCCAAATGAATTCACCCAGATCATTTATTCTCATCAAGAAGCAGACAGTGTTAGGTGTCTCCAGTACATTATTAATGCTGCTCCTAATCTTCCACAGACTCCTGCTCTGCTTTCTCTAGATCTGGAAAAGGTGTTTGATCATATGAATTGGTAGGTTCCCTGCCACATTTTGCATCAGTTGGGTTTTGACTCATGTTACATTATTATGATCAAAATGCTTTATTAATTACCCCTCACAATAATTCTCACTAATCTGATAATATCTTAACCCTTTCAATTTTTTAATGTTCCAACCAGGGCTGTCAAGTTTCTCTCCTCCTGTTTAGTTTGCCTCTGAAGCCTCTCAAAATTAATTTTCTTAAACATTGTAGACAATACCACCCACAAAAACTCTTTCTATACTGATAGCATTTTGCTGTTCCTTGGAAACACCTTTCTCTGACCTACATCAGGTCCCCAGCTTGTTTAGTTATTTTGAAGCCCTATCTTGGAATAACATTAATTGGATTAAGTTTGCCCTTCTCCCTTTCAAGCCTTCCAATGTTGAATCCTTGTCCTCATTGGCTATCCCATGTGCAATAGTATCTAGGAATCAACATTGCAGTAAATTTCGACACATTTTTAAGAGTACTAAAGAATATCCTCCTTGTCTTACATGCCCACATCCTTGAATTCTACACTGACTGTTATTAAAATGAATATTGCCCCTTGGTTCAGTTTCATCAATCCTATGCTCCCTCTTCCATCCCCATAAAATATTGACAAAAAATTAGATCTCCCCTATCTTGATATCTGTGGGATTGAAAAAGACCCTCTGTCAAATACATCTTTTTTTTATTTTATTGTAATCATTCCATCCAAATAGATCAATTTTTACAAAAAATAGGATTGAAAACAAATCAACCCCCACCCCTGAGAAAGAGAGCATGACCAATGGAGTAAAACTTAAAGCTAGTAAAATAAATAAATTGATGAGTTTAATAGGCGGATAAAGATAAATGGAGAAGAAAAAGAAATGGGAAGAGAATCTGCTTCCTCAGTGCTTTAAGAGCTTATTCTAAAATATTATTGATTAGATCTTGCCAGGTTTTGAAAAAGTTCTGCACAGATCCTCTAAGTGAGAATTAGATTTTTTCCAATTTCAAATAATATAAAACATCAGTTACCCACTGACTTAAAAGAGGAGAGTTAGGATTCTTCCAGTTTACCAAAATATATCTACGTGCCAATAGTGTAATAAAGGCGATCACATTTTGTTTGTCTTTCTCCACTTTAAGCCCATCTGGAAGAACACCAAACACAGCTGTTAATGGGTTAGGAGGGATTGTGACGCTAAGGCTGTTTGAAAAGCACTTAAAAAATTTTGTCCAGAATGATGTTAATTTGGTGCAGGCCCAAAACATGTGACCCAGTGAGGCTGGAACTTTATTGCAGCGTTTGCAGGTTGGATCTTGCCCTGGAAACATTTTGGACAGTTTTAAGCGAGACAGATGTGCTTGATATATAATTTTGAGTTGAATAATTGTATGCTTTGTGCATATGGAGCTCAAGTGAATTCTCTGCATTGCTACCTTCCACTCCTTCTCTGAGATGTTGAGTAAGAGATCCTTTTCCCATTGTTCTCTTGGATCTTTGAAAGGGAGGGACTGGAAAATAATTTTATATATTGCAGAAATCAAATACACCTTCTTGATGAGTGACAGGTCTGTTGGTAGAGTGGCTCTACCTGATTTGAAATTATATCACTGGGTATCTCCTGGAAGTAAATGAGGTCTCCTCATCTGACTCAGATCTCTATCTCTTCTTCCCTTTATTTCCACGACTATAAAACAGCAATTGCTTAAATTTAGCATATCATTCTCTTATTCATTCACAGTGAACAGTAGATAAATATGTAAGTCCCTTCCCAAGTCTGTATTCACATACTTCCATTTTTAATAACCCCAATCTCATTATACGAGGTAACCCTATATCATTCCTGGGCAGAGTGTGGCATCATTACCCATGAAATTTTTGATAGCTTGGTGCTCTGAATGTTTCAGTTGCTGAGGTCCATATTTTCTATTTTCTAAAAATTGACAATGATCTGTAACACAAAGAAAATCCAAAGATGGGAGCTGAACAACAGAAGCTGGTAAGATAGTTAATGTCTCAGCACTGACTGAATCTTCTCAGGCCTTTATAAAGACGATCCACACAATTGCTGGGTTCCACTTACAAGAGAGAAGCTAAATAACTAGTGGAACTGATATTTATAAAGTATAAAAAAGAAAAATCAAAAGTGATTAATAAACCAGGAAATACTAAATAATAAAATAAATAAAAAGATGCTATGCAATAAGAAAGCTAAAAACATAATCAATAACATAAATGACAAAATAATTAATAAAAACAACAGAATAAACAAAAATAATGAAAATAAATTAAGGCCTGGAAAACTATAACACAGCTCCCAAAGTTTTTAGTTTAGTGTTAAGGCTGGAAGTTATCTTGATCTCCCTTTTCCATGAGTAAGAAAGAGCTTGGATAGCGTTATTTTTTGGGATATTATCCAAAACCAGATCTGAGGTTTTTATAGTGGCTTCACATAGTAAAAATGTCTACCTACTATAAAGGTATGCCCAGTTATAAAATAATATTAATAGTTCACAAAAATAGGGTTCATTTGCTTGCAAAATATTTAAAAAAACAGTTTTCCACCCCTTTTTACATTTTAGTGTCCATTTAAATTTGTAATAATGAAACTTTTTGTCATAAACTTGCAAAGAATGTATGTTTTTTGTGTAACTTAAGGGGCTTCCAGGCAGTTTTCTTTTGATAATCTAGCAACCATAGAATTAGAGTGTTAAAGTCATTGTATGAAGCAGCAATACAAGCATATACGGTAGATAGTAAGGCTCATTTTTGTTATACATAATTCAAATTGTTCTTATTAAAAGCAATAGGTATATATTTATAAAGCCTTAATTAACCACAAATAGAAAATAATTTGTCATATGTACCAGAAACATATTCAGAGTAAGGAACAAACCGCCTGCAAATTGTTCTTTTATCCACAAGTGATTCAGCTTTTCAAGTTTATTATAAAATTTGTGGGGGAACTTGTAATCTGTACTTGACAGTGTCTGCTATATTTAATGCTTTTTCAGTTCATGTGTCAAGACTTCAGCTCTTTCTTTTATAAATTGTCATAATTAGTTAAGTAAGAAGATTGATTATATTCCAATCAGCTTTCACTTGACTACTATGCATTTTTTTTAGTATTTAATGTACAGCAGATACAGTGAGTTCACAAATAAAGGAAAAATATATAGATTTGATTCTATGAGCATTTTTTAAAATACAAGTACTAGCAGATGGATTGTAAGTTTATTATGTTTTCATTTTTTGTTATTTTACTATTTTTTTCTTTTTTTTTTTGGACAAAACTTTCACAGTTGTAAGTTACTCATTGTACATTTTTCATTGCTGGACCAATAATAGATAACTGTTACAGATAATAAGTCATACATTGTTTTACTTGAAATCTATTCAGCAAGCCTTCTGGGTCTTGATAAATAAAACACACATCTGCAATTACCTTTATAGCAATAACACATCATCCCTTGAGGTGCATTACTTCCACTTTGCCTGATTTGTGCACTGTCCTTGTTTTGCCTGACAATGTCTCATTTTCTAGCCTACTGACAGTATTCATTTTCTCTATCCTCAGAGACGTCCACTGTGCCCAGAAGCATCCTATGACCCATGCATAGGCTCAACATGGTCAAAATGATTGGTTACAGACAGAAACACTAACTCAAGTAATATGATGCAAAAACAGCATAATGTGCTGTCACAGTGGTTAGAGGTTAGTCATGGTTTCAGATCCCAGCCTAATCACTCTGTATGTGTGGTCTTTGACGTTTCCATGAGTTTTTCTCTTTAGTATTCCCATTTTAATCACCTATTCTAAAAATGTGCATGTTGGACTAATACACTTTAAATTGTCTCCTTAGGAGTGAGTGACGATATGTGCATTACTGATGAGTGAAACAGCAAAGTGTGGGCAGGACGGTGGCAAGTGGTAGCACTGCTGCCTCGCAGTAAGGAGACCTGGGTTCACTTCCTGGGTCCTCCCTGTGTGGAGTATGCATGTTCTCCCCGTGTATACATCGGTTTCCTCCCACAGTCCAAAGACATGCAGGTTAGGTGCATTGGCGATCCTAAATTGTCCCTAGTGTGTGCTTGGTGTGTGAGTGTGTGTGTGTGTCCTGTGGTAGGCTGGTGCCCTGCCCGGGATTTGTTCCTGCCTTGCACCCTGTGTCGGCTGGGATAGGCTCCAGCAGACCCCTGTGACCCTGTGTTAGGATATAGCGGGTTGGACAATGACTGACTGACTGAAACAGCAAAGGTTCGATTCACATCCAGTTTTTTGAAACTGACACTAAAATCCATTTTGATTTTACAGTTGTGAAAAGCAACACTCATTTGGTGGGTTTTAAAGTGTTTTCAGAGTAGAAACCCAAGACTATTGCTCCCTAAATACTCATTTACACTTCTGTGTTTACTGGTGTTTTTTCTTTAGCTATGTAATTCAGGTAATCACCTACACATCAGACAGGAAGTACACATCTTTTTCTATTGTCAATGGCATAAATTTATCTGGAAGAAAATTGCAATTTATTTTTATTACTTTTAGGCTTTTGTATTTATTATGGGACTAGAGCCTCATTGGCAGCATTTGTAAGACATACAGTAGATTTTTAATATATACCTTCACTTAACAAAGCAAATGTTGGAATGTCACAATTTTTCAAACATAAATTTCAAAACTACCAAAGTTATACTTTAAGATGTTTTCACACGGGCACATTTAAACCTTTTTCAAAAAATGCACTCAGCTAAACTATAGTAATGTCAATAAAGTCATGTTTATGACTGCAATTTGTGTATATGAATAGTATTGCTACTAACATTTTAACAATATTATTACTAGTAGTGATATTATCTACAACAAAAATATTGAGAAAAATCTGATCTGTTTTTGTACTGATTATTGAGAGGGATAAGGACAACATCCCTGTATTAACATTACCCATCATATTTGGAAGCATTGGTAAAAAGCCGAATCCCTAAAAAATGTCTGTTTCAGCTTTAGTTATTAAAAGTGCCATGAAGGAGGCATGCCAACAAGATTAGACCACAATATTAGAGGGCCATGCTGACAACTGTAAGGCTCAGTGTAAGAGAAACTTTCTGTGGTATTTTCTGTGTGACCAAGACTTTATGTGCCAGGACTTTTCATTAACTGTAGTATTTATATTCTGTATATAGTAAGAAATTCATATTTAATACGATGGCTGGCATCCTGTCCAGGGATAGGCGCCAACTTCTCTGTGCCCCTGAAACCTAATGGTTGCAGGTTAAGAAAATGAATAGATGGAGGTTTTGCCAAAGACTTTTAATCTATCCGGTGTGATTGACGCCTTTACCAGCCAGTACACCCTCAGAGTGGAAGGACTCTGAGGGGAGATAGCGTGCGTGAGATTGTCTTCCCCAGATCACTAGATGGCAGCCCCCCTGGGTTGCAGCAATGCCATGGATTCCCAAAGGGCACCAACAAGGAGTGCAGAGAGTACTAGTGAGCCCTACTATGTCTGGCTCCAACCTAACCCGGAAGTGGTCCCAGGCCATGATTATGGGACACTCTCGTACTCTCGTATTTCACATAAAAGAAGCTGCCGGCCTCAGCTCCAAAAGCCAGAGTCTGGAGGAGGTAGAAAAGCTTGCGACAAGAGTAGAGGAGATGGAGACTGAGAGAAGAAGGTGCAGAGCGATTGAGTGTTACAGTACAGTGATCCCTCGCTATATCGCGCTTCACCTTTCGTGGATTTTATATGTAAGCATATTTAAATATATATCGCGGATTTTTTGCTGGTTCGCGGATTTCTGAGGACAATGGGTCTTTTAATTTCCGGTAAATGCGTCCTCAGTTGGTTTGCCCAGTTGATTTCATACAAGGGAAGCTATTGGCAGATGGCTGAGAAGCTACCCAACTTACTTTCTCTGATCCTGACGTAGAGGGTGTGAGCAGGGGGGCTGTTCGCACACCTAGACAATACGGACACTCGTCTAAAAATGCTGAAATATTATCTTCACGTTGCTACCTTCTGTGTGCAGCTGCTTCCTGAAACGACATGCTGCACGGTGCTTCGCATACTTAAAAGCTCAAAGGGCACGTATTGATTTTTGACTTTGTTTTTCTCTGGCTCTCTCTTCCTCTCCCTGCTCCTGACGGAGGGGGTGTGAGCTGCCGCCTTCAACAGCTTTGTACCGGCGGTGCTTCGCATACTTAAAAGCCAAACAGCCCTATTGATTTGTTTGCTTTCCTCTGTTTCCTTTGAAGAGGAAGATATGCTTGCATTCTTTTAATTGTGAGACAGAACTGTCATCTCTGTCTTGTCATGGAGCACAGTTTAAACTTTTGAAAAAGAGACAAATGTTTGTTTGCAGTGTTTGAATAACGTTCCTGTCTCTCTACAACCTCCTGTGTTTCTGCGCAAATCTGTGACCCAAGCATGACAATATAAAAATAACCATATAAACATATGGTTTCTACTTCGCGGATTTTCTTATTTCGTGGGTGGCTCTGGAACGCAACCCCCGCGATGGAGGAGGGATTACTGTACTTGGAAACTGTAACTGTGCTTGGTGCTGTGGGAAATGCTTACTAGGAAGGGTTTCACACCAAATAAAACCTTTGTGCTTGCTGAACTTGTGTCCAAGCCTGTCTGTGTCAGGTGTTTGGAGAGCTGCAGTGCCCCTGGGTGGCCACACCAGATATTTTGGTGTATTTCTATTGTACAAAACGTATAGTGTTAGATGAATTATTCTTTGGCTTTGATTTTGATTGCTGTGAAGTGTGAGGTTTATAGCTATGTTATACAAATTATCTTAGCCTTTATAAACTAAATCTCTCTCGCATTTGCTCATAATTTATCAAACTGGATTGAACTCTTCATACAATATGTATGATCCATCAGATTTATTGCTTTAAATGACATTTATTGCAGCCATTGCAGTGGTAATCACAGCAGTAATTTAAAGGAAAATTCCTTGAGACCTGTCATCCCTAACTGGAAATGACCACACCTATAATCAAAGAGTGACAATAGGTGATGTTGAAATAGGGCACTTTTTTCCCCTTTCTTAATTTCAAGTGTTATCTTTTTATTTACTCTAGTGCTTTTAAGAGTATTCAGTATAAAACAAAAGATAGATTTCCCAGAGAATTAATAATTCAGCTTTTCATCAACCTTATTAAGGTAGGAGAGTTCTCTTGGCCTTCGTGAACTCTTACATAAAAATAAAAGAATCAATACCAGGTGACCAAAGATTTTATCAGGGAACATAGAAAAAAAAGATCTATGGCAGGTGAAACTGAAGGCATAAGCTAATCTGTTAGATAGATTCACTTTACAAAAGCTAATGATTTAAAAAAGATAAGTATATGAATAATTACACCATTAGATTATACACTAGAAAGATATGGCTACAGAATCAGGTTCTGCAATTATTACCATGGAAAAGAAGGAGCAAGAAGCTTATATACAGTGGAAAGTATTCAGACTACTTCACTTTCTGCACACTTTATTGTGTTATAGATTTAATTTTGGATGCATTTGTCATTTGTCATTAATCTACACTCAATAACCCATAATGACAAAGTGGAATCATGCTTTCAGAAACCTCTGAATAATTAAAAAAAATCAAAAACTGAAATCTCTCAATTATATAAGTATTCAGACCTTTTGCTGTGGCAATCCAAATTGTGGTCCATTGCATCCTGTTTACTTTAATTATCCTTAAGCTGTGTCTAGAATTTGATTGGAGTCCACCTATGAAAAATGGAAGTAATTGGACAGCATTTAGAAAGGCACACACCTATTTATATAAGGTCCCAAAAATTTATACTGCATGTTAGGACAAAAACCAAGCCTTGAAGTTCAAGGAACTCTATGCAGACCTATGTAATCAAATTGTAATGAGGCATAGATCTGAGCAAGAGTATACAACCATTTCTACAACAACAACATTTATTTCTATAGCACATTTTCATTAAAAAAATTCAGGTAAACTGGAATCTGCATAGATTCCAAGGCCAAAAGATCATCCAGTCCCCACTGGCTATTCTACCTAACATAAATGTTCTTAAGTCTTTCCTTTGTCACACATGTGCATCAGAGGAACACCCTCTCGGCTCATCACAGGTATGAAATACCCTTGGGTGCTATCACTAACAACCTCGTCTTTTTTCTCCTCCTCTACAGAAATATCCCAGCCACTTCCAGAAGCAGGGACATAAAGGTCTGATGTTTACTGATGTCAATGTCTCACACCAGAAAGACAGAACTCCCAGTGTAGACCTCCTCTTGGGAGCCAAAGCATTTTTTTTCCTCCTAGCCAACCAGCCTGCTAATTTTGTTTCCATTTTTGTGCCATCGAGCACTGACTTTTGATTTATATATTAGAAAATGAAATAGGGACACTCTGTTGGCACTCCAATACTTTTTTGACTCTACTTGAATTTACCCACCCATCCACACCTTATTAGTTTTTTATAGATTTCATCCTAGAGGATTAATTTCAGTGGGTCTTGTGAAAAGTTGAGGCATCTGTTGTCATTCAAACATCACAGATGGCTGCAGAGTACTTTGATCAGGTGGTGATGGTGCACATCAAAAAAGAACCAGAAAAGAAAACAGAGACAAGTAAAGATTAATAAAGATCCAAATATCTAATTTATTAAGAGTAGAAAAAAAGTAGTTGCAATATACAACATTAAAAAAGTGGGTCTTTAAAAGTTTTCTAAAGCGTTCCTCAGTGCTGGCTTGGTGTATGTCAGTTTGTAAATATTCCGGATTTTTCGTACTTAACAGCAAATGGCCGCCTCACTAAATCTTTTAAGTTTGTCTCTTGGAGTAATAAGCAGACCACCATTGGAGGGTCTAAGGTTACAACTTGGAATGTAGGGGTACAGACACTCCAGAATATAGTAAGAGGCAAGGTTGTTTACATACCATTAGTAGCACATTAAAGTCAATTCTAAACGGCGCTGGTAACCAAGACTGGTGAGATGTACTCAAATTTCCTTTTCCTAGTTAAAATTCTTCTAACTGATTAATATCTTTCTTAGGTAGTCCAGTGTATTACAATAACCTAGTCCACTAAACTAAAAGCATGAATTAATTTCTCAGTGTCTGGCGATGTTATAAAAGGTCTAATTTTTGCAATGTTCCTTAAATGGAAAAATGCAGTTCTAGTAACAAGGTTAATGTGCGATATAAAGTTTAGGTGAGAGTCCATGATTACAACTAAATTCTTGACTTGCTTTTTAATGCGAAGTTTTTCTCCTTATTTTGGTTGTGAAAATTATTATTCATCCATTAAGAAATCTAAGTTAACAAAGGCAAGATTGTGCTCAGCGCAGAAATTATTCAACCAGGCTTTGATGGAAAAGGGTAACTGTGGGCCTCTTCTGACCATTGGAGCCTAGGAGGTTATTCAGAGATGATCTTTATGCTTCACAAGGGCAGATGAAGCTTTTTAACAACCTCCTGAACTTGCACCAAAATGAAAGAAGGTCTTCCTGTGCACAGTCTATGTTTTGTACAATGGAGTCTCCCAAAATGACCACAACACTTCAGTAGGTGCCTGGTACAGTGTAGAGAGCTTGAAAACAGTTGCTCAAAAGCTTCATCAATGCTTTTCTGGGCGACTGAGGTGAAGGATCCTTTATCCTTTGGTGCCCCCACACTCTTTCCTAAGTGAATGCAGGGCTAAAACAGATACTTGCCCACCTTAAATGCTGTCTGGGTGTGGATGAAGCTGGGAGGAAATTGCTGGAAGGAGAAGCCAGCTCATGGTGACTTGCTTCATCGTGCTGTAGCTCAAAGGCCTTTCAGGTGCCTGTATTGAGTGCAAAGCTTTTGTGCCTGTTCCTCTACAAACTGCAGTTCTTCATCAACGTTTAGAATCTCAACTACTGTTCATTGTACTAAACAATAGACTGCAGGGTCTTGAGAAAAAAAAAACAGTGATTAGCCAACACACAGAGCTACCACACAGGACTATTCTTTACAGGAAGAAACTTTTCTAAAGCTTTGAGTGATCCCAGTAGCACACTGGCCTCAATAATTATAAAATGGAAGATGTTGGGAACCACAAACACTCTTCCTAGAATTTGCCATCCAGACAAACTGAGTAATCAGGCAAAAGCAGGTGACCAAGAACCCAATGGTCAATGCTATAACAGAGTTTCAGAAGTTCTCTGCTGAGATGAGAGAACCTGTCAAAAGGATGACTATTCCAACAGCACTTCATTAATTAGAGATTTATGGTAGAGTGACTAGACGGAAGTCACTCTTGAGTAAAAGGCGCACTACAGTATTTAAAGGACTTTGAGAACATGAGGGAGAAGCCTGTATGGTCTGATGAGAGAAAAATTGAACTCTTTGGGGAGAACACCAAGCACTATGTGTACCGAAGATCAGGCACTGCTTATTACCTGGATAATGCCATCCCTACAGTGAAGCATGTTGGTGACAGCATCTCACTATGGGGTTGACTGGTCAGATTTGAAGGAAGTATATAATATTTGCTTTTTTTTATTCAGAACAACCATTTTTGAAATATTAGTAGTAGTAGTAGTATTGTTATGTGTACAGAGCATAGTAAAATTCTTACTTGAATGTCTTACCAATATACAACATGTCACCATTCTCCAGCACTGATAAATAAGAATATGAAAATACAAAACCTCATTTTAATTAATAGAAAACACAAATCAGTTTAGCTGACCTGCTATTTAATATTACGGGGATGATAGGCAGATCCAAACCTGCCCAGAATTCTACAGAGTGCATTCATTAATTCATGCAGGTACAATTTAAAGTTGTGAATCAACCTAATATGGGTGATGGCAAGAAAAAAGGAGTAGTCAGAGAAAACCTATGTAGACACAAGGAGGAAAGTGAAAACTCAGCACAGACCAGCAGTTTAGTGCAGATCTCTGGAGTTCTGAGGCTAATAAATGCCATTGAACCACAATCCCTAATATTTGGCAAAGGATTAACAACATTCATTCACAAATCAGCACTGTACAGTTTTCACTTATGGTGTCCTCTCCAAGATAGCTCTGCATCATTACAAGTCCATGTAGACAGTATTTTCATGGGATTAATACATTTGGGACTGGAAACCCACCCGAGGCTTTTTCCTGTCCTGTGCCAGGTGCCAGCAGGATGAGCTCTGGCTCCCCACAACCCTGAATTTGAATTAAAGAAGATGGAAAAAGGATGGAAAAACCTATGGTTGGAAAACCACAGCAAAATTATAGACCCCCCAACTCAGCAAAAAATATAACATGAAGGATTAAAAAAAAATTTAGGAAACAAAATAGCCTACTTAATAATTTGAAGAGGCATTGCTTTTAGAGCTAACTACATTTTCACCATTTATTCCTTGCAATTTCAAGCCAGTGATTCCAAAAATGATGAAATGAAATTCTCCAGCTGCTTTTATTGAGCTCCCTCTACTGGGAAATTGTGGCTTGAATGCTAAAAATGTGTTTCTTTTTACAGAGAAGTTAAAAAGGGGAGCAACTTATGGTTAAATGAAATTAAACTTGGCATTAAACTTTGCGCATTTTTAAACAATTTCTTAAAAACATCATTTTAATGGTAAGTTAACTGAAAATAAACATACATTTTTTTTTAACTTAGCATTTTTTTAGACAACTGGTCAATGCTTATGTCACATGAGACCTTTCAATGCACTTTGTCCCAGTGGTAAGTGATGCCCTTTCATGGAGATGGCATGCTGGATTTGAATGTGACACACAAACATCAACTCTCCCACTGTGTCTGTCTGGGCTTTCTTACAGGTTCTCTGGTTTTCTCCCAGCATACCTAAGACATGTTTTTTATGTTATCTGAGATTCTCCCTTGACCCCGCATCAATGGTAGCTGGAACCTTACCCAGGCTTCTTTCATTGCCTTACAGGAAATGATGTGGCTTTTCCAACAAGTAGCATCAGAGGTTGCAGAGGTTTACAAAGCACAAAAAATTAAGTACAAACTAATTGATGGCAAAATAAAGGGCAATAAATTATCAAAAAACTTAAAATGAGATTGTATATTTGTTTAGTTATGTTTTTATTTTGTATATGTTTTGTAATTATCTTCCATTCCTTTGCTTATTGTCTGTTAATGCTAGTAGTTTTGTCCTGATTTCTTTCCTAACTCACTTTCAAATTAGGATATTCTGGTATAACCTAAAAGAGTCCTGCTGTATATATTCCTCCTCTTTGTCTCACAGGCATTCGATTATGTTAGAGATCTTTATAGTCACATACACTGCTAGAGCATAGTGAAATTCTTGTGCTACAGTTGCAGTGATGTATAATTAAATACAGTAAATACATAAAATTAGCAGAAGATAAATAATGAATAAATAAATAATCAGCATAAATAAATACATACAGTAAGTAAGATAGAGCAGAGTTTGGGAGCATGTGCTGATTACAGCGTGTTGCCGTACCCACCACACGATGATCCACCCGGATTGTAGATGGTATAGTACAATAACACATAAACTTACAGGTGGGTACAGTACACAGTTCAGGGCAGGCAGGATCAGGTTACTGAGAGTTCAGTGAGCTTATGGCCTGGGAAAGAATCTGCTTCAAGAATCTGATGGAGCAAGTTGTAAGACTCCGGTAGAAGAAGTGAAAGCATGGGATGAGCTGGGTGGATTCAGCTCTCCTCAGATATCTGGTTGAGCAGAAGGTATGAAGCTGTGGGAGGTCAGCTCCAATGATTTTAGAAGCTATACGGACAGTCCTTTGGAGAAGATTGCGATCCTGGCAAGTCAGGTTACCAAACCACACTGTGATGCATCCGGACAGGATACTTTTAAATACTGCAGTAGTAAAAGTTCACTAGTGTTTTGGTTCCCTCCCCGAAGCTCTTTAGCCTCCTCAGGAAAAGGACTCATGATGAAAGGCAGTTGGTAATCTGGACATTAGCTACTTTGCTATTGTTATTTGTGTTTTCTTTATAGAGTCTCAGATTTGTAATTTGTTGATTTTGTTTCTTTAGGTTTTTTTTGTTCCAATTTTTGGATTATAGATGTTTAAGGTTTACCTCTAAGGCTACCCCTTTTTGATTCACTTTTGTTATTGCTTTGTTTTATGTATAAACATTTTAATATTCAAATACCTCCTGTTTTTGTCATTTGAACCTTTTAGTGACTCTCCCTCACTTATTTTAGGATTTAATGGTTGTAGCTGCTTTTGGGTGTACAGGCCACCAACCCTGTTCATTGAGTTTGAAGGCCAGACCTGTATTACCAATCCTCATTTTTGCAAAGTTGTGTGAAAAGGAGTATTATTGACCACTTGTATGGCATTAGTTGTTTGAACCCCATTTGTCGGCTAATGTGGCATGCACAACTTCAGATCCCTCTGATCTGTTTTGCTTTATTTTAAGGCAGTCATTTTCTGCACAAAACACGGTCCAAAATGGCCTAAAGATGAAGACTTTCAGGTCTAAAGGGCCAAATATAGGGAGGAGCTCCAAAAAGCTTGACATCTTGCATAACTAGACATCTTGAAGATTGGAATACTATGTTTTTTTCAAAGCATTCATAAGTAATTCTTATGAGCAAACTTTTCTTATGAATACAGTTTTTAAAATATATAAAATCAAATAATTCTGTTGTAATTATCATTTATACATACCTTTCTTATTTGACAGTTAGTGACCAAGAATACAAAAGAAAAATTTGCGTTTGGGTTAGGTCATCCATTTTCTAAACCATGTTTACATTGATTTATTTAATAATAATAATAATAATTCATTACACTCCTTAAATGTGAGAAAGAACATAATCTAAACCTTATTAGTCAAAAGGGACAAATGTCTGCATAATATTTAAATATCCACTCTGAGTGAAAAATGGATATTTGGAGTACAAAAGTATTCTGTGACCTTTCACCAGGCAAAAAACTCTTGCCTGTGCCAAGTCTAGTCTCATTTACTCTAACAGTGCTCACATGCAGAAGTAGAAACACACCCAAAAACAAACAGGGAGGCCGTAAATATTATTAGCAACGTCCAGCTTGGTACTGTAGATGTAGTGTGAGCTAAGGATAATTCTAATCTAATATACAATACCAGTAACGGCGCACTGCACAATAATGTGCAGTGAATGCACTTGATTTATAGTTTTCTTACTCTTTCTCTGTACGTTTAGCATTCGTGCATTTGTTTGCACAGAGGTTGATGCGCTTGCTCCTTCCTGAACAGGTCTTCTTTTCTCGACCCTAGCAGCCCACTTCTTCTCTTCTTTTGTTGGCATATTTTCGCGTTAAAACTGATTAAGTCAGTGTCTGTGTTGCAATTACTTAATACGTTTTCTTTCATTTTTCACATAAGCTGGCACTTAAGTCTTCAATCTGCTTCAAGAATGATTTAAGATATGGAGGAGTAGGGGAAGTGATGGCTAAGGTGATAGGGAATAAGAACAGTGCCCGTACACATGCGCCATATGGCTGCCATGCTGCCCGTGCCGAGAGTTGATTGTACAATAAAATAAAAATAAAAAGAGGAATAACCTTGGAGGTCAATCATCACCATGAAAGCAGATAGTAGACGTCATGTAGTATATGTGTACCAAATTTCAGGTCAGTGGTCAAACAGTTTGCGAGCAACAGGTGATTTAAAATCCTGGACAGACAAACGAACAGTCACAGTTGCGTATTATATATAAAGATATGAAAGGTGAATCGATTTTAAAAAGGAGCCCGCTGATACTAAGAATATAATATTCTTCACATTAAGGCCACTACTTGTATGGTGGATAAAAAAAACAATTAGTATTAATATGATTTGCAATGTAGTGTGACCTGCTGCTGGTACTTTGGATTTTAAGCTATAAGGTTTCCACCATGAATGATGTACTTACTGTAAAAATTGCTGGAAAACTGTTGTATTTTACCTCTCTTACCATATTACGGGGAGCCCAATTCTGATCCTGGAGGACTGCAGTCACGGCACATTTTCATCCTAACTCTTTTATTAATTAGTGACCAGTTATTGCTGATAATTAATTTATTTTGCCTTAATTGTAATTGACTTGCTATTTCAGACCATCCCAATCCCTTTTTGTTTTTTTTTTAATTAACAGCTGTCACACATGTGCACTTGGGAGGCAGGCTAAGGGTTTAACCGAGGGTGGAAAACAAAGCAGGTTTTTTCGAAGTACACTAACCTTTCCTCTCCTTCACCTACAGATCCTCTGAAAGGAAGTCAACTTAGAGTACTTCCTGCTTCCTTTGCCTAACCACACCTCCTACCGAGGTCACTTCTGGCCTCAATTATTGGACCCCACCACAACTCCTTTTGTGTTTAGTTGTCCCTGTTTTGGACATGAAACCAGATATTGCTCTCGAGCCATTTGTTGAATTTCTCTATTATTTTGCATTGTACGCTGTACAATATAAGGGGTGGTTCCCCAAACCTTTTTCTGCCTTTTTGTTCACACAGCGAAGTAATAATGAGAGACAAAACAAGCCAACACATGACCAGCTAACCTGTGTCTGTCATTAAATATCTGAAAATAAAGAAAGGTGAAGATCTCCGAAATGTTGATCTGTTCTGGTCCACAAAACATTTTCATGGTTTTCTTAGAAAAATGAAAATCAACAGTTTTTGGAAATGTCTACTGTGTTAGAATGAGAGAACTAACAACCCAAGGAATTAAATAATGGGCTTAATTAACAACAACAGCAACAAAAAAGCTTTTAATTAAGAAACTGGAGTGAAATCTGTTGGAGGCCATGACTTAGCTGGTCACCTGTTAATAATAATAATAATATTTATTTGTATAGCACATTTTCATACAAAAAAGTAGCTCAAAGTGCTTTACATAATGAAGAACAGTAAATAAAAAAAAAATAACAACAAAAGAAATTAAAATAAGACAATATTAGTTAACATAAAAAAAAAGAGTAAGGTCCGATGGCCAGGGTGGACAGAAAAAAAAAAAAAACTCCAGATGGCTGGAGAAAAAAATAAAATCTGCAGGGGTTCCAGGCCACAAGACTGCCCAGTCCCCTCTGGGCATTCTACCTAACATAAATGAAATAGTCCTCTTGTGTCTAGGGTTCTCACGGAAGGACTTGATGATGATGAACATGCAGACTTCTGGCTCACATCACATCTCAATTTTATTTGACTGCCATTTAAAGAAAAAAGTATCAGTTCAGAAGATCAAGTCCTAAAAACACAGCTATTAAAATGAAGGGAACATAAGTCAATTAAGAGCAGAAATGGGTCACAGATGAAGAGAGTGGCAGGAAGGAAAACCTGCGGCCATGGTAGCCCTCCAGGATTGGAGTTGGACTCCAATCGAATAAAGTGAAGAAGAAGCACTAACCACTGTTTACATTGCATCTTAACGTAAAATACAAGAGAGAATGGCTGGAGTTAAATATTTGAGTGACAGAGCCTAATGGATGCTGTTAGAGCAATGGAGTATTAAAGGAAATATCAGACTGTGAATGTATTCTCATTTCTTTCAAGTCCTAAATGAAACTAAATATTATCATTTATGGTTTATTTACCTTTTGAAAAATTGTTTTGGAATATTTTAACATATTTGGACAGTTAACTTATTACTTCTATTTGTATAAATGTTACTTCTTATACACTGAAGATACAACTGCATTAAACAGTGTAAACACAAGAGGTCACCATTGCAATGCGGAAAGCAGAGTAGCAGACCCCCATTTCAGTACTTTCAAAGCAAAGTTGTACCTTCAGGTCAAGCCACTGATGAAACAACAGGCTAAACTTTCAGACATTAAAAGTGAATATTTATAATTATGGTTTTCAAACTTTGTTCTAGCTTCCATAACAAGCCCTAATCTTGGTGTTCTTTTATTCCATCTATGACCAAAGTTCTGAAGCAGTTAAGTTGTTGTCAGGGTGGTAAGGGTGTCACTAAACACCCTTTTTTATCTCTGTCTGATAAAATGAATATTTATGATAAAGCCTAAGGGACAGTTCCATGATAGCAGAATTAAACTACACTTTATAAAATCCAGCACTTTAATGTTATGTCAGTAATAAAGTTAATGCAATAAATCAGCAATAAGATACAGTTTGTCTGAGTGCTTTCTTCAGATCTGGAGGGAGCGTAAGAAACCTTAAGACATATTTTTTGTGTCTGAATCTCTTCCAGTTATTAATTCATATATATATATAAATTAATACAAATGGAAACAAATATTATCATTAATGGGCTAAAGTTATTTACATTTGAAATATTTTAACATATTTAGACAGTTAACTGGGACAGTTAACCAGGGTGGTAAGGGTGTCACTAAAAAGAAGGAGATGCTCCCACTGATGAAATGTGTTGCTATCTTCTGTATTTTGAAACTTAAACATATAACCTGTTTGTGTGCTATTATTTTGGACACACATAGCAGACAGGATGTGATCAACTATATTGGGCTAAGTTGCCTATCCCTGTAATAATGTTTTCTGTTGTTCTTAAGCAATATATTAAATACTTAACCATATTTTCAGATTTTTATAATACATTTTCTTATGGGTCAGCAGTGTGTTTATTTATATCTTTTAAGTTTGGATTTCCTTTGATATGATTTATAAAGTTTGGCATTTACCAAAGTGTAGCCTCTCATCCATTTTCTGGACAAGATTAATTCATTATAAGTTTATAGAGGGCCAAAATGGTAAGATCATTAGGCAAATGAACGGCAGAAATCAATTCCTGACAAGATGCCAGCCCATTCAATGGCATTCACACACATAGAGGACCATTATAAAGGCAATGTTAATTTAACATGTAAATATTTGGGACATAATTAGAATAACTAAAGAAAACTCATGGGGACACACAGAAAGGTCAGGGTGTGATTAGAACAGGAACTGAATATATGTCTCTGATGTTGTGTGACTGCAGAGTTAACCACTGGGCCACAATTCTGCCCAAATCACACATTTAAAACACAAGACTGAAGAAAGGAGTCTGGTAAGCTACAGAATTTAAACATGCAACAAATGAAGTTTCCTGGAAATTATTTCATCCCAGTCACTGGACTTAAGGCAGCAGCTCTAACTGCTCTGCCACCATTCATGCAATACTAAATACTAAAAAGAGCAGACGGAAATAGCACAGTTATTTAACAATTAAAAAGAATATCGTTGAGTAGCAGTCAGAAATGGATTGTTACTGGCAAATCCACCAGGCTAGCTGCTAACTGAAATACAAGATAGCAGTTCTGTCATTAAAAATGATACCGTACATACTTAGGGGCCATTTTTGTAATTGTAATTGAAAGATTAATGCAGTGCCAGAAAGGAATACATTAACAATGTACGGCAGGGTGTAGAGGGAAGATAATACATTGCTTTCATTAAAGAGCAATCTGCATGGAGCCTGTCCGCTACCTCTGGAAATCCTTGAGCTGTCACCTTTATCAGACGAACAAGAGAAAGCCACTATGTTCTAATCACTGGTGTTTGTCAGGAACGTAAAACAGTTAGCTTCCCACAAATCAACAGACATGTATCCAGATAAAGACTGAATGCTTGAAACACTTCTTGACCCTTTGCAGTAAACGAGTTTCATGGAAAAAAAATAGAGAATTTTATATATATATATATATATATATATATATATATATATATATATATATATATATATATATGAATGAATAAATAACTGGAAGAGATTCAGACAAAAATAAAAAATGTCTTAAGGTTTCTTGCCTCCCTCCAGATCTGAAGAAAGCACTCAGACAAACTATATCTTATTGCTGATTTATTGCATTAACTTCATTACTGACATAACATTAAAGTGCTGGATTTTATAAAGTGTAGTTTAATTCTGCTATCATGGAACCATCCCTTAGGCTTTATCATAAATATTCATTTTATCAGACAGAGATAAAAAAAAGCCAGCTGCTTTTATTTAATGCCTTATAAAAGTAGCAAATGATCTTTTTTAGAAAATGTGAACATTTAGGCAGATGAAACTAGATACTCTGCAAACTGCATTCTTCTGATAGTGGTTATCATAAGCTTATATTGGCTGACAAGTCAGATATTCCCTTTGTGGGGAAAATGGAGTGGCGGACCACTTTGTATGAATCCCTCATATAATAAAACCAAGAGCAGGGAGGAACAAAAATCCAGACATTTTTAGAGTCTGCTCTTAATTTAAGGAAATTGGATACGAAGACAAAATTCAGATTAAATCTGTGCGTGTTGCTTGCATGTTAGATGATGATCAATTAAAGCCGAAAAGAAAAATGAAGTAAAAGAACTTTGTCCTTACTCCCAAAGTTGAAACTCAAAGTCTGCAATATTTTTCTAGGTGAAGTACATAAATTCAGATGTAACAATTAAACTAAGCTACTTTAATCTTGCTAATATGTCTTACTCACTAATATTCAAGAGATGTCAGATCTCTCCTGGCGAAACTCAGATCCTGGAGGGCCAATGTGGCTGAAATTTTTCATCCCAGCTACTTTTTCAAATTGGTCACCAATTATTTCTGTTTTTGCAAAACACTTCTTCGCCCTTAATTGTAACTGATTTGCTTTTTAAGATTCAGATTAACAAATGATGAGTGATCTGCATACAAATCCTCGGAACTGACGCTAAAATGCATTTTGCAAGTGATTTGCAGTTGCAAAATGCAAAACTCACTGAAAAGAGTTTTTAAACGTTTTTTCAGTTAGTGTGTAAAACAATATTTCTACCTAAAGCCCCCTTCACATTTCTGTGTTGACCTGTGTTCTTTTCAGCAGCAGGGTCATGCATGTAAGCTGTTGTTCACTGACAACTCAATCCTATTTACTATATGCAGTACATTCACATCACAATGTAGGAGCACAGTACGTTTTCTTAAAATGTGACTTGCTGCATAACTTTTCACATGAAGAAACACCAAAACAACCCACCATACACAATACCATGTTTTAGACACAGAAAAATCACACTACGTGGTTAGCCACCAACACACAACACCATTACCTAGCAAACACCATTTCCTGTTTCTTGATTCCCCAGATGAAATTGAGGAAATTCACTTTCCAAGCCTGATAGATATTCAAGTTTCTTTTCTGTCTCCAATGGATGTTAAGGATTGTGATCGCCAGGATTGACATCATAATCAGCAAAGTTGGGATCAATGTCATTGTCTTTGTCAACTTTATTTATATAGCACATTTAAAACAACATAGGAATGCTGCGGACAAAGTGCTTTACAATAATAGAATTAAAGAAAAACATACAATTAACATGAATAACATTAATAGAAATAAAATAAATGAACATAAATAAAATAAATAATAAATAGAAGTAATGTTACATAATCACAATGAGGAAACCATCAGTATTACTGAAGGTCACGGAATGGAAGTGAATAGAAATGAGTCTTTAATCTTGTTTTAAACAGTTCAATTATAGATGACTCCTTTATGTGTTGAGGTAAAGAGTTCCACAGACGAGGAGCAGCAGCTGCAAAAGCCCTGTCTCCCTTAGTTTTACACTTGGTACGAGGGACAACAAGAGACAACTGACCAGAAGATCTAAGCACTCTGGATGGCTGGTGTAAAGCACAAAATTCAGATAAATAGGCAGGAGCAAGCCCATGTAAAGATATAAAAACTAGCAACAAGATTTTAAAATCAATTCAGACTAATAGAACACTTTAGGCAGCTTAACAAAATGTCTACACCTGTCAGAAAATGATTCAGTATTTTTTCTTTCATCAGAGATCATTATTTTAAAACTAAATGGCAAGTAGGTACATGCAAAATTAAAGCATCTACTGTGGATAGAACTAAACATTTTTCATTTTGTGTCAATGATGCCACTTTTGCTGGAAGCAAAATGCATAATGTAATAAAGAAATTGAGCCAGCACAGCTAACTCAGGGCTCTCAAGCTCAGTTTCTGGAGACCCTCATTTTCACTCCAACCAGTTTCTTAATTAGAAGTCAATTCTTGCTATTAGTGAAACAGATTATTTAATGTTATGGCTTGTTAGTGCTCTCATTCTGCCACACCAAAACTTTTCTGAAAAGAACATCATCAAAATGTTTTGAGGACCAGTTAGGTTACAATTTCTCAGACCTTCACTTTTTTCATTCAAAAAGAAAGCAAAGATTCTGAATCTTAAGAAAGCAAGTCAATTAAAATTAAAGGAAAAAAGTCAGTTCCATTAGCAGCAGTAATTGGCTACTAAACAACAAAGTGGTTAAAACATAAATCTGTTACACTGCGTTCATTCTGGATCCGAGTTTAAAATCCCTGACTTAGAAAGCTGCACTTAGCACCACAAGTGTTCACCTGTTACATTCCTACAATAAATTGCATGTGTTTTGGTGTGTCATTTAAGATGGCTTAATATTTTTTACCTCATGGGTGTCGCCATTTTCAGTTGTAGGACATGGTATGAAGCTGAGTCACATGTTAAAAAGCAATTCTGGAATTTTTAGGATCATCTATTTATTTATTTCATTTACATTTGGTCCATTACTTTTTCCCGTTTTAGTTTGTTTTTTTTGTTAGTAGTGTTTTAGTGTCATTCCATTGGTTACCCGTGTCCTTTAGAATCAACGTTAAAATATTATAAATATGCTCTGATCTGCAAAGGTCATGGAAAAAGAAAATTTCCTTTTGATGATTAATATAGTGTCCAAAAAAAATAATAATAATCTTACCCCTTTGTATATTTTGGAGTGTTTATCTCCCTGCAGTCAAAGTCATAACCCTTAGATCCTCTAATGGGAGTTAACTTATTATTCTAAGAGCCAAACATTAAAGAAGTGGTGAAGCAACCTTTTGCTATAATACACTAAGAATCTAGATACATTACCAATAGAAATATACCAGGCTAACATCGTGGATCATTATAAAAAACTCCTAAAAACATTCTTTTTAGTTTGGCTTTTTCATAGCTATATTTTAGTTTGTCTGGTTGGGGGTAGCTTAGGGTGAAAGCAAGTGGCATTAAATGCTACAATATGATCCATCAACAGTGAAACAGTGCTAGCATGGTTGACTTTAAACCAAACTTAATGGATAGCATACAGGGACTTGTGTCCCTGCCAGTATGGACTACTTTCCCTTACATGCATGAATGAGCCATGGGAGGCCCAGGTAGAAAGTGGACAGGAAGAGTGGCAGGGTATTCCCTGCCTTAGCCAGTAGGCTGTCAGAAGATGCCAATGTGGAAGCTGATACACTGGCGTCCTGGCAAGGTTGGACCAAGAAACATTACCCAGGCCAGTGTGATGAAAGAACAAGGGGAGACAACCTATCAGGGCCACATGCTCCCCCAACCACGCTAGGTGATAGCATCCTCAGGCAACACTTCCTGAATAGTAATCTGCAAGGCATGTCAGGAACTGTAGTCCCATGGGGCAGGCTTCTTGGGTTCCTTGGGTGTCGCCAGGAGATGCTGAAGAAATATATAATCCCTACTTTCTCTGACTTCCATCTGACCTGGAAGTACTTCCTACGGGTAATGCCCTGACATTGAAACTACTCCTATGTGAACATAAATTTAAAAAAATTCTTGTGGCCAAAAATACCCAGACCAATTAAGCATGGGCCAAGCAAACATGACTGTCAAAATTAAAACCATGAGGAAGGAGGCAATAGTTCAGGAGACCAACAATCCGGTATGGTTCCTGTACCTACTACTGGGGACATCTGAAGAGATTCAGCCCACACAGCATAGAAGTAAGAAAGCCCATGCAAAAGGATGAACAGTATCCCCAAAGGTGGGCTCACAGGAGATGGAGCTATCAGTCAGGTACTTAAACCTGGGACTTGTGTCATTGTGGTTGTGTCTAGAGTTTGGGGTGCTACAATGCCTCCTACTCGTCACACAAGACATCCAAATTTGATTCCAATCCATTACATTTAACATTGTCATTAATCAAGTAGTTCCCTCACATAGTCCCAAGTCATATTGTCTCTCTAAGTATTTATTGCAATTTGGGTTCTTTGCACCAGAAATAAAAACTAAGAACTGGTTTTTCAAAGTAGTGTTCCAATACTAAGAACAGTTGAGAACAAAATGCAACATGTTTAAGGGTAATGCAGTTTCATAGTATTTAAAGTCTGACTGCTTATTATATTTACAACTTCCCAATTTGTTAATGGGCAACACCAGGTAACTCAGCTAGTAAATAATGAAATAATTTAATCTAAATTCATTAAAGGTACTTAGCAGTGAAATGCATTGTAATGATATAAAACATTTAGGAAATAAACTAACACATTTATATCTGCATCATTCCCTGAAAAAAACCAAAAACAAAGACAACGGGCGACCAACACTTTCTATTGTAGAAAGTCCTAAAAGTCCCACAGCTTTCCAAAATTAGTTATATGATATAGTTAGAAATTGTAGAGGAGTCATACTGTATGTTGTTAAAGTCATCCTTCCAGATAAGAAGACTGCCAAATAAGTGGTATTTTTCAATTCTCACACAACTGTAAACTCGAACTTCCATTCCTGAATAGACTCCTCTCCTTCCTGCGCATCGTGATTTCCATTTCTTCATCATTAATCCAGCTGAAAGTGTGAGATGCAGACAAATGACAAGACATTTGTAAACTCTGAACAGGTGCAGACAAATGATGAACTAACTGATTCACATGACAGTTGCAACATATTGAACCCCGAAAGCTTCTGATATTTGTCTATTCTCTGCAGCATAATTGGAAACAAATGTTCTGGATTAGAAATATAAAGTAACATAATTCTCTGTTTACAAGGAATTTATTTACTCGGAATTTTCCTCCAAATTCTTCTAAGAAATGAACTTTTGCAAAAGCTCCTAGCAGCCCATATACTTGTGATGGAAAGTTAAATGAAAAAGTGTACATACAGGTGATTCAGGTTAGTATTCAGAACCCTTCACTTTCTGCACACTTTATTGTGTTGTAGATTTAGTACTAAATTATTAGATCTGCCTTTTTGCTCATCAATGCACAGTCAAAAATCACCCATGATGACAAACTGAAAACGTGTTTTCAGAAGGGTTTGCAAGTTTATTAAAACTCAATTTACATAAGTATTCAGACCCTTTACGTGCATCCTGTTTACAGTAATCATTCTTGAGATGTGTCTAGAGCTTGATTGGAGTCTACCTGTGGCAAAATGAGTTACTGTAAATCCTGATTATTCAAAGGTAACATGGTGGGGCAATGATTAGTTTTCCTGCTTCACAATTTCAGAATCTTGAAGTTGAATTCTGGGTTCAGTCACAAACTATATGGTGTTGGTGTTGGGTTGAAACAATACCCCCAAATTTTAGACAGGAACTTGAACCAGGAGATAAGACCCAAGCGTAAACTGGAAAAAGATCTACACTTACACCGCCAAAAATGCTAATCAAAAACTATTGTGAGAAGACTTTGTCCTTGTTCACTAACCCATTTTCAGAAGCATATTGAGAAGACAGGTTAGGAGCACATGCTGATACAGTGCAGTTTGCCGCACCCACCACATGACAAACCAACTCAGACCTGAGTGCAGCCATGCAATGGGTGGTACCTCAGCACCACACTAGTTCAGATGGAATGGAACCAGTGTGAAGTTTTTGATGGTGGCTGGAGTGCCAGTTCTCCCTGCAGGTTGGAGGACCTACATGCAGTGGTGGATGCAGATTAATTGCAGATTAAGGGCCTTACTTTAGGGCCCAACAAAGAAGAGTCACTTTTGGCATTTACAGGATTTGAACCAGCAACCTTCTGATTGCCAGTGCAAATCTCTAGCCTCTGAGCCACCACTCCGCCCACTTAGTGTCACAAAATGCATTACAGAAGAATGCTCAGTCTTTGACAACCTGGAAATCTGCAACTCTGGCCTTAAAAATAATGACTCAATGATGTCACACAGTACAGCTTTCAGCTGTCATATAGTAGCAAGAGTGAATGTTGCTGATAACAAAAAGACTACTGCAAAACACAAAATGATGGTACCTATACAAGATGACGAAGAACAAAAGCTCTAAAAAATCTAATAAGAAGTTCACAAAAATGTATTCAATCCAGGAAAAATTTATATTATTATCATAACAGTTTGAAAATTTTTTCCACGTCCACTTATTTTTTTCCTCAAAGTACTTTGGTTTTCTCCTGAAATTCTAATGATGTGATTGTTTGGTTTCTTGGCAACTCTAAACTGACTCAGCGTGAGTGCGGCTGTGCATGAGTGCCCTGCAATTGACTGATGTCGTGTCCATGGTTTATTCTCATTTTTTGATAAGGGCTGTCTAGATAGACATTAGCTTAACCCCACCCTGAAGCACTTAGAAAATGGATAGGAGGGTTAATTCTGCAGTTTGACAAGTGCAGAATTGCATAATGATTTCTAAATTCTTAACTTATGACTTAATTTTTTCATCCGTCAGCTGTAATAATTTTGGTAATGAGGTTAGAAAGTTCCCTCTTACCTCTTTCATGCATTAATGTGTTTTTCTTTTGTGTGTAATAATAACTTTAACAGCATTTCTTGACTAAAGGACGTTCAGTTTGTTTGATAGATAAAAGATCAAATGAAGTCTGTAGTGAGCTTCTGTAAACTTTTATTTTTCCTTGAGGACAATAAAGTCTATCTATCTATCTATCTATCTATCTATCTATCTATCTATCTATCTATCTATCTATCTATCTATCTATCTATCTATCGTAAGAAAGGCGCTATATTGTGCCCGACCTGACAAAGATTCACATGGTAGGCACGTGTAAAAACGACTAAACTATTTATTTTTCTTCAGCTGAAGGGCATGTCTTCCCTGTAATCCCTCCAGCCACAACACAGTCCTAAAGCACAGTACAGTCACCAAGCACTACCACTAAATCACACCTTCTTCCACTACCACTCCTCTGCAAGCTTTGTCCACCTCCACCCGACTCTGGCCGCTGAGTGGTGGTCGCTGGCTTCCTTTTTTTGCTCCAGGCAGTTGATTGCCAACATTCCCAGCTGCACTTCTGGATAAGGCGAAACCAGTGCCCAAAAGGGGCCAGCACCACCTGTTGCAGCACCCCCTGGTGGCGCCTGCAGAACCCCACAGAGCTGCACAGAACTCCAACCCCCATGAATCCCTGGGGGAGTCCAAGGGACCGCTGCAACCCAGGGAGCCTGCCAGCTAGCATCCAGGAGGAGATACTGGGCTTCCCACCCTTGTCCCCCTGGCAGATGTGGTGAAGAGGCGTCCCGGCCAGGCATGTGCCCCGGCCATCCGTTACTCTATCTATCTATCCCATCTCCTTTCAACCACCTCTGCTGGCTTTTTAGCCTGCTTGCTTCAATTCCTATCTTGTGGCTTTCTCCCTAATAGGTACCAGGCAGGAGAAGAAACTTCGTTAGAGTGCCCCCTCCAGGCCATGCACAGCACAGCAATCTGTCTTTTAGCATCTTCTTGGCCGTGACTACATCCGCAGTTTGCTCCTGTCTGTTTGATGGCTGACGGTGTAGTTTGCTCCACTGTGCTGAGGCATCATCTAGGTATTGCAGAGCTTCTGGGAGTGTTTATAAAAATAGATGTTCAGCCAGCCCTTGTGCAAGAGTGGGTCATAGATACTGTAGATAGATAAATAAAAAAGCCAATGTTTAACTGCCTTTGGTTAATCCCTGTAGGTGTAAAGAAAAGGTAAAATCACAAATCACTGTTATTAGCCATTCGTAATGAGGACTTTCTTATAGCCAATGTTAAACTCCAGTGTTTCTTCATTTTCATTTCTTTTCTTTTTCTTCCTTCTAATGAGTCACATATGGATAATCGTCCATCTTATTTCAAGCACCTCAGCGGTCTGTTCTTCTCACTTCAGTAGCTGATTGGTACACATTCATTGGGTGTCTGCTACATGTTAACCACTTGTTTGGGTACAGTGGTCAAGACAGGTGGGGTTAGCTCAACCCGGCTCAGCTCTCAACCCAGTTTTGTTTAGCATCTGGGAGTAGTTCTACAAAAAGATATCCCACCAGCCCATTCTGGAGAGACAAGGGTATAGAGGTGAATATAAAGGTAAACACAAGTTGGAATGCTTTCTGCAAATTCTTAGTAGGGGTCAGGAAGACGAAAAGGAAGAGGATGTGTCACAATAGAAGAGGCCACACAAGAACAGATAGTGCCTCATGCTTGCCTGTCTATCTACTGTATGTAGGCAGCTCTGGCTTCAACTTATAGGAGGGGTAGGGGCTATATGCCAGTGATGCAATATCACAAACCACTCTTATTGGCCATTCATAATGAGCATATTTGTTTTACGAATATTTAACAGCCATACCCTTTAACTCTTGTGGCTTTTCTTTTTGTTTTTCTTTTAAACGTCTCATGTATGCATGATCACCCACCTCCTTTCAAACACCTCTTTTTGCTTTTTAGCTTCCTTGTCTCAATTCCTATCTTGTGACTTTCTCCCTATCAGGTACCAGGCAGCAGAAGTGACTTTGTTAGAGTGCCCCCTCAAGGCCGTGCACTGATTAACAATGTTGTCTTTTTGCATTTTCTTGTTTGTGACTGCATCTGCAGTTTACTCCTGGCTTTTTGATGATAGATGGTCTAGTCCTCTACAGGTTGTAGGCTGTCTGTTCTTCAGATGTCTGGGAGTAATGGCCAGTATCTGTGGAGTAAGCTTCACTGTACTGACATCATCCTGGTATTGCAGAGCTTCCAGGAGTGTTTATAAAAGTAGATGTTCAGCCAGCCCTTGTGCTAGAATGGGTGATAGGTAGGTACATAAATAAAGCCCATGTTTAACTGTCTTTTGTGAACCTGTGTGTGTGTCAGGAAAAGCTAGAGTCACATATCAGTCTAATTAGCCATTCATAATAAGGACTTTCCCTTAGCTAATGTTCAACTCCAGTGTTTCTTCATCCTCGTTTCTTTTCTTTTTTTTCTTTGTAATGCGACGTATGGATAATCAAATGAAGTCTGTAGTGAGGTTCTGTAAAGTTTTACTGTATTTTCCCCTTGAGGACAATAAAGTATCTATCTATCTATCTATCTATCTATCTATCTATCTATCTATCTATCTATCTATCTATCTATCTATCTATCTATCTATCTATCTATCTATCTATTGTCAGTCATCTATGCAAATGCTTACCAGCCTTCAAGATAATTTCTCTGAAATCTTAAAGTCTCCCTATGTGATGCTTCTTATTATAAGAGAACAGAATATAATTTGGATTCATAAGCCCTATCCACATGAGATAAGCTTTCAGGATATACACCAATCAGCTACAACATTAAAATAAAGATCTATCTATCTATCTATCTATCTATCTATCTATCTATCTATCTATCTATCTATCTATCTATCTATCTATCTATCTATCTATCTATCTATCTATCTATCTATCTAAAACCACCTTTCTAATATTGCTTTGGTCCCCCTTGTGCTTCTTAAACAGCTCTGACCTATCAATGTATTGACTCTAAGATCTCTATAGGTGTCCAGTGGTATCTGACACCAAGATATTAGTAGGAGATCCTTCAAGTCCTATAAGTTGTGAGGTTGGGACTCCATAGATCGGACTTGTTTTTCCAGCACATCCCATGGATGCTCAATTGGATTAAGATCTGGAGATTTTGGAGGCAAAGTCAACACCTGCAACTTTTTGTTCATATTCCTCAAACCTGGAGTGTGGCAGGGTGCATTATCCTGCTAAAAGAGGTCACAGCCATCAGAGAATAGAGTTACTATGAAGGGGAGTACATGGTCTGCAACAATCTTCAGGTAGGTGGTACATGTCAAAGTAACTTTCACATGAATGCCACAACACAAGGTTTCCCAGCAGAACATTGCCCAGAGTATCATGCTGTCTGTGCTGGCTTGCCTTCTTTCCATAGTGCATCCTGCTGTCATCTTTTCCCCAGGTAAATGGCTTATATGCACCTGGCCATCAGCATGATCTAAAAGAAAACATGATTCTTCAGATCAGGCCACCTTTTCCCTTTGCTCGATCGTCTGTTCTGAAGCTCATGTGCCTACTGCAGATGCTTTTGGTGGTGGACAGGGGACACTTTGACCAGTCTGGGGTGGCATAGCCCAATACACAGCAATCTTTGATGCATCACGTGTTCTGACACCTTTCTCTCATGGCCAGCATTAAGTTTTTCAGCAATTTGTATTACAGTAGCTCCTCTGTGAGATTGGATTTTACTTGCCCCGGAGCATGAATGAGTCTTAGGCACCCATGACCCCGGTTGCCGGTCCAGTGGTTGTTCCTCCTTGAATCACTTTTGTTAGCTATTAATTACTGCAAACCGGGAACACCCCACAAGACCTGCTATTTTGAAGATGCTCTGGCCCAGTTGTCTAGCCATCACAATTTGGGCCTTATCAAAGTTGCTCAGATCCTGACTCTTACGCATTTTCCCTGCTTCCAACACATCACCTTCAAAAACGAACTGTTCACTTCCTGCTTAACATGTCCCATCCCCTGACAGGTGCCATTGTAACAAGATAATCAATGTGATTTACTTCACCTCTCAGTGCTTTTAATTTTGTGCTTGATCTGTGTATGTCTATAAAGTAATGTTACCCCACTACATCAGTAATTTTTAGTGTGGATTTGCATGGGGTAAGATACATATTCAAAAATTACAAAGACTGATGTGCCTTCTACAGTTACACAATGTTGTCACTTCAAAACAGCCGCATGTGTTGTACGTATGTAACTACTGCTCCTCCTCATAACAATTAAAATAAAGAAAACAAATTTGTTAGTACAAATTAATTAATAAATTAATTATTACTTGATTAAAACAAATTAATACTGGGTCTTAATTCTAAACATTATATCTAAAATTCTCAAGTAGGTCCACAAATTTTTCCACTTGACCAATGCAGTATGAATCGGTCTGAAGGACAAGTTCTTCAACTGCCTCCATTTTTCCTCTAAAAACCTCTATAATTCTGGGGAAAATACTGTTTTGACAGGAAATTATGGAATTTTGCTAACATGTCAATTTGCATGGGACTAGTTTAACCTGTTTTTTTTTACCAATTTTTTATAGAAGGTAAAACTTTCTTTACTCTTTATTGAGATGTGAATGCACAGTCAGTAAGAAGTTTAGGATGGGACTAAAATTACAGAGGTCTGAAAGTAATAATTACATTACCCCACCTCCTGGTGTAAAACTAATCCTGTTTGAATATGGCTTTAGATACACTTTCAGAAATTTCAACAAAGATGTATGTGGGATTTCTGGGGTGGAATTACTCAATAGAAAAAAAATCAATATGTGAAAGAAGGTGTTTAGCAATGTCAGGATCCATGAGGAGAACAGAATTAAAGCACCAATTTCACATTGCAGAGGTCAGTCTATAAATGCTGGTTCTATTACAACATTTCACAGCTGAATGGATAACATCATGATATTATCAATAAAGAAATAATAAATTAACTAATTAATACCTATGATTCATTACGGAGAAAAAGTGTGCTGTCATTTATTCTGTATTTTTAAGAAATTTTGAATTACATGAGCAGTATACTTGTATACTGTGTTGTTTAGTTTAGCTGATCTATTATTGGCCTAAGAATGCAACTAAAATTATTATCATTCCAATCATATAAGTACACATTGACTAGAATTAATGATATAGTGTTCTATCTTCAATTACATAGTAGCTTCCTGGATCTGAGATTACTTTTGATTCACAAAACACATTAGCTGAAGCACTTAGACACCATATAAGTGATGTACCTGGCGTCATAGATTGTTACAGGTCTTTTGACATCAAACACCATCACCCAAGTGATCCAGCTGGGGTTGATCTGGCCCTAGCTTGAGTCTATGTAGCAACTGTCCACAGGTTGCTCCTCCTAAACAATAACCACCTAGTGGCATTCTCGCTTGCCTCTGTGATAATTCTGATGGCCTTTTTCATGCATGCTCCTTAGATACTACAACAATAATTGATATATGTAGTAATAGTATGGGTCAACTTATGGGTTGAAAGTTAAAGTGCAATTTTTGTGCAGGTCATTCCGTCTTTATTTTAACACTTATAAAAATGCCCTCTTCTGAGGAAATTCTTTTGGAGATCTAACACAGAAGGAAACTTGGTCCTCCTTCTTATGTCATACTGAGTAAGAGTTGTTGGGATGTTGGCAGCAACTGTACTGTAAATCTCTCAGCCAGTAAACACAAGAGTTAGCATAGACAAAGGAAACTGTTACCTCATCTTTCTCGCAGGCTTTTCTGTGTCCCACTTCATGTGAACAATTGTAGATATAGTAAAAACAATGGTTCAAAAATTTGCTTTTATCTGGAACCAATGGTATAATTTGGGATCCAAATTATGCACTGTATATATCTTTCTAAAGTAACACTTAAATTCTACCCAGGACCAGGGATGTGCACAGACATTTTGGTAGAGCAGTACTTCTAAAGGAGAGATGGGGAAGGACTGTTATGAAAAGACCTCAGTTGTAATTGGTGTTCCAATTCAACCCAAAAGTGTATAGCAGGTTTGAGGTCAGAACTACTGTATATTTAGACCATCAGAGTTCATCCACACCAGGTTCATCAAACCATGGGCCTGGTTTTGTGCACTGGGGCACAATTATGCTGGAAGAAAAAAGGGCCTAACTTAAGCTGTTGCCACAAAGTTAGAAGCGCAAAATTTCCTTAAAATGTCTTTGTATGTTGTTGCGTTAAAGGTACCCTTCATTGGAACCAAGGGGTCAAATCCAAACCCTGAAAAATAGCCTCAGACTATTATCCCTCCTCTACCAAACTTTACAGTAGGCACTGTGCAGTTCAGAACATAGTGTTCTTCTGGCATCTGCCTGTGACAATGAGGGCTCTGCTCCAAGCTCCCGCTTCTCTTCAGGGAGCATCTCGAACCCAACACTGTCGATAATGTAACCGGATGAGCTGGTCAATGATGACACCAGTCGTAGCAAGGGGAAAGGTTCAAAGTGCAGAAGTGCTTTTATTATAAACAAAAACAAATCCAAACAAAATCCCAAAACAAGTGCAGTGCTTCTAAACGTCATTAAATAAATAATCCATTAAAAACAAGTGAAATGTGGAGGTTAAAATCCAATAAATAAATCCTATAAAAACAAAGTTAAAACAATGGCTGGAAGCAGTCCTTTCTTTAAAAACGGTTCTTTCTTCTACTGGCGGTCCCCTGCTTCTCTCATCTGGGCTCTGCACCAGGGGTGTTGCCCTACCTGCAGCTGACCTTCTCCTGTTGCTGGTCTGCAAACCTTTCAGTCCCTGGCTCTGTAGGGCTCTGTCAGACCGAGACTCAATCAATCTGCCCCTGGGTGCCGGCCAAACACCCTGCTAGGGCTCACTTGTCCCAGCTGCCTGTCCTCCTTACAGCAAGCCTGCTCTCGCTCGCTTGCTCACTCACACCGGCTCCTTCGCTTCCTGCCTTTTCTCCTTCCTCTTAACCTCAGTTCCCTTTTTCCAATTTTTTCTCTTCCATCCGCACTCACGCTTCTCCTATTTATAATGAGGATGTGGCCCAGGTGTGGTGATAATCATCAATTACAGATACATACGATTCCTCACCTATGCACTTAAGCGAGGAAACGCCTGCAGCACATCGCGTCCAAGAACTGCTCCAGCCACACTACCACACCCCTCAATAAGGCACGAGTGCGGTGATTATTTATTTTAAAACTGGCCTTTTCTTTTAGGCCGCAGACCCGCTATATCACACTGCCAAACCCAAATCCATCCATCAGACTACCAGAGAGTGAAGCATGACTTTCCCTCAATAAAAGACCCATGGAATAGTGCATTCGCTGTCTGATGTTTTGTGTATTACATACCAAAACAGAATGGAAAAAAGTAATAAAGAGCAAAGACTGTGGCTGATATGTGAACATCTAAGTACCTGCCATGAAGGCCACACCATGTACAGTCCACTGATTGAATCCTAGGGTTAGACTCAGGAAGTGATGAAGATATATGTCTTCGCTTGCCTGGGAAAATAATGGGGAACTCCTCAGGAGAAGTTGGGAAATGTTTTGAGAGGATAGGTTGGCCTGGTTAATCTTGATGGGAGTCAGAAAAAAGGTGGTCAAAGTGTGTGGTGAAGCTACATTCTGAGCACATCCCATGGAGGCTGCACCATGTACAGTCCACTGAGAGAATATCAGGGGTAGGCCCAGGAAATGCTGAAGGCAATGGATGTCTTGACTAGCCTGGGGATATAATAGGTAGCTCCCCAGGAGAATTTGGGGGCGATAGGGTTGACTGGTCTGTTCAGCTCAGTGTTTTGTCGTGTGACCATCAACAGTACAGATAAAATGGGAGAGAATGACTGAACTTTGACAAGACAAACTTTATGAAATCAGGAAAGTTCAGCAATTAAATAGAAAAAGTGTGCAGTTTCGTGTAGTTGTTTACTTATGTATGATTTTTTTTTTTGATGAGGAGTAAGCATAAAATTAGTATGTACTGTAAAGAATTATTATTATTATTACTAAACAACAATTCCGTATGCACAAAATGTGAATGTATGTGAATTCTCTTTAACACATCTTTGCATCAAATTCACCATAAAATGCTTTAGCAACCAGTATGCCATTGAACTTGTCTTTAGCTGCATTATTGTGGAGTATGTGAATTTCCCCTTGGGATTAATAAAGTACCTATCTATCTATCTATTGGGCAAAACAGTCTGTCCAATGAGCAAACCTAACCTAACTAAAAGGTACAGACCACTCTTGTCAGGTGATGCTTTTTAATTAATTATTTAACCCATAAATTGGGTTTAATATAAGTCACTGGGGTTGCGATTAAGTCAAGGGTAACATTTGAGAAAGGTGTCAACCTTGATAGCTCTGTAGTGATGAGAATAAACATGAAATGAAATAACTCCAATGTCTGAAGAACAGAACATGATGAATGATGAAACTGGCCAAGTATGAGTGAGTCTGGGCATGTGCCTGAGTGTGGTCTGAAAAGGACTGGCACCCTCTTAAGAATGGTCCCTGGTTTGCGCTCATTGGTTTAAAAAATAAGGTCGCAGGTCTCTAAAACCTTGTAAAGGAAAAATGTGGCCATAAAATTAACAAATGGATATTTAATAACAATAACAAATACCACAAATAACATGTTTTTCTTTTATTATTATTATTATTACTATTATTATTGTTATATTGTGAAGACTAGTTCCTTTCACCTAAGTGTGACACAGTGCTTCACACTGCATGAACAATAAAAGGAAAGAAAAAAGGTTATCTATCATCAAGAAAACTGCTGCAATAAATTCACAAATGACCAGTCTTTGAAAGCACTGCCAGACCGTTGTGTGCGTCTATGTTTTTTTTTAACACTTTTCAATGTGGAATCTGAGTATTTCATTTTGATCACTTGATTGGCTGTCCAGGGACTCTTTAAAATAGTAAAATATCTGAAATCCTATACAAATCCAATGTGTTCTGTCATTTATCATCTGTTTGTAGAATTATCTAAGGTTTTTACTCAGAAAGATGCCATTAAAAGTTTCGAAAATTAATTGCTGCCATCGAATGTAATGGCTAGTAGTGACATATTTTCTCAAACTTAAAGAAAAATTATGGATAGGGAAATTCCTTGTGGAATTTTTATAGACATCTTGCTTTCTTCTGCTATTGTTTATTGCAAATGTTATTACCATGATCTATTGCCCTATCATGTTTTGTCTATACAGTGTTGCCATTTCGCAACAAATAAAGGTTTCAGCCACTGATGTGACTTGTTTTGGTGAAAGTATTCTCTGATGGATAATCTGGCCTTGCAGTTGGTAAAGGTAGCCTTATTGTCTGTGCTGAACAATGTACAATGACTGCATATTCGTTTGCTGTTTAACCTTCAATTGGATAATAATATACACCTCTTTTCTGTTTTTATACCAATAGTCTAATTCATGCTTTGTGAATAAGCAGAATGTTTTCTGCCAAACTTCCTTAGAGACAAAGAGGGTCTGTGACAAGAAATAGGAAAAAAAATCTTTTCATTGAAACGGGCAATTTTCAACAACTCTTATTACCTCTTGTGTCAGTCCATCTTTGTAACGGATGTTTAATCATCCAGAGAGACAAGACATTAAACCCACAGTGAATGTGCCTAATTAGCTTCTGTCAGTTATTTTTGGTGGTCTGGCAGTAAGCCATAGTGCCTTATTCACACCAGGGTATCTGTATTCTCTCTTTTCGTTTTGGTGTTTGACACTGCAACATTACATAGTATCTCAAAATAAAAAATACAAAGGCATTACTTCCTCCATGGAAAAGGAAATTTTACTTCTTTTATTGCATTAAAAATTAGACTTTCATTAGCCATATAATTACCTAGTTGATTCAAAAATAAGGTCACTAAAGGCCAAAGCCTATTTCAGCAGCATCAGGCTCAAGGCAGGAATAACTCTGTCCAGTTAGCCAGGTTATTGAGAAACCCTAGGAAGCACAGGGTGAATGTACCGATACCATACATACGTATAACAGGATGGGAGTCAAACCTAGTCTGCTGAAGCTGTGAAGCCACTGCCACCATGACATCCACATTAAAGACAAGCTAAATGTGAATGCCTGTTGTTTTTCTACAAGTTTAAAATAAACTTCTATTTAAGGTAATTGTAAAAATGTTTTAAATCAAAGGGTCACGGCCAATAATTCACTTTTCTCCTCCCACATCTCTTTGTCATTCTGTGATCAAAAGCCCTTTCCTTTCAAAATTGCTAATGACAGATCCCCCCCTGTCTATTAGTAGAAGTCAAATATGGAGTAGCTGTATAAAGACATAAAGAACCACTGTTATAGGGATAAGTGTTATGTGATGCATAAATGAGCATAAACAATGTACAGAGGAATGACAGAAAAGTTAAAATGAAATAACCCAATCATAATGCTTATGCCAATGTGATGACATTTTAAAGCAGTACGCCATATTGTACCCAATAGGTCATATCCTCAGCTCTTCACTCTGCACTGACACATCTGGATAACAGCAACTCCTACATCAGGATGTTATTTATTGATATTAGCTTTGCATTTAACACCATCATCCCCTCCAATCTGGCAAATAAACTCAGCAACCTCTGCATCAGCACCTCTCTTTGTAACTGGACACTGGACTTTCTAACCAACAGACCCCAGTCTGTCAGGGTAAACAACCAGACATCCTCTACCCAGATTCTGATTACTGGCATTTCACATTGCTGTGCCCACTCCTTTACTTCCTCTTCACCCATGACTCCATCATAACGTTCACAGAAGACACCAAAGTAATAGGACTGATCAGTGACAATGACAAGTCAGCCTACAGAGAGGAAGTTCAGCATCTGCCAACATGGTGTGCTGACAATAATGTCACCCTCAACACCAAGAAGACCAAGAGCTCATTGTGGATTATTGGAAAACTAAAGGCAGCAGACACACTCTCAACCATATAAATGGGGTTGAGGTGGAGTGTGTTTCCAGCTTCAAATTCCTGGGCGTTCACATCTCTGAGGATGTTTCTTGAACAACAAACACTTCCAGTCTGGTTAAAAAAGCACAAAAGGACTTTACTTTCTGTGGAGGTTTAAGAAAGCCTGTTTGTCTTCTCAGAATCTGTTGAACTTTTACTGCTGCACGTTCAAGAGCATATTGACAAACTGCATTATGGTGTGGTATGGCAACTACTCCGTAACTGACAGGAAGTCCCTGCAACGGGTGGTGAAAACTGTCCAGCACATCATCAGCATCCCGCTGCCGACTATTGCTGACCTGCAGAATACATGGTGTCTGCCACGTGCTCGCAGCATCATCAAGTTGCCTCACACCCCAACCATGGGCTGTTTATCCTTCTTCCATCAGGGAGATACTTTAGGAACCTTCGGTCCTGAATCAGCAATCCTTACCACTCAATAGCTGACCTTTCTAAATATCAATACCTTCTGACTGTATTCTATGTATATTTTCAACTGCATTCATATCTCTATTCTATACATAAAATATTTCCTTTATCTATATTTATTCATATCATGTATCTGTACATATTGATCTATATTCATATCTATATATATTTAACGTTTTAGAAGTATTTCTTATTGAAATTGAGGAAAAACTTAAAAAAATTGAGAATTCAAATTAGCCAATTCAGTCTGGGCCTTGCAAAGTCAAGGTGTGTGCCATTGTGTAATTCTTGTAGGCATATAAATTCATGAATTGTTTAATTTGAAACTTAATGCAGTTTACTAAACAACTAATTATGCATAGGCTGTAGGTGCACTCTTGGGCATTTTAAAACCAAAATAATAGTCAACAAGGTAAAAAACTACTGCCACACATGTGTGTTTAGGGGACAACTAAAGGGCCTGATTAAATGTAATTCCACACCGGACCAGGGGGTGGCAAAGGGTACTAATTCTCTCTCTCAATTCCTTGCAGACCATTCTCAGGAAATCTCGCCTGGTTCCGGGGCAACCAACGGCCTCACTTCCGGTTCCGGTCCTGATGACATCACATCCTTTGCGAAAATTTAAAAGCAGTCATCTCAAGACGATGATCAGTTCTGTTTTGGACTCAGTTGTGTGAACATGTCTGTTCTCTTTAATCAGTTTTGCAGCCGGGAAATATTATATGGGTGGCTGCCCCAAACCTTCCCAATGTCTCTGACTCGTTCTTATTACACTACTAAAAAGGGTGGCTTTCTTCCAAGAAATAAGTGTATAGTGTTTAATTTTTTCAAGTAAACAGAATGCAAATGGGAAAGGCCAATGAACTACTGGCCCCACAGGCCTAGCTAAACAGTATTTGTACCTAGCTGCCACACAGAGGGTCTAATGCTTTAAATCAGTCAATCGCCTTAAAAACCTCCTATGCCCCTTTCAGCATCTCTTATCTGTTTCTCCCCAACACATGAACTGTTTAAGCAATCTACACCCCTGACTCCAAGCTAAGCACAGTAAGTTATGGTCCACAAAACACTTTTGGGTTATTCTCCTGAACCACTTCTGAGTAAGGAATGCAATATGAAACTCCTGAGACCCTCCCACCTAGTACTCCCCTGACAGCAACAGCATGTCCCTGCAGTTCTGAAGCACAGGCCAGACCAACCCACAGAATAATACATAGAAAGGGGTCTGCATAATGAAATCAACCTTCCTGCTGAAAACAACTGGATTGGGTGGCACCTGATGTATTAAGCAATGTCTCCCAGTTTTCTTTTTATATCATTTTAATACTCCAGGAATATCCATCTCCAGGGCATCATCAAAGCTTGTAAAGATTCTGAAATGATGGCTCATAATGGAGCTGCCATTGCTAGTAAACATCCCACAAGGGCTTCTACTAGCCCACCTCATTTCCTACATAGCCTGAATGGCCTGCAATCCAAGCCTGTTTTGCAAAATCAGACCTGCTTTACTCCCATGCTGCAACAAATTGTTTTACTTACCTCCTGCTAACAGATCTGACTGCACAGCAAGTGAGTTGAGTGAGATCTTGAAATCATTGCAGCATTTTATATGTTTATGTTATTGGTTTAACTCTAATTTCCAATATTGCATTGCATAAATCCCATTTTATGTTATTTTGCATGTTCTCCTGTTCTTTATTTAATATCTGCTATAATGTTTCATTAGTACTTAGCTTCTGTATACAATTTCACACAGGTTCACATTATCTGCTCTAAATCTTTGAGTTTTACTTGTTTTCTTTATATTTAATCAATTCTTACACAAAGTTGCTAAAATAACAAATATGTTTGTAAGACAGTGCTTTTAAAAGCAGCCTGTACCGGCACAGTCAACTAACTCATAGTGTTTGTACTCGAGAATATAGCTATTCATACTTTTTCTGAGCTCATTGAATTCAATTTTAGGGTCACACGGGAAAAAGTAACATTCCAGCAGTCCTGGAAGCAAAACAAGAACCAAAATGCACTCTCAGTCTATGGGTCCCGTTTGCTAGCAAGGAAAAAAGCAGAATGCATGTCTCATTGCCACAATTCAAAAATGGTTAAAAACTCCTTAAGGTTTCAGTCAAGTAGTTAGTTGCTTCAAAGGGGTCTTGTCAAAAAATGATGCATAGCTGATACAACAAGGGCTCCAAAAATGAAAAAGTGCAGCAGCTCCTACAAGCACCTAATGCAGTCTACCTCAAAAGTAAAAAAAAATCTTACATTTTGCCACATGTATTTGGTTCAATTTAATAATGTGAACACTTTGGTTATGGGTGTATTTTTCCTTTATGGTTATGCTTTTATAAGGAAAAGTGGTTTAATAGAACACTGTACAATACCAAAGCAATTTCAATTGTGCCTCTCATATATTGCAAAGATGTTCCTGATATCTTTACAAAAGGATGGATGTTCATATCTTTAGAGTCCTGGTGCTTCCTGTTTTGCTATATGTTTGCGAAACATGGATGCTATCCAGTGACCTGAGACGAAGACTGGACTCCTTCAGTAGTTTGTCTCTTCGGAGAATCCTTGGGTACTATTGATTTAACTTTGTGTTGAATGAGCGGTTGCTCATGGAGTCCCAAATGAGGTACGTTACCTGCATTGTGAGGGAGCATTAGTTACGGCACTATGGCTATGTGGTGCGATTCCCCAATGGTGATCTGGCTCGCAGGATCCTAATTGTTGAGGACCAGCGAAGGGGACACCCATATTACACCTGGCTGTGGCAGATAGATGGTCATTTCTGGTGGGCGGGACTGGACCGCGTGTCTGCCTGGGGGGGTTGCCAACCAGGATCCGAGCTGTTTCGTCATGTGGTGGGTGTAGCAATGCGCTGTACCAGTGCATACTCCCCAACTTGACCTAACCCCACCTCTCATATACTAGTACAGTAATCCCTCCTCCATCGCGGGGGTTGCGTTCCAGAGCCACCCGCGAAATAAGAAAATCCGCGAAGTAGAAACCATATGTTTATATGGTTATTTTTATATTGTCATGCTTGGGTCACAGATTTGCGCAGAAACACAGGAGGTTGTAGAGAGACAGGAATGTTATTCAAACACTGCAAACAAACATTTGTCTCTTTTTCAAAAGTTTAAACTGTGCTCCATGACAAGACAGAGATGACAGTTCCGTCTCACAATTAAAAGAATGCAAACATATCTTCCTCTTCAAAGGAGTGCTTGTCAGGAGCAGTGACTGTCACAGAGATAGAGAAAAGCAAACAGATCAATAGGGCTGTTTTTCTTTTAAGTATGTGAAGCACCGCGGCACAAAGCTGTTGAAGGCGGCAGCTCACACCCCCTCCGTCAAGAGCAGACAAAGTGAGACAGAGTTTGTTTTTCAATCAAAAATCAATACGTGCCCTTCGAGCTTTTAAGTATGCGAAGCTCCGTGCAGCATGTCGTTTCAGGAAGCAGCTGCACAAAAGATCACAACGTGAAGATAATCTTTCAGCATTTTTAGACGAGCGTCCGTATCGTCTAGGTGTGCAAACAGCCCCCCTGCTCAATCCCCCTACGCCAGGATCAGAGAAAGTCAGCGCAAAAGAAAGAGAAAAGTAAGCCGGGTAGCTTCTCAGCCATCTGCCAATAGCGTCCCTTGTATGAAATCAACTGGGCAAACCAACTGAGGAAGCATGTACCAGAAATTAAAAGGCCCATTGTCCGCAGAAACCCGCGAAGCAGCGAAAAATCCGCGATATATATTTAAATATGCTTACATATAAAATCCGCGATGGAGTGAAGCCACGAAAGGCGAAGTGCGATATAGCGAGGGATTACTGTACAGCTATAAAAATGTTTGGGGAAAAGGGTTATTTTTAGTAAGGATTTTCCCTATCACTATGTTATTTCAGTTGGAGAATTATTATTATTCATTAATTGCTGGAGATTACCTTCTAAACCTATTTCTGTGTTTGTTAGTCACTGGTATTAAACACACTATATTTGTTGTGTTAGCAATAAGAACCATACTGGCTGTGTTTGCATCAACAAAAATTGTTTACATAATTACAGTGGCACCTCAGGTCACAAACATCTCGGACCACATACATATCAGGTTACAACCAAAAAGTTCACCAAACTTTTGCATCTGTTCACGACCACACACTCAAGTGACGAACAAGCCAGTTTCACTTCTGGTTCGTACGCGATGATGATTTCCACACATGTTCAGTCTCTCCCTATGCATTCCCTGTGCAGTGAGCGAGCGAGAGAGAGAGAGCAAGCGAGAGAGCGCGAGAATGCGAGCGAGTGACCGAGAGTGAGACAGCGAGAGCGCGGACGAACGAGAGAGAATGAGAGCGCGAGTGAGCGAGCGAGAGAGAGAGCCCAAGCAGGGGTGTTTGGGCCGACACTCGGTGGGGGAGAAGGAAGTGGTCACTCCAGCTGAGCGATCAAGGAGCTGGAGTGACCAGAAGTAGTAAGTAAACATTTAGTTTACTATTACACTGTGCATTCTATGGTATAATTAACTATTTTTGTGCTTAAAAATCTTTAAAAAATATATATATTTACATACAGCTCGTACGGTCCGGAACGGATTAATTGTATTTACATACAATCCTATGGGGGAAATTACTTCGGGTCACGACCAAATTGGTTTGTGATCAGAGTTTTGGAACGAATTACAGCTGTGACCTGAGGTTCCATTGTACATCTATTATTATTTTTTTTTACTTTTTTTCCGCCACTTTTCCCTTATGAAAACCAGTCATTACCAGGGCACACATGCCAGACCAATTTAGAGTAGACAGTTAACATAAAATGCACATCTTTAGAAAGCAGGAGTAATTGGAGTAAACCCCCTCCCCCAATCACCCAATAGGCATAGGAAAAACTTGCAAATAACAACTGTATTGGGCATTGAACATAGACATATTTAAAATAGTGATAATATAACTATGATCTAAACTCCATCTAAAGTATTTTTATTTGGTCCAACTTATAGGTCAGCAGTGCCAGGGCCTATCCAATATTATTGGAGACAAGGCAACACACGCTGCATGTGATATAATTTATTCACAGGACATACTCACTCAAACAGGCCCACTTTAAAAAGAAAATCAGTGTACCTAAACAAAAATCCATGTGGATACAATTTAAATACGCAAACTCCACAAAACCATTCCTCAGGCATCTAACCAATAGCCAAACTGAGAAAAGAATTTTTTTGCACCTTCTGGGCTCAGCTGATGTAAGTAATACCAGCTCAAAATGAGAGGAGGTGATAACTTTTTCACCTGTTTCTACCCCAGTGAGTCCCCAGTGAAGACGCCCAGTGAGGTCAACTGACTCCGCCCATTCCGGACCAGGTCCTATAAAGCCAGGCATCCCCGAAAGAAGTCATCTCATTTTGATTTGAACCAGACTGAAGGACAAAACTCCTCAAAAAAGACAAGACACGTTCAACCAAGCAGTATTCTTGAGTAAAGAGAAGGCTACAGCCTATGTTTCCATTCTGTAAGGCCATTGTGCATTTGTTTTGTTTTAATTAATGAACTAAACGGGGCTGCCCAGTTGGTGTCCCAACATTTCTTTTAGATGCAGTTCTCACTACTGTTTGACCACACTATATATTTAAAATGCTAAAGGTTAGGTTTGTTTGTTACATGTGTAATTGCCAACCACTGGCACAACAACCTCGATCTTGGTCTTAATCAAAAGCTTATGACATGATACACATTGGTAAAGCATAAACTGTACCTATGGGCAACTCCTCAAAGTTACTGGAGTTCGTATCTTTCCTAAGGTATAACTGCATAGGCATAGATGACATGGCAGAAAGAAGCAATATTTGTTGAGTGTGAAGCTAACTACAAAAGTTATATATAGTACATAACAGGAAGAAGAAGAAGAACAGCAGTTGCGGCATTTGTGTACCATCAAGTGCAAGCGGTGTGGCTACCTGCTGGTACTAGTGAATTACCGAGTCTAGAGCTTTGCTCTTGGTCTCAAGTGAAAGTTTATAATCTGACATGTTCTGAAACATCAAAATATTTGAGCTGATGGCAACCTTGGAAAGTTATCAATAAAGTGACATGGCACAAAGAAAAGCAGCACTATCTGCTGAGCATCTTACTGGTGAGCATAAAATTTTATTGTAATAAAATCTAGACCCTTGGAAGCACATCTAATATTGATGATACCCAATACATCTTCCAAATTCATAATCAAATGTAAGTGTTGTATTTATTGATTGTTGACTGTGAAGAAGAACTCCGCAATAAGGAGAAGGAAAAAAAAGATCAGCATCATCTTTAAAGCTGTACTAGGGGGTTCGCCCCCTGGCCTGCGGAACGTGCCAGCCACTTTGCGTCACTGCCGCTCGCGTTGTGAAGTGGGGGGCTGAACGCACCTCAAGGAGACGTGGTCGCTCCTTCAAAACCCCCTCTTAAATGGTGATACAATGGGAAACAAATACAGTTTTTTTTTAACCTCCTCTTTGCTTGATCTGCTGCTGCTGCTGCTGCCGCCACCGCCATGCCACATGATCTGCATGTACAGCAGCTGTCCTACTCTTTGTCTTTTATTTCCGGCCCTGGGTGTGGATAAATTTCTTGGCACAAAGTCTCATCTCGTGGGACGTGAGTTCTTGATATTTTTTTAGTTTATAATTTAAAAATGTTATAAGAATCTGAAAATCTAACAACATCACATTAAAGTTCAATAAATTCTGAAAAGAATGATACCAAACATATATATGTAGGTTTTAAAATAAGCCTGATTTAAAGCGTGACAAAAAATGTGACATAAAAACGTCACATAAAATCATTGCACAAAATCCTTGCACTTTTAGGCTTAGGATTTTATATATATCGAGTAGATTTATTCATGGTGAAAACTAACCATTGTCTTGCCAGAATGGGAAAGTTCAGCTTGTTCCGTATGGACCACCTTTATTAAAGTATCGAAGATCTGTGTGTTTATAATATAACAATATCAAAATATCTATCTATGTATCTATCTAAAAGGATTTTCTCAGTTATGTGGTTGGTAAATATATCAGTAAAATCTAATATTAATAGCTTTATTATTAACAAGTGCATAGACAGTTGACATCAACTCCCATATAGACATACCATATAAATAGTTACATATATTTAGATGATGCATATGAGTGTCACTTATCATACTTTATGTTATTATGATTTGTGTTATTCAGTGAGATTGATTGTGTGATATTATTTTTTATTGTAATTTACATATTCACTTGTCCAAATATTGCATGGTTTAGCAATTTATTGTTAATGCTAGTAGATATTTGCTAGCATCCTAAGCCTGTACTTAGTAAAGGACCCTATAAATTTGAAGATGAATTGATTGGCAGCTAAGATTTTCCCTAAATGTTTCAATAGAGAATATGCAATGTTGTAATTAATAGTTTGCATTTCTTTTATGTGCTTTTATTTTGTGTAGTTTCTTGGTTAAATCAGAGAAGATCAAAGGTGATTTGGGAGGAGCAATTCCCACTGCCCATTTAAAACAGATGCTTTTTTTATGGCACCTTAAACTGTCGAGTAAAAATCCAGAATACTGTAGAAAGCACATATTTGAAATTTATGTGGATAAACCTGCGTGACAGTCTTAACAGGGTCTGAGCCCATCATTTGGTCTTGTAAGCATTTGTTAACAAGAGACATTACAATTTATTGTGACAAATTAGGCTAAACTTTTTATCTCTGCTTGTTTGCACACATACTGATTGGACTACTTTTTCTTCTAAAGATTGCCTAGGAAGATAAATGAACAGTGGGAGCAATTAGAGTTAGGAAAAACTAAAGATTGGCTGACATGATTTAAGTTTACAGCTAGGGCAGTTTGTCATTTTGTCTCTATCAGAATTGACTAAAACCGTAAACATAAATCATTATCTTAATTTATTTCACCAAACAGCAGCCTGTGAAGATTTCATTTTTTCCCCAGTTGACTTAGGCAGCCGAGCATTCACTGTAAACTCTTTTTTTTAACTCTAAATCAATGTAATTAGTACCTCAGTATCTTCAAAAGTATGTTTTTTCAAGACATAGACTCAGGTCTCCTTGGTAGAGGTGACCAGAGCCGACATTATAAATGAATACAGAATGTAGCTTTTTTTCTCATGAAAATGACAAAACATAAACATTTTTAAATGTAAAACATATAAAACATTAGACTTAAATGACCCGCATTTCCCATTGTCACTGTTTATATATAACAAATTGAAGTTTATATTATATATTTAGAATGTAGCAAGATAATATGTGGATGTGCTGTTTATCCACATTTCAAAGCTCTGTTTGTTTATAACATTCAATATTTCATGAACTGTTTGTAACAGAATAAGTAAACTGCTTCACTTTCAGTAAATATCAAACCAGCAGATATTTTCAGGAAAAAGCACCAGTATTCAAATTATCATAAAAATCTGAGCAAAAATACAAGAATAAATTGATTGTGTTGTACTTTTCCTTTTTTATGTAAAGCATGTTGAGCTATATTCACTGACTGAAATGTGCTGTCTATATTTTATCATTATTATTATTTTGCATATTTGTGTAGTTCTCTGTGCTGTTGAATTTAGCACAATAAACACACTTTTTATTCCTATTACTCTGGCCAAATCCACCTTTACATACCAATGAAGAACCTGTTCTTTAGCTACCCATTTACCTCCCTGACTTGCATAATTTGAAATAACAATAAATACTAAGTAGTTTATTGACCAGCAGTCATGGCAAAAATTAAAAGTTATAACATACCAATATACAAGAGTCTCAAAGGTTTAGTGCAGCAACAAAGACAAGAAAAGAAAATGGCATGTAGTACAGAAAGCTCTCACAGATTCTATTACTGTTACTATTAACTGAGGCCTTACGGATGAACCCGCAAGGGTTTACCTCACTCAAGTGTCTCTCAATTAACTGGCATGATCACCTTCCTAAAATAATTTAAATTAACAGCGTTCCTGCATTAATCGATCACATCTAGTAACAAAACACCAAATTAAAAAAAAGACTAATCACATTACATGAAAAAGAGTTTTCTGAAGAATCATAAAACAGTAAATAAACAACTTGTGGTTTATCAATACAATCAGAAAAACTGACAACTCCTTTACATGTCTCCGTACTTTTTATAGTGATTTTGACTGCTGTAATGGCACACTCTGATGGATGCTCATGACTGGATCTGACAAAATAAATTAGCACGACTACCACAATGACATTAACCAATGCTGTCAGGTTTACAGAAATAGTGCTTTATTTATTTAATCATTTATTTAATATTTCTACCGTTATTTTATTGACTTTATTTCATCAGCATTTCTGTGCTTGTTTTTCCATTGGTGTGACCATTTTGTATATTTTTTGCGCGGCATCAATAGTCTGACCAATTAGAGCCCAATTAAAGTCATTTTAAAATTTTGTTTGAAACATTACATTTATTAATCCATCTGTCCAGTTTTTGTATTTGCTGTTTCAGTTACAGTAATGGTTTTTAAAATGAGGTATTGGGACTGCGAAAAATGGACCTGCCAAATGACCCAACACCAGTGATCAAGCTTAAATGCACTTATTGGCAACCAACTTAAGATCAATATAACATGCATTTCAGATATGTACAAGATGAAAGCGTTAAAGTGGCATCAGAATGATGGGCTAGGTGTTGTTTCCTGGCGACGGGTCAACACTGTTGAAAAAAGCAGAGATCCAGTTAGTAGCAGTGCCCCCTCCTGCTCCGCAGTGGGATTGTTCAACTTGCAAGTGCCCCCCAGAAGGTCCCTAAGTGTGCACTTGTGACAATATGCATGCCAAAAACATAACATTTTTATGTTCCAATAAAAACAGCTTAAATCAAATTCTCAGTTAGAGGATCTGTTCAAAATTTTTTCAAAACATGGCAGGATTTAATCAATATTATTTTAGAATAAGAGAAATAACTATTACCGCATTTAACTCCCTTCTCCATCTCTTATTTACATAGATATTTACTTCTCCCTTTCTTTTGTTTAATGTTGCCTTATTAAAAAGCCTTAAGCAATTTTCCTGTAGCTAAGCTCTCCTTCTCAGGGGTGGGGTTTGAATAGTCTTCAAATTTGTTGGGTTATAAATTGATCTGTTTGTATGGAATGATTACAATGAAAAATAATAAAATAAAAATATAAAAAAAAAAATTTTAAAAAAAAAAAACAGCTTAAATCTAAAATAGTTTAGCAAACTCCATCCCTGTTTCAAACTTTACAGTACCCCAAGTTATCATGCACTATGGCATGTGTAGATCTATAGCTGAAATCCAAATGTGCAGAACAGTGGACAACGTAATCCATTGGTCTTCTCTGATGAAGGAATTTGCCAAGCAAATGTCTGTGTGATGCTGATAATTGAGCTTTGTCAGTTACACTTGTTCCTCCTACCCTAAATCTTTCTACCCATTCATAAACTTTTCATTGAGTCACATGCTGTTTTCACTTCTGAACCACCATCCTTGGGTGAATTTCAACAGATTTCAGTCTCTCTGCCCAAAGAAATCTCACTATGGAACATTGTTCAAAAATGGTGCAATCCCACAGCACAGCATCCATATTCATTTGACCTTGGCTTCAAGCAGACTAATGGCAGTGTTCTGTGCTGTTTGTGTTCGAACTACCCATAAGCCATTGCAAACGTGTTATATTGTGTCAGCTTCTATCCATTGCAGTTACTGTGTAATTTTTAAATTGCCTTTACTTTTTGGTTTAACCTTGTAGATGGGACAATTAGTAAACCTGCAGATGAGGATCACAGGGAAAGAACAGGAAAATAAGGTTGAAGGAGGTCAGTGATGTATGAAGAATTTTAAAGTTAATTCAAAATGTCACAGGTAACCAGTGGATCAAATAAGATGAAATGTAATATGGTAAGCTAGCTTGGTGTGCATCATGATCCTGGTGGCAGAATTTTAAATGAGCTTTAATCTGTGAAAGAGTTTAAGAATGCTATTTATACTCCCAGCTCTTCAGGGATTCTAGCATTAAAACAGTGAATGGGAAAAGTAACTAAAGAATTGACAAACAATTTAGTGCTATGCTGTATCAAAGTCGAGGGGCGCAGCGTGACATCAGAGTCTCTGTTTACTATCTGCATGTGTCAGAAAGCCACATTGCAGATCCTCCAGGATCGATTTGCCTGCTTCAATGCTTGATGAATGGTTCGATGTGGTGAAACAAAATGCCAACATACAAATGCATTCGTGGTGCTTTTATATTCAGGCATCACATATCTCCCAATGTAATGACACAATACATTTTAAAAGTCTCACATATCATCTTCTGTGCCATCTTTTTTTTTTCTTTGCACCTTCACAACAGCATCAGAATGTATGGCAGTGTATTTGAGCCACAGAGAAAACAAATTAAAGACACAGTGAAAAGATGTATTTTGTAATTAAAGCGGAAATTTCGGCTTTAATCTCGAAATGTCTACTTTAATCTCCTAGTTTATTTTATCATTAAAGTAGACTGTCGTAAAATGTCATCTTAAAACTAGTTGTTAATCACTATGTGCTTCTGGGGCTTCCTCCTGAACTGACAGCAGCAGCAAGCAGCAATTGCCACAGAGAACACATTTAATTTATGATATTCCAGCTCTCTGCACATTTAGAATCCTTAGATTTATACTTGATATCACTTTCATGATGAAATGCATTAAAGTATATATATTACATTTTACAGATAAATCATTAACTTGATTTAAATAATGAATACTGTTAATAATTTCACATGTGGGGGCAGCACAGTGGCAGAGCGGTAGCGCTGCTGCCTCGCAGGGAGTCATGTCCATGGTGTTCCCTGCCTGGAGATTACATGTTTTCCTGGTAGGTTTCCTCAGTGTGCTCCGGTGTCCTTCCAAGGAAAGAAAACTTTGGGGATTTGGTGATGATAAAATGGCGCTAGTGTATGTGTGTACTTGTATTCACCTTGTGATGAGCTGATGCATCGTCCAGAGATTGTTTCTGTCTCGCGCTCGATGGTTGCTGGAATGGGCGCTTCCTTCGAATGATGGATTTAATAATTAAACATCCATCCTTTTCAGAGATATTGTGGCAAGGTGTCCTTAGAATTTAATGGATGTTTCAGGCAATTCACAACACAGTGAAGTCGAATGTTTTCTCACCGTGATGATATCTCACACTGCCACCTGGTGTAATCTTCCAGATTTATGTAAAGTACATGTGCAAGTATAAACAGTACAACACTTGCGTAACAGTAGCATCCGCAGACTCACGCGTCGTGTGGCATAAAGTATAAACCCGGCCTGTGTTGCTAATCTCTCATCAGGATTAATGGAGTGAAAATGATGATGGCAAAATATCATACAATAACCCCCTTCCAGAAAAACATTCTCCATATACGTAGGTAGGTAGGTTAACTGACAGCTCTGAAATATCATAGTGTGTGTTATGACTATGAGTATGATAGGCTAGCGCCCTATCCAGAAACTGATGCATACCTTACAACCTGTGCCGAAGGAATAGGTAGCTCCACGAACTGCAAAAACACCAAGAACCAAAGTAATCGGAAGGATGTTGTGAGTCAGTTTATTTTGCCACTCATTCCTGGCACAAATAATCCCCAAAACAAGTTTGTTCTCAAAAATAATATTTATTTTGCAAAATAAGGACAATGGACAGACATAAATACTGGGAGAATACAAAGTAAAAAATTAATGTAAAAAGTAACATATTAACAGAAGTAAAACCCTAGCCTCCAAAAATAGGTGTAGATCAATAGAGTGCTGGAGCTACTTTCGGGGCAACAACCAGAACCACTTAAGTGAAGCGAAGTGAGCGAGATGGAACATATGGGTTCAGTAAAGAAAACAAATAAGATGGGGCTTGACAATGAAGGACCTTAAAAACTAAGAGAAGTTTATATACATCATAAAGATCTTTGAGAGGTTGGCCCTACAACGGCTACAACCTCTGGTTTCTGGATCCTCTGCAGTTTGCCTATCAGACAAATATAGGTGTGGAGGATGCTCTAATTTACATGCTCCACAAAGCCTACTCTCACTTGGACAAAGCCAGCATCATAATCAAAATAATGTTCTTTAAATTGTCCAGTGCTTTTAACACCATTCTGTCTCATCGAATAGGGAAAAAGCTCGAGGCTTTGTATATTGATGACCACATAATCTCCTGGATCATGGACTACCTGACCAAGCAGTTTGTGAGGATGAAGGCCTGTGTGTCACAAATGGTGGTGTGTAATACTGGAGAAACTCAGGGAACTGTCCTGACTCCCTTCCTGTTCACCCTCTACACAACAGATTTCCAGCACAATAGCAACGCTTGTCACGTACAGAAATTTTCAGATGACTCATCCTTCATAGGCTGCATTAATAATAGAGACGAATCAGAGTGCACCAAGAGTGTGGAAGACTTTGTCTTATGGTGTAGGGAGAACAATCTGCAACTCAATATCAGCAAGATAAAAGAACTGCTGGTAGACTTCCAGCGTGCTAAATAGTCTCTAAGACCTATCACTGTCCAGAGAGAGGATGTGGAATTGGTACAGAGCTACAAGTATCTGGGGGTTCACATAACAGCAGACTAGACTGCTCTTTTAGCATAGTGGCACTGTACAAGAAGAGGTAAAGCAGACTGTATATCCTGAGGTCACTCAGGTCTTTTGATGTGTGCAGCAACCTGCTGAAAATGTTCTATCAGTCCATAGAAGCCAGTGTGGTGTTCTATGCTGCAGTTTCTTGGAGTAGTAACTCAAAAGATGCACAATGCCTAAAGGTACTTTTCAGGAAAATCTGCACCATCACAGTGCTAACCCCAGGCACGCTGGACACTGTTGCAGAAAACAGGATGGTGGCAAAACTGGGTGCCATCATCATAATAATAATAATAATAATAATAATAATAATAGTTTACATTTATTGAGCATCTTTCACAAACCCAAAGTTGCTTTACATACAGAGTAAAAAAAAAAAAAATTACACATGACAAAAATTTGTAGAAGAGGAAAGTTTTCAGTTGCGATTTTAAACTGCAGAAACAGGAGCAATCTCGGAGAGACTGAGGAAGAGAGTTCCAGAGTTGAGGTGCTATAGCACTGAAGGACCTGCTTGCCAAGGTGGAGAGTCTGGTGCGTGGGACAGTAAGGAGATTACTGCTCGAGGACCTGAGAGAGCGACAAGGAGTGTAAGGAGCTAGGAGCTGAGTGAGGTAGAGGGGGGGCAAGGTTATGTAGGGCTTTGAAGGTGAGAAGCAGAATCTTGATTTTAATCCTTGATGGAACCGGTAACCAGTGAAGCTGGGAGAGAACAGGGGAGATGTTTGCAAAACGCTTTGCGTGGGTGAGGACTCTGGCTGCAGAGTTCTGAATGTACTGTAGCTTCTGTATAGATTTTGCAGGGAGGCCAATGAAGAGGGAATTACAGTAATCAATACGAAACATTATGAAACAATGAACGAGAGTTTGAGCATCAGACAAGGACAGAAATGGACGGAGGCGGGCAATGTTATGTAGACGATAGAATGAAATATTGGAAAGTGACCTAATGTGTAACTCACAGATAAATGATGAATCAAACAAAACACCAAGATTTCTGACAATAGGAGCAGGTTTGACAAGTGTACCATCAACAGAAACAGAGAAATTGAATGCCTTAGAAAGTTGGGATTTTGGACCTTCAGTTTTATTGGCATTAAGTTTGAGAAAGCTTATTTTCCATCCATAGCTTAAGATCAGTGATGCATTCCGTGAGTGTGCTGGAAGGTGAATCTGTAGGGGAGTCTGTACTAAGATATACAGTAACTGTATATCGTCTGCATAACAGTGGAGGTTAAGGCCATGTCTACGAATAATCTGACCCAAAGGAAGGATATAAAGTAGAAAAAGTAATGGCCCAAGGACTGAACCCTGAGGGACACCACGCGACACAGGTGAGGTGGAGGATTTATATCGGCTGAGTGTGACAAACTGTTGCCTATTAGAGAGATATGATGTGAGCCATTGAAGGGCTAAGCCAGAGATCCCTACAGCAGAGAGACATGACAGGAGGATTTCATGGTTAACAGTGTCAAATGCTGCACTTAAGTCAAGTAGGAGGAGAATATTAAGGGAACCGAAATCTGCAGACCGGAGAAGATCATTGACTATATGGAGAAGAGCTGTCTCAGTGCTGTGCTATGTACGAAAGCCATATTGAAAAGGCTCACAGAGTGTATTATCTAGAAGAAAAGCATGAAGTTGTGTAGCAACCACGCGTTCTATCACCTTAGCCAAAAAAGGGAGATTAGAGATAGGCCTGTAACTGGAGAGAAAGGAAGGATCCAGGTCAGGTTTTTTAAGGATTGGGGTAACTGCAGCAGTTTTGAGGGCAGTAGGGACAGAACCTGAAATGAAACATGCATTTACCAATGAGGCAATAGCAATACTAATTATGGATGAGCATGTCTTAAACAGAGAAGTGGGGGCAGGATCAAGCAGACAGGAGGAGGAATTAGACTTATTAATAAGTTCAGAGATGGCAAGAGAGTCAACAGGCGAGAAACAAGCGAGTCTTGATGATGGAGATGGCAGATCAGAATGAGTGAGTGACTGTGGTGTGGAGGGGAAACTGTGATAGATTTGAAAAATGAAAAATCCCCTCAATCCCTTCTAGGAGGAGCTCTCTTGGAGCACATTTGGCCACAGGCTGATTCAAACATGGTGTGCTAAGAAGCACCTCTGTGGGTCTTTTCTGCCCACTGCAATAAAGCAGTTCAATCCTTCCTTCCAATGTTAATTTTGAAATTTCAGCACAATATACATTTATTTATATATTTATTTATCAATTTACTGATTGAGTGGCTGTATTGTTTGTCCTGTGTGTCTCTCTGTTTATGTTTTTCTATGTTTCTGCTGCTGTATGAATCGAAATTTTGCCTTGGGATTAATAAAGTTTATCTAATCTAATCTAATATAATTATATTAGATGCAAAAAAGGACACATAACTAACATAATATTTGAAGTGTAACAGTAATATGCCACCATGATTTTAAATGTGTTCACAACCCTTGCTGCTGAATTTTTGACATACTGTAGTCTGTTTAAGCTCCACGCAGGTATACCAAACAACACTGCATTACAATAATCAAGTTGCAAGGTGATTATTGCATGGATGAGGACCTCCACTGCAGTATCTGAAAGAAGAGGACATAACCTTGAAATTTCCTTAAGATAGAAAAAGGTACCTTAGTAATTGGTGGTTCAAAGGAGAGTGTGAAGTCTAAAATAACACCAAGTTTTTTGACCTGTGAAAACAGAGATGTAATGAAACCTTAGATTTTAAATGCAGAATTTCCATTACCTTAAGGTACCTGGAAATTAAATAATTAAAGCAGATACATTTGTTTATATCAGCCAAACAGGCAACCAATGCAGAAGGAGGCAATGTTTGTGTAAGTGTAAGTTTGTGTATTATGAACTACTACACCAGTATTAGTGCCACATTTGTGGTCATTGAATAATGTTTTGTGCAAAAGAGCTTGGTATTTTGGTGTTTGATTTTATGTCATTTTGGCAACATTTTTGCTTCATTATTTTGAAGCTCTGTTTATCTCTCAGTGGGACTGTCTTGTGTGGTAGGTTTTATGTGCAGCACCATTTGGTATGTCTGGTTGCAATGTTGCTATATGATTGTTCAGCACATTACTCATGTTTCATGTGCCCAGTGGTATCATTGCAGCTGTGACATCAATGCAACAAGTCAACCTATGACTGTGGAAGACTCAACAAGGCAAAACAAATTATTAAATCAGTATAGAAAGTATTACTTTAGGTTTTATGTTTTTGTTACCTGGTATTTTTCCTTTTTTGTGTCTTTGTTTAATTTTAACAAGTATTTTTCATGTGTTTATGTAATTTTTTAAAAATTGTTTTTGTTCAGTATTAATATTGTTCACTGATGTTCCTTGTATTTTCCAAGTGAAACCCAATGTAGTGGGACCACCCTTATGCCAATGCTAAGGGACTGCATTCAGTCTATAAATTCAGACTGGAAAGTGGATCCCTTAGCAGTTCAAGTTTGTTGTTGGAGTTGTATTATTTTTCTTTGATTAGTCTAGTTTCTGGATTTCTTGCTTCTGTTTTTTTTTTTTTGGATTGCTGATAGCTGAATGCATTGGAATTGATTGCTTTGCACTGCCTTTTTCTACAAATCTTTTTTGCCCTTATTTTGCCTTTTAAAATTCTGTACTTCTTTTTGGTGATTTTCAAATAAATATCTTTATTTATGGAGATTCTTTGTTTGGATTGTCTTTACTAGCCATAGTTTTTTTTTTAATTAGGGTTGTCCCCGGTGAGACATTTTGAGATCTCTTAGACTCTTAATATTTTTGAATTTAAAAGCCAATTTCCCCATTTTAATCCTGCTTTGGAAGAACCCTGCAGCTAGTAGTTGGGGAGTGGCTGGTTTGGTCTGCCTTTGAGATAATTTTTGGAGGCCTAAGATCCTTAAATTATAGTCCTAACTCATCTTCATGACGTTAGGGTTTTGAAATTAGCTTTGTTGTGTATACTGATTCTAGATTAAAGTTTTGGATTTGGTGTTTTGGCAGTTTTTTTTCTTGTATATCAAACATGGCTATATATCTGTTGCTCTGCTCTAAACATTTATTTGAAATCTTTTCCATTCATATTATACCAAATAACCAGCAGTATTTACCGGGGCAAAATAATGCATTTTAAGTTTTAATTAAAATTCGAGACTGATGGTGCATCTTTAATAATGACTGGTAGATCATTGGGTTAGGTTAGGATAGGGGAGACTTTACAGTCTGGCACGGGCACACTGATTTTTCAAATTTATGCATCTTTAAACCAACCATTTATTTCACACTATACAAATCCTAAAAATTAAAATTTTGCAGTACCAAATTCCTTTCTGAAATATTAAAAACCTTCTTAAATATATTTCAATAGGGTTACATTAGTAGTCCCCTAACTATTGAGAAGAATTGCATTTTGTTATCACTGAGCGCATTCTAGTGTATTGGTACTAATTACTTATGCATTTGGATAAGCTATGAATAGCTTTAAACGCAAAACTTAAGACTTTAAAATTTATTCCAAAATGAAATGGAAGTTATTGTTTTGATTTGAAATATTGAGCAGCAGTAGGTAGGCAGTGTGGTATGGATTACAAAATGGACTCTAAACTGCAGGGCTGCCTAATCAACCCAATTGTAATAAATGTTTGTGAAAAAGTGTACTTTGTGACACTATTAGAATGGTGTTTGATATAGAAATAAACTATCTAAAATAAAACAGTTCTTAGTTTATATGATCATACTTTTTTCGTGGTACATCCACATGCTCGTTCACCCTAAAATAATTTATAGTTGATGATTCTCTTTTTCACTTTTGACTGATGAAGGGGAAACCTACTCATAAATGGGTGTAATGGGGTTCAACATTTTTTTAGTTCTTTAAATAAGACATGTAACATTTAATCCGTTTGTTTAATTTTAGCGAAAATGTAACTTTTATGTGAACAAACTGTGTGACCTGGGGCCTCATGTATAAACAGTGCATACGTACAGAAATGTTGTGTACGAACGTTTCCACGCTGAAATCGCGATGTATAAAACCTAAACTTGGCATAAAGCCACGCACATTTCCACGGTACCTCATACCCTGGCATACGCAATTTCTCCGCTCGGTTTTGCAGACTGGCAGCACCCAGCGTCAAAGCAGTGCTACTGTTCCTGTGTGGTCACCCTTTCTTTCTTAGACCCACATTCCTGGCACGGCTTTATAAATACACTGAAATTAACTGCATATTGTTTATTAGTGTAATGCATCTGATTGTAATTAACCTGTAGCAATATAATGGTCCAGGGTATAACCATAGTATTCCAAATACCATGACTGCTTTAGCGTTGTTACGCTCACTGCATCTTCTTCTTCTTTCAGCTGCTCCCGTTAAGGATTGCCACAGCGGATCATCTTTTTCCATATTACTCACACTGCACCACTCGGAGTATTTATATCACTGTATCTGAGTGGGGAATCACAGCAGCAGCTGATCGGAAAGAGAATTATCGGTATACAGTTTCAAGCACACGCTGCCTCAGAAACCCGGCAAAACGCGTCAAAGCCTTTCCTATACGGACCTCGTGTTTCAGAAACAGTTTCATCCAAAGAACTATAAACACACTCAATCAGTCCATCAAGTGCTCCTTGTAGAACTGTTTGTACTTATAAGTACAATTACCCCACTGTAAACTTGCACTACAGTTATAATATTGCACAACCTGCGCCACTTTATAAAGCGCGTATGATGACGATATAATTTTTAAGATGAAATGCAGCAAAATATGTTGCTTATAGTATACAGATAAAACTTTAACTTTATTTAAATAATCTGTATTGTTAATAATTAAACATGTGAGGACACGGTGCCGCAGCGCTAGCTAGTTCACGGATAGCTCCTGCCTTGCGCTGTATTATTGCTGGTGCTGACGCGACACTGGAAGGATAGACGGATAGAATAATTAAACATGTACTACGAAGATATTTCAATGTTCCTTAAAAGTTTTGATGAATCGGCGTTCTAAGCTTACAGATGGCTTAACGTCTATTGCACAGCTGATTGTGTGGCGATTGGGTATTTGGAGAAAGAAAAGTAAGGACAGGAATTGGAGGTTAGTACGTTTGAAAGAGACAGTACTTCTGTAATAAATTATTTCATCGAAGGTTGCACATGGCACAGCAAGCCTCTTGTGTGAGATATGAACAATCACTGCGCCACCGTGTTCCCATGTTTAATAACATGCTTTCATTCCTATCATCATGAAAAAGATATCACATATACATCTCAGTATTTTAATTATTCAGAGAGCTGTAATATCACGAATGCAATGAATTCTGTGTCCTGTCGGAGAAAGAAAAACAACAGAAGCACGTAGTGATTCACACACATAGAGCACATAGAAGATCAAATACAGAACAAAGCATTTAACGTGCTACTTGAGAAACTAGTAAAATAAACGATTTTAAGATGAAATTTATGATGTTCTACTTTAATGACAAAATAAACTACATGATTAAAGTGGAAATTTCGAGATTAAAGTTGACATTTTGTGCTTTTTTCTCACTGTGTGCCTATTTTTTTTCTCTGTACCCTAATAAGCTTTCATATGACACTCAGACGGTCCACTACGAGTCGCCTTTTCACGCTGACTTTGATATGTGACAACTTCATTTTTATTTCGGGCACTGTGCAACTTTGTGAACTTGAGCTTTCGAATTTCTCCGACACTATGTCACTCGATCAACTTTCTTTTGTTGATTATACCACTGTTTAAACCAACAAATAGTATGTTTTCCTTTGCCTCCACTTGGTATTCGCTGAAATTTTTATATTTTCCCCCGTGCTTTTCCCATTGTCTTTTCACAGAAGGCTATTTATATAGATTTGCATATTCAAAGAGGCGTAATTCTGGGAGGAGTTGGGGTGGGACAGAAGGCGCGTGTACGTGCGTTATTTTCACGCTGATCGGGATTTATGTAGTGGAAGAACGTGAAAGTTTGCGTGCGTACATATTCCTGCATCTGGATTTTTCTGTGCGTACGCACAATCCCGCTTTTGTTCTTACGCCATGTTATAGTGTGAGTTCTATGCACGGCATTATACATGAGGCCCCAGGACTAAAGCGATACTATACGGCTTATAAGGAAAAGCTAAAATTGAATGTAATTGGGTCAAGAGAGCCAAGCATTAGAGAACTTTAAAAAAGGGATCCAATAGGTTTGTTATTATTTTGAACTATTAGAGAAAGAAATTGAGGGGGGTACACATTTATTTTAATGCAACCTTGAATTCTGTGAGGCAATAGGCATGCTAATACAAAGAACTCTGGGAGAAATAAGCAAATATACAGCAAACGTTAACAGCAAATGTTAGGAAGAAGTGTTATCTTTTAAAAGGGTTTATGTTAAAGCTAACTTGTTTGAATATGCCTGTAAGGAAATGTGAAATAGAGGCTTTTGGGGACTTTGGTGTTTAATTTGTACATCATAATTAAGTAATTTCATGGTCGACAGAAGAGCAAGACCAAAGGTAAATTCTCAACAGTGTGTTTTTAGTAAAAACAGCTATCAAGCTACAGTATAAAATAATGCACCTATTGTCATGACACAGATGTATATTCAGCTGTAGAGAGGGATGGATGTGAGACAGACAATATGCCTGCTTTCAAAATGGAGGAATGTTGCTGGTTTTAAACATGAGAACACTGTGTCTGCTATGGAAAGGCATGTTATGAAGATGCGCTGAAAATGAGGTTGTCTAAGAAGAAAACTGCAGCATCAGCTATGAATTTAAAATGCAAGTGGACTAAGCCTGCTTCATCATCATGCATCTTTTTAAGGGTTGCCTTAGTTAGATTAAGAAGAATGGACTCTTTAAATTACACAGACATCTCTTTCCAGGTTATATTGAGGTAGAGCTTCCTATATTTGGACACTGATTTGAATTGTTCAGGTTGTATTTTTTCTTTTACTTTTGACTTCTAGTATTTAATGCCTGGTTTCTCTACAAATAAACACAAGTAATGATTAAATTAAAATCTTGACATTTTCTCACAGAAAGTTGCCTTATATATTGTTATCATCTGCCCAAGGTGTGCTTGCTTGAGTGATTCATAATTTGTTTAGCTCCTTCAAAAGTGATCTGGCCTTGTTAGAGTGTGGCCTTATGTTTGTTAAGGTGTGAGCAATGCCTGTTCTGTTGTACAGAGTAGGTAGCTTCAAACTCTTGCTAAGGTTTAGAAATAAAGGCCTCCAGCCTCTATTGCTTTGTTTGATTTGTACGGCCCTTATGGGGAAATGCCCCGGGGCAGCAATCCCTTGGCCCCTGTAAAGGTTCTCTGTTTTAAAGCTAAGGTTGCCAGCCTTGGCCATATTGCTTGAATTGATTTGTGTGCTTGAGATATGAATGATGAGGGGATGTCATGGGTTGTACAACTTAGACAATTCCAGTATTAACTTGTCCACCAATATAAAAAGCACCTTAGAGGTTAAAGTGCTTTACCAAAGCAATGGGATAAATATGTAAGCCCTTCTGATAAACATGGCTGCCAACAAATGAGGTAAGGAGACAATAATATCGGTTGTGCTATTGTGTTATTGAATAATTGAAATGGTTCTGTAAATAAATACTATCATGCTACTGCAATACATCTCTATCTTATCTACAAAAAAATCTATTACTTATTGGCACATTTTTGTGCAAACTTTCAATTATAACATACAGTATTTAAATGAGCAGGCTGGTGTCACTGAATGAGTTATCTTAATTTAGAAATTAAGTGTAAAAGGTGACATTTAAAAAAATAAACTTATAAATTAAAAATGTTTACTTATCAATTAAAATGTTTAGTCAATAGCACATTATTTAAAAAAATGGTTATTTTAATTTGCTGAAGAACACAGTAAAGCATATGGTAGTACAGTGGTTAGCACTTCTGCATCACAGCTCCACCACTTGGCATTCACATCCCAGTCCTGTCACTGTTGTGTTTGTATCTTCTCCCCTTGCAAGTGTAATCACAGGCTGTTTCTTCCCATCATCCTTCATTCCATTTAAGAAGCTTTAGTAAATGAAAGACAAGGGGGATCATATACTTTGATTCTGACATTCCCCCGGAACTCTAACCATTTCATTAAATTACACTTACATAATGTGGAGTATGGTGGAAAATATTTTATACGTTATCATATTACTTAATGTATTAATTGAGTAATGTGCTGATCTCAGCAGTTTGGCACACAAAACAAATCCTGGTGGTAAAAGTGTTCTTGAATAATAGACCCTCATAATCATTTAGTCACAACTAAATAATCACTAAGTATTCAACTTCATCATGTACTGAATCGATAATTTTAATTGTAGAGACTTTCCACTCATTTATATACGGTAGGGATGGTTGGCACACATGCAAAAAGTTTTGGTTTTCCACATGCATTAAATGCAGCTTTCACTGTGGGGGCACACTGCCTTGATGGCAAAGTAGAACTGCTGGAGTTCTCTTAGTTGTTCTTGCTGGAAATGGCACAATAATAGGAGGAACAAGTGTCCCTCTCCTTTTTCTAAAGTACAAGTATCCCTGAAAAATGCTTGCTTAACCCAAACTCACAGTTAACAATTGCATGTCTCCAATTGTCTCAATCAGCAACTGAATGACACTCAAACACTAGGGATGGAAACTGGACTTAAGTCATCTTGTAATGCTGGATTAACTTGTTTAAAACAAGTGTTGTTAATGGAATAAGCAAGCGGAACATGATCAGAGCCAGAGTCTCTAGTCCACTTTGGTGAAGGAAGCAAGAGCTTTTCTTAATCTCAGTGTTGAGCTCCACAGTCCCTTCTCCTGAGTCCACCAATGTTCTTTTGAAATTGTGAAGGATTGAATCCAAAGGAACAAACAGCATACTGCTCTGGCAAAAATATTTTTTCTGAGTGCCAGAGCAGAAGCAAAAAGCAAGAGGATGACGTTAACAGATTATCAATTTGGTACCTGGAGTACAAGGGCAAGTATAAGAGAAGTTGTTTTCAGAAAATACTTAATGTTTTGATATTTCCAAAAGTCTTTACTTATTTCAAGTCAGCACCCCCCATGTTATATAAATATGGCAGTGACTGATATCATACACCAGCTTACAAGCCCCTGCACTTAGTAACATCAGTTGTGTGTTTGACAACCAGTGCAGCAAATAAAAATAGTCTGACACTGTGGGCAAAAAACTAAATAAATAACAAAACAACCAAAGTACAGAATTGATTTTTAAATACATATCTGATTACATGACCTATATGACCAGATAGTGTATATGGGCATTATTGAGCCACAATCATTAAAAATTACACTATGTTGTGGTGACTGTTTAATATCTCTGTCCAAAATTTATTTTAAATGTAGTTCAAATAAAATACCCACTATTTCCAAGAATATATACCAAATCACAGCATTGTATATGATTAGAAATATGATAGTGAGATTCATAGCATAGTGTAAGTAAAAGATTTATCAATAAAGCAAGTTGAAACTTTCAAAAAACAGACTTACACTTCTAATCTTGTTCACTGCATTCTGTTTTCAAAGCTTATATTTCAGAGAATCTTTTTTTAAGAGTTAAGAGTCCTTTTTATCATGTGTTTAAATATAAGGAAAAATGTTACAAATTATTTCCTCCACCTTTTTCTGTTTTGAATTTATTTTTGTTTTTACCCCAAAGATTTGCTGCTTTTAATAATTAATCTCTATATACAGTAGACTGTGTGCATTCAAGTTTCAGAGAGTTACACCACTGTTCTTTCTTCTTAACAGACAAACTACAGCACAAAGCCCATATAAAGTGAAAAATTCTCTTCCCCTTTTATGTTATTTTTTCACACAGCTGTAAATATAAAGTTATTCAATACTGTCAGTCAAACCTATTTCTGAGCATGTTTATGCTTCTGGGAAGGAAAAAATACTGAAAAGAGAAAGTGCAATTCTTGTTAAAGCCTTTAAGCAGACATATGTGCTAAAGGGATAGTTTCTCATTCATTAAGGGATCAGCATTAGAAATGTTTTCCCGAGCAGGGTCAAGTTTATTGGACAAATATTTTTTTTCTGTATTGCTCAAAAACATGGTTTGTCAGGAGTTACAGGACAACTGGGATCTCTTTTTATGCCCAAAAATCATAAAGTATGAATGTCAGCAAGACAGCAGATGTTCACAGAGCTCTCAGCTACTTGTCAGCTACGTAAGAAACAGTTGATGTCTGGCTTCTTCTTTTCTCTTGATATCAGGCAGTGAATTAATTTTTTTAAAGAAATTACCTCAATATGCAGAATAGACTTTTTCAGCTGACTTGATTTCTGCACAAAATAACAATGTACTATTTAAAAAAAAGCTTGGGTGCATATAGAGATTAGAAGCAACCTGGGCACATGTATAAAACAGAGGCAATGTGGGTGCATGTATAGGTGAGGCAAGACCTGCAAGTACAGTGTATGGGCAACCTTTGTGCCAGTTTGGGATAAGGGAGATCTGGGTGCAAGTATAGAATAGAAGTGACCTTGACACATGTATAGATAGGGGCCAGCCCAGGTGCATCTATTATTCATTTACTGTTATATTAATTGAACAACCATCTGTTTGGATTTAATATGACTAGAAATGATACTTTAGGACTGAGGCTACCTCGGCATCTATCAGTTATTCACTGCCATGCTACAAAGGCCAGGTGCAGGTTACATTCTGTAGTGAGTAATAAGTACACTAATAGCAATCAATGAAAGTCCCTATTCTAAGGTGTTACTAAGTCTTCTTTACTAATGTTTATCCCCCTATTGCAACATCACCCAAGAAACCTCTGCCCATCACAATCACCAACATTTTAAGTTAATATTAACTGTAATTTGCTTAAGTGCTTAAAAAGCACCCCAAACCATTCATGCCGTACAGTCTTACATATTTCTTAGATTTACCAACTATTAATAATATCTCTGCACTCTTCTCTGCTCCTTTCTTTTCTGAAGAACTTTTATAGAGCTATTTGTAGCTTTCTCTTCACAGGGCAAATAGCATTCAGTACCTAGAGACATTAGTTTTTTTAAAGTGAAGTTAAACTGATAAATTAGACCTCATTTATTGAACAGCAGTTAGAACCAATTGCCCAGGGAGTCATTTCACACCTTTGAAGACCCTGGTAACTTAATTGGTGATAGTTTGGGGGCTGAAGGAAACATTTAAGCATGTAACAGCAGGACCACAGTGCGGCATGAAAATGGAGAAGACAAGCTTTCGCTCTGACAAGGGGAGTCATATATAGATTTTTGTGTCCATTGTTTTCGCTTATTTGTGTGTGCTTTACTCAGTCAATCAAATATAATTGACACCACTGGGCTCTGTTGTTTCAAGGATGACAGCAGCTAATGCAAAGGAAAAAAGCTGGAAGTAAACTTCTTCCTGAAAGGATGTGAAAAGGTTCCTGCCAGGCCTGTGACATTTTTTTCTTCACTTGTATTAATTGATGTTAACACTAAAGAAGAGCAGAAGATGATGGATACTGATTACGACTAATTCTTTTCTTTAGAGTTTTGATTAATTATGTTTTGAATGTGTTTCTGTCTGATTTTGGGAACACATTTACAGGTACTCCAAACAACATTTTCCCAGGATTAGACAAATTTGAATTTATTTGGGAATGCGCACTATAATGTGCTATGTTGAAAGCCTGTCTGGAAAATTTTTTTTGAAAGTCCCTCTTCGACAGTTTCTTACTTCCCTGTTTATACGCAATTATAAGAGTATAAGGTTGAAAGAAAGTTCTTTTGTGGTACAGGTTTAATTGCATGCTTAGAGAAACTCTGTTGTCTAAGTCATTTTGGCTGTGATGTTTAAACAAGAAAATCAAAGAGGGATATCAGGTCTCTTGAGAACAACTGGAACGTTATTAGAGCAAATATTTCTGTGAGCTGGTAAAAAGTGGTTAACCCTGTTGCCTCACAGTTCCAGAATTCTCCCCATTTTTTCCAATCTACTTATACTGCAAAAAGGAAGAAGAACTGACAACTCTAAATTGGCATGATGTATACCGTATAGTTGATTCGAAATCACTTTCACATCTGGTTCTTGCCTTGCTTCTAAAGCTATGTGGATAAGCTTCACCTCCACACAGACCTGAATTAGAATGAATGAGTTTAGAAAATACAATAAATGGTTCAAAGGAAATCCCTCTCTGTATTCTTTTCAGTCTTTCATCCTGATCTTTCACAAAAGTAATCCATGGACTATACAATCCCTTAACAATACAATTATCTCTCTATTATATTAAAAAGTTTTCCGTCATGTCATGTTTTTCAGCCTTGACCACTCCCCTCCACACTGCTCAGCCAATCATTACTCCTACTGCGTGCATCCTCTCTCTGTACCACCCCATGACACTCTCAGTGCTAACTCACCCTTTAACGCAGTCGGTTATAATGGTAAGGCAGGAAAGCAAATTATCTATTCAAGAACATCTAATCTTAGAACGTGATAGGAAAAGTGCAGCAAGAGCTGATAATGAATGTCAAAAAAAAGAAAATGAGCGAAAAAGAGCTACATTTAATAAAAATCCAGAACAAAAAGAACTGTCCAATAAATGAAAAAGAGAAAAATATCCTGAACAATATGTGAACAGAAATGCAAAAAAGCAACATTTATAGAATGTAAGTTAGAGGATAAAGTAATTCATAAATTTTTTTTTTTATGAGGCATTAATGTAATTTAATGTTTTATTTACTTTTTATTACATTTTACTTTTTTACCTTTACTTTTTACTACATTTTATTATTTTTTGATGTTTAAAATAGACAGTTGTAGTGAAATACTCAAGTAACTAATTTTATATTTATAATAACTAAGGACTAAACCGTCTTCCTCCCACACTAAACATACTCTTCTATATACCATCTCTTTAAATACAATCACCATTTCTAACGGAGGAGTGCCCTGACTGCCTTTGAGCGTCTTAGTCGCAACCCGCTACTGGCGGTTGGTGAATGAACCGAGCAGGGGGTGAAGCCCCCTAGTAAATAAAAAAAAAGAGAACGGGTGACCAACGCTATTTCTCTACTGACTTCACACCGTACAGACCCAACCATTCACAGAAACTGATACTATATATTTGTGCTGCAAGAATGAAAATTAAATAACACACAGTACAACAAATACCTATCAAGCGTCACCCTCCCCAACACTTGACACATATGAAAAATCCACATATGTACAGCATACCATCACAAAACAAACAAGTGATATAATGAAAATTGAATAGGAAAAAAAAGTCAGATAAGTCCACAGATAAGCAAATTTATTCAAAAGGCACTTGTTTGAAATAACAGAGAAGTTGAGGCAATGCGTTGGTATCCTTCTACATTATAAAGCATTGAAAACAGTTTACCCTACCAGTAGGCATTACACTGGCAATCTTCCTTCCAAGAGATTAAAAAAAGCCTAGAGTGATACATCTTAGCCGTCTTAAGTTAGGCAACCTTTTTTCTTCTTTTTGGAAGACTCCTTTTCCAAAAAACCTGCTCCCTTTTCTTTTCCTACCAACACTGTATTTGCCACTTCTGTATGTGTGTAGACGCCTCCCCTTACTGGCAAAGCACATTCCACTTGGTGCTTTCCAGATCATAATTCCCAACCAAAGACATTGTAAGACTCATTCCTTCACTGAAATTCAGTCAGACGATCAGACTCCTGCACTTGACAAAACGTGACAATTGCTGCAACCTCTGTTTTTGGAAAGGCTGTCCCATGGCCCAAAAGATAACCACTCAGTTCATGTTTAGTCACCACTAGCAAAATACCCGCGCTTCGCAGCGGAGAAGTAGTGTGTTAAAGAGGTTATGTAAACATATATATACATAAACATATAATACTTATATATACATATCTACATATACACATATCTACATATATACATATATATATATACATATACACATCCACATATATATACATATATCAACATATATATACACATACATATACACACATACATACATACACACATTTTATATATATATATATATATATATATACATACACACACATACAGACACATATATATACATATACATATTTACATATCTACATATATATACACATATATACATATCTACATACATACACATATATCTATCTATCTATCTATCTATCTGCCTTCACTCGAGTGATCACTTCGAGCTTTAAGCCTGAGAAATCACCCCGTAAATGCACACGTTTAATTGCACATCTGTTAATATGTATGCTTATAAAGTATTAAAAGACACTCAACAATTACACGGTATTAAAAGGCACTCAACAATTAACGTCATTTACCTTCGTTCCCGTGTTTGACTCGTGCTGTAAATCTCTTCCTTGTTTTCACTTCACGTGATTACGTAGGAGTCGTAATACGTGATGACGCGATACGTGACTCCGCCTCCTCCATTAGAGTATATGGACAAAAAACAGGTTCCAGTTATGACCATTACGCGTAGAATTTCGAAATGAAACCTGCCTAACTTTTGTAAGTAAGCTGTAAGGAATGATCCTGCCAAATTTCAGCCTTCTACCTACACGGGAAGTTGGACAATTAGTGATGAGTAAGTCAGTCAGTCAGTGAGTCAGTCAGTCAGTGAGGGCTTTGCCTTTTATTAATTAGTATAGATAAGGCCAATAGCATGTTTGCTCAAAAATTCTGCCTGCTTGTCTTTAAATAGTGGCAACAGTAGTAGCAATGAATATTTCCTTTATTTCCATATCTGTTCCAGTGCTAAATGATGCCATGCAGTTAGGTATAACCTTACAATTAAACCTTGGGTTGCAAGTAATTTGGTCTGCAAATGTTTTGCAAGATGAGCTAAAATTTTTAATAAATTTTAACTTGATAAACAAGCAAGATCTTGCGATACGAGTAGTACGTATACGCTTTGTCCGCCGAGCATCACATGGGGATTGTGGGTAATTGTCTCCCATGCTCGTTCTCAGTCAGCGTGCCTCACTCATATAGTCAACATCCATATGAGTTTATACTGTTTACTATAGCATGGTGACCACGTGTGTGTGCTGTAACGTGTGAGTCCCTGTCATGCACCCCAAAACACGAGGCTGAGTCTCAGTACTTTAGCAAAACCAGCTTTATTCAGCATGAAACAGGAACAGCATGGTTATTTATTGTAGTGGGATCTACCGCTCTCCTATTCAGAGACACAGCAATCAGGGAGGGTCGTGACCAGGTTAGTGGCTTAATAATACTGTGATCTTGCATTTATAATGTTCCTTGCATCACCCCTCAATGGCAGGCGTCTTATAGCTTGACCACAATCTTTTCTGATTCACTTTTATGGCGGACTGCTGCAGCACTGGGAGCCTGCAGTTGATTTGGGGCACTCTTCTGCATGTCATCCCATTGGGGTGGAATCCCAAAACAGTTTAGAATCCTTACAGTGCATAAAGCATTTTTTTAAATTTTGTGTCCAAGTCTAGTGACTCTTCAGGCAAAAGCAACTGTCATTGGATAGGTTCCTTTTTAAAGTCGCAAAAAAAGAAAAAGATTGTAGTGAGCCAGACAGATAGCTGGGATTCCGTTAGTTAGAGTGAAAGTCGTCCTACACAATAACTCTCCTCCTCTCCTCTCCTCTCTCTCGTCTCCCTCACAACAGCCACAATTCTTTTCAAAGGTAAAGTGCAGGTTAATTTGTTTTATGTATTTTTACTTTATATTTTGTATTAATCATTTTTTAAAATATTTGTGGGTTGTGAAATGAAATATATGAGTCTCCATTATTTCTTATGGGGAAATTCACTTTGATATACGAGTGCTTTGGATTACAAGCACGTTTCCAGAACGAATTATGCTCGCAAACCAAGGTTCCACTGTATTTATAATTTAGGATACTGTCTTATCAAACAGGGAGGCACAGTAGCTAGTGCTGCTGCCTCAGGGATCCAGTGTTCTAGGGTTAAATAATGAGCCTGGTCATTGCCTGTGTGAATTTTACATGTTCCCCCCATGTCTGCAGGGTTCTTCCTCTGGATACTCCAGTTTTCCCTCAACAGCCCTAAAGACAAGGATAGTTAATTGCAAAATTGATCCCAGAATATATGTGTCTCCAGATGGATTGGCGCTTTGTCTGGAGTTGTTTCCCACCTTTCATCCAGTGCTGCTAAGTATAGGCCCCAATAAATCTGAATTGAATTAACTGAGTTTGAAAATGTAATTATGTGTCTAGCCAAACAGCACAGGATGTTAATGTGTGTCATCATACTCAAAGCATTGCTTTAGACAGGATCAAATTGTCTAAAAATAAGTTATAACTATTGCAGGAATTTTGTAAATGTAACCATTCTTTTGGACTTTTTTACACTTTGTGTATTGCAACATGGATCATGATATATTTTAATGCACAATTGATCAACATAAAACAATCCCATAATTTTTAAAATTTCACAGATTGTCTAGATTAGTTGTAAATAAATATGTCATCCCATAAATATTCCCCTGTCTTGATGGAATATTTCATAGACCACACTCAAGTAGAAGTTTTACCGGTCAGTCCCTTAGGTATTGTCTCTACCAGACCTGCATACTTGTTGCAAGTTTTTTGCAAAGTTGGCTCAAGTTCCTTAAATTCTGATGAGGAAGGCTGGTGTGCAGTAACTTTTGTCACATATAGTTTATAACTTTGTTTTTAAAATATTCCAATGTGGCTTTACCTTTACATTTTTGTCATTGCTAAAAATCTCAGGTAACTTGTATATCACAGGATAGTTTATTGTGAAGTGTACATTGTTCAATGAAATTCCTCAAAACCACTGACAAAATACAATCCAAAAATAAATAAATAAACATATAGCATGCAACATACACAGTATAGTTACAAAATACAAGGTCTGTCCAGTAAGTATCCAGCCATATAATATTAAAAATAGATACATTTGTTGAAGAAGATACAAGAAACATTGTATATAGGACAATGACGCCTCAGGCCCCTTCAAAATAGGCACCTTGGGACCTCACCCGGTTCTCCTAGCGTCTTTTCCACTGTTCAAAACACTCTGCAAAATCCTGTGTTAGAATTGCCATGAGCTACCTTGTTGTATTTTCCTGAATCTCATCAACAGTCTCTTCCCTTTCAAAGGTGATTTTAGTCTTGGGAAAAGACAGAAATCCCAGGGCGGCAAATCTGGGCTGTTGGGGGGGCTGAGTCACCTGGGTGATTTGATGTTTCGCCACTCATTGCATCGTCCCCGAAAGCCTTCTGATTCATCCAAACAGTTTCCGTGGATGATTGTTCAAGCATAATACAAAATTTGATGCAGATTCGTTGCTCTACTCGCTCAGTCATTTTAAATGCTGCAGCACACAGTACACATGCTCACTCAACAGCATCTAGCACCCCTACTGACTAGTTCAGTGAAGTCATCATTGTTCACGTATGTGCATTCCAGTCCAGTCTCCTTGGCTGTCAGGTTACATCGATGCTACCTAAACTGTTCTCGTTTTATTAATAATGGCTGGGCTTTTTCTGGACAGACCTCATATACATTATGCATTTGCAAGTGTTATATATTTATACACACTGTTTGTTATACAGAATGATTGACTGTTCAGTAACCTTACATCATAAGCGTAGAAACTGTCCCTGAATCTGCTGATGTGAGTTCCAATGGTCATGTGCTGTTTACCAAGATGGAGAGTAAGAAAAATGGGCGTGCAGGGTGGCTGAGATCCTAAATTATCCAGTTTGCTTTCTAAGGCAATGAGTGTTGTATACTGTAAGTCATGAATAGAAAGTGGATTTGTGCTAGTAATATTCTGTGCTGTTTTCACCACCGTCTTTACAATCTTGGTGCAGTGCCTGGATATGATGCAGCCAATGTGAATGGACTCCACTGTGCACCTGTAGAAATTTGTTAGAACAGAAATGCGAGTTGCCCATAGATGTCTGAGGAAGTTACACCTTTTTCACGAGAGTCGAAATTTGGCGTACCCACTTCAGTTTGTAAGAGATCACTATTCCAAGGAATTTAAAGCTGTTTTGTCTTTCAACAGCATCTCAATGTGAAATACAACCACAAAAAGACTGGATAACTGACTCGGAAGATAAAAAGGCTAACACATAACCAATAAATATTCCATATAAGACTTAATCTTTACAGAAACAATTTTAATATTTGTTTACCATAAGCAACACATAACACAAATCTCATCTTTTATTTCTACCTGATAAATCAGCTCAGTCCCCATTAAAGACAGTAAATCCAGCTTTTAAAGGCTTTCATCACTTTTTCACAGGCCTTTCTGGCTTCTATTCTATTCTTGACTACTATTCTCATCCAGATATTCAATTCAGGTTTACTGCTACTAATTACTAGTTTTATGAAGGCCATCACAGTGGTTGAAACTCCAGAATCCAGTATCCAAATTGAAGACATGATTCTGTCTTTGGAAAGTTTGTATGTTCTCCTTATGTAAGTATGATTTCTCTAGCTATTCTGTTTGCTCCAAAATCTCAAGCAAATTCAGGTAAAGTTATGTTTACTAAACTGTACTGAGGAAAATACTCTGTAAATAAAGAAGAGTCTTGAGCCATCATTATAAATGAACTCCAAACAGGGACATCCTTTATATACACCAACAGGTGGAGCCCCCATGTGTCTTGTTCAAATTATCTTGGCAGACTGAAGAAATCTATATATATAAAAGTCAATATATACAGTATGTGTGTGTGTGTGTGTATGTACAGTATGTATGTTCCAGCATCACTTCTGAATGGCTGGAGTGATTTTCATGAAACTTGGTACACATGTTTCTCATTGGTCGACTAAAAATACTGTAGGGTGTAATCAGCCCTAACCCACCCCCGTTCTAGGTAGGGTGGGGGTGATCTTGTGGTCTTGTATGCATGTTATCATCCAGTTGACACTCGGAACAACAACCAGAGGGTGAACTGGAGGTGACTACCAGCATTCTTTATGTTTGAGCACCACCGCAATCCCGCTGCTTTTGAAATTAAATAGAGTTGGCCAGGTTGGTATCCCAACTATTTTTGGGACTCATCCTGTTTTTGTGACTCGAACAGCCATATATATATATATATATATATATATATATATATATATATATATATATAAATATAAATAAAGCAGACTTAAACAGTTTTATCATGAAAAATCCGTAGTATTATTTGTTTGTCATTTAATGTTTGTTTTTGTTAACTATATTTTTATCTTGCATTATTCTTATTGTAACAGTGTTGTAGTGGTAATATTAAATCAACCTAAAAATAATATTCATTTAATTGACTTTTATTACTACGCCCTGTGTTGGCTGGGATTGGCTCCAGCAGACCCCCGTGACCCTGTAGTTAGGATATAGCAGGTTGGATAATGGATGGATGGATGGATGGATGGACTTTTATTACATTGTCAAAATTTCTGCATGTAAAAAATTACTATACCACAAAACAAAAATTAATCTGTCAAAAAACCTTAAAAAAGCCTTCACTTTTCCCATTTTTATCTACCATAAACATCCTATATTTATTTTGTGGATTCAGCGGCTCTCTTTGTGATTTTTTCTTATTCATTAATGAAATAAATGTCATTTGTTTCGCAGCATCATAGGTAACGTGTTGGTGTTACCATTCTTTCGTAAAAAACAAATAGGAATTTTTTTTTATACGTTCATAATCAAAAAACTAATTTAATTAACTTATCAAAATCAAAGGTAAAGTATAAAACATATACACAATATAGCTATGATATTTAACTTATAATATTTATTTATATAGGTAAAATATTTAACATTTCATTAATTCTAAAAGAATTTCAATTGGAAGAGACTAACTGCACTTTTGGTCGTATATGTCTGTTATCATTGACTTGACACTTAGAACGTTTGCACAATTATTGAAAATTGCTGGAATCAATTTGTTTTTTCACATGGACAACTTTATGTGGCATGTTCAAGGGTACGAAATCCTAAGAACTTTTATGTATTGGCTAAAGATGGAAAAACTAAAAACATTGTATATAACAATACAAGCACATTAGTGAGCCTTCATGGTTTGTTAATTTACTTTTATTTTTAAAGTTGTGTTTTTTTCTTAATTATATTTTTCTCAAACAAAAAAAAAAACAACTTTATTTCCCTCCCGGGCAACGCCGGGTATTTCAGCTAGTCTGATGACCTAGATTCTCTTGATTCACTAACACAATGTCTAACTTGTATATCAGAATGGATGAATAGTAACTTTCTCAAGTTAAATAAAGAGAAAACTGAAATCTAATGATTGGCAATAATGGATACAATGAGGCTATTAGAAATAAACAGGATGATTTAGGATTAAAAGTCAAAACGGAGGTAAAAAGCTTAGGGGTAACTGTTGACTGTAATCTAAATTTTAAATCACATATTAATCAGATCACTAGGACAGCATTTTTTCACTTAAGAAACAAAAGTTAGACCTCTTATATTATTGAAAGATGCTGAAAAATTAGTTCACGCGTTTGTTTTCAGTTGACTAGATTACTGTAACGCACTCCTCTCAGGACTACCCAAAAAAGACATAAATCGTTTGCAACTAGTGCAGAATGCAGCTGCTAGAATCCTAACCAGGAAAAGAAAATCCGAGCACATCTCTCCAGTTTTGATGTCACTACATTGGTTACCTGTGTCATTCAGGATTGACTTTAAAATTCTGCTTATGGTTTATAAAGCCTTAAATAATTTCGCCCCATCTTATATATCGTAATGTAGGACGTCTTATATTCCAAATTGTAACCTCAGATCCTCAACTGAGTGTCTCCTTAGAATTCCAAGAGCAAAACTTAAAAGAAGTGGTGAGGCGGCCTTCTGCTGTTATGCACCTAAAATCTGGAATAGCCTGCCAATAGGAATTCACCAGGCTAATACAGTGGAGCACTTTAAAAAACTGCTGAAAACACATTACTTTAACATGGCCTTCTCATAACTTCACTGTAATTTAATCCTGATACTCTGTATATCCAATTCATTATAATAACTATTCATGGGGGCTCTAAAATCTGTACTAACCCCTACTCTCTCTTCTGTTTCCTTTTCCGGTGTCCTTTTGGTGGTGGCTTGCGCCACCACCATCTACCCAAAGCACCATGATGTTCCAACAATGATAGATGGATTAAAAGCCAGAAGTCTGTATGACCATCAGCATCAAGTGACTCCGTGAGAACCCTAACTACAAAGAGGACTATTTCATTTATGTTAGGTAGAATGCCCAGAGGGGACTGGGTGGTCTCGTGGCCTGGAACCCCTACAGATTTTATTTTTTTCTCCAGCTTTCTGGAGTTTTTTTTTGTTTTTTCTGTCCACCCTTGCCATCGGACCTTACTCCTTTTCTATGTTAACTAATGTTGTCTTATTTTAATTTCTTATTTTGTCTTTTATTTTTCTTTTCTTCATTACGTAAAGCACTTTGAGCTACTTTTTGTATGAAAATGTGCTATATAAATAAATGTTGTTGTTGTTGTAGTCTAACATAAAGCTTCATTTAATCATGTAGCATTATTTACTTATAATGACTATGAAGCATTTGAAAAACATCACTCAGCATAAAGATTAAAGTTATAGTTTAGAAAACAACTCTGAATTAATGCAGTGCTCCATTTGAAATGGGACGTCAGAATTTCCAAGTTCTTAGTTGGAATTTTCAACTGGAACTCCCCCACAAGTCAGATTTCCAACTCAGAAGCTCAGGACTAGTCTGTCAAGTCCAAGTCTGTTCAACTTCAGATTATGATGTCAATCCAAAATGGGAATGTACACCTCAAACGTTAGTGAAAGATGTAGTATTATACTGTTTATTAACACTTCTATCAATTTGTGTCTCTTTAAATCAGTTGTATACACAGTACTGTTTAACCTTTATCTGTGGACATGTTGCTGTGGTGTTTGGATGCACAAAATACCATGTAATGTGTTGTTCAGTTGTTGTCTGTATTCTTTTTTTTTTTTTAATTATATTTTATTAATTTTTATTGCAATCATTCCATACAAACAGATCAATTTATAACCAAACAAATTAAAAACAAATCAAACCCCACCCCTGAGAAGGAGAGCTTAGCTAAAGGAGAATTGCTTAGGGCTTTTTAATAAGACAACATTAAGCAAAGGAAAGGGAGAAATAAATATATTTGTAAATAAGAGATAGAGAAGGGAGTTAAATGCGGTAATGGTTATTTCTCTTATTCTAAAATAATATTGATCAGATCCTGCCAGGTTTTGAAAAAATTTTGTACAGATCCTCTAACTGAAAATTAGATTTTTTCCAATTTCAAATAATATAAAACATCAGTTTCCCACTGACTTATCAGAGGAGAGTTAGGATTCTTCCAATTTAACAGAATGAGTCTGCGTGCCAAAAGTGTAGTGAATGCAATCACCGTTTGCTTGTCCTTTTCACTTCAAATCCGCCTGGAAGAACACCAAACACAGCTGTTAATGGGTTAGGAGGGATTGTGACCCCAAGGCTGTCTGAAAGGCACTTAAAAATTTTTGTCCAAAATGATGTTAATTTGGTGCTGACCCAGAACATGTGACCCAGTGAGGCAGGAGCTTGGTTGCAGCGTTCGCAGGTTGAATCTTGCCCTGGAAACATTTTGGACAGTTTTAAGTGAGAGAGATGAGCTTGATATATAACTTTTAGTTGAATAATTCTGTGCTTTGCGCATATGGAGCTCGAGTGAATTCTCTGCTTTGCTACCTTCCACTCCTTTTCTGATATATTGATTAAGAGATCTTCTTCCCAATGTCCTCTTGGATCTTTGAAAGGTAGGGACTCTAATAGGATTTTATATAATGCGGAAATGGTGTTTAATTCCTCGGCATTGAGCAGTATTTTTTCCAGCATTGTGGAGGGTGCAAGGTGGGGAAAATCGGGCAATTTCTGTTTAACAAAATTTCTAACTTGAAGATAGTGAAAGAAATGTGTAGCTGGGAGGTTGAATTTTGAACATAATTGTTCAAAAGATGCAAATATGTTGTCTATATAAAGATCTCTGAGCATTTTAATCCCAAAACTTTTCCAGGTATTAAAAACTGGATATGTTTGCGAGGGTTGAAAGAGGTGGTTTTCTTGCAGAGGTGCCACCGATAAAAGATTTTCCATCTTAAAATGCTTTCTAATTTGGTTCCATATTCTAAGTGAGTAAAGCACAATTGGGTTATTAGTATATTTGCGATAACTTGCATTTATTGGAGAGCAGAGCAGGGAGTATAAAGAAGTACTACAGGATTTTATTTCTATTGCGGACCAAGCCTGTGTATGTTCATATATTTGTGTCCAGGTTTTTATGGCTTGTATGTTTGCTGCCCAGTAATAAAACTGAAAATTAGGTAGAGCCATGCCACCTTCTGCCTGAGGTCTTTGTAGGGTTGCTCTTCGGATATGTGGGTGTTTTGAGTTCCAAATGAATGAGGTTATTGTTGAATGTAACTGTTTAAAAAAACGATTTATTGATATATATTGGAATGTTTTGAAATAAAAAAAGAAGTTTAGGAAGGATATTCATCTTAACAGTGTTAATTCTTCCGGCTAGAGTGAGATGAAGGGTTGACCATCTGTCCAGGTCTTGCTTAATTTTTTCCATACAGACGGCAAAATTTTGTTGATAAAGAGCTTTATGTTTACTTGTGATAATTACCCCTAGGTATTTAAACTGATCTGCTATGGTAAAAGGTAGGGTGTCCAATCTGATATTATATGCTTGTGAATTCACTGGAAAGAGTATACTTTTATTCAGATTAATTTTAAGACCAGAAATCTTTTGAAATTCTGTTAGTGCTGTTAGAACTGCAGGGACAGTGTTTTCTGGGTCTGATATATATAAAACCATATCATCTGCATATAGAGAAATTTTCTGTTCCAGTCCTTCTCTGACAATCCTCTTTATCTGATAAGAATTTCGGCAGTGAACCACCAGTGGTTCAATGGCGATTGCAAACAGCAGTGGTGACAAGGGACATCCTTGTCTGGTGCCACATTCTAGCTTAAAGTAGTCTGAGCAAATGTTATTAATACAAACTGAAGCTTCTGGATTGGTATACAGTAGTTTGATCCATGCACAAATATTCGGGCCAAACCCAAATTTCTCCAATGCAGTGAAAAGGTAGTTCCATTCAATCATATCAAATGCTTTTTCTGCGTCTAATGATAGTAATATCTCTGGGGTGTTTGATTTTGCTGGTGAATATATAACATTAAACAAGCGTCGGAGATTGGAAGATAGATGTCGGCCTTTAATAAATCCAGTTTGATCCTGTGATATTACCGAGGGCAGCACTTTCTCTATCCTTCTAGCTAGAATTTTTGAGAGTATCTTAACATCATTATTCAGGAGTGAAATTGGTCTGTATGATGCACATTGTAACAAGTCCTTATTTTGTTTAGGAAAGACGGTGATTAATGCTTGTCGAAATGTTTGAGGTAGTATTAGGTTGTCTCTAACTTCTGTAAATGTTGCCAATAAGAGGGGAGCTAGCTGAGTGGAGAACTTCTTATAAAATTCTACGGGGTAACCATCAGGGCCTGCTGATTTCCCGCTTTGTAATGACTTTATAGCATCTAGTTGTCTGTATTCTGAAAGCACAAGCACAACAAAGGCTTTCCTGGAGGAGGGAGGAGCCTGTATTGTTTTTCTAAATGTTGCACTTGGACACAATAAACTCGGGTGTGATGTCATTTCTAGCGCCAACATCTATCCGAGGTAAAAGGAAATCAGAATAAGTATTATTTAAAGTCCCAATATAGTTAATCGTTTAGAGTCATGGGTGAATACCTGGTTAAAAGAAATTAGACTTCTTATATGTAATCTGTTACCAGAAAACAAAATAGAAATATCGAAGCTATGTATGATCTCATTTTCTAATTTAAATGTACTACTACAAATGAGGTCAGGATGTTATAGTTAAATAGGTAGAGAGTTTCAACATTTTTTTTCTTTTCTTTTACAATTAACAACTCTAAAATGCCCTTGTGTAAGTGTGTGTGTCCTGCAATTTACAAGTGTTTGTATGTGCCTAGCATGCAAAGCTGGCAAGATATGCCCCATAACACTGAGCAGGAAGAAGTGAGTTCAGAAAGAGAAAGTATGATTCACAAGGGTTCATAGTTACTTCATTAATGCATTTCTTCGTGAAAAACTTCACATACTTATATTTATTTTACTACTAGTACTTTTCATGTTTTCTCCATTTGGTTCTTTTTAATAAAGTTGTTTGATTTGCTTTTAAGCATTTCTTTATCTTTATATTATAGGTGTACATTGGAGACGCACTAACCAGTCATAAGATATTCCATAGATAGCCATAATTAACTTAGACCAATACAAAGTGCTTAGTAACACACAGACTACATTCAATTAATTCTGAAACTTCCAAAGGTCACTAATACCAGCAGCATGTGTTTAGGTGTAAGTGGGTGAACAATTGTGAATTCAATTAGTTACCCTTTTTATTTTCTTTTTCTAACTAATTTTAAAAATATGTATCAATCATTTCTCACTTTACAATCCCAAAGTAGATTTTATATTGAAATAAAGTATTTTATAAAAAGTTTATCAGATCACTTTGTATAACCATGATTTTTTACTTATCTATCCCTCCATTTACATCTTGCCTGAAGAAGGGGCCTGAGTTGCCTCGAAAGCTTGCATATCTTTTTAGTTAGCCAATAAAAGGTGTCATTTTGCTTGGCATTTCTCTACATTCATAATGGCTAACACAGTACAACACCCTAGTACTACATCCCTCCATTTGCAAAGCTGTCAATCCATTGTGGGGTCATGGGGAGCCAGAGCACTGAACTCAAGACAGAAACCAACCTTGGGTGAGCATCTGTTATGAACAGAATTTATAGACTTAATCAATTTTTTTATTATTCCTAAATTTATGTGTTCAGTAAATTTTTTTATTTGGTGTTATGTAACATACAGCAATTGCATATCTGAGTCTCAGGATGTCTCCATGTTAACTGCCTATGTAATAATTGTAAAAGCATGAGATGAAGGTTAATGAGCATTACTACTTAAATGTTACATTAAAAATTTGTAGCCTATTATAATTGTTTTTTTGCAAATAATAAAATTCCAATAACAATGAGAGGCCTAACCATAGATATACCACTTGCTAAATATCCTGCTATATTAACTGGAGGTAAAATAATAAATAATAAAGACTGCATGGAGTTTTCATGTTCTCCCTGTGTCTGCATGGGTTTCCTCCAGGCGCTCTGGTTTCCTCCCACTGTCCAAAGACATGCAGATTAGGTGCATTGGCGATCCTAAATTGTCCCTAGTGTGTGCTTGGTGTGTGTGTGTGCCCTGTGGTGGGCTGGCGCCCTGCCCGGGATTTGTTCCTGCCTTGTGCCCTGTGTTGGCTGGGATTGGCTCCAGCAGACCTCCGTGATCCTGTGTTAGGATATAACGGGTTGGAAAATGACTGACTGACTGACTATGTTTTAAATAAATTCAGTCAAGGAGAGGTAGTGTTTGGTTTCAGTTATTTTTGGATATTACTCTATTTTACTTTCTCTTTAATGTGATTTGTGTGTTTATGTTGCATGTGTTGTATGAGTAATTTACTTTTTACTGGTAACTTCAGTTTAATCAGCTGTTAAATAAATAGGTTTATTTCTCATTTTTATGCTATTAATAAAAATTTATTATTTGAAAGAATGAGACTTTTGAAGCATGCTATTGTCATTTTGATTTTTGGCCCAAAATATTTATAACATTTTCTATGACGTCCATTATCTTTCAAGCTATTAAATGCAGTCTAGTGTTAGATGTGCTCTCCTAATTCTATTCTTACTGTAATTTGACCACTAGTTTACACTGTTTTGATTAATGTAAAGACAAAAGTTGTGGACCAGTGTTAAAAAAAACATACCAGCAAATGCTTATAGGGTGTTACAAAACAATGACATTTATTCATTAATTCATTAACCCTAATATGGGGATAGTGACTTTTACTTTTAAACCACCGGATTAAGAAGGTTTTTTTGTCACTAAAAAGGAAAATCCTTATTGACTTTTCATCAAAATGACATGCTTCCAAAAAGCTATATGTATGTCACAAAGTAATAAAATAACATTATAAAGTTCACAGACACACATTGCATTTCAATTTGCTCCCTCCTCATTCAATTAAAGTTACATTTTTCAGGTGACAAATATTCTTTCAAGATGTTATAAAATTCAAAAGTTCCCATCTTTTCCAGTAAGAAATGACAAGTTCAATCACAGATGGAGATAAATGGCAATACAAAAATGACTCGCGAGTGCAGTTCATATCAGGCGAGTGACGTGGGTCGTAAAACATTATACTTGTACAGTACAAATCTGTAGTGTCATAAAAGTAATTTTTAGTAAGCAGAGAGCGCATGCGCAAGGCAAATCAGATGGGGACTCATGTCGTAAAATAAGAAGTGCAGATCAGACACGGTCATAACAGTAAAAGGTCTGCGCATGCGTGCGAGGATCAGGCAGGCACCACAGATTGGGTAGTGACAGCTCATATTGATCACTTTATAACCTGCAAACACTAGGAATTAGCAAATTAGTTTGCAGCCTGGGAAAGGAAGGAGTTCGGAAGCACTTATAAGATCAAAATCTCTGTTGATTATTTTATTGCTTGGGAAACGGACATTCATAAACAGATCAAAAACAGATAGCAAGCCAAAGAAATATGTGTGTAATATCATTTGGTAATTATTTGGTTCCTCTTCAAGCACTGCTTATATGTTTGTTTTAAGAGGGCTATTACTTTTTATTTTGATTTTTGCCTCCATTTTGTGTATTTTTGAGTATTGTTGGTAGTAGCACATGGATATTGCAACATCTGATTCCATCATTTTGCCATCACTTTGTATGGTGTTGTGCTAGGTCAAATATTTTGGATTGTGTGGGAAACCATTTTTGTGGTGTTTATCTAATTTCAATGGTTTGCATATTGGACCTTAGTAGTTTTTTTTTTTTTTTGCTAATGGGAGCCCACATGACTGCTTGATTTTGACAATGATTTTTGGTTTTGAGCTCCCAAACATAATGGCACCACCATAACTCCTGAGTTCAAATAATAAATTTGTTTTAACAAATACCTTCACACAGGTTACACAAGTAAGTACAAATACTTCTTCTTTCTCATCCTTCTTTTCCTTTCACTCCTCCAGGTAATCTTTGCCCTCTGCCTCCCAACTGTGACTCTCAGAATGGACATGATGTGACTCCTTTTATTCAAAACCCAGGAGTATTTCTAGTGCCAGTACATAGCCCATCGGGATATATTCCAGGTCAGGTGACAGCTCTTCAAAGAAGGAAGAGCTCCTTTTGGCAGAACACTCTGGTGACACCCAAGAACACCAACAGGGTCACCCTTTGAGACTATAGGTCTCATGATACCCCGTGGGTTTCCAAATTTAGAGCCAACAATGCCCCTTCATATGTTGGGGGAGAAACTGTCCAAGTCCATCTACTGCACCCCATCTGCTTCGACTAGGATAGGAATCATTAGTCGTCCCTGTCAGGTTACATTTTCCATCCATTATGGATTTCCACCTGGGGAAGGCAACAATCTCCAAACCAGCCAGGGTGCTGGTCCTTCCCTGTTGCCATTCACAGTAACAAAGAGGTGAAAACCATAAAAGTATTAGTTCATATAAGTGCATGAAAAGATATCTAGTGCACAAAGATCAACAACATACCTGTATACTAATCACTTTATAAAGCACTACATCACTGTGTTTGCTATCATATTGATCTACGTCTCTTTCCCACTAGTACTCCCAACCTGGTGGTGAATCTTCATGGTCTTCAGTCAACCAACTGTCCGACGTGGGCTCACTCAGGTAAATCCTGCATTCATTTCTTTGTTCAATTTGCCATTGACCCAAAATTGAAATTTCAGCAAATACTGAAGAGAGAACAAAATGAATTCAGGAAGACCTGCATAATCTTCAACTGCTCAGGCACTTGAGAAATGCACTTGAGTGTTGACAAAGTGCTATAAACAGGCAAGATGAATACAAGATGGTGACTCTGGCTTATACGATTTATGTTGTTTTATGTAGTTTCATTAGCACAAAATTCTTATCTTCAAAGCAATTCATAAAAGCATCTGAAAAATCAAATAAAATGTTAAGTTATATCATAAAAATCAATTCAATATTAATTAACAGACATTATGGTGAAATTTTGTAATGAGTTTGTGAAATTGGATTTGGAGTACTGTGCAGAGTTCAGGGCACCTCACTACAATAAAAGACAGAGGAACACTGAAAGCAGTGCAGAGAAGATCAACCACATGCATCTCCAGAGTGTGGGGCACGTAGATCAAACCTCTACATGGAGGGCCACATAGAGACCTGATACAAGGTTCTCAAAATTCTAAAAGGAAGTGTTAAAGTTTGTTTTAAAGCAGAAATGTTTTACATAAATAGTGCATCGTTTCCTTGAGGCCTCTTAAGTGAACGCAAGATGAATACCAGAAAGCACCTCTTCACAAAAAGGATTACCGCAATGTGAAAAACTACCAAGTTAGGTATTTGGAGACTTTGATGACTTTTAAAAATACATCTAAATAATAAATTTGAACATTATTGTTATCAGCTGCCCAGATACTTTTAATGTAGTGAATTGTTCTCCTCTTGTTTGTAATGTTGTGCATGCTCTTATGAATAACAACTTCACAATTAATGTCACGCCAATAATATATATACTGAGTTTCACGACTCAGCTAGCATGATGCATGTGCTAAGGGTAGGGCTGCCAACTCTCTTTCTCTGGAAATGAGGACATTTGGGTTCGAAAAATGAGGACTTTTGAGGATGCCTTTCTCTATGATGCCATAATATGCCATTGTACTGTCTTAAGATTTTTTTAAATGATATAAACCTTTAGTAGCATTTTGTCACTATAATTATGATATGATGGCCACAATCACAGTCACTGGCAAACTAATAACCTATTAAATATTTTGTATATGTCAAGCCTCTGTCACACACGTGCGCATGGGAGGCAGCTAAAGGGCTCGAGGGAAGGAAGTTCTGAGGCATGCCGGGATGTGGCAGAGTTCACTGATTCTTTTTTTTCCTTGCCTGTAGACCATTCCCGGGAGATCTCACCTGGCTCTCATGACGTCACTTCTGGGACCGAGCCAATGGAAGAAGACCTTACCGGCTCCAGCCCCTGTGATGTCACCTCCGGGCTTGAACCAATGGCCGATGATCCTGAGCCAGACCCATACGACCTCACTTCCTGTCTTCCCCTTTAAAAGTCTAACCGTTTCCCCTATGTGTCAGTCTTGTTTTGGACTCTGTATTATGCACAACTGTGTTCTTTATTTGAAGAAACAACTTAGCAGCCAGGATACCATATTATACGGGTGGCTGCCCCAACCCTTTATCAGTGTGATGTCTCATTATTATGACACTGGCGTAGTCAGCAGGATGAAGAAGTCCCGGGAGAGAAGGGGACTGGACGTGCAACATACCCAGGTGGGAGCGTACTGGGAACGAGTTTTCAGGCGGGGAGGGTGTTCCACGTTTCGGTGTGACCCAGTACAGGCTCTGCCCACAGCATGCTCCGCTAGGCAACCTAGGCAGGTTGGCGGGTGTGCAGGAGGGGCTCACAGACATGGGCTGCTTCGGAAGGGCAAGGCCGGGAGCGCTGTTTATGCTCTCTCAGAGGAGAGTGCCCGCCTCCCTGTGAAGCCAGAACCCCATTTCCCACCTAGGGGTGCCCCAGACTGGCAGGTGAGTGACCTGGAAAACTGGAGGTTCGACCCTGAGCGGCCGACCTCACAACAAGCCTGGTCCCTATGGGCAAAGGTAAGGCAGTGGCTATGGCCACAGGAACTGAAGCCTTGGCAGGTGATAGAGAAGGTGGCCTGCTTCATATTATTACAAACGCTACCCCAGGATTTCACCCAGCCGGTCTGGGGTAGACAATATAAAAACATGATAGAGCTCATAGAAAGATGTAGGGGGGCCTCACAATCTGGGGGAGCTGAACCGTCCCTAGGTCAAGCTCAACCGGAGTGTGTTCCGAGACCTAGCCCCTCCCTGTACAACCCAGAGCTTGTGCAGACGTCCCTGGAGCAGCGGACATGCAAACCGCTTGGGAACGAGGTGGACTGCACATGGAGGGGGAAGAGGGCTTGGTGTGCTCTGACAAACCTGTTGACGGTCCCACACACTGACGTGGTGATCGTTAACGGTTTTAAAACGACAGCTCTATTCGATACCGGCAGCAACATTTCCATTGTGGCTCGCCGTTTTGTGCTACCGTGACAGTGGATGAAAGCTAAGGCCGGTATAACCTGTGTCCACGGGGAAACCCGCTGGTACAAGACTGCCGCTTGTGTCATCAGCTACGGAGGATCAGTACAGAAAGTGACCGTGGCAATCCTTCCCGATCCTCCGTTCCCGGTGGTACTTGGGCATGACTGGCCTAACATTAAAAGCGGTAAGACACATACCACTCCCGGGGTGCACTTGGGCCTAGTTGTGGACAGAGATGAGCCGTCTCAAACTGCCTCCACGCTGTGTAATCAGCCGGTAGAGAGAGATGAAGCGGCCGGCCTGAGTGACGTGGCAACCCCCGGGCCGTCGCGTGCTGACACGTCATCCACACGCCGCGACAGAGCGGGTGGAAACCACGCCCCTTGAGGTCAACTCAGACCCTCTCTCCATGCTACGGTTTCAATTTAGAGAGAAATGCCGGCCTCTTTTAAAAGAGAGCAGTGGAATGACGATTCCCTGAAGTTTGCAAAAAATGCAGTAGTGCTAGTCAACGGCCAGCGCATTAATCAGTCCATGCCACAGGGTCCTTACTTTGTTGTAGAAAATGACCTTCTTTATCGGGTAGCGATGCATGATGGGCAGGAGAGGAGGCTGCTGCTAATCCCGCGAACCTTCCGGCGGCAGGTCTGTGAATTAGCACACGCCCATCTCCTAGGTGGCCACTTGGGCACCGAAAAAACCCTGGAGCAGATTAAGCTCCGTTTCTACTGGCCGGGAATCAATGAGGAGGTTCGTCGCTTTTGCAATTCCTGCCCGGAGTGTCAATTGCGACAAATTCCAAGAAGGGACCATGCTCCTCTCGTTCCTATTCCCCTGATTGATCGAATTGGGGTCGATATAGTCGGACCCTTAGAGCCCTCAGCCCGAGGACACAAATACATCCTGGTCCTCGTGGATTACGCTACCAAATACCCCGAAGCTGTTCCGTTGCGCTCAGCTACCTCTAAAGCCATTGCACGGGAATTACTAGGGGTCTTTTCACGCGTGGGTATCCCCAAGGAAGTCTTGACGGACCAGGGGACACCTTTCACCTCAGAGACGTTCAGGGAGACTGCCAAGTTACTGAAAATAAAGCATTTAAAGACCGCGGTGTATCATCCTCAAACCGACGGTCTAGTGGAGAGATTTAATCAGACTCTCGAACAAATGCTGCGTAAGGTGGTCAGCGAGGATGGAAGGAACTGGGATCAGCTCCTCCCCCTCATCCTTTTTGCCTATCAGAATGTCCCACAAGCCTCCACGGGGTTCTCCCCTTTTGAGTTACTGTATGGGCGACAACCCCGGGGCATATTAGATATTCTAAAGGAAGGATGGGAAGAAGAGGCTCTTCCCACTACAAATATATTAGAATATATCGCGCAATTACACGATAGATTTGGAAAGATTAGACCCCTCCTTAAAAGTCACATGGAAGCGGCCCAAGCAGCACAGGTCCGTTGTTACAACCGCGGCACGTCTCTCCAGGAGTTCCAACCGGGAGATCGAGTCATGGTTCTAGTGCCTACCTCCCACTCTAAGTTGCTTGCCCATTGGCAAGGCCCCTACGAAGTTAAGAAGAGGAAGGGCCTCGTCGACTATTTGGTGAGTCAACCCAATCATCGGCCGAGGGAGCGGGTTTATCATATCAACCTGCTGAAACCGTGGAAGGACAGGGAGCCCGATCCCTCCTCCAGCCAGCACCGCTCACTCTTCGCTCACACTACCAACCTTAACTTTGGTACAAATTTAAGGCCTAGACAGGAGCTGGAAACAGTTATCCGGACCGTTCGGGAGGTAGTCAGTGAAAACCCTGGAAGGACCTCTCTGATTGAGCACAACATAGTGACAGAGCCCGAGGTTATTGTCCAAGAACGCCCGTATCGTCTTCCTGAGGCAAAAAGGGCTGAAGTGGAGCTTGAGATCAAGCGCATGCTGGATCTAGGTGTGATTGAGGAAAGTTATAGTCCCTGGTCCAGTCCCATTGTGCTAGTCGGGAAGCCTGACGGAAGTTGGAGGTTTTGCAATGACTTCCGTCGGCTTAATCAAGTCTCCCAATTTGATGCCTATCCAATGCCGCAAGTGGACGACCTCCTCGAGAGGCTTGGGCAGGCTCGATACTTGACCACACTTGACATGACTAAGGGGTACTGGCAGGTTCCTTTAACGAACTCCGTGAAGGAAAAAAACGTGTTTAGCACCCCTAGCGGACAATGGCAGTATCATGTCCTTCCATTTGGGTTACACGGGGCTCCAGCAACCTTCCAGCGTCTGGTGGACAAAGTGCTCCGACCTCACAACTCATACAGTGCTGCCTACCTCGATGACGTAGTCATCTATTCCAGCACATGGAAAAAGCATGTACAGCAGGTTCGAGCGGTATTGCGAGCACTTGGTGAGGCCGGGCTCCGGATTAACCCCAAGAAATGTTTCTTTGGATTAAGCGAAGCCAAATATTTAGGCTACCTGGTGGGTCGGGGTACCGTAAGGCCACAGTGCTCAAAAGTCAAAAGTAGATGCCATTTTGAAATGGCCCCGTCTGCGAACCAAGCGGCAAGTCCAAGCCTTTCTCGGGTTAGCGGGGTACTACTGCCAGTTCGTACCCCGATTCTCGGAGAGAGCGGCACTCTTGACTGATTTAACAAAGAAGAGGGCCCCGAACATAGTGGTATGGACTGAAAAGACTGGCGCTGCATTTAGTGACTTGAAGCAGGCCCTTACGTCTGCACCCATTCTGAAGGTACCTAACTTTTCTCTGCCTTTCATCCTCCAGACGGACGCTTCGGACACAGGCCTGGGGACCGTGCTGAGCCAAAGTGTCGATGGTGTGGAACACCCCGTCATGTTCGGAAACTATTGGACCGGTAGACCAGGTATGCAGCGATGGAAAGGGAGGCCTTGGCGATTAAGTGGGCGATTACTCAGCTTAGGTACTACCTGTTGGGCCGGGAATTCACCCTTGTCACGGACCATGCACCCCAACAGTGGATGGCCCTGCACAAGGAGTCGAATCTGCGGGTCACCAGGTGGTTTCTTGACCTACAGCCGTACAAATTTTCGCTCATCCATCATCGGGGCCACCTCCATGCCAACGCTGATGCTCTTTCTCGGGTTCACGACCTCTCGGTTGGGTCCGCCTGACTCGATGGGTCTGGGCTAAGGGGGGGGCCTTGTCACACACGTGCGCATGGGAGGCAGCTAAAGGGCTCGAGGGAAGGAAGTTCTGAGGCATGCCGGGATGTGGCAGAGTGCACTGATTCTTTTTTTCTCTTGCTTGTAGACCATTCCCGGGAGATCTCACCTGGCTCTCATGACGTAACTTCCGGGACCGAGCCAATGGAAGAAGACCTTACTGGCTCCGGCCCCTGTGATGTCACCTCCGGGCTTGAACCAATGGCCGATGATCCTGAGCCAGACCCATACGACCTCACTTCCTGTCTTCCCCTTTAAAAGTCTAACCGTTTCCCCTATGTGTCAGTCTTGTTTTGGACTCAGTATTATGCACAACTGTGTTCTTTATTTGAAGAAACAACTTAGCAGCCAGGATACCATATTATACGCTTGGCTGCCCCAACCCTTTATCAGTGTGATGTCTCATTATTATGACACCTCTTAAATTAACAGACTTAATTCCTTCCATTCTTATTTGGATAGCTTAACTGTCATAAACCTGTAAAGAATTATACACATGGTAAATTCACTTCTAGTAAAATAAAAATAATTTTACTCTTTTCAATTTAGTTTATTTTCATTTATCTACATTCTTTTATATTTTTTGACTGAAACTATTTTTCTCACTAAATCTGGGTTCTTCGATAAGTATGAATAGAAAAAATCTTTACATAGCATGTTACTGAAATTGAATCTTGTGAGCATTAGCCCCTTAATTGAATCTGTTCTGCCCTTTGGAAAACAAGGATATTTGCTGTTCAAGTAGCCTGTGGACTTGCTCTTTATTTTTGGCGTAATGGGTATTCCTGAATTTATGTAAATGAAAGACTTATGAAAATATTATTAAATTACTTGAAGAAGTAACTTATTACTTGATCAACTGATAACTAAAAATATACTACATTTATATGGCAGAATAATTTTTTTTTTAATTAACTGAAACTTTAATACTTGACTCATTTATTTACAATTATAAATCCATTTTGGAACATGGGTGGTAATAACAATATTTTCCATTAAAATATTACAAAGCAATAAAACACGACGGACTGTACCTGGATGTATGAAATTTCTTGTTTAACCAAGCAGCTGATAGAAGAATCGAAAATAAGATCTCACATAGAAAACGTGAAATTGTAATTTCGATTTTGAATAAATTCATTTAGTTACAGTGAATTAGGATTACAAATAATTAAGGAAAGGAACAACATTTATCATGAACTGTCTACGCGCCAAGAAGATAAAGCTGAATTCAAAAGATGAGGTGAAAAAGCCAAGTTGGACAGGCATTGACTATTCTCGTCAATATCTGCGTTGTTTACAACCGGAATGGAAGTGAAGATTCTGGGGGAAAAAAGTGTGAGCACTACATCCTCAAATGCAGATTGGTGTATGGCTTTCAATTTTACCAATGATAAGGATATGGAGAGTTTCAAATTTTAGGAGCCAAAATTCTGAACATTTTCAAAATTTTATAAATTTCTCCAGGACAGTCCATGGTACGTTAAAAATGTCTGGGAAAATGAGGATGGTTGGCATCCCTAGCTAAGGCGTGTATTAGAGACTTACACAAACCATTTTTTAATGAATTAGGCAAATACTTACATATATACTAAGTACATTTTTGGAACCAATTAATCAAATTTAGTATCACTATGAGTAGCAACTGTTTAATCTTTTTTCTTTTTTTTGATTTTATTGATTTTATTAAAATAACACAACATTCCATACAAATAAATCAATTTCTACAAACATAAGATCAAAAACAGATCGACACCCACCCCTAAGAAAGAGAGGTAAGTCAGCAGAGTAAAACTTAAAGCTAGTAAAAATAAGTAAGTAGAATTAATAAGTAAATAATGATAAATGAAAAAAGGGGAAAGAATCTGCTTCCTCAGTGCTTTAAAAGCTTATTCTAAAATGTTATTGATTAGATCCTGCCAGGTTTTGAAAAAGTTCTGCACAGATCCTCTAAGTGAGAATTTGATTTTTTCCAGTTTCAAATAGTATAAACATCAGTTACCCACTGACTTAAAAGAGGAGAGTTAGGATTATTCCAGTTGAGCAAGATAAGTCTGTACCGCTCTCAGATCCGGCACGATTATAATAATTAAATAATCCGGGGCGCGAGTGACCAACACTACTTTCTACTACACCACTTCAAATTATAGAGACACACCAGCAGGAACAGGATAAAGTTGAAATGATTATTGATAGACAATACACATTATCACCGGGACAACAACAACAACAGAAAACCTTATATGTATAATATCGCGCTGCAGCGCTCCCCCTCCCCGCACAAAATCACAACACAAACCCTAGAAAACATACATTACTAATAAGGACTTTAGCAGATGGAAAACACAAAAAAAAAAGAACAATGAATTTATAGTTTTTTAAAGTCTTATCTGAACCGTAGCGTTGAGCTCCGTCTAGCGTGGGGAAATGAGGCGCCGACCATATATCATATTCCAGGAAATGTATTTGATTAACAGTTCCTAGTGCTGGTCCATCAAGTCCTCTCCCGTATGCCTTCCTCTCGAAAGAAAAAATTATTTGGCTTTCAATGAACCCGGGTTCACCTGACGATATCCAAGAGTGTTAATCCTTTCCCTTGTGCCTTTTCCTGTTATGGCTTCCTCCTCCTCTCTCCTTGCCCTCTTCTTTTTTCCCGCCACCTATTTACAAACGGATAGCTCCTCCCCGTACAGTCTGTTGGCCCTCCAAGCCAGGAGCTCCCCTCCCTCTGTATCAAGGGCTGGCCTTGCACATAAAGGCGAACCACTAAAACAGGTATGGGAAAAGGTACAAACTTACAGGTACATAACACATATTCCGGTCGACCGTTACAGAGTTCCCCTCCCCAAACCCTCCATGGGGCATAGTAGGGTTTCATGTTGGTCACATGGAATGTATCTGTTTTCATGTTACTGTCAGTTTGCCATTGGACTTGGTAATTAACGGGCCCTAATTGTTTTAATATTGTGGCTGGACCAAACCATTTTGGCGCTAGCTTAGATGTAAATCTGGATGATGCTTTTGAGATGTAGTGTGTCCTCAGCCAAACCCGGTCCCCTTCAGAATATGTAACCTTCTTTCGGCGCTTATTGTAAAACCGGGCTTGTTTAGCCTTGGAATGCACCAATCTCTCTTTAACCATATCTTTTAAATTTTCTAACTGCAAAACTTTGCAATATTGGAATGAATCAGGAGTTGGGGGAGTGACAAGCCGCTCAAGGGGACCCAATATCTGTCTTCCGAGAGCCAAACAAGCAGGCGATTCACCAGTACTCTCATGCCACGCGGAATTGAGGGCCATTCTTAACTCTGGAAGCCTCTGATCCCAATCCTGGTGGCGGGTACCGACATAGGAGGCTATCATAGTTTTCAGGGTACGATTCACTCGCTCCGTGAGGTTGGATTGTGGATGGTAGGCTGTGGTTTTCTTATGGGTTACCCCCCATTCCTTCATGAAACTTTCCATCTCAGAGCTGGTAAATTGTGGACCTCTATCGGAAACGATGACCTTTGGAACCCCCCACCGGGTAAACATCTCATTCCTTAGGATGGAGCATAGCCGTTCAGTTGTTGAATTTGGCAAAGGAAAAAGCTCCACCCATTTAGAGTAATAATCTACCACCACTACCAGGACGGTCCTCTTGTTCTTACTTGGTGGTAATGGACCTATAATGTCAATTCCCCACATCTCTCCTGGTTCAGTGATATTTGTTGATTGCAGTTGTCCTGCCGGAAGCCCAGGTGGGTTTTTGTACTGCTGGCATATGGTACAGGTTCTCACATGTTTCCACACGTCCTTCCTCACGGTGGGCCACCAGGCTACCTCTAATATCTTTTTTAGAGTCTTCAATCTGCCAAGGTGACCGCCGAAAGGGCTGTCATGAAAATAAGCCAAGAACTCTGGAAGAAGAGCCTCGGGGACGACTAGTTGGTATTTCTCACCCCCGAGTTTCGATGGCACACAGCGATACAATATCCCTTGGAGTTCTTGGAAATGAATGCGTCCCGTCCGCGACCCAGAGTTCTCCCTTACCTCCCGACAAACCAGACTGTTATCCTGGGCTCGGGCTATATCTGATACGTCAAGTGGAAGGTCCCAACGGCGAGTCGAAATCAGGGCAATTGACGAAACTTCCCTAGGCTCTGGAACCCGGGACAGCGCTTCTGGAACCACATTTCCACAACCCCTTCGATAAAAAACCTTAAAGGTGAACTGCTGGAGACGAAGAACCCATCTGGTGAGTCGTGAGGACATCTTCGAACAGTTAAATGCCCAAGCCAGAGCACGGTGGTCAGTATACACCTCGAATAATGATCCCTCAAGATAATGACGCCACTTTTCCACTGCCCACACGACTGCGAGACATTCCTTCTCGGATGCTGAATAATTTAGTTCGGGGCCACGGAGAGACCTTGATGCATAGGCAAATACTCGTTCTTCTCCCTCTTTGAACTGCGTTAATACAGCCCCAAGCCCCACATTACTAGCGTCGGTCTGGACTTGGAAGGTGAGCAGTGGAATAGGTTGTGCCAAAACTGGAGGTTCCATCAGATGTTTCTTTAGATGCTCAAATGCCTTTTGGCACCCTGGAGTCCATTGCCATGAGGTTCCCTTCTTCAGCAGGCGATGTAATGGGTCTGCAGTGTCTGCTAATCTGGGTATGAACTTGTGGAACCAACCCACCATTCCCAAGAAACGCTGAAGGGATTTAATGTCCGAAGGTGGTGGGTAGTCCACAAGGGCCATGATTTTCTCTGGATCCACCCCAATACCTTTTGCAGATACCACATGACCGAGGAAGGTAAGTTGAGATTGTCCGAGGTGACACTTACTGATGTTTAGGGTCAGTTGAGCCTGCTGAAGCCGATAGAAGATCTCATTTAGGTCCCGGAGGTGTTGCTCTATTGACGAAGAGAAGACAATGATATCATCAATATAGACAAAACAGTTCTTCCCAATCAGCCCCCGCAGCACTTGTTCCATTAAGCGTTGAAAAGATGCCCCTGCATTCTTCAGGCCGAAAGGCATTACTCGGAATTGGAATAAGCCATCAGGAGTGATCACAGCAGTCTTGGCCACACTGTCTTCTCCCATGCATACCTGCCAATACCCCGATTGTAAATCCAAAGTGCTAAAAACCACTGCGCTGTGTAAGGATTCTAAAATTTCATGCACCAGGGGCATAGGATATGCATCACTGGTAGTTTTGGCATTCAGTCCACGGTAATCCACACAAAAACGAAAGGTTCCATTGGTCTTACGCACCAAAACCACCGGGGATGCCCAGGCCGAGGTAGAGGTTTCAAGAATACCTTCCAGCAGCATACGATCAACCCACTCTTTGATAACCTTTCTCTTCATAGGAGAGACCCTGTAAGCTCTTTGACGGACAGGGACTTCATCAACGGTGTATATATGATGGTGAATAACCTCCGTACGCCCAAGTTTGTCCGTCCATACCATGGGCCATCTCCTCAGAATAGGTTGCACCTCGCAGTGCTGAGAACAAATGCTTTCCTCCACAGGGCTGATATCTTTAACTGGTACTGCAAAGTAGTAATTTACTTTTGGCCAGTGTAATTCATCACGCCCTCTTACCTCAAAACTGAACACCCCCCCTCCAGGCATTACGTATTCATGAGTCCTTGGGTGTAAAATGATGTCGGCTGCCACGATGGAATCCAGCCCTAAGAGCAGTGGCATAGACAGGAATGCATCCTCCAAGACATACACCTCGACTTCCCAAGATATATTTTGCAAGTTAAACTGCATTCGAACCTTGCCACTATCTCCATATGCTCGCCCGTCTGCCAAGAAGAACTTTACTGTGCCGCCTCCCTTCAGTAGCTCGCCGGGCAACTTTATTTTTTCCCACAAGCTGCGATTAATTAAGGTAAACGTGCTCCCTGTATCAATGACCGCATCCCCGATGATGTCCCGCACACTCACCGGTACCACTAGTAAGGGCAACTGTGCGCTTAACATGGTGAGCTCAGCCCCCACTGACCGGTCCTTGTTCTTCGGATAATTGACCTTGGGTGCATCCCTGCTAGAAGTGTCTCTGGGAGGATCTTTTTTACCCCTCATAGCAGCCCAATCCTTCTCGATCAAGGATCCGATTTTTACCATGGACTGTACAGAACTCACCGTGCCCCTAAGTGCTACCGCAAGCCGCGGGTTACAAGCACCCAGAATGCGTCTAACCATGTGTTCTTCTGACATATTGGGGTTCCATTTTAGACAGAGCGCACGGTATTCATAAACAAAGTCTCTGATGGGTTGAGATGGACCCTGCCGAGCGGCCAGGAGCTGTTCTTCGACTTCAGTTTGGTAGTCAGCAGGTAAGAAGGCCTCCAAAAAAGCCGTACGGAAAGATGCCCAGTCCTTAATATTATTCTTTTCCGCCTGCCACCAGTGGCGCGCTGGTCCCTGTAGAGACGTACTCAAGAAGCCCATCAATTCAGCTAGCGTTAATGGGTGCAGTTCTAAAAACACGTCTGCTTGTTCAATGAATTGAAGCACCTCTGCCGATTTACAGGAGGTTTCCAGTTTTGGAAACTCCAGCCGTACAGCAGCTGCAGCAGTAGAGGAGTAGGACGGCCGCGCTTCCACCAATAGCGTCGATCGGCGCGGAGTTTGAAAGTACGTAGTAATACTCCTCCTCATCGCGTCCTGTATTTCTACCTCCCATTGCTGATCGCGCCGCAGTAAGCAGTCTACCAGCTTTTGTTCCAGACTTCTTAGACGTACATGAACCCACTCCCGCAACTCGGCCCCCGCCGAATCCACGTATCCATGCAGAGCTTCTTCCCGAGCTACCGCCCCTTCACTCATTTCATCTATCCGGACTTGAAGCTCGTCCAGCTGCACCTGCACCTCTGCCCATGGGGGCTGCAAGTTCAGTGAGGCATCCATAAATTCCTGACCCTGGCTCTTCGGAGTTGAAATATATAAAGTGTCTAGCAGGCTCGCTGCCTCATCCACCTCTTCTTGTGCTCTGACCGTAACGTGGCGACCTAGCAATTCACCTCGCTCCGGCGTTGCACAAGAGTCGGCAAACCGCTGCTCAGTGCTCTCAGTCGACATCCTGACGGCTTGTGTGTGGCAAAAAAGAAATACGGTGGATTATATTTAGTCAACCGGCTCCCCGTACGGGCCACCAATAATCTGTACCGCTCTCAGATCCGGCACGATTATAATAATTAAATAATCCGGGGCGCGAGTGACCAACACTACTTTCTACTACACCACTTCAAATTATAGAGACACACCAGCAGGAACAGGATAAAGTTGAAATGATTATTGATAAACAATACACATTATCACCGGGACAACAACAACAACAGAAAACCTTATATGTATAATATCGCGCTGCAGCGCTCCCCCTCCCCGCACAAAATCACAACACAAACCCTAGAAAACATACATTACTAATAAGGACTTTAGCAGATGGAAAACACAAAAAAAAAAGAACAATGAATTTATAGTTTTTTTAAAGTCTTATCTGAACCGTAGCGTTGAGCTCCGTCTAGCGTGGGGAAATGAGGCGCCGACCATATATCATATTCCGGGAAATGTATTTGATTAACAGTTCCTAGTGCTGGTCCATCAAGTCCTCTCCCGTATGCCTTCCTCTCGAAAGAAAAAATTATTTGGCTTTCAATGAACCCGGGTTCACCTGACGATATCCAAGAGTGTTAATCCTTTCCCTTGTGCCTTTTCCTGTTATGGCTTCCTCCTCCTCTCTCCTTGCCCTCTTCTTTTTTCCCGCCACCTATTTACAAACGGATAGCTCCTCCCCGTACAGTCTGTTGGCCCTCCAAGCCAGGAGCTCCCCTCCCTCTGTATCAAGGGCTGGCCTTGCACATAAAGGCGAACCACTAAAACAGGTATGGGAAAAGGTACAAACTTACAGGTACATAACACATATTCCGGTCGACCATTACAAGTCTACATACCAATAGTGTAGTACAGTGATCCTCCGCTATATCGCGGTTCAGCTATCGCACCCCCGCTACATCACGGATTTATTAATACTACAGTAATCCCTCCTCGATCGCGGGGGTTGCGTTCCAGAACCCCCCGCGAAAGGTGAAAATCCGCGAAGTAGAAACCATATGTTTATATGGTTATTTTTATACTGCCATGCTTGGGTCACAGATTTGCACAGAAACACAGGAGGTTGTAGAGAGACAGGAACTTTATTCAAACACTGCAAACAAACATTTGTCTCTTTTTCAAAAGTTTAAACTGTGCTCCATGACAAGACAGAGATGACAGTTCCGTCTCACAATTAAAAGAATGCAAACATATCTTCCTCTTCAAAGGAGTGCGCGTCAGGAGCAGAGAATGTCAGAGAGAGAGAAAGGCAAACAATCAAAAATCAATAGGGCTGATTGGCTTTTAAGTATGCGAAGCACTGCCGGACAAAGCAGCTGCAAGGATGTACAATGTAAAGGTAGTCTTTCAGCATTTTTTAGAGGAGCGTCCATATCCTCTAGGCCAGTGTGCGAACAGCCCCTCTGCTCACACCCCCTCCGTCAGAAGCAGAGAATGTCAGAGAGAGTGAGAGAGACAGAGAAAAACAAATAATCAATAATCAATACGTGCCCTTCGAGCTTTTAAGTATGTGAAGCACCGTGCGGGAAGCATGTCGCTTGACAAAGCAGCTGCACAGAAGGGAGCAACGTGAAGGTAATCTTTCAGCATTTTTAGATGAGTGTCCGTATCATCTAGGGGTGCGAACAGCCCCCCTGCTCACACCCCCTCCGTCAGGAGCAGAGAATGTCAGAGCAAGAGAGAGAGAGAGAGAAAAGCAAACAATCAAAAATCAACACGTGCTGTTTGATCTTTTAAGTATGCGAAGCACCATGCAGGAAGCGTATCGCTTGACAAAGCAGCCATATGTAAGCCCAGCAAGGAAGAGCAATGTGAAGGTAATCTTTCAGCATTTTTTGAGGAGCGGCCGTATCCTCTAGGGGTGCGAACAGCCCCCGTGCTCACAATATATTTGAGGAGTTTTATTTAATACGTAATACTCGCTCTGGTTGGGTAGCTTCTCAGCCATCTGCTAATAGAGTCCCTTGTATGAAATCAACTGGGCAAACCAACGGAAGAAGCATGTACCAGAAATTAAAAGACCCATTGTCTGCAGAAATCCGCGAACCAGCAAAAAATCTGTGATATATATTTAAATATGCTTACATATAAAATCCGCGATAGAGTGAAGCCGCGAAAGTCGAAGCGCGATATAGTGAGTGATTACTGTACTATTATTACTAGGGGGCTCTGCCCCCTGCTCGCTTCGCTCGCCCACCCCCGGGTTTGGTTTACCAGATAAACAATTTAAAGAGATTGTTATTTTCATGGGAATTGTTACATATGCATTATTTTCATTTTTACTTTAAAACTTTTCTAAAAACAATATTTGTTTTTTATTTCCTGCCCCGGGCGTGGTTAAATCTCTTTCTCGCGGCACTTATAACGCTGCTCGCGTTGTTCTGGGGGGTTCTGAAAGCACGCTAAAGAGATTCAATCGGTTTAGCTGGTGTCTTGCTGTTGCTTCTGGGCATGTGTGTTGTGCTTGTCACGCTTTGCGTCAATCACTTAAAAGCCTGTGCAGCAGATGTCCTTTTGCCACTTCACGTCTCTTCCGCTCGCTTTTTGAAGGTGGGAGCTGAACGCACACTAAGCAGAAGTGGACAGATCAGCTACTGGCTTTGTGCTGTTTCTACCAAGATGTCTGTTCTGCTTGTCATTCGGCGCGTTCTGAAAGAGGAGGGGGTGGAGGTGAGGGCTGAACGCACGCTAAGGAGGAGTGCTCGGATCAACTGCTGGGTTTCTGCAGCTGCTGCTGGCAAGCTGCGTGTTCTGCTTCTTGCCAAAAGCATTCCAACAGCTGCTAGGTTAGATGTCAGTGAACTTGTTTTAAATTGTTTGTAAGTAGGGCGTGTCGTCAAAGTGTCTGTCCGAGATGATCTGGTCTCGATCGCTTCGCTCCAACCCCCAACTCCAGCTACTTCGCGTTATGAAGGGGGGAGCTGAATGCATGCTAAAGAGAATGCATGTTGGCTTTGTGCTGCTTCTGCCAAGATGCTTGTTCTGCTTGTCGCTCTGCACGTCAATCATTTAAAAGCCTGTACAGCAGCTGTCCTTCTGTCTCACTGCCTTGTCTTGCGTGACGTTAAAATGTTTTATAAGAGAGAGATGTTACACATATCCTTAACCCGACATCCACATATCATATGTGTTTACAAAGTGTGTATTAATAAGTTTACATGTGTTTAAAGTGGGTGGGAGGGGTATTTTAAGGCTTAAACTAAAAAAAAAAAATGTTTATTTATATGGTCTTTCTATATTGCGGATTTTCACCTATCGCTGATGGGTCTGGAACGTAACTTTCACAATAGGCGTGGGATCTGTGTAGGCAATTACAGTTTGTTTCTCCTTCTCCATTTTAAGCTCATCTGGAGGTACACCAAACACAGCTGTTAATGGGTTAGGAGGGATTGTGACACCAAGGCTGTCTGAAAGGCATTTAAAGATTTTGGTCCAGAATGATGTTAATTTGGTGCAGGTCCAAAACATGTGGCCCAGTGAGGCTGGAACTTGATTGCAATGTTTGCAGGTTGGATCTTGCCCTGGGAACATTTTGGACAATTTTAAGCGAGACAGATGTGCTCGGTATATAATTTTGAGTTGAATAATTGCATGCTTTGCACATATGGAGTTTGAGTGGATTCTCTGCATTGCTACTTTCCACTCCTTTTCTGAAATATTGAATGAGAGATCCTCTTCCCACTGTCCTCTTGGATCTTTGAAAGGGAGGGACTATAAAATAGTTTTATATATTACAGAAATAGAGGGATAGTTTTAATTAAGAAGAATAGGCAGGAATGTAATTGGGGTACTTTTTGTGGGTCAGAATACCAAAAAAAGTTATTTAAATTGATCATGAAAGTCTAACAACAAAACAAATCCTGACACTAGAATTTTCATGGAAGTGGCTGTTAGATTTCTCTAATCTAGTTAAAATGATCATGAAAATAATTAATAGGTAGGGTGGAATGATCCAACATGTCACACGATTTATGTATCACATAACCAGAAATGCGTGTCACAACTTAAAAAAACAAAGATCAACAGAAAACAGCAACACAAACCTAACGTAACCAACAGCAGGAATTGTTTCCTTCAGTAAAGAGTCATTCCATTGTTTCATCAGTCTTCTCATCAGTTCTAAGATATAAAGTCATCTTGATAAAGAAGGAAGAGCTTTGCTGGATCAGTGGACAGTGGTTAGCACTACCACCTCACAGATTTAGCAAGCTGACTTTGAATTCCACATCTACTCGGTATCCACGAAGTCTAAACATTGCCTCCATACGTGGAAGGCTTTTCTCTTTTGAATACTGAATGCAAATTGGTCTCTATGTGAGTGTGTGCATAAGTTTAAGTGGACCCTGGATTGGACTGAAGCTTTGTCCTGGGCTGTTATCCTCCTTCTCCTCAGTGATGATATCAAGTCCAACCCAAGATCCTGAACACATCCCAATACTTAGTATATTTAGGAGAGAAATACTTCATACAGTATCTTTACTCATTGACATAAGAAGGGTGAAGCACTAAAATGCAAATGTAATAACACAGGCTGCCTCCAAGGTCAATCTCTATTGTCATTGATATAAATGTTTTGAAAAATTACTTCCCCAATATATAAACTAAATTAATAAAAGAGAAAAAAAATCACTTTTAATTGTACACAGTCCTGGAGAAGTCCTTTATGATAAAACATGGGGCTACTTTAAAAAGGGATTGATTGAATTATTTGCATTTAAACTTTCAAGTCTATATTTGAATAACCAAATCATGAGACTTTGGACTTTGGTGTTGACATTGGCATTTTACAGTCATTGCTAGAGGCGTTTTATTGCCTAAACTCAAAGAATTGCCATAATAACATTTATATATATTTGATATGGACAGTTTGTTAAAGATTTATTATGCTTTGAAATGATCTGAGAAGGCTGGGAGCTTTTTTGCTTGTAGTATACTGTACTGAGGTGGTGGTAAGGCAATTAAATTTTTTTGCAATGGAAAGTTCAGATATTGATTTCCTGTCGAATCCCCAATAATCTAGTTTTAAATTAGTGGATTAAAAATTGTGCCTAACTGATCATTTAAAATGAGTCACAACTTCACATTATGGTTTTTCTGTGTCTAGAGCTCCTGTGAAGGTACTGGTGACTTCTTTCCACAGTCTCTTAACATGCTGCAGAATGAAGTGCAAAATTTTTTTTTCCACTTAATTTTATTACTAAAAATGTTTGTGATGCACACATCTGTTGGAGTGACAGAGACATAACTGGATGAACACACAGACAGACACTTATCCTATCATTAAGGTGAAATCGTTCAATGTTACTGATTTAATAATATGTGCTGCTCAAACATTTGATGATTTTGAAAGCATTGTGTAAATGGATGGACTGAATTAATGAAGAAACAAAGTAGCAAAAAAATAAAGTAATCATTCAGTATTTACCTGTACCATATTTAATGCTACTGATTGACTTGGTGCTGAACACTGTGGGCACCACTCCACAACTTCTCTTGCTGTCTTTACATTTTCTACTGTTCTTACAGGTCTTGATGGTTCAAAAAATATGTTGTTCACACCGTCGGTAGATTGCAATTGATCAAATCAGTTTAAAACAGTATTGCGAAAACAAATTAATCCTTAGCAAGGCATGCTAACTTAACATAAGAAATGTTCTTTGTTACAGGTTTGGATTCAATATTTGCTGCACCAGCAACCTGGAGATGAGGCACCCACCACCTGTCTATGTCTACTGAAACTGTTTTTATTGTATAACACTGACATGCCACTATACTATACACTATATAGTACAGCGGTTCTCAATCTGTGGGGCGTGATTGTTGAAATATGTGACGAAATTTTGCTATTCGTAGGGAAATTTTAAACTTGTAGCGGTGTATCGGCAGCAATAAATATAGGAATAAATTTTATTAGGGTTTCAAAAAAACGTTAGGGGTGTGCGATTAAAACTGTTATGAAAACTCGGGTCGCAAATACTTAAAGTTTGAGAAACGCTGATATAGTATATGCCCTACCCCATTCACTGTCCCTATAACATTATGAAAATCAGCACATGTGGAAACTAACCTGGTATATACATTAGGTTTATAACATAACAATCTCAAGCTTTTTTAATCCAATTCAATGTTTTGGGATGGAGTTGAAGTCTACTCCAACTGCATATGGTAGCAAGGCAGGAACCCACCCTGGATGTTGGGGCAGTCTGTTACAATTTATAGCTTCACCTGATGTCTTTGGAAGAAAAACTGAAATTCATGCAGACACAGAAAATTTGTTAAAACTGAACACAGACCACAACCAGGCATTGAATTTGAAGCCAGGATGCTGGACCTGTGAGAAAGCAACTATAACCATAGCACCATCATACCACCCTTAAAGTTGTATTGTTTTTTATTACGGAAATAATACAAGTGCTTAAAAATGACTGCATGGTTATACATATTTTAAAAATCTCTGTAAAATACATCTACTAGCATTAAAGAAGTTGAGACTAAACCAGGCAAATACAAAAAATTGATAAAAAGGCATCTGGCTGCAGACCAGAGCAGAACTGACAGAAAGCATTTGGAAATATAGGCTGCTAATGATCTCTCCACAATAAAGGTGAAATATAGATTTAGGAAGAAGGGCAAATAAAACACAATCCACAATTTTCGAGAAACAACTCTATGTTCAGATAATGATGCTCTGGTCCATCCTTCAGCCCCTTTTTTTATATTTTCTTCTAGTTTAGCATTTGTACTCTGCTGAAAGAGGGGTTTGTGCTGTTGTATTGCCTTCACTCACCCAGCCCAATGTTTCTACATTAGGCTGCAATTTAATTCTTTGGAGCTGCAGAATTCACGTTGTTATGTGGAGTTAGTTTTTATTTATTGTCACACGATTGCTCCTTTAACCTATTCTATTGATCTGTGGGTGGCTCATAGCCAAGCACCAGCTGCTTGTCCTAAGGGAGAGCAATAAGCAGTCCCAGAAAGCCTTGAAGATTGACTGCATCATCGGAATCCCAAAGGATTTTTCCTTACACTAGAGCATCATTTAAGTCTATGTTCTCCCATCTACCTTGTTTGCTGTAAATAGCTGCTCATTATGTCAGGTCAGACAAGCAATGTGGCGTCATGGCTCAGCAGCCGTGATCAGCTTGCAGAGTGAAGATAGGAAGGCCTCCAGGGGGGAAATGCATGTGTCAAGCTCCGGAGCTGTCAAGGCTCTAAGCGACAGTTTAGCTTGAGGCTTTAAAACATTCTGGCAAGACCCCTCTCCTAGCAAATGACTTTTACAGTTGACATTCAGCTTGAAGCAAGACAGATGTGGGCGCAGTTTTCTTCAAGTTGCCCTTATTGCTGTAAGGTGCATTACACCAAACTCAATTTTATACATCTTCACAAGAGTGATAGTGTGAGACAGGACCGTTTATTTTATTTGACAGCAGGAAGGATTTTTTTTTTTGAGTAGAAGAGTTCGATAGAGCTTGGCGACTCTTTAAATAGTTGCTTTCCCCTAAAGCTGAAGGATTTCCATATATTAACTGTTTTTTACAAGGTTCATTTTTGTAACAGAGACAGTTATTTCATAACCTAAACACTGAAGTGTTTAAGGTAGACAGTTCTAAATTTTGTTCTATATGATAAATCTTTAAGTCATGCAGTAATAGTAAATCCAATGCAATTCATTGTCACGTGGAGCAAGAACCTATCTTGAGCACTTTGACTAAAAGGCAGGAACTAACCCTGGACAAGGCACCAGTCCATCATTGGGTACATTCACACATACTCCTGCACAAAAACAAACAATCTGGAATTGCCATTTACCTTCAGATGAATGTCATGAGGATATGGGAGGAAACCCCATTCAGTTACAGGGAGAATGATCAATTTCTACAAAGGCAATGAGGGGACGCAGACTAAAACGCTAGATCTAGATAGATAGATAGATAGATAGATAGATAGATAGATAGATAGATAGATAGATAGATAGATAGATAGATAGATAGATAGATAGATAGATAGATAGATAGATAGATAGATACTTTATTAATCCCCAAGGGGAAATTTGCATACTCCAGCAGCAGCATACTGATAAAAACAATATTAATCAAAGAGATCTGTGATGCAGCTGGGCAAAACCATATGACTCCATATTATTAATAGTAAAAATGTGATTGAAATCTACATATTACTCTTAAGTGTCACCAAGGTCAGTTAAGTACTGCAAAATAATAATAATTGTTTACTTTTATATAGCACTTTTCTCACTACTCAAAGCTCTTTACATAGACAGAGGGGAACCACTTCAACCACCACAAATGTGTAGCACCCACCTGGATGATGCGATGGCAGCCATTATTGCACCAGTACACTCACCACACTTTAGCTCTTGGGAGGTAGAGGGATACACAGTTAGAGAGAGAGGATGATTAGGAGGGCAGAATGGATGAGGCCATGATGGGCAATTTAGCCAGGAAATTTATGGATAAACCCTAAACTTTTTGAAAGATGCCCAGGGATCTTTAATGATCACAGAGAGTCAGGACCTCAGTTTCATGTCTCATCCAAAAGGCAGCACCATATTTTCTGTATAGTTCCCAATCACTGCACTGGGGCATTAGGATCCACACACAGACCACATTGCAAGCACCTCCTGCTCTCCTCACCAACACCTCTTCCAGTAGCAACCATAGCTTTTCCTTAATGGTCTCCCAACCAAGTAATGGCCGGGCCCAATCATACTTAACTGCAGGTGGATGACCTGTGTTTTTGAAGCACAGATGGTTAATTTTAATAGCAGCTTATAGGGACCTGAATTGTATTTATTTGCATGTTCTCTCCATTTCAACATAGAATTTCCTCAAGTACTTCAAATGACCCCAATATCTCAAAGACATGAAGATAAGTTTGATTGGTTCCTCTAAACTAAACTGTTGACTTCTGTCCTGCACCCAACAGTCCTGAATTAACTTTGGCATCTTCTGAAATGAAGCAAGTGTGCTCATGAAACAGATGTTAGTACTCTTGTATCACAACTTCTAGATCCATGCATGTTCTCCCTATTGTGTGGGTTTCATCCTAGAACCCAAAGACATGCGTCTAAATATATCTAGAATAAATGAGTTCAGGTGTTGTGAAGAATGGACTCCCTCATTAAATTGGTTCCATCTATTTTTCATCACCATTGAATTAATAAAAGGTAGTTAAGAAAATCGATAGATAGACCATGCAGTATCTTCAATGAAACAACACCCTATAAAAATATAAATCAATAAGTATTACACGGAACAAGCAAACAACCACAAAGTGTACATTTGGTGTTGTAGCTGTCTAAGTAACTGTCAAAAACACCACCACAAATGCACCAGGCAACCAGTGTTGGGAAGCGTTACAGATTTTTTGAAGTGGCAGGAATAAGCTTACATATTAATGTAGTAACATATATCTGTATTTATTGCATAAAATGTAGCACCTTTTCAAAAATTTATTTGAAAAGGGCTTCCTGAATTCCATTAAAGTATTAATAATGCATCTGAAATTATGTTGTTATACTAGTTACTAATTCCAGCATCCTAATGAAAAACATTAAGCATTCAATTAAATACAAAAAATGAATCAAAAACAATACAATTTAAAACTATTTACAGAGCTTTACTAGACAAAAAAGAAAACATTTTTAAACCGTTGTTTGAAATAATAATATGGAAATTTCAATGATCCTTTTGAAATTATCTAAACAATTATTACATTTATAAAATGCAATCTCAGGGTTTATTTACTTTTCCCTCTTGGAGTGGGCCCACTTTATAATTAAAACAGTTTATGTCCTACCATCGCAGACCTGAATGAAACATCCGTGTGGTGATGGCAAAATTCATTTAACAATGTCTCATTGTTTACGTAATGTAAGCAAAAATGAAGAGGAAGAAAAAAAGTATCTCCATTAAAAAAAAATGAGATATAATACAGCTCATCTCTATGCTCTCTAACAATACTTCTTCTAATCCTCGTTGCAGCTGATCCAAAAAAAAAGCCACCAATGTTCTTGTCTCCATCCTCCTTTCTGTTGGCGTCTTCAGCCACGCTTCCTGCTTCCACTCCCGTAATGGAGTTGCTCCTTTTAATTCTATCCAAATTTTATTGTATTGAGAGCATTAATAAAACTATCACTATTACCTCAGGGCATCCTTGTCTCTTTCTCTCTTTATTTAAATTTTTACTATGGGTTACATTCTTCCCCAAATTAAATTACTATTGTCCTCAAAAGACTAGATTCTCCTGACACTCACACTACAGATGACATGTAAACAATGTGCACATGTTAGTCTTGACAAATTTTCACCTGATCATCTACTATGGGGTTACTATGTAGGGCATACACCTCGCTGTGTATTACTGATAAAGGTTTGTCACTGGGTTTCTCCATTTCATCATAAGTCAGTCAAACAACTGGTTTAATTTGCCTCTGTTGTGATGGCTTGTTTGCTATTTCTGCCCGTCGTTTGGGTTGAGCTTCAGTAGTTCTCTGTGTGGTTAACTCTATATGTACGTATACTAGTTTCCCGGCTACGAGAGTAGGAGTTGTGTACTTCTAATTCCTCTGGAATAGGGCTCTCAGTTGCCTCACCCTCATTATCATTTTAACTTCATGCAACAAATGGTCACACTGTGTCATTCCATTACTCAATAGACTCTGTGGGCCAGTTTCTTGAGTGTTGTATGCAGAGCTATAAAAACAACAATAGTCTCCCTCTTCTGATTCAGAATTTGGGAACTCTGCTCTGGAAAGTTTTTGTAGCATACTTATTTGTCTGCCTTTTACTTTGTTCAGTGTGGGTGTGAGACATTACTTTCTGAGGACCTTGCCCTTTTGCTTGAGACCCAATGGACAACAAATGGTCTATAAGGATAGTTTTCACACACCAACCCCTGCCATACCCCCACAACCCTTCTCTGGTTTTAAACTGTACAATGGAAAACTTTGTAGCTTACTAATCACTATTTAGGGTGTGGACTTTCACTGTTCTTGCAATTTGTGCCTTCCTACCATTCCAAAATTGCAAATTAGTACTCAATCCCCTTCAGCCAATAGCTGGTAAGAGACTGTCTGATCATAATGTGTTTTATTTCTAATATTATTTTGATTAGCAGCTTCAGTAGCCAATTGGTAGGTTCACTTCAAGTCTGATTTTTGAATCCACCACATATTGCTGGTGTATTATCTCAGACTTTACAGAAACAGACACGCCAAAACAAATGTCCACAGGTAGTCTTGCCTCCTTCCCAAACATTAGATAATATGGAGAGCATTCAGTAGCATCATTTTTTGTGCAGTTATATGTATGCACCAAATGACATACTTGTTGAATCCAATGTTGTTTTTTTGTGGGATCAAGCATACCCACCATTGACAAAAGTGTCCGGTTAAACCTCTCAGGTTGGGCATCCCTTTGTAGGTGGTATGGAGTTGTCTGAGACATATCAATTCCCAACATTTTCAGAAGCTCTTTTATCAAGTGACCTTCAAATCCACGGCCTTGATCTGAGTGAATCCTAGGCAAATAGGGCATAGTGCACAAAATACTTTTTCCACAGTACTGTAGCCACTGTGATAGCCTTCTGGTTCTTGGTTGGAAAGGCTTGAGCATCACATGTAAAATGATCTGTGATTACTATTATATTATTTGTCCCAGTACTATCAAAGTCCATTGAAAGAAAAATCAATATATACCAAATCCAGAGAACCTTTATTGGTAATGTGGTGTAATGCTGCAGCTGTCTCGGGTATTGTCTTTCATGTGACACACCTCCCTCAATTTCTGATGTACAATTCTATGTTGGATGACATTTTTGGCCAATAAAGCCAATCTGTAATCAGATCAGAATTGCGGTCCACTCTAAGATGCCCTAGGTCATCATGCATGGCTCTTAAGACTACTGTATATGATGATATTTCTTAGGCATAACTAATTGTTGGAACTCTTTTCCATGTATATTTTTAATTCCTCTGAACAATAAATTGTCTTTGAGCTGTAGCTGACATCTTTCTGACATTACGCAAACCAGCTCAGGATCTTCCTGCCCCTTCATACAGGAATTAAACTATCTGGTCTGAACAAACCCTTTTCACTTTTGAATACTAGGATCACATTCTTGAGCTTGGTCCAGGACTTCTTTACTTAACTGTGGGAGGTATTCTGATCTACTATATTTCAGGATGACATAGCATACTGGACTAACTTCATCAGATGCTCCTAACTGCTCCATTAATGAATTTGTCATTTCTAGATATACTTTTGCTTTAGTCTGCTGAAATACAACTTTGATTCCTACCAGTGGTATTTCCTTCCATTTATCCCCATTTTTGGGTGAGCATGGATGCCTTGATAAACAATCAGCATCAATATTGTTTCATCCAGGTTTGTATTGAATGTTGAAATTATAAGTAGATAAAGCAGCAAGTTATCACTGATCAGTAGCATTTAGCTTGGCAGTAGTATATATGTTAAAGGGTTTTTATCGGTCATTACTGTAAACAGGAGCTCCATGCAAGTAGTTAAGAAATTTGCCCACAATTGCCCATTTAAGCACCCAAAATAAAGCTGATGTGCTAAGTAAGGTTGTTTAGATGCTTTTAGTTTCTTGCTTGCAAAAGCTACTGGTCTGAGTCCTTCTGGATATTCCTGATTTAACACTAGTCCATTATAACTAGCATGAACATGCAAAATATATTGTTTAGTACTGTCTGCAAAGGCAAGTACAGGTGCATTGGTAAGGCAGTGGATGATCTGTTGGAAAGCTTAAGTGCATTTCTGACTCCATTGTCTTCCAAAAGGTTCAGACTCTTAAATAACCACTCTTTACAAGCTGGGCACGCATTCTCCTTTGTTGAGTAGATGGATATCCTTTAGTAAACTCAGCTAAAGGTCTAAATGGATGAGTAGTCTTTTGAAAAACTGTGGTAATACAAATAAATCGTAAAAAGGACCTTAGTGCCTTCAAGTCGATGGGATGTTATCAGATAGCAACTGCTTCAATCTTTTCTGAATCAGAAGCTATTCTTTTTTTCAGAGATTATATGTCTAACATATACAGTACTTTACTTGGGTTTGCCAGAACTGACATTTTTCAATAGACACCTTTAAACCACATTCTCCCAGTCGATCAAGGACTTTTAAAAGACCTCCTCATCTTCCTCTAGTGTTCTATCAAATACATTGATATGTTCCAGATAAACAAGTGCCTGCAACAGATTCATGTCCCCCATCACCTTGTAGCTGGTGCCCCAATAATGCCTTGGGTATACATTCAGATTTGTAAAATCCTAAAGGTCAAGTAAATGCAGTCTTTTTATTATCCTCTTCAACCAACCAACCAATCAACCATTGCAAACTGGTAGAAGTCACTGCGAAGGTCTAGGACTGAAAACCATTTGCTTCCAGCCAAACAGCCTAATGCATCATCTATGCAGGGCATGGTATACTAATCTGGAATAGTTCTATTATTCAAAGTCCAATAATTGATACACATTCGAATGGCCCCATTCTTCTTCTTGGCTACCACTCTAGGTGATGCATACAGACTGTGAGACTCTTTAATGACTCCAGTGACCAGTCTCCATACATCATCAATATCAGCTGGATCCAATCGACGAGTTCTCTCTCAGAAAGGTTTTGGATCTCTAAGTCTGATATGATGTTGCACCCATTTAGCCACTCCAACATTCCATTTGTGCAGGGAAAATATATTGGTACGCTGAGCTAATTTCTGAGTCCAACCTGCTGGAATTGGGGAGGACCCAAAACCAAAATACCTAGGGTCTAGAGCTGGTTGTTCCATGCTTTTGCAGCTAGTTCCAGTGGCAACATCTGTTTGGAATAAATGGGCTATTACAGCCCTCTAGGAATCTGTACTTCTTTACAAGATTCTGAATAGGGATAGTGACGCTTGTAAAATCAAAAACAGAAGACGAAAACGCAACTGACTGCACCATAATGCCAATGGGTAATGTTAATGTAGAGTTTGACTCTACTAGAATGAGGCTTTTGCTCGATTTATAAGAACAACTGACTCAGCATGTAACACATTTTCCAGTTCTTGGTTCCATAATTAAAGGTCAGAGACCAGAACATATTACTTTTCCATCCAATTCATCTTGGATTTGCTTTTCCTGATGCAAATGCTTTATATAGGCCCTATAGCACAAAGGGGTAACTGGTTTGCCAAATTTTTCCCAGAAAAAAACTTTGCCTTTCCCCAACCCTCCATGATGCTTTGCTAGGCCAACATGACAACTCAGAGCTGAAAGTAGTCTTGCTGGATGAGGATTGTCATCGTTTGATCTGTGCTACAAGCCTGATCTGTTTTGTGCATGCATGAATAATTTATGGTGTATGCAAGTACAGTAATCCCTCGCTATATCGCGCTTCGCCTTTCGCGGCTTCACTACATCGCGGATTTTATATGTAAGCATATTTAAATATATATCGCGGATTTTTCGCTGCTTCGCAGGTTTCTGCGGACAATGGGTCTTTTAATTTCTGGTACATGCTTCCTCAGTTGGTTTGCCCAGTTGATTTCATACAAGGGACGCTATTGGCAGATGGCTGAGAAGCTACCCAGCTTACATTTCTCTTTCTCTTGCGCTGACTTTCTCTGATCCTGACGTAGGGGGATTGAGCAGGGGGGCTGTTCGCACACCTAGACGATACGGACGCTAGTCTAAAAATGCTGAAAGATTATCTTCACGTTGCTATCTTTTGTGCAGCTGCTTCCTGAAACGACATGCTGCACGGTGCTTCGCATACTTAAAAGCTTGAAGGGCACGTATTGATTTTTGCTTGCTTGTTTTTCTCTCTCTCTCTCTCTCTTTCTGTGCTCTTGACGGAGGGGGTGTGAGCTGCCGCCTTCAACAGCTTTGTGCCGCGGTGCTTTGCATACTTAAAAGCCAAACAGCCCTATTGATTTTCCTCTGCCTTTATGACAGTCTCTGCTCCTGACTCCTTTGAAGAGGAAGATATATTTGCATTCTTTTAATTGTGAGACGGAACTGTCATCTCTGTCTTGTCATGGAGCACAGTTTAAACTTTTGAAAAAGAGACAAATGTTTGTTTGCAGTGTTTGAATAACGTTCCTGTCTCTCTACAACCTCCTGTGTTTCTGCGCAAATCTGTGACCCAAGCATGACAATATAAAAATAACCATATAAACATATGGTTTCTACTTCGCGGATTTTCTTATTTCGCGGGTGGCTCTGGAACGCAACCCCCGCGATGGAGGAGGGATTACTGTATGCGTGATATCACTGCTCAATTGGTCCTCCAGCCAGATTTGCACTGTGCAAGTGTTTAAAAAAATTCCAGTATTTTCATATAAGGGGTACATTATCTGGCTATGGTGAGCATAATATGGTGACTATGATCATCATGCCAGTAATGTAAGGGAAGTGACTCAATTAAAATGACAACAATAACACTATGTGTTATCCCTCTTCTCAAGTCAAGTTGAGTCAAATGGCTTTATTATCATACTATCCATACATAGTATTACAGCATACAGTTACATGAAATAATGTTCCCCAGGACTGTGGTGCAACATACACATAAACATAGGATAAGTGCAAGACAGGTAAAGAACTATACTATCCTATCAATAAATAAATAATAGCCAAGTGATTAAATAGTAAAAAACTGAAATAGATACTACTAACTAAATAAATAATAACAAATAATTATTAAAAAAACAACTGTAGCATCAAGTATAACAAATATACTGCATATAAATTCATTATTAGGAGCAGATCCGTGGGGAGAGAAGGCAGCACAGATTTCAGAATCTAGGCAGCCAAGGGGTAAAAGATGTTGCAGAACCTGGTAGGACTGGCTCAGATACTACAGTAGGTTTTGCCAGATGGAACTGGGACAAAAAGACCGTGGGAGGGGTGGGAGTGGTCCTTCACAATGCTATAGGCTTTGTGGATGCATCACTTTGTAAAGATGTCTTTAATTAAGGGCAGAGAGGTTCCAATGATCTTTTCTGCTGTGCAAACTATCTGTAGTTGGACCTTATGGTCAGAGACACTGCAGTTCCTGAACCAGACAAAAGAATCAGAACTCCTTAGTGTCAGTTAGCATAAATGTAGGATTGTGTATTTTGGTTATAACTTTGTATTGCCCCAACTTTCAAATTTCGCTGTAGCTCTTTGATTCCTGGTTGTCTGGTTTGGCTTGATCTTGACCTTTGTTTTGTCTATGACTATATTATATTGCTCACAATAATCATTGGACACTGTATTATGCCCTTTACAATACCATCAAGTAAAGTCCATTTAACTTGGGCATAGAACTCCATGAAGGTTTTATTTTAAGATTTAAAGTAACTTGTATTTGTATATTTACATAATAAAAAATTGCAAAAAAAAAAAAGAAAAACAAAGAGCATCTTGGTCCCTCTTCTATTTGTGATTTGTAAAGCCAGGATATCAATGACAACAACATTTATTTATATGACACATTACAAATGACGTAGCTCAAAGTGCTTTACAAGATGAAGAAAGAAAAGTTTATAAAAAGAATAAAAATAAGATTAGACAATACTAAATAACAAAGAATAAAGTAAGGTCTGATGGCCAGGAGGACAGAAAAAACAAACAAAAAAAACTCCAGAGGGCTGGAGAAAGAAAACAAAATCTGCAGGGGTTCTGAGGCCACGAGACCACCCAGCCCCCACTGGGCATTCTATCTAACATCAATGATCTAAATCAGTCCTCATAGTTTTCAGGCTTCACATGGAGGAATTAGATGGTTATGATCATGTTGACATCTGGCCTTCATTCCATTAATGTAGGGACAGCACGGTGCTTTGATCGTGTGGTGGTGGCACAGATCACCATCACTGAAAACCGGAAAAAGAACAGCAAAGAAAGTAGGGGTTACTACGGATTGTGGAGCCTTGATGAAATTGATAATTAAATGCATATACAGAATATCAGGGTTATACTAAAATATCAAGGCACAACTGAGGCTTGAAAAGTATTCATTTTGATGACTTAAGTGTGATGTAGTTTATGTTGACAGGTAATGTTTTAATCCCAACAGATGATCATCTCTAGTATTCATTGGAGTGGTTAACAGATGAGTGTGATGAAGTCCAAATGAAAATTATCACCTCCAAATCTAACATAATAGTCACTTCCTTGGAAAGCAGTGGCTTTCTCACTATAGGTTATTAGGGAACAGCTGGTGAAAGTGTCTGTCGAACATCTGTGCAGTAGCCACAGTTTTATGAACATTTTAATGGACTGTGGTGTTTGGGCTTGAGCCAGGTGTTCAAACATAGTTTTGACTTATGATTTATTCAACTGAATATCGTTAATCTTACCTATGACCAAAAGCTCTGAGCAATAAACAAAAGAAAGATACCATAAGCAGAAGGGGTAAAAATTGAGTTTCATATGTAGGGTTTCTGGTCACAAGTGAAGAGCTTAGAAATAAAGAGATGATCCTAAATTTAAACTTTGTTTCAGAAGAACAGGGTAGAGTGGTTTGAACATGTAGTTAAAACTATGTTTCATATCTAAAGGAACAAAGGTATGTCAGCCTTAAGTGAAAGGTTACGTCAAGTCATTTGGACCTGGATTTTTGTTTTCAAGGTGTCACACATATACTTTTGGGAGACAACGTCAGGGCTTATCGACCTGTAATTTCACTCTGTGCCAAAGGTTGGAGCTGTCATCTAATTCCCCTCCTTTCATTCTACCTGAAGATCCAGTGATCGGTGTTGAGCTGCTGAGCAGTGCCACTTCTGGTTCCTGTGCACCTGGATTGACCTTGTATACCTCATAACCTCACAAGTCAGTCTAACTCAGGACTCACATCTGGAAAGACGTTATTTTGTTTTTGCCATGAGTAGTTTTGTTGTTTTGTTTTTCAATTATATGGGGATCACCAGAAGGTAACCCAAACCTTTATGGTCTGTCTGTCCTTTTGTTACAAAGGCTAACATAATATTTGAGGTTTGCTGATAGACAAAGAATCGTAATAACTGAGATAGACTTTGTAAAGGGTGCAGAGAAATAAAGGTACTAATCTTAACACAACTGAGTTAGCAAAGATGGTATACTTAAAAGGTTTTTATATGCGGCTACCCTCCTGCCCTTTCTTAGTCTTCTCATAATTATTTTGAACAATATGAACATTTTTATTCTGTTTACATATTGTTGACACTCTTTTTCCAAGTAATCTGAGACATCATTTTGACATGTTTTGTCTTTCTTACATCATGAAATTCATTGCCTATGAGTGACCCCATTACAAGCGGAGTAAACCTTTACAATATTGTCTTTAAGAGCTTGCTTAGAATAGTACTTAGGATATCCCTATATAAAACTTTTTTCATACTGGTTATAATACGCTACTACAATGCAAAAAGAACATTTGAATAAAATAAAATTGGGACACAATACAAATATAATACTAGACTGTGAAACGGGTCGGGGGAGGTGATGGTGATGCTATAAATCCTTTCTCTTTTGTTTACATGTGATGTTTTCATTTTCTTCAAATAAATGAAATAAAATTCAATGAAACTTTCCTTTCTGTTCTTTTTTATATAACAGTATTTGGAAAAAAAATCAGCTAATTTTGAGTAGCTAAAGAAGCATGAAAAATAATAACAATACAGTGCTATTAAGTTGTGTTTATATTTACCTTTCTATGGAATTGCTTATCACCTGATTGTACAGTAGTTTGCTGCTATGGAAACTGTTTTCTCATTCAGACACAGCTCCCTGTTGAAGTATAAAGTCTTTAAGGATTAAATGTTCAAGCATTCACCTTGGACATTTCCTTCTAGTCTAAAGTGAGAAGCCTGCTATTACAGCATTAATACTCAATCAACGGATACACTGCTTAATGTCTGCAAATTACTCCACAAGATTACAAATGAAGAACAGCATGAAAACGATTACCTGTTTTAAAGAGCCAGCATTTGCTCATTGCGTTGACTTGAAGGAGATTCACAAAAATGTAAGTCAAGGGGCGTTGTGCTCTTTTTGCATTGATCGTCGATGGAGCTTACCCCTGGGTATGCCAGGGCTAAAGGATCAGTTTTGATAGGCAGCACTTGACCTTTCCTACAAAGGCATTTTCACTGAACTTTGATGCTGAACATAGGTCACGTTCTAAGAAGAAAACAAATAAATAAACAAAAATACAACAATGAAAAATAGATTTTTTACAGTTTTCTTTCCTAACACAAAATGCTTTCTGATAGAAGCAAGGCTTTACTTGATGATTGATTCTATTTAAATGACTAGAATGAATGTCAAAGTTAATAGATGCTTTGATAGTATTGCTGCCTCCCAGCTCTAGGGACTTTAGTTCAATTCCTGGTTTAGTCACTGTCTGTGTAGTTTGACTATTCTTCCAAGGTTCACGTGGATTTTCCCTGGTGATTCAAATCTGGCTTAGTATCGGTAGGTTTAAGTTTTAAATGTTTGTATCAAAAGTACTTACTTGTTCTTGTCATGTCATTTTAATTATCTAATTAACTAATTAGTAAAAAAAATGAGGAATTAGAAATGGCAGCACAAGCACACAGTGCAGTACAGTTATGTAAGATTTGCCAAGTTAGCCTCAAATACTCACAGTTTCCTTCAATTTCATCCAGTAAGCAACCTTAGATACTACAGAAGGCAATCAAGATGTGAGTTTAACAACTCACCCTTACTGTTTGGGTGTAAATCCCTCTTGAAGATGAGAGCCTGTTCCTCTTTTTGACAATGATCAGAGGTAGCTCAGCAAGGCAAGTGGGTTCTGGAGAGGGTCCTCACATCATATTATCAAGTACCTCTCCTTCCATCTTTGCCAGTCTTACAAACTGATATACTGTATATACATATAGAGAGAATAAATTACAGCTGCCATTATTCCTTTGTGCCTGCTTCTACAAGTATGAAGAGTAAGAGCAAACAGACATCCAGAGGGCAAGAAATGCATCCTGCAGTCAGGAAAATGCATGCTGTACAACTGAAGCTGTACTTCCCAAATTTTAAAAATCAACCAGCTTCACCTGCATATTTTGCAGAAGTCCTGTTTTTCATTTTACTGTATTCCATCCATGCACATTATCTGTTGTACCAATAAGATACAAAGCTTTAACCAGTTGAGTTGATGGCTTGCCCATGAAATCTTGAGCTTGGCTGTTCTTTCGATGTCTGCCAACTGAGTGTTCGTCCATCATTCAACACACTTAGTAGCTGTGTTCCTGTTACATGCTGTTGTTCATAGCCCAAATTTTTGGTGCTGACATTAGAATCTGGAATGTTATGAAATTCAGTTTTTTACATGGTGATCTAACGGTGAGATCTTCCTTGCTGCAGGAGATGAGGATTAGTCTGAATGGGAAGGATGTCAAGATTGGATTCAGGAGCTAAAGTACTGTGTGCAGCAGAACGGGTGAGAAGGCAGGAGTCAGGAGCCCTGAGGATCAATTGCAATATGGAGAGGATTGTGACTAGTTAGTTGCTGTTTGGTAGGTGTGCGATGGAGTAAGGCAGGTGATCATCAGTCGTGCAAGTGAATAACAGGGAAAGTGAGTTGAATTGTGGCTTTTCCTGATGTTTATTTGCATATTCATTATTTGGAAAACATTCCCCGTGGCCTGTAACATTGGAGAATGTTTCCTTAGGTGTTCAAAGGTTTAGTCATTTGCCTGTTTTGTTTTATGAACTTAAACAAATACTCCTGGTAGTCTGAAGGCTGAAACTGAACATCGTGATTGGAGTTTCTATTTTGTGTGTGTTAGTCTCTCTAATCTTGGTGCACATTGCAACATTTTAATCACAGGAGATGCATATTTAAAATGCATGTGTATAGTATAATATAGACTCATTTTCATTTGTGAAAGAAAAAAAATGTAAAAAATAAAAAATAAAGCACAATATAGTCCAATAAGTAAAATGTGTAGGACCACTTCCAATACTTTTCTGTGCTTTATAAATTTTCCTGTATGTTTCTGATAGTATGTTTTATATATCAAGGAATTAAAATATAATGTTATTTGATTAATATAAATTCATTTTCTCTGAATATGAGTGGCGGCACGGTGGCGCAGTGGTAGCACTGCTGCCTCGCAGTTAGGAGACCTGGGTTCGCTTCCCGGGTCCTCCCTGCGTGGAGTTTGCATGTTCTCCCCGTGTCTGCGTGGGTTTCCTCCGGGCGCTCTGGTTTGCTCCCACAGTCCAAAGACATGCAGGTTAGGTGGATTGGCGATTCTAAATTGGCCCTAGTATGTGCTTGGTGTGTGGGTGTGTTTGTGTGTGTCCTGCGGTGGGTTGGCACCCTGCCCGAGATTGTTTCCTGCCTTGTGCCCTGTGTTGGCTGGGATTGGCTCCAGCAGACCCCCGTGACCCTGTGTTCAGATTCAGCGGGTTGGATAATGGATGGATGGATGAATATGAGTTTTATGCTATTCTGTTTAGATATTTTGCTGACTCAAAGAGAGACAGTATATTTTTTTATCAAAAGGACCAGGAAATAAGCCAAGTCGAAAACCAAGAGTTGCCAGATCTATTAACAAAGCCACAATGAGAACAAAAATCTAAGGTCAGGGACAACCGCAAAAGATTCAAAAATCCAACAATAAAGATCCTGAAACTTGCAAAAGAAGATTGATGACATTTTAACTGACCCCTTAAAGTCGTGATCCTAGACCCCAACACCCAGGATTCTCATCATGATGACGGAATCCAAAAAATGACAGCTCCCAAGGAAAAAGAAAATGGTGTCAAGACATTCTGTATAATTGACCAGATTTCATACAGGATAAAGCTTTTATGAAAACTATCAATTATAACAGGTATATTTCCTACAAAACCATTTTGTTCTTGTAATGAGGAAAAATTTGACCACTAGATGATAACGAGAAGCTGAAATACTAACAAGCAAGGAACTTGTCAGAAGTGAATAGCAAAATGAATATTTTCATTCCAAAATCAAAATGATGAAACATGAATCAAAGACAGGAGCAGAAGGGAGTTTCACAAAACCAAATGATATCTAACACTTGGCCAGCTTGATTGAGAAAGTACTTACTGTTAAATATTCTGTTTTCTTTTTTATTCAACCAAGTTGCACTGTCAACTGGTGGAGTGGTGGCTCTGAGGCTAGGGATCTGCACTGGCAATCGGAATTTCAAATGCCAGTAAAGACTCTGCTCTGTTGGGCCCTTGAGCAAGGCCCTTAACCTGCAATTGCTGAAGTAGTGAGATAAGCACTCTATAAATGCAAAGAATTATTATTATTGTCAAAAGTATTTATAGTGGACTTCCGCCAATGCCACTTAAGCACCAATTGCAGTCATGTCATGTGCCTCTGTGTATCCCACAAACAAAAGTTGACCAAATTGAAATAAATTATAAACTTTCCCAAAATAAATAAAATAATTCCAAACCACTAAAAATAAGTTCTCCACTGTGAAAAAATAGCTCAAAACAGATTAATAAAAACAAGTATTTATAACATGTATTTATAACAAGTTTTAGTGACCTCACCATTTTGAACTTGTATTGCTACAACATAGATTGGGAGTTGCTGGGGTCATGTCTCAGAAATTGTGTCAGATGATGTCATCGATGTGACAGTTTTTAAGCTAACACTATGGGGACTTCCATGTCCAAGTTTATGAATAGTTAGTGACTGTTTTTTAACAAAGTACATATTCTGTTACTTGACTTTAAATATTTTAATTGCCATTTTGGCGAGATGAATGGTACACTTGATTTATCTTGGTATTTTTTTTCCTGGTTCTTCCCTTTCCCTCCTGCATACCTGAAAACTCTCTTTCTCGTTCTCTCTCTATAACTAGACAATTCCAGCTAGTTCTTTGTTTTATAAGAGATTTTGTGCTTGATTTTCAGTTGTGTTTTATCGTATATGTTCCTATGGTGAATCTATTTTCCCCTTTTATACTCTTTATTGTGTAGACCATAATAAAATTTCTAATATCCTATACAGTTCCTGCTCTGAGATCAGTATTTTAGCACTTCCTTTCCCCTTCCCTGTCTACATCCGTAACCTTGGGCAATTGGACAGAGTAAAATAACAAGCAGGTGTTAAGTTACACATTTTATTATGTATTATTGATAAAAAAAAAATTCCCAGAGTATTAAGGAAGCAGAATACTACATGAATATTGGCAAACCATACCCTTACAGCTGAAGCAGCAGTGCATCTTGTGTCCATAGGCAGCTCTCGGCTTATCTTCAGTCTCGCTTGCTTAGCTACCATATAGCCTTTAAATGGAGTATGAATGCCTATCTCAGTATGGCTGCCGACATATAGTTGTCTTTATCATGGTCTTCTCTTTATGGTCAGATGGTGAGAGATAGAGTTAACATCAAGATGACCAACTTTATACCATTCTTACCACAAAATACAAACCAATGAGATGTCATAGTACATAAACAAGCTAAACTTTTGACCAATAGAATTAGTTTATCTGTGCTTTCCTGGGCCAGATACCAATGAAGGCACTCAAGTACAACTTGACCCCCATTTGCATTGTTAAGGCAGTTCACGACCTTCCTGCCATGGATGGCTTATGGACTCTAAGTCCAAATACAGTCACCCTTGCCAAGCTGGTCTGATACATGCTCTGTCCTCTTCACTATACTGTACATTTCACATCCTGAGTCAGTCCTAAAGACTGAAGGAATTGATTAGGTAAACATCAAAGCACCTCTATTCTCTTCAATGAAGTAAAGCATGCTATCTAATATTACATTTGCTTTGTCTGGTCTACAAATAAAGACATACAAAACATTCATCAACTTAAATTCTAGAAATCACTCTGCCACAAGATGCAATTCTGTTTTTGTAGTTGGTCCCTGGCTGTTTATATTTTCATAAAGGCCTTGTTTTGAAACTCATATAATACAGCACAAAATAAATAAATTATATTTGTGAATAAATACATGCTAAATCTATGGGTACATATGTAAATATAACCACGAAAACCAGTTATGCTATACATCACAGTGATGGTCTAATTATATTTGCTACACCCTGCATTGACAATGTATGAAAAGGAGATATCATAATCATGTCATTATTCTTGTTGAAAGCAGATTAAAGCTATACAGATTCTTCATTTCTCTGTGCCCCTTGACAGATGATCTGCATATGACGCCCTTCCTTTCATTTCACACAATAGCACTGTTCTCGTGTGCCTTCTTCTTGTCTTTCCTTCTAATCTCCGCTTATAGAATGTGATCAGTCCAGTTTTTTATTCAAGGTAAAACCACCTTCAGATTTTCATATTCTGTTGCAAACTCCATTCTTGTGTACAAATGTAACATTTCCATTTCATTCTCAAATATGTCCATATTTTGAACAAATTTAATCTTCTTCTTCTATACATGGAACCCCAGACTCTGACCTGATCTTGTGCCCTTTTATCTTTTCAAAAACATCTGGTTTACCTTCACAACATTTGCACCCTAACGTGAGCACTGTATAACATAAACATTTTAAATTTGAAAAATAAACACTGTGGTGTTTTACTTTATAACAAAAACTTGCTTTCAAGTTGAAAAATCAGCTGCAGATAATATTTTAAGCATACAATGAAACGAAACCCTGAACTAATATCCTTGACTTTATAAATAAGGACAGTTTCTGTTTGAACATCTTATAATGTTATTCAGTTCATTACTTAAATTTGATTGATCAAATGCTAGCTCCTGTATATGGGGTTTTTGGTACAGAGTGTTAGTTACAGTTTATATGGCCTGTCATGCTTTGTTACCATGTACTGGAATGGGAAACTGTCTTCTCAGATAATGTAAATGAACTGCTGAAGTGTGTCCCTGCACTTATCAAAGGCAAATAAAATCTTGTGCAACATTAAATACTTAAAACGCTGACATGATTTCATTGTTTAACATAAGTTACCATGCATATAATGTATTTGTGAGGCACACCTGAAACAACTCATTTCATTTTCTTTTAATACCTATAAACATGACGTCTACCTTTTACCTGCTTCATTTTATAATGATACGTTTCAAATGGACGGTTAAACTTGGCATGCATTTAATGCAATAAATGGTTTCTTTTATTTACTTTCCCTTTCAATTCTCTAATTCAAGGGCTATTCAGGCATTGTTGACAAAATGAGTTGTAGAAAGGATTGGATGTCCTAAAAATAAAGAACTATTATTTAGTCACCATGCAGAGGATTAAACTCGAATAGTCAAATCAATTCAAGTCCTGAAATTACTGTATACCTCATTCTATACACAATGCTCTTTTGTGCCAACCAGAGAACAAGGCCTTAGAGAAGCAAATTTAGTCTTGTTTGGAGAGCTTTACACAGTAAAGAAATATTCATACATAGCCCAACCCTGTTGTGGGGTCATGTATAGCAGCGCAAGCAGATCTACTGTATGTAACTTTGCATGTGAACTCCACAACAACAGATGACCTTCGGTGTAAAAGACCTTAAATATTTCCCCACATGATTATAAGTAGACAGTTTGCCATTAACTTTCATATTGCTTAAAATTTATAAGAGTAAACCAGGAGTGTAGATCAATATTCATTCCAATACAAGTAGTGAATTTGTTGCGCCAGAGACAGATATTACAAATATATAAGTTTTGTTATTACAAAGATTCTCATTGTCAGGATAAACCATAACCATACCCCACCCCAACACTGACTGATTTAAGCTTAGCTTCCACAAAGAGTGAAATGAAAACTGTCATACTCAGCTGGCAGCATGATCAGAATTGATAATGCAAACCGGTACAAACAAACGAGCACAGAGAGGAATCATACAGTGCGTTGTGAGACCTACCTAATCCATTCTGTGTTACAGGAGGCTAAGGCCTATCATGCTCATCCAGACAAGCCAGAGTTGTGTTTCTACTCACTTTGTATGACATACTGTATGTTCCGACCAGATTTGAGTGGCTTATGGGCTTCTGTTTTCATAAAAATATTGGGCTCTGTTGGGTTGAGTTTGTGGGATATAGGAGGTCATGCAAGCCAATTCTACATTTCTATTCCCATTGATCAGTCAGACACATGATAAGAAGGATAAATTGATCAAATTGTGGCAACAATGTCATTGTATGACATGTCTAGCAAGAAACATCAAAATCTGGTCTTTACAGAAAAAATATTGAGGAACATTACGCAGCAGCTACAAATTCCTGGGAGCATTAAATGCTTGTTCATTCAACAGATTAGTATAAGTAACTTAGGGCCTCAAGTACAAATGGTTCAGCCTCACACCATGTGTATGCACTTTTCTGCTTGGTTTTGCAAATGAACTGCACCCAGCGTCAAAGCAGTACTACAGTACTGTCTCCCTTTCTTTTTTAGATTCACATCCATGACGCAAGCTGTATCAAATATACTGAAATTAATTGCATATCGTTTACAAATTTAAGGCACTTGATTGTAATCATTATGTAACAATATAATGGTGCATGGAATGGCTGAACTATTCCAAATACCATAGCTGATTTAGCGTTGTTACTCTCAGTGCAGTATTATTTTAACCCATTATATCTATATGTGGTATCACAGCTGCACAGTAGCTGATTGGAAAGATCTGCAGGGATTGCGTCAAGAGTGCAGTGGATTATCAGGATACAACTTCCATCCCCGGATGACATTTATAGTACATACTACCTCAGGAAAGCCATCTGCATGGATTCCACCCACCCATGCCACAGTCTATTTGAACTTCTACCGTCCGGCAAACACTTAGGAGCCTTTCCTGCCCAGACTTCGAGGTTCAGAAACAGTTTCATCCCAAGAGCTATAAACACACTAAATCAGTCCATCATGTTCTCCCAGTAGAAGTGTTTGTACATATAATTACAATTACCTCACTGTAAACTTTCATTACAGCTGTAATATTGCACAACCTGAGACACTTTATGAACCATTTGCACTATCTGTGCTATATGTACATGTATAGTGCACTTATGCTTTCATATTGTATATTTTTCCTTGTTTTTATCACATTATTATTATTATTTTATAGGAAAATTAGCTTATAGAGGAAATATTGAATCTCATTGTACCATACAATGGTAATAAAGGAATTCAAATCAATTCAATAGAAGAGAGCACATATTTACAGATGATGATGACTAGCTTCTAAGTAGATTTAGATTTCCAAGTGCTATAATCTTGGAGCTGGGCACTGTTAGAATACTAGGATGTACACTTGATATCATTTTTATGATGAAATGCATTAAAGCCAGTATTAAATATGTGGGGGCACAGAGGTAGCAAATACAAAGACGTTTATTGTGTGGAAACTGGTTATGTGGAGAAAGAAAATAGAAGGACAGGAATTGGGGGTTGGTACATTTGACAGAGCCAGTACTTCTAAAATGGAGAATAAAGAATAAAGAAAGCTCATCCAGAAGAACATCCATTAAATTCCCAGGACACCTTACCAAAATATCTCTAAAGAGGGATTGCAAAAGCAGCTGTACGTTCGGTACAGAGAACATTTATGGCAGTTGTGACGAGGCTCCAAGAGGCTGAATGTATGAGTGAGTTTCCCACAGGTATAATTGAAATATTGTTTAAATGTTGGGTTTGTTAGCTGGTGGTCAGGGAAATGAAAACGGAATTCAATGGATGTTCTTCTGAGTGGGCTTTCTTTATTGCAGTCGTGCCATCTTTATTGAATGTACCAAATCCCAGATCATATCCTTTTGTTTTCTTTCCCCACAATCACCACACAATAAATGTCTTCTTGTTCGCTACCACTGCGCCACCTTGCCCCCAGATTTTTAATACATGCTTTAATGTATTTCATCATGAAAATGATATCAAGTATACATCTTAGTATTCTAAAAATGTTCAGAGAGCTGTAATATCATGAATATAACGTATTCTGTGTGGCGAAAACTTCCTGTGCACTCCTGTCATTATAAGACAAAGTTCATTTAAGCAGCACAGAGCGATTAATGACTGGGTTAGGAAACACTTAGAACATGAAGCATTTAATGTGCTACTTTAGTTACAATGGGGTTTGAGAAGCTCTAGTAAATTAAACATCTGTTTTAAGATTAAGTTTATGACATTCTACTTTAATGACAAAATAAATTAAAAGATTAAAGCGGAAATTTTGAGATTAAAGACCACCAAATAGTACATTTTTTCTTGGATATCCTTCACTGAGCAGGACCTAAATTTCACATTCACTTAAATTCTTCTTTTTTTCACATGCTTTTGCCATTGTCTTTTAACAAAACACTGAATGGAAGTGGATATTTATATTGATTTGCATATTCAAATTGGCAAAATCCTGGGAGGGCTCAGGGTGGGGCTGTAGGCACATGCATATGCGTTAAAATTCACATTCATTGGGGATTTATAAAGGGGTAGTGCGTACAACTTTGCTTACACACATTTTTATGCATTTAATTTTTTTTGTGCGTATGCACAATTCCAGTTTTGTCCATATTCCATGTTTTACTATAAATTTAAAATGTGACTGTACAAAACAAATGAATGGTTACATGTCTGATTCCGGAAGTAACTCTAGACCATTCCTGATCTACTGGTTCAAGAGTTACATGTACTGTAAATGTGGCTTCCCACCTCTAAATGGATATGGATATTTAGATTGCTCTTAATGTGCTTACCTTCAGGTGATTTCTAGGGTCAGGGCTCTTAACATTTAACCATCACAAATGGATGAAATTTTATAGATAACTCCTACCATGGCTTCATGCTCAACCACACATATTCAACCACATTTATTTATTACAAGATGACACTGTTAGGTTAAATGGTGGGACAGATAAAGGCAGTAAATACTATAAAACTTTACCATTCCCTTCCCTAAAAAGATAAGTGGACATGACATAATGAAGAATTTAACATCCACTAAGTAACAAAATGATTAAGGAACAGACACACACATATTTGAAATCTACTACTACTATTATTCTTATTCTTATTTTCTTGTTTTATTAGGAAGAGGAGCTCTTGAACAGCAAAATCTTTAAGGGTGAAGTAAATGGTGGAGCCTTTTCACAGATCAAAAATCAACTTGGCTTGAAACATTTCCATCTGCCATTAATTTCAGGTTAAGTAAATTTATATGATTAAAGTAAACATCTCTCAGATAGTGTCCGTCTATGATCATCTCTGGGTCACAGCTCAAAAAGGCATACAACTCACATTTCATTAATAAAATAAGGAGCAACACATTTGTGACAAGGCAAAGATATAACAAAAAATGTCTCACAAGTCCCAGAGCTTTATTAATTACTACATGTCTTTGTATAATTGTATTTTTTGTCTAACTGGCTTTGGATTGCATAACTTATTTTACTTAATTATAAATTAATAGACATGTATTTTTTGTTACTGGAATAAAACAATTAAATGCATAATTAACTATATATTTTTTGAAAACATGACAAAATGATCACCATGAACTCTAGTACTAATCTTAATTTATTGCAGGAACTTAAATTCTTTTAATTATTTATACAAGAAAAAGATAACTAATGGGCCATCCATCAAGTAGGTACAAAGCAAAAAAAGTTTCAATAGGCAGTACATTTACTGATAGAAGCTGACAAAAGTTTGGAAATATTTATACCAACACATCATGGATTATTAATCAAAAGATGTTAAACCTGTTTGACACTTTTGTTTAAAAATGTGGTTTTAATAGATGAGTTACTCCGATTAAGAGATGACCCGCTGCCATACTGTTCCACCAGAGAGAAAATAGTGTTCTCAGTCAATGGTGTCTGTGGACAAATGGGTTATTTCACACTGGAAAAAAAGCATTACCATTAGGAAAAAGTAATGGGCACAGCTTTTATTAATGCTTTTTTTTACTCTAGCACCACTGATTCAAAGCTTTTTATTTTTTCATAGCCAAAGGGGGTCATAGATGTAACTCAAATAATTTATTTTTCTCAGGTTGCTGTTTTTCATCTTTTAAAAGTGCCAAGTGCTATAAAATGTTTCAGGGTAACCTTATCAGTTGTCACTTTTCAGATCTAAATTTATATAATTCTGAAGAATTTTCTCATTTGCTTGGGTCATCATAGGGTTGCAGTGCTTAAGGGACCCAGGTTCAGTCTTCACCCTGCACACTGTTTTATAGTACATCAGTTTACTCTGTTTTCCAGCTGCATGATATTTATGTAGCTCATCCGTTTTTCTCAAGTCCAAAAGCATGCTATGGATGTAAGTCATTTTACTCCCGATGAGACAGGGATTGACCACCTTCTCTTTAAAAACCATGGATGAAGGCCTGAATATATTAGATTAGGTATAATAAGGTCACAGTTGATTGATATACTTGAACAACTAGCTTTGTACTATCAACAAATACTCTGGTTAACATTAAATGCTTTAGACATTGCCTTTCTACACCAAACTGTGTTTTTCTCATATTTTCCTGAATTATCTTTACTCTCTGCCTGTGTGATTTTTTTCTATTATTGCTGCTTTCATTATTATCAATTGTGGCAGATTTCCAGGGTCATTACCTGGCCGGGATGCCTAAAAGGACCGGAAGGTGGCAGGAATAGCTTCCGGGCCACGAGGGGGCAACCGCCCTGGAGCAGGAGAGGACCACGTGAGAAGAACAAAAAGCTTCTGGCCTGTTGGGACCCGTGGCCACCGCCAGGGGGCGCCTCAAGCCTCGTAGGACTCTAAAATAATTACTTCCGCCACACTCGGCAAGATGGCGGAGGAACCGGCCAGGGACACCCGGAGTGCTTCCGGGGCAAAGGGCAGCACTTCCGCCACACCAGGAAGTGCTGCCGGATGGACGTCATCAGACACCTGGAGCACATCCGGGCAGGGATAAAAGGCGCCGCATTCCTACAGTCTGGGAGCCAGAGTCTTCAGTGAGAGCAGGACGAAGCTCCCAGGAGGAGAATAGAGGTGTCCAAGGACTGAAACAAAGAGATATTGGCGTGATTATTGCTGTGTGCATTGTGTGTAGTGTTGGGACTGGATTTATTTATGATTAATAAATGTGTGCAATTTATAAAGAAGTGGTTTCCGACTGATGGTGTCCGGGCAAATCTCACAACGGCGCCCGAACAGGGACCTTCTGCTTGTTACAAAGCGGGGGACCCAACAAATAAAATTTTTGTGAGCTGCCTGGTGCCTCAGTCGACCACACACATGTCCTGCAAGGAGATGGTCTGCGCACGCACCGTGGACGTTCCACGAATCGCCCTGAGGCCGTCGGAGATTCTCCAGAGTGCTGTCTTCTACCCAAGGGGGCTGAGATATGCCAGGCAAGGCAGAGGAGAAGAGGATTACCCAGCATTCGTCGTCACTGGAGGGACTGCAGTTGGAACAACCACTGACGCATCCGGAAGAGTAATCCTGGAACCGTGTCAGTGGCAGGGGTGTGCCTATCCTGTCTGAGAAGCCGGGACGGCGTTGCTAGAGGAAGGGGAGAATCTGCCACGTCTCCAGAAGACGAGGCAGAGTGGCTGCGAGGAGTCTCACAGGCCCCTCAGGAGAATGGAGAAGATGACCGAAGACCGGAAGTGACAGGCGAGGGATTGGACAGTGTGTGCCGTGTGCCCGTCGGTAATTGGCTGAAGATGGGACAGGTGAACGTCCATCTCGAGCGAGGGGAGGGTCCGGTGGAACCCGGAAGGAAGCTCCAGTGCGTACAGCCGGTGAGTAGGACCGAGTTTAAGGGAAGTCTTCCACTGGCTAACACTGTATTTATACCTGCAGATCAGGACCTACCGGGGAATATACTTCGTTTAAGGCAGATGGTCGACCAGGTAGAACACGACCTCCGAGTCTGTATGGACGAGCTGAAGGAGACGCCGGTCGCGCCACGTCAGACGGGACGTCACAGGGTGGAAGAGTGCGACGCTGGAAACCCAGGATCGCGTGGTTCCAGGGACTTAGTAGCTGCATTTCCGACAGTGGAAGCGACGCGAAGCGCTGATCGCTTGGAAGGGGTGGAGCCAGGACACCGGCTGACGAGTGCCGTGGGTCCCAGTGCTCTACCGCCAGAGCCAGCATCAGTCTCGCGTCATTCTGCAGGGGCGCAGACGACAAGGGGTCTTTTCCTTTCCCGAAGGAAGACACAAGCCGTCAGAACGCCCCAGAGGAATAGGAAGAATCGAAGGAGGAAAGCCGGTTCTTCCTACAAAAGGAGACGTGAGCTCACGTAGCGTGATAGGTCGTCCTCTGCGCAGGCAGAGGGAAACCCCGAAGTCAGCAAGGGCAATCCTAAAATGTAACCCGATGAAGGGGAGTGGACAATACGGGAGCGGGTGCCGAATTTTGGCGACCAGGGTGTTGGTCAAAGGGGGGATCATTGGCCCTGTTTCAGAAGGAAAAAAGCCAGACAGTGGCATCAGGGCAACGTCTCCGCCCCAGACATATTTTATATTTTATAGGACCAGGCCATTGGAGAAAACCAATGATGCCCGCTTCGTCGGAATTACCTACTCGCGGGACAGGCTGCTACGAAGGACTGTTCTTCGCTGGTGATTGGGCACTGTGGCAGATTGCCGGGGTCATTACCTGGCCGGGATGCCTAAAAGGACCGGAAGGTGTCAGGAATAGCTTCCGGGCCACGAGGGGGCAACCACCCTGGAGCAGGAGAGGACCACGGGAGAAGAACAAAAAGCTTCTGGCCTGTTGGGACCCATGGACACCGCCAGGGGGCACCTCAAGCCTCGTAGGACTTGAAAATAGTTACTTCCGCCACACTCGGCAAGATGGCGGAGGAACCTGCCAGGGATGCCCGGAGTGCTTCCGGGGCAAAGGGCAGCACTTCCGCCACACCAGGAAGTGCTGCCAGATGGACGTCATCAGACACCTGGAGCACATCCGGGCAGTGATAAAAGGCGCCGCCTTCCTGCAGTCTGGGAGCCAGAGTCGGGAGTGGGAGCAGAACAAAGCTCCCAGGAGGAGAATAGAGGCGGCCAAGGGCTGAGACAGAGAGATATTGGGGTGATTATTGCTGTGTGCATTGTGTGTAGTGTTGGGACTGGATTTATTTATGATTAATAAACGTGTGCAATTTATAAAGAAGTGGTTTCCGACTGATCGTGTCCGGGCAAATCTCACACGATTCACGTAATTTTTCATTCAAAGCCAGAATCATGGTCTTTCTTTCTTTCTTTCTTTCTTTCTTTCTTTCTTTCTTTCTTTCTTTCTTTCTTTCTTTCTTATTCTAACGTATGCCGTATTTATTATAATCTTTTTGTAGGAGCCTCCTACATAAGTATATATAAATGGCACACCACAGTAAACCATGTGTGATGTTTTTCCTAATGTGCTGTATTATCCATTTTTTAACCTGTGTTCAAATAAAATGCTAAGCATTCGTCTATTTAAAAAAATTTATATACGACCTCAGTTAGCAATTTACTGTTTAAAAAGTACCTCAAGAGAAGTAAATTCAGCTATTTTCAGCAAAACAGATTCTACTAATTCTCTTTAATTCAGTATTTCATGGAAGTATCTTTGGCCATGACAACCGTGAGTCTGTGTGACAGGTCTCTGCCACCTTTAAACATCTGGGGCCTCATGTATAAACGGTGCGTACGCACAAAAATGTTGCGCACTCCCATTCCCACGCTCAAACCGCAATGTATAAATCCTAAACTTGGCATAAAACCACGCACATTTTCACATGTGCCTGCTAGCTCAAACCCTGGCGTACGCAAGTTCTCCACTCAGTTTTGCAAACTGGTGGCACTCAGTGTCAAAGCGGTGCTTTTGTTCCTGTGTGGTTTCCCTTTCTTTTTTAGATCCACAACATGTGAGTTGTTCCTGCTGCACTGAATAAACTCAGGTGCTCTAACATAACCCCTCCCCCCGATCTTACTTAGAGAGTCAGATGGGGGGAGGGGTGATGTTAGAGCACGTGAGCTCATTCAGTGCAGCAGGAACAACTCACATGTTGATCTTTTTTCTTCTTTCAGTACGTGTGCCTTCCCTGTTTATTTATATATCTCTGCCTGTCTGTCTCACTATTACGCAGTGCTCGGTCTGTCTGTGTGTTATGGATCTTAAAAACAACAGTTATAAGGACAGTTGTTCCTGTTAATTGCAGTCTCAATTGTTAAAAAAATATTTTAAAAGGAGCATCCCACATGAAAATATAACGATCTCAGTAACTGACAGTGCATACCAATTTATAAATTTTATGTCCGTTTGAGGTTAAAAAGAAAAAAAAAAAGCCATATTTCATCCTCCAGTGGGGAATCGAACTCAGGTCTGAGAGGCAAAGCAAAGCAGCTGTGCTCTAAGAGGCAAATCTTAGTGCGCTACGCCACAGAAGCTATTGTATCACCCTTGAAGCTTTTGTGAAAGTGTTTATTTGATCTTTGGAACTCGGGCTTTACACATTCTATAGTTTATGCCTACTACATTTTGTAACATTTATTACTAAAATATGAAAAAGTTTCTGTTTTAACAATGTGTTTACACAGATTACTTTAGAAACGGAACACGCATGAAATGCGTGTGTTCCAAATAATGATCTATTATTTCCACTGTAAAACTCCACTTCACTCCCAGATAATCAATCAAGGCATGAGCTGGGAAAAGTTCACTCACGTTCTAAGTCGGTGGGGGGATGGAATAGCCGGCTGCTGGCAGCTTGTCTTTTATCAGCACATTTAGAGGACAAAGGATGCTGGTGGAGAGGTGTGAACGGATTTAAGAAGCGATTTAAGGTGGGCCGGATCTACGAGTTTTTTCATAGGCTCTGGTAATTCTAGTGTTAAACCAGCAAACGGTACGTTTTTCCTTGCCTCCACTTGGTATTGGCTGAAATTCTTCTATTTTTCCCCTTGCTTTTTCCATTGCCTTTTCACAGAACGCTGAGCTTAAGGGCTATTTATATTTATTTGCATATTCAAAGAGGCGTAATTCTGGGAGGAGTTGGCGTGGGGCAGCAGGCGCGTGCACGTGCGTTACTTTTCACGCTGACTGGGATTTATGGAGCGGAAGACATGGAAGTTGGCGTTCACACAGATTTATGCATCTGGATTTTTTTGTGCGTGCGCACATTTCCATTTTTGTCCTTATGCCATGTTTTAGTGTGAATTCTACACACAGCATTATGCATGAGGCCCCTGGACACTGCAATTTTTCCCCATTCTTCTTTGAAACTTGACTGATTTAATTTAATTAATATATTGTTTTCTTTTAATTCAACACCAAATTCCCCCCTAAAAAAAATAAAGTTCTATCTATCTATCTATCTATCTATCTATCTATCTATCTATCTATCTAAAATAAATAAAGGGCAGAGCAGGCTGTTTTTTTCTTAGGAGGCTGTGCTCCTTTATTGTGGGTACTGATATCCTTTACATCTTCTACAAGTTCGTAATTACCAGTGTGATTTTTCAGTGCTGTAATGCTGTAGGCTGGTAACATCACTTCAGGAGAGGCCCAACAAATTAACAAGCAGTTATGGGATGCACTCTGGAAACCCTGAAGTAGTAGTGAAGGAGAGAATGAAAACAAAACTGAGCGCCATTATGAACAATGCTTTACATCCTCTCTCTGACATACTAACATGAATTATTCAGCAGAACTGTGTAAAGAAACACTACTGGGGCTCCTGTATACAGTAATGCTTCTCTGTGACTGCTCTTTTTATCTTTAGCCAAATTGGAAGTTTTCTTTCTTTCTTTCTTTCTTTCTTTCTAGTAATTTTTATGTGTATTTGTTTGCTATAATACTATACCAAACACTGGGTCCAGACCTCAGAGAGACATGTTCCTCAGGTGGTGGAGAAGCCGGCTATAAAGCACCCAGTGAGCAGCAGGTAGCACAGAAGAGCTCTTCAACCCCAGCTGGAACCTGGGAGCCTTTGATTAGACCTTGGAATTGAGTTGGCTCACAGAGAGTCGGGGAATATTGTGGTATATGGGTTGTCTGTGATCCCAGATGAGGCAGTGCTGGGCAGCGTGGATGAAGGGACAAAGGGACAAGCAACTAAGAGTGCATGGTGCCACTGAAGATCTGAGCGGTGAGCTGAAACAGAGCTGAAGATGCGAACAGAACTTTTTAGGGCCAATCTACTGTATATTCATCAATATCAATAGGCTAATTCCATTCCTCCATTTCTCGTTCTGTGTTTATTTATGTACTTAGGGAAAATAAAGATCTATCTATTGTGGAAAGCATACACCCGAACACAGACAGACAGACACCAGAATGTCCAAAACACACTTCTTTATTTTTCTTACAGCACCACAATGCCTTCCTCCACCAACTCTCTTCCTTTCTGTCTTTCTCTTTCTGTTCTTCTTTTCTTTTGACCTCCACTCCCCTCCTCACAAGCTTCGTCTTCTTCCTCCCAACTCTGGCTCAGCTTCTGGAGGGAGGCGGCCCCCTTTAATAACCCGGATGGGATCCAGGTGCTCCATCTGACCTCACTTCCTGGTGTGGCGGAAGTGTCAGGGGGGCACTTGGAAGCACTTCGGGTGTCCTTGGAATTTCGTCCGGCAGCACTTGCTGGTGTGGCGGAAGTGCCACTCTCCAAGGTTCCCACCATGTCCAGGCACCCCCTGGCAGTGACTCCGTCTTCGCAGCGGGTTGAGCTTTATAGCTCCGTGACCCCCATGCATTCCAGGGAGGCGGCCCACCTGCGCTCCAGGGTAAATATTGTCCCATTTCCATGCCCCTGCTTCTTCCAGCATCCCGGCGGGGCAACGTCCCTGGGCGTCTATGACACTGTCCCTTCCCTAGCTGAAGTCCGTAGGATGAAGCGGCCTGTCCTGCGAGGGCTGGTACATTCCGAGTCAGGGGGCCGGCGTACAACAGTCCATGGTCCTGCTCTGTAAAATAAGCAAAAGGTGTGGAGACACTGTACTGACGTTTCTCCTGGCGTCCTCTGTACTGCCATACGCTCCCATCGGCTCCCTTCGCTGGGGCTTCCCCTTTCCTTTACGGTGCCGGTAGTACTCACCTGCACCGCATCAACGCTCTGGCTGGAGAATCCCACGTTGTACTTACCCCCCTTCTCCTTTATGGTCGTCAGGGAAGCCTCTGTTTTCTTCTCCAGCCTGTCAATCACCTCTCACATTAAGCGCAGGACCTGAAACAGCGACTGTACGGGCCGAAGGGCTTCCTCCAGCTCTCGTACAGCCGCCAGCAAAATCAAAATATTAGCCGGCGAGGAACTTACAGTTTGTTCGATTCTCCCATCCGGCTGGGAGCCGTGGAGCTCCTGTGCATGCTCCATTGGGTCTTCAACCGTCCCAGGATTGACGTTCGTTAGTCCCGCCCTCGACCACTCGCCGGCGGGTACACAGCACACTCCGCCCAATCCTGTGCTTGTCTCTGGGAGGGACTTCCGGTGCTCCAGCGCTCCCCCCACCCTATACAGGGGCTCGGTCGGGGAAGAGTCTTCCGGGTAGCTTCCGCCCCGCAGCCCTTCTACAGTCAGAAGTGGCTCCTTTTCACCTTCCGTTGTCATCTCACCTCACTCCATGGGTCAGCGTGCTTTGGCCACAGACACGGATTCGGGCAGTCCCCTGCTAAAAAGTAAGACAGCAGGGTAAGCCCTGCCAAGTTTATCGCCATCATGCGCGAGACTTACCTCCCGGATCCTGTCTTCTTGTGCGTGTTGCAGCTGGGTGGCCTCTTCTGCTGCCACGCCGACTCATGCGTCCGGAAAGGCGACGCTGGGAACAGGCATTGCTACATTCAGGGGGCGTTTGCCCTTCTTCTTCCCCATTGTGCTGAGCGTCCGTTAGGTGTGGTCCTCGGCGAGTGTTTTCTCGAGGTGTTGACCCAGGAGTGCGTGCCGCAGTAGAAGTGCACCTTCATCTGCTGTGTGGGCTGCCTCCACAAACTAATTTTTTAAAATGGGGTCCCCACCTTTTAGCAGGAGGAGGGCCCCACGTTGGGCGCCATTGTGGAAAGCATACCCCTGGACACAGACAGACGGACACCAGAAAAGTCCAAAACACACTTTATTTTTCTTACAGCACCACAATTTCTTTTCTCTTGTGTTATCTCCTGGTTCATTTTTTATCTGTTCTTTTCAGCACATTCTGCCTATTTTATTCATTTATTAGCAGTACAGGTGTCATGTTGTGATTTGTGCACATCTCTGCAACGCCAAGTCATATTAAGGTTAAATAATGTTGATAATTACAAAAGAAAGAAAAAACAATCTAGGAAAACCAGAAAACGAAAAGTCACTTAGCTTATCTAATAACGAATGATGAGGACACTTCCTAATCATGTTTCTGTAAGCATAGTATACATGTATACTCAGTATTTACGTTATACTAAAAACAGGAATAGTGATAATCTTCCACAACATTCTAAACTGTGTATATTTTCTAACTTGTTTGGTTGCTTGAATTACATAATTCATTTTTTCATTCTATTATGCACAGACTGTAAAGCAGTCTGAATTTAATTATTAATGAAGGAAAGAATTGAGAAATGAAAAAAGAATTTCTTATCAGAAAAAGATAAACTCTAAGTCAATACTACAGGCTAAGATTCATTAAACAAAGATTAAATTGTCAGCAAACAAAGCCTAAGTAAACTGTGACACAAAGCTGGAGACAAACACAAAAGAAGTTCAAAGAAATCCATCAAAAAATAAACATATACGAACACAAGAATTTGTTTGTGGTTATCCCAAACCTAGGATACTGAATCAGTTACACGGCCAGCTTAAATAGGTGTCATATACTGACACCATGTATCACATAGGCATTGGTTACATGATAGCAACCGCCTTAACAACAAGTAAAAAAAAACATGGTTGCAGGTGCATTTAATTGTTTTATTCCAGTAACAAAAAATATCTGTCCATTAATTTATAATTAAGTAAAATAAGTTATGCAATCCAAAGCCAGTTAGACAAATGCACTTCATTCTGCTGTGTTCTATGCCACAGTTCCTTGTTGGCAATGTTTTTAAGCCAGTACATCAAAAGTATTCTTCTTAAACAATAGTTAAAGATGACCTGTAATTGTGAAAAGTAATTCTAATGGCATCTTTCAAGCTTCAAGCCATTAAATTGTGATGATTTGAATATTGCTCAGTAACGTTAAGTTTTGTTTGTGTGTCATGCCGAAAGTGTGCTCCCTCATAAAGTAACCTGAATGCTACTCCATATGCCCGTTCTCACTCCTCATTCAATGCAGTGTCTGGTTTGGAACGTCTTTTTACTTTTTTGTCTACTCTTGTGAATTTTTTTCTTCAGTAATTTTGTTGTTATCCTAGTTTTCACTAAATGTATTTAAGATCTAAAAATTCTTTTTATAATTAATTTCCAGTTATTATCTGAAATTCAGCATTGTTTTAATCTTTCATTGTTTCTGTGACATCTGTCAGTAATAGCTGTCTTTGGCTGAGCCCATATTTAACTTTCAGTATTTGGACATTGTCACAAAAAACGACCATAAGACATTGCGAAGGTTTGGGGCAGCCACCTGTATAATTGATCCCGGCTGCAAAACTGATTAATAAACAAAGACATGTTCATTCAACTGAGGCCAAAACATAACTGATTCTCTTTAGGCAATATGGCGGCTTTAAAGGCCAGCGAAGGAAGTGATGTCATCAACTCCGGAACCGGAAGTGACATCATTGGCTGCCCCAGAGCCGGGCAGGATTTCCCTAAAATGGTCTGCAAAAGATCGAGAGGGAAAATTAGTGCACTTTGCCACCCCCTGGTCTGGCATGGAATCACATGTTTTCAAGCCCATTAGTTGTCTCCTAAACACACGTGTGTGACAACATATTGCAATAATCTTGTTATATAATTGTACCTGAAATTATTCTTCTATCCTTTGAGATGCTAGTTTATGTATATTTGGTTTCTTTTTTTTTGTTTGTTTGACAATGGCTGCTTATTTTAATATGATTTCTCACATTAATACAAGGTGCTTGCTTGCATACATATTCATAATGAATATTATTTCTATTTACTGCCCTCATTAGTACAGTGATAATTCTTTTTTTCCCTGGTTTCCATGCAAGCATACCACATTTAGCTTGCACATTTTTAAAGGATCATAAATTGGAAGACCTGTTAAAATTCTTTCACCCGTATTCAAGACAATATTCTTAGTGCTCTGCATTATACAGTAGCTACTCATAAATCTTTTTCATTTAAACACATGCCATTCATATTTTATTGCTGAACTGCTCTGCTTTCATTTTTTATTTTTGCGTCATCGAAAATTTGCTACCGTCATCTTCGTAAAACAAAAGATGGGGCTGAACAATGGATGGTTTCCTCCCAATTTCATTGAGTTTAATTGGATTGTGCAGGTAATATGTGTAATTTAACAACACTGAATGTAACCAATTGGATTAATGATACTCACTGAAAAATTAACAGATTTTAAAAGAGACAGATTTTGAGCAAGAACGTTACAACTTTGATATGAATTATTCAGCTGTTTCTAGTGCAGAAGGTAATATTTTACATCAAATACTTCATTTTCAGCAAACACACTTCATACTATTATCAATTGTTTTACAGCATGTAGTGACACATAATAAGTTAAACAACTCAAGAACGATTGCTTTATGAAGGTCATATGCTTCTCGTAAATTTTGTATAAGCTGTGAAAAATAGAGTAAGCATCGAGTGGAATACAGGTTGTATGTTAAACTTCTGAAAGTCTATGACCCTGCAGCTACTGTTTTCTACGTTGACAGCAAGAATAAACTTAATTAATTTTGGCTAGCAAACTTCTCCTGCAGTCTTTAGCTTGCTTGTTCCACCAGCAGAGATCTTGATGGCCGACTTTGGTGCCCCCCTTCAGTCCATGTTTTAATGTTATGTTTGCATTGAGGGGGTCCTGATTGGCCACTATCAGAGGCTCAGCCCCCAGCTTGAATGATACTTAACATTTTACTGGCAGCTCCTTACCTCCAAGAAAAAACATTTACAGCTCATGGTATGCACTGGGAACAAACCCATCGAAGATAGGATCAAAGTATTAATTCTTCTGCAGCCATTTCAGCTTCTTTCATGGTATCCTACAACCGGTTTATTGTCCTGTTTCTTTAAATAGCTCTGGCGAGCTCCCGTTCCCCCATTTACACTCCGAGACTATTTCCTTCATTGACTACACAGCTTAGTCTAATCCCTACCAAGTTAAATAGTACAAATAATCAGACAGAACACTCAATTAAACAGTGCAATAATTGCAAAAACAGGAGAAAATGATCAATTAACCAAGTGCTCAAGAGAAAGAAAATTCTCACAACACCACAAAGTACAAATCTGCATTATCTCTCTTCAGTAGGTTTTACACAAGAATTTACCTTGCCTTGTGCTGTCCTGGTTGTGGCTTTGCCTTTACCAACCTTATATAATGTGGGCATTCATTGTTATTAATATGGATAGTGAATGGAGCTCTCAAGACAGAAGTGAGTTTGGCAAAGGCAGGGAAAGCAAAAGCTCCTCCAAAAAATGACAGGGCTGTTTAATTCCAATATCAGTTGGGTCAGATTTTCAAACCACGAAGTTTAGCTGGGCTAGGCATTTTCATTGGCCGGTAAGCAGCATGTAATAAATTTTAAACCAACACAAATGGATGTTTTGAAAAAACAAGTAATTATTTATTCATTGTTTTCCTTTTAAATTTGGTCACATCTGACACAGGCACATCAAAAAGTGCATAAAACAAAGGAAAAGTTATAACTGAACAGAGTCTGAGTTAGTAGCAATGCTTTTTTGCCTCTTTTGAATTAAAAAAATTATTTTGGTCATATGTGACATTGGCACATTTCAAAGTGCATAACAACAAAATAGTGCACAGTATTAGCAATAACGTGTTTTCCTTCTGAAATAAAATAAGCATTTTGCTCGCAAAGGACCAAGGCACATCACAAAGTGCATAAATTCAAAAAAGTGCACAGTATTAGCAATAACATTTGTTTCCCTTTAGAAATAAATAAACATTTTGGCCATATATGACTCAGGCACATCACAAAGTGCATTTAACAAAATAAAAAAAGAACTGTCAAAGCTATCAGTGTGCAAACCCATAACAAGTGATAACAAGTGACTAACACACATGAATACAACGTCTACTGCACACTGAGGGAACATAGGTTCATTTAAATCACTACATGTGTGATTAGCAGTGTCTTTTTTGTAAACAAAAAGGTGAAGATACGCATACGTTGCATTTGGATCAAATTTGAGGTACTGTGAAGGTATATAGAGGCTGAGAGCCCTAGTGCTATGACATGTTTTGTTTATATAATGAAATTTCATAACTTTTAAAATTTGAAATGGACAAATTGTCAAGTATAGGAATTTTTTACATATATAGATTGCTTTACTCACTACTCAATGTGCTTTGTAAACTCCATGCAGAGAGGACCCAGGATGCAAACCCATGACCTCTTAATTGCGAGGCAGTGACGCTACCATTACACCACCTGCATAGACATACTATGTAATGCATAATATTGTATTTGATATTTTAAAATTATAAACACGGAATTTCTGAAATTGAAGAATTTTAACCGCAGGTTAATAATGAACTCTATATTGTACAAAAAAGTTGTTATGTAGTCCGACAAAGCAATCAGTGCTTAATTTGATTGAGTTTTTAAAAAATTCCAAGCTTTTGCATGTTTTCATCAAAAGCAGTCTTTCTAATTCATTTTTTTGCTTTGAATGTCAACAGCTGATGTTGTCCTCATAACAGCCATGAATCCACAGGATCGAAGCATGTGAGTGTAGGGCCAACCTATCGTATGAAGAGAAGTGTGGAGACAGTGCATGTCAGTAATGAGGCTCTCATTGGAGCATCAGTTAGATTCATTGCCAAAAAAACATTTTTGCACTAACTTGTTGAAACTGGAATACAACTAATAATCAGCACACAATTGATTATAGAATCATTTAATATGTAGTCTGCTCTTGGGTGGAGTGGAAGCTCTGAGGCTATGGATCTGCACCAGCAAATGGAAGAAGTGACTGTACTCCATTGAACCCTTGAACAAGACCCTTAACCTGCAATTGCTTCATTCTGGGTATGATGTTGATTTGCATCCAGCCCTGCAGGCAGGTCTTCCAACTTGCATGGAAAACTTGGAGATTGGTGGCAGGATTGGCACTCCAGCCACCATAAAAAAGCCTCACACTGTTCCAGTCTTGTGCTGAGCTATCACTCATTGCACAGGTGCACTCGGGTCCCAATCTGGATGGTTTGTCGTGTGGTGGCTGCGGCAACGCACTGTGTAATCAGGGCATGCTCCCAACCTCTCAATGCCATGACCAGCTATCACAGCCGAGGTGCATAACGTCACAAAAAAAAAAAAAAAACTTGTATCAAATACTACTACTACCAAATCTAGACACACAACTATGGGCTACACTGTGGGTTGAATGTTGCTAGGCTACGCAGAAATGTGTTTTTCTCTGTATTTCTACTGGAACCACAGGTTTTGCCATTCAGAGGTTGCTTCTGAGCTGACATTTCAATAGGCCGGGAGTAAAATAAGAAAGAGTCTAGGCCTCAGCTAGCCCGGATCTTGATTTTGGGAGGCTAGAACACATTTTAGTGTTCATGTGGCAGGAAATCACAATAAAGTGAAGGGTAAGGAATTCAAGCTATTGTTAGAATTTTGTAACGTTCATTTTATCTACGATTTTTGGGTTTACATTTGGTTTTAATGCTTAGTTTGACGATTATTTGGTTTCAGACTTCGGCTAGTTTTTTGTCTATACTTACATTTTTCCCCTTCTTTTTTCCAAAATAATCCTCATGAGCACCACTCACTATACAGCTGATCAAAACAATATTCACCTGTCCGGGGAGTGAAAAAATTGCTAGGCTGCACAGTATAGCTGCTCCAGCATTGCTTAAAAGGCTCAATTATATCTTTAAAAAAAGGTGTAGTAGCTTTTAACTTATCATGGAAGCTTCTATTTGATGTTTATGTTTGTAATTCTCCTTTAAAATGTAAACTTCCTTTCATAAAGCAACACAGAGGACATGTGTCCACATTATTTGCCAGGTGAGAAAAGTTACATCATCCTTAATATTTATTTTCCTCCGTTTGCAAATGTACACTAAACAACAGAAATGATTCACTCTGTCTCCAACACTTTAACAACTAATCATTCAACCCTACAGTTATAATGTATAAAGTCATATGGCTTTGTAAGGAACAATGACTGTATGTGTTATGTTACCCTCTCGAGGAAAAATCATGTTGGACCTGCTCTATTCAGAAGTTAAACCTGTGGTACCTCTGGGCAAATCTGACCCCAAACTTATTCATCTTACTCCCAGCTAGAAGCCTGTTTTTGGATAACAACCTGTTACCAGGACAATAAGGAAATGAAGTCAGAAATGACACTGAATAACTGCTTGCAAAGGTCAGACTAGGAAATGATGTGCAAATCACATGGGGATGATATTGAGGGACTTACTCCATCACAGACTATATTAGCATCTGTGATGACACTGATGTTCCCACAAACATACTGCACTGCTTTCCAAACAACAAGACCTGGATTATTAAGGAGCTAAAAAGTCTCCTGAATGAGAAGAAGAGAGCATTTGAGGATAAAGAAAAATGAAGGGAATGAAATATACAGAGCTGAAATAGAAAAGAAAATAATAACATGAAAGATGATTGGAAGGGACAAGCAACTGAGAGTGCATGGTGCCACTGAAGATCTGAGCAGTGAGAGGAAACACCTTAAGATGCGAACAGATCTTTTTACGGCCATTCAATAGTAATCGTCGTTAATAGGATAATTCCATTCCTCCATTTCTCATGTTGTGTTTATTTATTTACTTATTACAAATTCCCCCCTTAGGGCAAATAAAGTTCTATATATCTATCTATCTATCTAGTAGTATACTAGATAGTATACTAATCATAGTATTTAATTCTAAGATGGATAAGACTGCTCTTAGACTGAAAACATAGCAGGTAAAGGTTACATCATTGTCAAAGAGGCCAGGTTAATTAAAGTCAAACTAAAGTTCAAGACCTTTAGTTAAAAATTCTTAGCATTGGCTTCCATTTGAATAATTACCATTCAGTAAAATAATATATTTATTTCCATAATTACCATTCAGTAAAAGAAACTTGTATTTTTTAAGGATAAGTAATTTCCAGTCATTCACTTTTGTAGTCTTATAAATGCAATAAATTAACAAATAACCAGAGTGGTATTGTTTGCTTTCATGGCTGCATATCCTTAACATATGCAATTAACACTGTGCTTTCTTTGAAAACTTTTTGATGGAAAAACAAAAAAAAAAACTCTTCCCAGTAATGAACTCTGACTGGTATCATATCTAATGCTGACTTCAAATGAGAGAGTACTATTAATGGGAAATCCTATATTGCAAACAAACAAATGCTAATTCAGTTTCAGATTTTCTGCTCTGCGTGAACAACCAACTCTCATTCTTTCAAATACAAAAAAAAAATCCAAGTTATCAGGAAACACAGAAAATTTTTTATCTACTATATAAATTTGAGTGACAATAGGGCAGCCAAGCTTAAAACCAAAACTGAGCAACAACTGCTACTTCTAAAGTTCTTCTTTTAACGTGAAAAAATAGATTGCAACAATTGCAACAATATTTGTGTTTTTGCAATACAAGTGGAAACCTCTGAAATTATGTAGCAGAAAAATATATTAGCCTTTAATCAATTTCACAAAACTATTTTTAAAAAATTCTCTTTTAGCAGATATTATTTATTATACACATTACCTAACTGATGCTTATTTTTCACAGGCAAAGAAAAACCTTCACTTGTTACTCCAGTGATTTCTAAACAACGCTTACTACAAGAGCCTTTGCCCAAAGGTGGCCGTGAAAAGTTTGTCTACAGGAGAATGAGCACTCTGGAGACCCTGCAGGAGGCTTTCCTGGAAGATAGTATTGATCTGAGCGGCGAACAAGCCTTGGTAACAAATCCCAACCACTTTCTCCCAAAGACCTTTTCAAATCCCTTTGTAATCACTTGCTAGGAAGCAGTAAATGAGGTGTTTTACTGCTCTAAACGGTGCTCTTCAGAGAAAATATATGAATAGAAATGTGTTTTTTTTTTTTGGTACACATATATGGTTGTAGAGCTAGAAAATATCAGATAAACCATTGTTCTACAATTACATTAAGCAATTTTGAAATTGGATGGATAGACCTAAAGGCAATGTGAAGGAAGAAACTTGTTTGAGTTCTATCTTCTTTTGAAATACATGAATATTAGGTAAACCTTAGGATAAATAAAATTAGGAAACAGCATTTTTATGGTAATATTTTTACATTCTCTTTAATAATATAAATAACAATACATCCATGCTTGTTTACACCTGTTTAGTCTAGTTTAGCAGGCTAAGAAGAGGTGGGGTATCTTTACTGGCAATGCAGAACTTTAGTAATATCCCAAATACATTAGAAAATTAAGAAGGATTTCTCAGAAGAGGACCAGAATTAAAATAGGGCATTATGAATAATGCTGCACTACCCAGAGCTGTCAAAGGTTTCACTCCTCAGTTTGTGCTTCAGAAATATGAGGCACCCTTCAGTATTTTTCTTTTCCTGTTTTAATTTCTTCCTATTTCTTAGTACTGGATCATAGTATTTGCTTTCTATCTTTTGGTTTAAGTGTCATTTTGATGGTACTCTTCTAGGTAATGTTTATTATCTCCATTACAATTTCCCTCTCTTGACATTTTTTTTTGTGTGAATCGTTTGCTGCTGCCTCTGTTCAATTTTCATGTGCACCATAGGTTCATTTTCACAGTTCTCCATAATCTATGGATATTTTTTCCCACAGACCCTAAACCCCAGACCCAATAATGACCAACACAGTCACAGGTTCAAACAATGGATTTTTAATCCTTCAAAAAATTTGCACAATAAAGCACAGCCACTTACCATACTAAATAAATGAAGCTCTTTCCTCTCCTTCCGCCTATAGTTAAGTGTGCCTGCTGCCTCCCGTCTCTGACTCCTTCAGGCAAGGCAGCGGGCTCCTTTCATGCTGTGCCCGGAATGGCTTCTGGTGACCCAGCATTACTTGTGGGTATCACTTCCGGGTTGTTTGGGAACCAGGGCAGTCCTATACCATCAGCACGCCCTTCTGGCACGCAAGGACCCAGATAGGGTTGTACTTCTGTACTACACTTCCCATGAACCCCTGCAGGTATCCAAGATGTGACGCTGCCAGCAGACCACTGCCACCTAAAGTCTAAGGGTTGGAACTGCTCCAGGCCTTTATGCTTGTCCACCCTTTGGCAAATTCCAGTTTTTGTAGGAGGTCATGCCATCATTCTGTCCTCTAAGGAACACACTCTATTTTAGTGTTATGCTTACACTTTTACTTATTTCAGCCATATAAATTTTAATGTTACTTTCTTTATGGGTTTTTCATTGCCTTGTTTAATTTGGAATCCTTATGGACAGGATGATAAAACTCCATTAAGGCATCAGTTCAGCTGTTGCCTGACTTTACAACTCATTTTTTAGTTGCCTGTTCAGGAATAAAATAATCAATTAATGGTTCTGAATCTTAGAATGTCTGAATTAGCGTAAACTGCCCTAATCTGGGTTGTTTATAAAAAATATAATGATTTATGTTGTGAGGTAGAAGTACATAATAAACAGATATTTGAAATATTACAATATATGATTCAATGTAAACATTTAAAGTCTAAATGTTCTGAATTTTAGCAGAAAAAAATCATATTAGTAATCCCTGACTTTGAAATAGTCTAAAACGATACCCCACATGCCAGAGTTTGAAATTTGTCGTTTTTGTATCATCTGGAAGTTGATTTTGGAGGGCCAGGACCACTGGTAAAGAATCAAAAATCAAAACTGTCACTGTATGTGTGATTAGCATGCTCAAAATAGCATAAAAATGACACTCCACATGACAATTTTACCATTCACCATGTTTTATAAATACAGTATCTCTGACCCTTTGTATCTTATTAGGGGGTGAACTCCTGTGGTTGGGTTTTTTTTTTCAGGTCTAGAGGGCCAAAAATATGATGGACCCCAAATGGATTGATGTCTTGAATAACTAGTCATCAAGACATGTCAAATCACATATCATATGTGGGGGTTTTCTCATACAAGTGAATCAGGAGGTGCTAGACAAAAAAAATGAGGTGATTTCTAATTGTTAAGGAATTCCTATGAACAAAAAACAGTTCAATAAGCAATGCAAAATATGTCTGTTCCATTACCAGCACTAATTTGTAACTAATTATGAAAGTAGGTGGGATAAAACTTGTAGTCACAGTGGTCCTCCAGAATCAGTGGTTGATATCACTAATCTAAAAAAAATTGAGATTTTTACAAAAAAAAAAATTGTAGTGTATTTTTAAAGGAGGCATAGTCCTATAGTAATTAAGGCTATGGCCACATAGCATCAGAGCTCTTTGTGTGAAGTTTGTATGTTCCCTCCTGTGTCCGTCTGTTTTTAAGTTTTTTCTGTACTCTTATTTTCTACCCATATCCCAAACATACACTTAACTTATGATTCCAGATTGGCCTTCTTTAATGTGGTGTGTGGGTGTGTTTGTAATTTACCCTTCAATGTACTGGTTGGGTTCTTACCTTACCATACAACGCAACATCACCTGTATAGACTCCATGTTATTCTGTAAAGAAGAAAAAACTGGATTCAGAAAATGGAGGAATAGATGCTTATAAAATATTTTTCTTACAGGTTCATTTAAAAGCTATTCAAAATGTTTTGGATTTATTAAAATATTGATTATAAACATAATATCCATCATCATTTTCCTTAAGTGTGGAAAAAAAACTCAGAGTGGAACATTTTTGGAGATGAAAAGATGGATGCTGAGTCTGTACCGTAGTGCTGGTTCACATTAAGTTTACAGGACGTTAGCCACATTTCCAGTATGAAATCCTTTTAAGTTCTGATGACAAATGTGAAAGATGTGGTGAGAAATTCTGTTATTAATTTTGTTATAATCCAAATTTGCCTCAGTGATTTATAACATATGCTTTTGTGGAAAGCACCTTCTACAATTAATTCCTCTCTATGTTCTATCTCTATACTGCATATGATAGGGAATATCACGGAGTGCTTTTACCAAATGAAACTACAAATGAAGCTACTGAAATCATTTTTAGACACATTTCACAAAGCACCATAGATCAGAGAGTGAGTCAAAATGTAAATCATAAAAAGTGATTTTTGTTTCATTTAAAGTGATCTTTGGCCATAAGGTCTCTTTTATTCCACAGGTTATCTATCTATTTGAATAATATAAGTCTATGTGACATATAATAAATGTGTCCAAAGGTAGATTTTTAAGAATAATCTACCTCATATCATACCAGTTTTTTTTTCTTTAATTTGCAGGACAGAAACAGGTCACTGGTTATAAATTATAGTAGCATTACCAGTTTAAGAAAGAATGTGACAGTTCTAATACTTTACGTTAGTTATTATCTGCAGGAAAGAATGAAGTAGGTGTTACGTTAACCAGTCATTTTACTTGGCAAATCTTTGAAATATTTAGTAAAGATTTTTTTTTACTTATCTTGGGAAAGTTCAGTAAATATTTGTCATCATTACCCAAGTTCAGAACTTTATTATAATAAAGTATGAATATCAAACAGTCTTTGATTTTACAATGTAGTGTACCTTTGTAGTTTAATGTAAGAATTTAGGTGTTCAGATTTATTCTTTTGAAGAGTTTTACATAAAAATATAAGTCACTTAATTTCATCCATCTACTTTCTGAACCCCCAAGTTTCCAATACACGGTTACAAGAAACCATAATTATATTGCTCAAATATCTATTTTATTTAGGGATTTTTATGGTAGAACAGACTGACTTGTAATGAGTCTTTCTACTGCAATGAAGATCAATACTTCTTCTTCTTTTGGCTGCTCCCGTTACAGTTTGCCACAGCGGATCATCTTCTTCCATAGTTTTCTGTCCTCTGCTTCTTTCTCTGTCACCCCCATCATCTGCATGTCCTCTCTCACCACATCCATAAACCTTCTCTTAGGCCTTCCTCTTTTCTTCTTGCCTGGCAGCTCTATCCTTAACATCCTTTTCCCAATATATCCAGCATCTCTCCTATGCATATATCCAAACCAACACAATCTAGCCTCTCTGACTCCCAAACGTCCATCCTGAGCCAATGAAGATCAATATCCCAGAATAAAGAAATACAACAGTGCATCATTATACACAATTTAAATGAAGTGCCTGTTGAAGATGGCGACTGTTGAAGAAAATCTATTAATCCTTTAACATTTTGGACTCCTAGGCTCTCAAGGTTTTTCTAACTTGTAAATAAACTAATATTGTTCTAAGAGATGTATTCAACTTATCGTTGAAAGGAAGCCAAAAGATTACCAATATAACAATGGAGATTTATACTGACTTTTGCGTATTTGCTTTAAAGTATGAAGACACTTCTCTAGAAAGCAGCCTCTGACCTTGAGTCTCAGCAACATGAATATTTTCCAATGTTCATGTTTAGATCATTCTCCCTTACCCTTTAAAATAAATGTACTTGCCTGTAATCTCCGTACTATCAACTATATGCTAAAGATGCTCTTGCATATTGATATCTATAAAATCTTTGTCCGAACAAAGAAATGTTTGCATATCCATGATTACAGAGCAAGAAGAACATCTTGCTTAGTATGCTCCTGAGGCATTTTAGTTAATATAATTTGTAATGTACTGACAAAGTTGACCATGAGAGAGAGAGAGAGAGAGGGGTTTAGAGCATGTGCTGATACCGTGTTGCCACACCTACCACACGATGAACCACCTGGATTGGGAGGATCAGGAGAAATTTGGGATCAATAATTTTACCCTGTCATGTCACAGTAAACAAAAAACTAACAATAAATAATTGAAAGTTTTTACCTCAAAATGAAAAATGAAGACCTAATAACACAAACATGTTTTCTAAGTGTAAATACTATCAAAATCCACAAAATACCACCAGAGATGATGTTAATATGCGAAAACAAATAATCCTGAAAGCCATATGCTAGTTCCTCATCTGGGTTTGGTTCCCATCTTGTGTCTGATGCTAAGGATAGGCTGCAGATCTCCACATCCTAGGATTGATCAAAGTGTACTTATCATAGTGTAGACATTAATCCATCCATTTACTGTGCTTGCTTAATTCAGTTTGGGGACAAAGAGCTGAGCACAGTGGCATAGGATGCAGGGACCAAGAAAGCTGTGGTTGGGCCACCCATCCATTACAGACAGCACACATCCAACCACCCACACTTACATATAACGAGAGAATATTGAGTCACCTATTACCTGATATAAATGATATATTAAAAAGTGGGAGGATAACCACAGAAAAATAACATTAAACAAAAAAAAAATCAGGTAAACAGGGAGAATATGTAAACTCCAAAGAAACTGTTAACAGATAGGGATTTATACCCACACACTGGAGCTGTGAAGCAAAAGCACAGACCTATAGAAGTCTATGAATAAAATACAGCTATACTATAAATTTGTGCTTTATGTTACTTAAACCCCATTTAGGTGAAATTATTTTTTAATTAGTTTTCAATTTAAATTTTGTAATGTTAAATGAAAACAAGCACACTCGTAAACAGACAATGAAAAATTATACTTTTAAAATAAATAATCTACTATGAGGAATGACATCGCTGCAAAATTTATAGGCAAAAATCTGGCAAATTTGTGTTTATTTTGGAAGTACTTGCATCCAGATTTGTAACTTTATGATGCTATTAAGTTCCTTGGCCTAGATATAAAAATGAAACAGAAAGAAATATTATTATGCAGTAAGCAAAAAGCACTTGCAGTTGTTATATATGACAGATATTGTAACTATGTGATCAATGACTTTGCGTTCCGGGAGTTCTGGGATGAAACCAAAGCCAGTCTTTGCTCTTTGGCACATGATGAATCAGTGCAGCAAACACATGCTGTCACAGTAATGACCATTCTTTAAATCATCATTTTTCTTCTTTTCAGAAATGTTAGTAATGACCGTTTTAGCCAATGATTGTGAGAGAGGCTTGTTTTTTTCCACTTTACAAAGTAATACCCAGAGCTCCCTACTGCCCTTTATGCTCCATCACCAGTTCCAATTATCTAAAAAAATGCACTATTTAAATTTGACATATTTACATTGATTCTGACCTGGCATTTTTATAATGCTTTAGAAGCATCACTTTTGAAAAGTGTCTGCTTTTTCGTTCAGTGTACAGTAAGCACAAATAAATTTCAATCCCACTATCACATACTATATAGCTGATTGTTTTCCTATAACATAGATCTTCCTGTAATATATTCTCCTATAAATAATGTCAATTGCATAAATGAAAGCAGAATATAACAATGGATCTGTACGTTCAATTGTTTCTGTTTGTGACCTAGTACAGCATAAAAAGTGTAAAATCTATGATATTTAAATAAATGTAAATATTTATTTTTGAAAAACAAAGTGCTATATTTTGAAAGCCACTTGCCAAGCAAGTAATAATTATTTAAAACATACCAGATTCCACTTGGAGTAGCTTTCCTAGTGACCTGTCACTCTAGCCAACACTTTCAATGACAGTTCTTTTTAGATAAAAAATTAAAAGAAAGAAATACCTATATAAATATTAAAGAGAAAAGTATCTGGGAGTTAACAAGAAAATGAAACCCTGAGCCAGGTTACAACATACATCTGTTGATGCACTTATACACTTCATCAGTGATGTAACTTGGGGTCAGCAGGTATTTTAGGTCTTTCAACATCAGGCCCCCTCGCCCAGGTGACCCCACCAGGAGTGATCAGTTCCCAGCTTGTGCTCAAGTAGTAAGTGACCACGGTTCATTCCTCTTCATCCACAGCCATCTAGAGGCTTTTCTGCTGCCTCGGCTGTAATTTTAATGGCTTTAATGTTGCACACACCTGCGATGCCTAGAAGACTGTAAGCCTTACACAGAGACTGACCTTCAAAACCTCTGCAGCCCACCTCTATGGGCAAACACCATGTACACCACCCTTGTGTCTAGCATTCCTACTCCAACTCAGCATAGTTTTCTTTCTTGCACCTGTGGGCTTCCTCCATCCTCACTTCCAGCATAACCTTCTACTTGGATGTTACTGAAAACAAGATGACATTTGGCCTCAAGGTGGTCTCTATGATGTTATCTGGAAATCGGAGCTGCTTCCCCAGATCTACCTTCACCTGCCATTCTGGTGCTGTTCCCAAGAGCCCAAGTGCTGCCCTTGGCTGATGTCTGGGCATTTCTCCCACTTTGACAAAAGCAATCCTCTGCCTTAGTGGTCTGGTGCACTGAATCTGGTCTCTGGTACATGAGATGGTTCTCTACAATCACCTTCAATACTTGGACAAGCAATAGCAACTCTCACCCAGTGCTTTCGGGCAACTGCTAAGGATATACTCAAGTGTCCCTCCTCTCTGGCACAAGGGGCATGCTGGAGAGTCAACTTTGCCCCAGCAGAAGAGGTTGGATAGCCTTGGCAAGATGTCAGCCTGCCACAGTTTAGACCAGGAAATTTTTCAGTCATTAGCCCTTTGCCATTTTGTCCATGCGCCTTGCTGCCACATTCCTACGACTTGACTCCCCCAAAATTCCTTGACTCCAGCTCTCACTTATTCTTGTACCGGATGGTGCCTGACATTGCCTTGGGCTCTATAATAACTGGTTGTTGGAAAGCTCCCAAGCTCTGCTTGGCCAGACGTCACTGGTCCCACCAGAGTCCTATGGCATATCCGTGCCTCTGCCCTGCATCCTCCACTCTCCAGTTCCTTCCAGTCCTTACCTCAATGCAAGCCTTGGAGACTATCGGGTAGGCAGACCCCCTATATCAAAGCACCTTTCTTGTATGGGTAACCCTAAACTCCTCATTCAGACTACCCAAAGGGAGTCTTAGTTTGTTTTTTTCTTCCAAACAGAGCGATGCTGTGCAGGCTTAATGGGAATGTGGTATAGCAGGTCCCTGGCTCAGAACGAATGGCTGTTTTATTAAATAATCCGTTAACTGTGTCAGTCTCCATGGGCGCACTCGTGCAGCTGCAGGGAGTTGGTGAAGTAATTAGAGCAAGACACATCTGCACGTAAGGGTGCAATCTTTCCCAATTGCTTCATTGGCTTCCAGCAGTGCATAATTGAGATGCTGTGCCCACGGAGCCATATAAGTACAGGCCGACACAGGAAGAAAGAGGAGAGGGAGACAAACAAGAGTGAAATTGAGGAAGAGCAAGAGTTAGCGTTGGAGTGGAGAGAAAGAACATATCGTATTCCGTTATCATTCATAGTGAAAAAAACAACAAGACAGTTTACAAATACAATTGTTTTCTTTTCTTTAGCACATTTGAAGTATAGGCAGGTAAAATGTCATGCACCCTGTCAGAAAATAACACTACATTCTCAAATGTGGTTAATCCAGGTCAGGGTCACAGAGGGCTGGAGCATATCCCAGAAAGCATTTGGCACAAGGTAGGATACAGCTCTGGACAGGGTACCAATCCATCACATGGCCCAGTCACACACACACAGTCAGTTATCACAACCTGGACATCTTTGTGGATGTGAGAGGAAAACTGTGAATACCAGGGGAATAAATGCAAACTTTACACAGACAACAAACACCCCGCAGGATTTAAACCAACTGCTCTGGGCAGGTATGAAGCTGTATTTTTTTATGTGGATGTGAGAAAATACAGTATATGAATCATAATTCTATTTATGATCAATCAGTTAAAAATGTCAAATAATTCAATTAATGTTCGAAAATAAAATCCATCCATATGCTCGGCTACACCTGTGCCTGGATCCATGAACCAGCATTGTTTACCTCAGAGCTACAATACCACCAGCTTACACGTGGTGAGTCTACTAGTTTGATTTTAAAAATTGAGTGTAATGCTTCATTTGCCTTTGGGTGTACTCATTGGTCCTGAACTACAACTGTAGTGTGGTCATGACCTTGAATGGTTTTAGCAGTCTGTGAATATGTCTAGCACCAACCAAGTTATAACTGAATGTTTTTAATGCCATTCTTTAGTCTACTTCAGATGTTTCTATGTCTAAAGGTAGGCTGATTTTAAAAGAGACTGAGTTCAATAATTTGCTGCCATTGAACACAGACTGTCATTATACAGTATATACACCAGTAACAGAGCACTGCACGATAACGTGCAATGCATATACTTGACTTATGGCTTTCATCCTCTTTCTCTATACGTTTAGCATTCGTTTGCTCAGAAGTTGATGCACTTGCTGCTTCCTGAGCAGCTCTTCTTTTCTCCACCCTAGCGGCTCGCTTCTACTCCTCTTTCATCAGCATCTTTTCACATTAAAACTGATTAAGTCAGTGTTTGTGTTGAAATTACTTAGTACATTTTCCTTAATTTTTCACTTAAGCTGGCACTTGAGGCAGATTGAAGACTTAAGAATGATTTAAGATATGAAGAGGTAGGGGAAGTGACGGCGAAGGTGGTAGGGATGAGAACGATGCCCATACGCATGCGCCACATGGGCTGCCAAGAGTTGATTCTACAGTAAAATAAATTTAAAAGAAAAGGAATTACCGAAAGAGAACAGTAGACGTCACGTAGTATATGTGTACCAAATATCAGGTCAATAGTTCAAATGGTTTGCAAGCTACCGGTGATTTAAAATCCTGTACAGACAAACGAACAGCCACAGTAGTGTATTATATAAGAAGATGTTGAAGAAGATACTAATTATTGAATAGAATCAGATAATTGTTCTGATTTTTTTTTCTTCAACATTGTCATTTTTTAGAGACCTCTTAGACTTACTTCCTACCATCTCTGAATGAAAGTAAAAAATTTTCTTTGACTTGTCTTAACTAGTTGACTATTCTGTTAATGTCCCATTTTAATTAGGTCTCTCATACGCATCATATTCAGTTCATAATATTTACATGACTGTATAAACCATAGAATGGTACAAAAATGAAAATCCTGTCATCTATAATATATCCCTTGGCCCCAGTAGGGTCAGCCTTTTATCTGCTCCTTTAACCAATACAAGGAGCTTTTGGTTCTGTCCTGTAAGTACTTTACAGAGCCCCCTTTCCTGTTAATATTACTGGTTGACTTCATTTATTTAATCAAAGTTAAAAATGAATTTCTTTCAACAGCACTTTTTAGAGGGCTAAAAGTTTAATGGTAGACTCTACGATATCTTCTACTTTCAGGATTAACTTCTGCTTATTTTTTTGTTCTTTTTTATGTTTTCCTTTTTTTAAAATTCTGTTTGCACTTCTTCATCATCATGGACACTTTATGTTAAATATATATTGTAATAAAATCCTTTAAGAAGCTAGAAATATGATGTATTATTATGGTGACTACCACTTTAAATGAAATAGCTAATAATATCAGCTTCTTTAGATAAAGAATCAAGCAGCTTTGAAAGCTTAATTTACATAATAACACTTATGTTTTTACAATCTTAGGCACCTGCCATTTGTAATTTTTTCTGTGATGAAACATCTCTGACAACATATTGTAACCTTTGTTTAACATACAGGAATGCACCGTGGAGATACCATACAATTTGCTTGAAATTCTTTTTCATTAACATTGCCACTTTTGACCTAATTTCAGAAATTACTGTGTTTATTTTAATAGTTGCCAGATGATCAAATGAAAGCATTTTTGACCATAGTAAAAGTTAAGTAAACAGTCAATGATATTATTTTCAAGAAATATATGGAGTGGCTTTGTAGACCTGTTAAGAGCACTTATGTTGATTTATTAATAACTTTGTGTCTGGTGTTACTGCATGTTATGATAATAACTGAACAAAACCAGATAGAGTAATCTTTATTTTTGGAGCAAATTCAAACACTGCAGATTTATAAACTAAGTTAAAGTGTTTAAATTGCAATATAAGAATATAAACATCTTCAAGTAAATAATAGCAATCTGTATTTTTCAGTGAAAAACTACTGAAAATAAACTGCTTTTCCTGTTCATGTTCATGTTGCAGTCTTTGTTGTATCTGACTAAATCCCCCAAAAGCTTTTAGCTACAAAATAAATTCAGCACATTTTTTGCAGGTGATGCACCATTTCCATTTTTAACAATTGTGTAGAAAAACAAAACTTACAGAATAGCTTACATATCTTTGAAAAGTGATAACCGGAATAGCAAAATTCAAATCCTAATAATACAGCTATTACTATCTTCATTTTACTGCCATAAACATTGCAAACATAAGGCAATGTCAAGAGACCTATTAAATTCTTCTTCAGCAAAGATTCTGTTATCTAAAGATGTGTTTCACGGAATCCATATTACTCAAGATAAATGGCAAAGTCCTGCCGAGCAGAGGAGGATTTTGTGCTTTTTTTATTCAGGCTCCCTTCATATACAGTATTGGTATTATCGTTGCTGCTTACCTAATGTCTGAATCCTTATGGTTACTCGTTCACCCCAAGGATATGAAATCTTTGCGTCCTAAATGAAAATCATTGCTTTTAGAAATTCTTAACAAAATCTAAATAGAAAACATGTATTATAGATAAGACGCATAAAAACAGTTTCAAAAGCATAGCGTCTTCATAGCTCACCCGTTTTTTTAAAAAAAACCTCTAAAGTCTTTCACAATTATACTTCTCCTACTGAGAGTGAATTGTGATCTTAGCATGCTTACTATTAAATATTTTTCTTGCACTAATTCCATTCCCACTTTGTAGTAAAATATTTGCGTTTTTCTCTTTAGATCAGTGTTTCCCTTCATCTACTGTCTCGCAACCCAGTTTTACCACAAGCACATATAACTGTGGGGATTCCCAATTGACGAACTTAGCAGAATGGAACATTCAGGGGCAAAAGCATCTATTTAAAATAAAATCTGCAGTACAATAAAGTGTTTAGAAAGTTGTAGGGGTCTATTTATATATTTTTATATACATACAATTTTAACAATTTGTTATAGGCACTTTAATTGTGTGTTTATATTATGTGTATATATATTATGATGCATGTGCATCTGTGGATCACCCTCTGGGCTCGTGTGACACAGATAATACCACCCCTGGTCGAGAGGGGCCACCCTTGCTAACCTTCTCCACTACTTTTGCCTCTGCAGCAACGAGAAGACGTCCAATAAGAGCACTTGACTCCATCCTTTCTGGTCTCCCTCCTTTAAAGCCTTCTATTCTGGAAAGAGGCAGTCAGTTCTGAATCAACTGCTCCATAGAGCAGAGCTCCCCAAACGAAAAGTCATAAGAAAATGGCTTATTTTGCTTAGCTGTTTTTGTTAGGCATTTATAGTGGTGCTCATAGCAGCCCCCTTTTTGTTAAATTTTTTGTGACTTTAGTAAACAGGGACAACCAGGTTGCCGTTATTTGCCTGTGGGAAGTTGTAGTGCCTTATGTGACCACAATAGTATATACAGTATATATATATATCCATCCATTATACAACCCGCTATGTCCTAACTACAAGGTCACGCGGGTCTGCTGGAGCCAATTCCAGCCAACACAGTGCGCAAGGCAGGAAACAAACCCTGGGCAGGGTGCCAGCCCACCGCAAGGTATGCGCACATACACCCACACACCAAGTACACACTATGGACAATTTAGGATCACCGATGCACCTAACCTGCATGTCTGTGGGAGGAAACTGGAGCACCTGGAGGAAACCCAAGAGACATGGGGAGAACACGCAAACTCTACGCAGGGAGGACCCGGGAAGCAAACCTGGGTCTCCTAACTGTGAGGCAGCAGCACTACCCACTGTGCCACCGTGCACCGCCCACTATATATATATATATACAGTGATCCCTCGCTATCGTGCTTCGCCTTTCGCGGCTTCACTCCATCGCGGATTTTATATGTAAGCATATTTAAATATATATCGCGGATTTTTCTCTGCTTCGCAGGTTTCTGCGGACAATGGGTCTTTTAATTTCTGGTACATGCTTCCTCAGTTGGTTTGCCCAGTTGATTTCATACAAGGGACGCTATTGGCAGATGGCTGAGAAGCTACCCAACTTACTTTCTCTCTCTCTCTCTCTCTTGCGCTGACGTAGGGGGGTGTGAGCAGGGGGGCTGTTCGCACACCTAGACGACAGGGACGTTGCTACCTTCTGTGTGCAGCTGCTTCCTGAAGGACATACTGCACAGTGCTTCGCATACTTAAAAGCTCAAAGGGCACGTATTGATTTTTGACTTTGTTTTTCTCTGGCTCTCTCTCTCTCCCTGCTCCTGACGGAGGGGGTGTGAGCTGCCGCCTTCAACAGCTTTGTACCGGCGGTGCTTCGCATACTTAAAAGCCAAACAGCCCTATTGATTTTTTTTTTTGACTGCTTGCTTTGTTCTCTCTCTCTCTCCTGACGCGCACTCCTTTGAAAAGGAAGATATGTTTGCATTCTTTTAATTGTGAAACAGAACTGTCATCTCTGTCTTGTCATGGAGCACAGTTTAAACTTTTGAAAAAGAGACAAATGTTTGTTTGCAGTGTTTGAATAACGTTCCTGTCTCTCTACAACCTCCTGTGTTTCTGCGCAAATCTGTGACCCAAGCATGACAATATAAAAATAACCATATAAACATATGGTTTCTACTTCGCAGATTTTCTTATTTCGCGGGTGGCTCTGGAACGCAACCCCCGCGATGGAGGAGGGATTACTGTATGTATATATATATATATATATATATATATATATATATATATAAATATATATATACATACACAAAAGCACACAATTATAGTGCTTGTAAATAATTTCACTCCTTAGTCGATTTCTCATTTTATTGTTATAAAACACTGAAGCACTATGGATTTAATTTTGACAATGATTAACAGAAAAGGGCTTATTAATGTCAAAGTGAACACAGATCTCTGACAGTGGTCTAAATCACTTAACACTAGAATTACACGAGCCTGCGAGAAAACTCGTAAATCCGTCCATCCATCCACCCATTGTCTCCAGCTTATCCGAGGTCGGGTCGCGGGGGCAGCAGCTTGAGCAGAGATGCCCAGACTTCCCTCTCCCCGGCCACTTCTTCTAGCTCTTCCGGGAGAATCCCAAGGCGTTCCCAGGCCAGTCGAGAGACATAGTCCCTCCAGCGTGTCCTGGGTCTTCCCCGGGGCCTCCTCCCAGTTAGACGTGCCCGGAACACCTCACCAGGGAGGCGTCCAGGAGGCATCCTGATCAGATGCCCAAGCCACCTCATCTGACTCCTCTCAATGCGGAGGAGCAGCGGTTCTACTCTGAGCCCCTCCCAGATGACTGAGCTTCTCACCCTATCTTTAAGGGAAAGCCCAGAAACCCTGCGGAGGAAACTCTTTTCAGCCACTTGTACTCGCAATCTTGTTCTTTCAGTCACTACCCATAGCTCATGACCATAGGTGAGGGTAGGAACATAGATCGACTGGTAAATTGAGAGCTTCGCCTTGCGGCTCAGCTCCTTTTTCACCACGACAGACCGATGCAGCGCCCGCATTACTGCACATGCCGCACCGATCTTCCTGTTGATCTCACGCTCCATTCTTCCCTCACTTGTGAACAAGACCCCGAGATACTTGAACTCCTCCACTTGGGGCAGGATCTCGCTACCAACCCTGAGAGGGCACTCCACCCTTTTCCGGCTGAGGACCATGGTCTCGGATTTGGAGGTGCTGATTCTCATCCCAGCCGCTTCACACTCGGCTGCGAACCAATCCAGAGAGAGCTGAAGATCACGGCCTGATGAAGCAAACAGGACAACATCATCTGCAAAAAGCAGTGACCCAATCCTGAGCCCACCAAACCGGACCCCCTCAACGCCCTGGCTGCGCCTAGAAATTCTGTCCATAAAAGTTATGAACAGAATCGGTGACAAAGGGCAGCCCTGGCGGAGTCCAACTCTCACTGGAAACGGGTTCGACTTACTGCCGGCAATGCGGACCAAGCTCTGGCACCGATTGTACAGGGACCGAACAGCCCTTATCAGGGGGGCCGGTACCCCATACTCTTGGAGTACCCCCCACAGGATTCCCCAAGGGACACGGTCGAATGCCTTTTCCAAGTCCACAAAACACATGTAGACTGGTTGGGCAAACTCCCATGCACCCTCCAGGACCCTGCTAAGGGTATAGAGCTGGTCCACTGTTCCGCGACCAGGACGAAAACCACACTGTTCCTCCTGAATCCGAGGCTCGACTATCCGACGGACCCTCCTCTCCAGGACCCCTGAATAGACTTTTCCAGGGAGGCTGAGGAGTGTGATCCCTCTGTAGTTGGAACACACCCTCTGATCCCCCTTCTTAAAGAGGGGGACCACCACTCCGGTCTGCCAATCCAGAGGCACTGTCCCTGATGTCCATGCGATGTTGCAGAGGCGTGTCAACCAAGACAGTCCTACAACATCCAGAGCTTTGAGGAACTCCGGGCGTATCTCATCCACCCCCGGGGCCCTGCCACCAAGGAGTTTTTTGACCACCTCGGTGACCTCAGTCCCAGAGATGGGGGAGCCCACCTCTGAGTCCCCAGGCACTGCTTCCTCATTGGAAGGCATGTTAATGGGATTGAGGAGGTCTTCGAAGTACTCCCCCCACCGATCCACAACGTCCTGAGTCGAGGTCAGCAGCGCACCATCCCCACCATATACAGTGTTGACACTGCACTGCTTCCCCTTCCTGAGACGCCGGATGGTGGACCAGAATCTCCTCGAAGCCGTCCGAAAGTTGTTCTCCATGGCCTCCCCAAACTCCTCCCACGCCCGAGTTTTTGCCTCAGCAACCACCAAAGCCACATTCCGCTTGGCCTGCCGGTACCTATCAGCTGCCTCCAAGGTCCCACAGGACAAAAGGGTCCTGTAGGACTCCTTCTTCAGCTTGACAGCATCCTTCACCGCCGGTGTCCTCCAACGGGTTCGGGGATTGCCGCCACGACAGGCACCGACCACCTTACGGCCACAGCTCCGGTCAGCTGCCTCAACAATAGAGGCACGGAACATGGCCCATTCGGACTCAATGTCCCCCACCTCCCTCGGGATGTGGTCGAAGTTCTGCCGGAGGTGGGAGTTGAAGCTACTTCTGACAGGGGGCTCTGCCAGACGTTCCCAGCAGACCCTCACAACACGTTTGGGTCTACCACGCCTGACCGGCATCCTCCCCCACCATCGAAGCCAACTCACCACCAGGTGGTGATCAGTTGACAGCTCCGCCCCTCTCTTCACCCGAGTGTCCAAGACATGTGGCCTCAAGTCCGATGACACGACCACAAAGTCGATCATCGAACTGAGGCCTAGGGTGTCCTGGTGCCAAGTGCACATATGAACACCCCTATGCTTGAACATGGTGTTCGTTATGGACAATCCGTGACGAGCACAGAAGTCCAATAACAAAACACCGCTCGGGTTCAGATCGGGGGGGCCATTCCTCCCAATCACGCCCTTCCAGGTCTCACTGTCATTGCCCACGTGAGCATTGAAGTCTCCCAGCAGAACGAGGGAGTCCCCAGAAGGTATGCCCTCTAGTACCCCCTCCAGGGACTCCAAAAAGGGTGGGTACTCCAAACTGCTGTTCGGTGCATACGCACAAACAACAGTTAGGACCCATCCCCCCATCCGAAGGCGAAGGGAGGCTACCCTCTCGTCCACCGGGGTAAACCCCAATGTACAGGCTCCAAGTCGGGGGGCAATAAGTATACCCACACCCGCTCGGCGCCTCTCACCGGGGGCAACTCCAGAGTGGTACAGAGTCCAGCCCCTCTCAAGGAGATTGGTTCCAGACTCCAAGCTGTGCGTCGAGGTGAGTCCGACTATATCTAGCTGGAACCTCTCAACTTCGCGCACTAGCTCAGGCTCCTTTCCCTTCAGAGAGGTGACATTCCACGTCCCAAGAGCCAGCTTCTGTAGCCGAGGATCGGACCGCCAAGGTCCCCGCCTTCGGCCACCACCCAACTCACACTGCACCCGACCTCCTTGGCCCCTCCCATAGGTGGTGAGCCCATGGGAAATCCGGCCCACCTTAAATCCGTTCGCACCTCTCCTTCAACGTCTTTTGTCCTGTAAATGTGCCGATTAAGACAAGCAGCAAGCAGCCTGCTATTCCATCCCCCCATCGTCTCAGAACTTTCACAAAGTTCTCCCAGCTCATGCCTTGATTGATTATCTGGGAGTGAACTGCTGGAGTTTTAGAGTGGAAATAATAGATCGTTATTTGGAACACATGCATTTCATGTGTGTTCCATTTCTACAGTAATCTGTATAAACACATTGTTAAAACAGAAACTTGTTCATATTTTAGTAATAAATGTTACAAAATGTAGGCATAAACTATAGAATGTGTGAAGCCTGAAGCCCAAAGATCAAATAAACACTTTCACAAAAGGCATTGTTTTTTAATCCGTTCTTGTGTAGCTTTGGGTCATTGTCTTCCTAGAAAACTAATCATTTCCCATTGTGTAGGTTTCTAGTATACTGCATGAAGCTTTCCTTGAGAATTCCTCCGTATTTTGCTGCAGTTATCCTACCCTTATGAGGGCATGCTGCTGAAAAATGTATTGACAGCATGATGCACATACCACCATCCTTCCTGGTAGGGATGGTTTGTTTTTGATAATGTGTAGTGTTTAAATATGGTGCTCAGAGTACTCAAAAATGGTACCCAAAATGCTCAGTTTTGGTCTTATCAGAACACTGAACCTTCTTCATGCTGACTTCACAGTATCCCATGTGCCTTCTGGCAAACTCTGCACCTTTTTTAAATGTGACTTTCTCTTTTCCACTCTCCCATAATGCTACAACTGGTAAAATATGTGGGTCTCTCCTATCTCATCCTCTGTAGCTTGTAACTCCTTCTAAGTTAGCATAGGTTTCTTGGTGGCCATCCTCATTTGTATTCTTCTTAAATGATTACTCAGTTTTTGTGGATGGCCTGCTCTAGGCTGATTTCCAGCTGTACATTCAGTGACGTTAATAATTTTTGTACCAGTCCTCTGCTTTTAATTCATCTTTTCACTGAGTTCATTGGAGTGTTCTTTTATGATAATTTTGTAGGTTAGTACTGATGGTTCTTTCACATAAGATGCATTTATAACAATCACTTGAAAGCCCACACTGGTGATCCCCATTGAACTAATTTTATAGGCACTGTATATTTATTACCTATATATAGAGATAGTTAGATATAGATACTGTATATACATACATACAGGGTGCCTTTTTAAGTTACAATATTTCTTATTATAGCATGTTAATGTATTTTATTATTTTTTTATTATAAACAGTATATTATTCCTGAATATTATCCATAAACTCTATATATTGTGAAGACCCGGGGGCAAATAGCTCCCCAAAAACCCAACACAACAATCATAAGCACAAGTCTCTGCACACAGACATTTATTATTTACGTGTGGAAGCACTTTCCCTCACACAGTACAACTAAGCACTGGCAATCGGAAGGTTGCCGGTTCGAATCCCGTAAATGCCAAAAGGGACTCTGCTCTGTTGGGTCCTTCAGCAAGGCCCTTAACCTACAATTGCTGAGCGCTTTGAGTAGTGAGAAAAGCGCTATATAAATGCAAAGAATTATTATTATTATTAAGCACCAAAGGCACAATGCAACACAGCACTTTTCCTCTTCTTTTTCCTCCTCCTCATCTCCCTCTCTTCTTTGCCTCCACTCCTTCACAGGTATGCTTCATCCATCTCCTCCCAACTCTGGCTCACCTCTGTGAGGCAGCTGGCTCCTTTTAAGCCCCACCAGGCAGTTTTCCAGGTGGCTCTGCAACTCCCATAGCTCCCCCTAGTGACATCCCTGGAACCCAACAGGGCTGAACCAACCAACACCAAGTCCCATATAGCCCTGAGGGGATTCCAAGGGGCCTTTACACCCCAATAGGGGCAGCCAAATACCAGTTTGGGGGAAATACCCTGTCCTTCAATTACCGAGGCGTTCTGGCACCAATTTCTTTGCGTAAATCCAAGAGACAGGCTGAGGGGAGGGCGGTGGGGCATCGGGGTGTTTCTTACCTCTGCTTAGCTAGTGAATGAGAGAACTACTTAACGAATTTAGATTGGGTTTTTTTCTATAATTTGCTTGAACATTCCGGTTGATTTTGCGACTTCTCTCTTTGCGCTAAGAATAATAGTTCACTAGCAGGAGCGATATATTCACGTTAATCCAAGACAGAGGCTGCTGGCCAAGGGGATGTGCAAGCATGACATCAGGAGTTGGGAGCCAGGCAAGGCCATCCTCACTGTCCTGTTTCACTACTACTCGGTTTTATGTATATACTGTATATATATATATATATATATATATATATATATATATATATATATATATATATGAGAAATGTGTTAGGCAATGATATGGGGCTTTTTCTTTGATTTTTTGAAACAACATACAGTATATTTTGTTTTCATTTTACATATACAACACCATTGGCTCCAGCAGACCCACATGGCCCTGTAGTTAGGGTATAGCGGGTTGGATAATAGATGGATGGATGGAATATATAAAACCACATTGCCATTTTGTGTGTTTGTTTTCAAGGGGCAATGCCATTTTATGTATCTGTTCACTGTAATATTGCATAGCTGCTAGACATGTGATGTATATGGCATGTGACTCAGTGACATCATGAACATGGCCATGCACTATGGCATTTGTTCATACAACTTTAATACCACTTAGAAGAAAGACCTCAGGAGACATAAGTACTTTGAGCAATTAAAACAGATTTTGGTAAGAATAGGTCTGGGTTTGTTTTTTGTTTTGTTTTGACTTTTGATTCTGGTTTGTGTTCTTGGTTAAAACAATATTTGCATCAGACCCTTACAAGATATTTTTCCAAAAAATCGAATTTATCTTTCCATCGTATCCAATTCAAAAATAATTTGTGATATATAGTTACAGTTTGCTTCTGTTGGTGCAAAACGAATTGTAAATATAAGGAAACTTAACATGGAGTAGCAGGAGAACTCCAAATGCCAATCAGATATTTGTGAACATTGGCACTACAGTGGGGGCTTCTTTCATTTTGTGCAGTAGGTTCTTCACAAGGGTTAATAGATTTGTACACCCTCTAGAATATTATTATGTTATTCTAGTGTCCTCCCATCTTGGGTATGACGTTAAACTGCATCTAGCCCTGCATGTAGGCCCTCTAACCTGCAGGGAAAACCTGGGGGTTGGTGGCAGAGTTGGAACTCCAGCCACCATTAAAAACCTCACACTGTTCCATTCCATCTGAACTAGTGTGGTGCTGAGGTGTCACCCATTGCATGGCTGCAGTTTTGTCCTAATCTGGGATACTGAGTTGGTTTGTCATGTGGTGGGCACGGCAATGCGCTGTATCAGTGCATGCTCCTAACCTCTCTCTCTCTCTCTCTAGTGTCCTCCTGTCTCCAGCTGACCTCTAAAGACATCAAAATATCCTCTTCTAGGACTGCTCCTTTACTGTTTTTTGCTTATTTGGTCACTCCAGTATTGCCATTTTGTTTATTTGCAAGCTTGTGTGGCATATATTATAGAAAGGTATTATATGAAATAGGGTTTGTTTCATTACATTATCTATCCATCAGTTGCCCTGCTTGGTCCAGCTAAGGCCATAGACACCAGAGCCAGTCCATGCTGTAAAGAATGAATCAATCCTGGCTAGGATGCACACTCACACTCACTTATGCTGGGCTAGTTTTAATATTGACAGCTTATCCACAGTACACATCTATGAAATGTATGAAGAAAAATTACATGACAAGACTCACATGGATATGGGGAGAACATTCAAAATGCATACGGGCAGAACCCTGACAAAGATCCGAATCCGGGGCTCTGAAGCTGTGGTAACCACCATGCCACCCCTCCTTATTTCATTGTCTTCCCAATCTCTAGACATTTTTCAAATAGTTAACCTTGTAAAAACAAACTCACTTGTTTGCACTCTTGAACTTGCCACACACTTCTATATGTCATCGCCTGAGAGACTGCTTATGAGTGTTCCTCTCACATTAATATTAGCATATCTTACATAAGACTTTTGTGACTTTTCACAGGCTTTTGTTCACATGTGAGCCTTTCCAATTGCATTCCCAGGAATCATTCTATGTTTTGACCTGAGAATTTTCAAGATACAGTTTCCCAGGCTATTGGTTCCAGCTTGTGGATCACACATGACTTCAAACCCGGTAGTTTGCCAGTAAATTCCTGACAAACGGGTAAGTGACATGACTGAAGCGTTCTAAAAAGGAAAAAACTCTCTCTGTGTGCACACATACAGTACATCCTAAAACACCTAATGCAATACAAACTGGGCAATGAAGATATTTTATTTAATTTTACAGGCTTAATGGGATGTCAGAAAAAGGAAATGTATGCTTGAATAGATGGATGAATGATTGATTATATCACTGTCAATCTTTGAACTGAAAAGAGTATGCCAGACTTACTTTTATAAGTCAAACAGAGGGTAATCTTCAATATTTGGTGTAAGATAATAATAAGTCAATGGTAATGTTATGACAGAGAAAAGTGATCTTGTATTTATTGGAGCTGTGAGTTCATCAGCTACTGTAGGTGAGGGCAGCTATGTAAACAATTTACCTACTTCATTACCTTGCAGTAAGTTTAAAGGCTTGTGGACGAGGATTGCATATTCTTATTTAAACAGAAATGCATCAGGAAAATGTCTGAGCTTATCGTCACAGCACAAAAATTCAGTTGAGAAAAGGCAAGACTCAGATCACGGGAAGAGGCAATATCACCCTGGTATAAGCAAGAGCTGCAATGAGATAGTTAGAGTCTAAGGAGAAAATGAAAAGAAGAATATTAATATCTCATGAGAGAGAAATGTGAAGTGAACAGCAAAGGCGTATTTCAGTAAGATGTGGAACAGTAAAGGCTTAAAGATTCAACAAGAAAGCCTTTGTTTATCTAGGAAAATTTTTTGGGAAAACGTGGTTAAAGAATTTTAGACAAAATCTAATGAAATAGCAAGTGGCATTGGTTTTCAACAGAGCATAACCCAGAGATGAATTGTAGACAATATACTTTAGGTGTGTCAGCATTATAATTTAATATTGTACCAAGCACCAAGATGGAAAGACCAAGACACACATGGAATGGGAGTTAAGTACAATAACAGGATTGTTTATTTAACAACAAATGATTCACAGAGATGTTGCCCTCTCATGTTCCTGAATATGCACTCTCCTCCGGTCCTTCCATCACAGGGGTGTTCCGGCCGGGCAAGACCTCCCTGCCACACACACCCCAAAACTTTGGTCTTTTTTTATGTCTGGCTTTACTTGTGCCTAATTCTGAAAACTGGGTTCATGGCAGTTCCTTTATTAACTCTGAGACATCTGGTAATGGAAGAGCACAGCTAGCAGAAGAGAATGGTATTTCTCTCTGAGGCCTCAATGACTTTTTGTCTGGAATCATGAAGGGGTTCAATTAGCTTTTTGGTAGGATGTCTTTGGCTAAGGGAAGACAGCACAGTATTTTGCTTTATTTCAAGGCTGTCTTCACCTCTTCTGATGTCACCTTCTAAAGCCTGGTTTACACTCTCTGCATGAAGCTGCTGCACACAATGCGTGTGCACAGTGAGCAACCAAAACACATTTATACTTGTTGCGGCCAGTTCGATCAGCACATTGATATCCTCCTAGTCAATAAGTGAGAGTGTTTGGTCAATGTTGCATAGTTAACAATGTCACAACAGAGGATGTGAGACACTGCTGATGGAAAAAGAGTTGTGCCTGCTATTACTGATATTATGAGAGAGAAAAGGAGAAGGTGGCGACTCAGACCTATTGACCAGAAGTGGTGAAGGAAGAGCAAGGATAATATTCTCATGAGTGGGGGACCTACATGATGGGTAGATGCATTTCAGATGTTTTGTATGTCATTTTGATGACATGTTGTGTCCTAATCAGCCCTTCGTTCATCATTCTGGCACCCATGTAACCAGCCTCACCTTGAAATTCACCGTTTTGGACCCATGTCCGCTATGATACTGTCCATTCATAGGAGTGTGTCTCCAATTCTGACATAATTTTCTGACACTTTCAAATATAAACCATGTTTGAGTGGTCAAGCTTGAACATGGGGGACTACATTGTACATTTTTCTTTCTAAGGATATTGTCTTAATGATTTACAACTTGCAGTAGATTAGTAATTGTTAGTCCTCCACTTTTTTCTCCTAAGTTTCTTTTTGAATACTTTATTAAAAAGGTTGTCTGTCATGAACTCAGACAGGTGTGAATGGAGTAAAGTCAGATGGTGTACTGCTAAGTCATTTGTCATTTGCATTTCCATGATAATTTGCAACTGGTTAAAAAAAGCATTTAACTAGAGTAATATAGAATGAGCATATCTTTTAAATGTAATTGCATAGTTAATCTTAACATCTGTAAAGAACTATTAATTAGGCAGTGTAACCACGAGGGGGCATCACTGAGACCCAAACCACAGACATAATGTCACCCAACACAATTCCAGGTTCAAATAAAAGGTGTTTATTTTCAACCAACACTTTTTCGATTGAGCACCAAACAAAATACACAAAAATAATTACAGAATATCTCCATCTGTAACCTGGGAACTGCTTCTGGTGTTATGCACAAGTCATCCTGTGCACTTCCAGGTCACATGGAAACCAGGGCAGCTTCCCCACACCCACCAACATTACCCTCTGGTGGCACGCAAGAACCCCAACAGGGCTGTATTTCCCAGCTCCAATTCCCATGCCGCCCTTTGGGTGTCGTAATTGGGTTCAGCTCTGAGGAACACTGTGACATGCCATGTAGGGGAACGAACTGCTTCCAGCACCCATGTTCATCCAGTCCATCCATTATGCCCTCCTGGCTGGGCAAGAAATCATCCTCCATCCCAGCCTCTCCTTCCTCCATGTCAATAACAGCGGTCACAGAAGTAATATTACAAAATGATTTATCTCTCATTGTAGCAGGCGCTATATAAATAAAATGTATTATCATTTAAACTGTTAGCTGTATGTCTGATCCATGCACATTCTATAATCAGTGAAACCATCTGATGAGCAGTTTGTGAAAACTTAATGTTTACAATAGGTTAGAAATATTTTTTCCAAAGCACTTACTACACTTGCTTATTTCCTGTTAATTACATAATTATCCACTTAACTTGTAGTTTAAATCTAAGAAAGTCTCCTTGGTTGTTTCAGTTCTTGCTTTGTTCGAGCAGCCTGCATTGCACTTTATTTATAAAATCCCATTTGAATTACAAATTTCTTCCAAAACACTTCTTGGATTGTCACGTCACTAATCTTAAAATAGTCCTGTGCATAGCCACAATTTGATGTTCTTTATTATAACAGTTATATAGTGTATGTTGTCACACACAACAACAACAACAACATGTATTTATATAGCACATTTTCATACAAATGATGTAGCTCAAAGTGCTTTACAAGATGAAGAAAGAAAAAAGAGAAATATAAAAATAAGATTAGGTAATACTAAGTAATAAACAATAAAGTAAGGTCAGAAGGCCAGGGAGGACAGAAAAAAACAAAACAAACTCCAGACGGCTGGAGAAAAAAAAAAAATCTGCAAGGGGTTCGAGGCTACGAGACTGCCCAGCCCCCTCTAGGCATTCTACCCAACATAAATGACCTCAATCAGTCCTCATTGTATTCAGGCTTCATATGGAAGAACTTGATGATGATGGTCATGTGGACTTCTGGCCTTTAATCCATCAATGTAGGGCCAGCACGGTGCTTTGATCAGGTGGTGATGGCGCAGATCACCAAGTAATTAATAAAGTATCTATCTATCTATCTATCTATCTATCTATCTATCTATCTATCTATCTATCTATCTATCTATCTATCTATCTATCTATCTATCTATCTATCTATCTATCTATTTATCTACAGAAAACCGAAAAAAGAACAGAAGGGAAAGTAGGGGTTAGTACGTATTTCGGCGCCACCATGAATGATAATGATAATTAAATGCATATACAGAGTATCAGGATTAAGCTAAAATGAAGCTATGAGAAAGCCATTTGAAAATAATGTGTTTTTAGCAGTTTTTTAAAGTGCTCCACTATATTAGCCTGGCGAATTTCTATTGGTAAACTATTCCAGATTTTAGGTGCATAAGAGCAGAAGGCTGTCTCACCACTTCTTTTAAGTATAGCTTTTGGAATTATAAGCAGACACTCATTTGAAGATTTAAGGTTAAAATTTGGAGTGTAAGGTGAAAGACATTCTGAAATATAGGATGGAGTGAGATTATTTAAGACTTTGTAAACTATAAGCAGTATGTTCAATTCTAAATGACACAGGTAACCAATGTAGTGACATTAAAACTGGAGAGATGTGCTCGGATTTTCTTTTCCTAGTTAAGATTTTAGCAGCTGCATTCTTCACTAGTTGCAATTGATTGATGTCTTTTTTGAGTAGTCCTGAGAGGAGTGCTTTACAGTAATCTAGCCAAGTTAGCCAGGTCTAACTTTTGCTATATTTCTTAAATGAAAAAATGATGTCCTAGTAATCTGATTAGTATGTGATTCAAAATTCAGGTCAGAGTCAATAGTTACCCCTAAATTTTTTACTTTTGTCTTGACTTTTAATGCTGATGGATCAAGTTTATTTGTATTAGCTTCATTATATCCATTTTTGCCAATCACTAAAATTTCTGTTTTCATCTTATTTAGTTTGAGAAAATTACTATTCATCCATTCAGAAACACAAGTAAAACATTGTGTCAGTGAATCAAGAGAGTTGGGGTCATCAGGCACTATTGATAAATACAGTTCTGTGTCATCAGCATAGTTATGCCCAGAGATAATCTGACCTAACGGATGCATGTAGATCGAAAAGAGCAGTGGACCCAGGATAGATCCTTGTGGAACACCATATAGAATATCTTGTGTCTTTGAATTATAATTACCACAACTAACAAAGAATTTTCTACCTGCCAGGTTGGACTCAAACCAATTTAAGACACATGCGCATGGGAGGCAGCTAAAGTGCTTGAATGAAAGTAACACCATGTCAGACCAGGGGGAGGTGATGTGCATTGACCTTTTCTCTCACATCTCTGCAGACCAGTTACGGGAAATTCCGCCTGGCCCTGATGACCTCACTTCCGGTTCCAGCCCCATGGATGACCTCACTTCCAGTTCCGACTCCAATTACATCATTTCCTTTGGTCTGTCTTAAAACCACCATCTTTTCCACACCTAATCAGTTCTGTGTTGGACTTGAACCTGTACACTTCTGTACAACCAATTTATCCATTATCAGCCAGAAATATTATATTTGGCAGCCCCAAACCTTTTTTTTGGCTCCTTTATTTGTCTATCCTTGACAACGTCTATACTTAACTGACCATGGTGCTAAAGAGTAGTGATGTGTTTCATGTTGTTTAGAACATACAAGTAAATATTTCACTGTACTGTGGACATGTGAAAATAATTACCCTATAAACTCAAACTTATGATAGATGGGTTATCTGTTTTAAAGAGAAGATCTGGGGCTAATGTAGAACCAGTTAAACTTTCATAAAATGCAAATCCATTTAAAACACATAGTGTTATCTATCACACTTTTTTTTGGAGCAAGTTAAACATTTGCAAAGTTATTACATATATTTTAAACAAAATCGCTTACAGACCACTGATACCTCTAATACTGTGCTTTAAAACAAATCCTTTTTCTTTATCAATGGATATATTTCACAGTCTGCCATGCTTAAATAATTTTTAAGCTTCAATATCATAAACATTTTCTATAATAGAATCACTTATAACTTACATGGAATTTCAACATAACTATTTCAGCTGGTAGTGTTGCTTCCTCACAATATTCAGTCCCACATCGATTTTAGGATGTAGAGTAAGCAAGTTACAATTTTGCACATCTTTCCCATTAGCAAAGTTTGCATACGGAAAAGGCACCATTTTCGGCGGACTGTAAATCCTTTCTTTGGTACATGAGGTTGCCTACCTGGTGCACACATTTGCTATTGATATAAGCACTGGCTCTCTGTAACTGTAACCCTGAAAAGGAAAAAGCAGAAATGAAAATGATTAATATATGTGTTATTTTAAAATACATTTTAATTAAAGCTGGTTGTTTCCTATGTTTTTGAACAGTGTGATCCTGCTCATTACGTAACAGAAGTTGATCCTACAGTTAATAATGGTTTCCTATTGAAGACCAGTATGAGTACAACTTCGAGAGAAGGTAATTTGTGTCTTCACATACTGTAGCTCTGTTTTTCACATATCATGTACATTCTGTACTCCAGGCTATGTAGTAATATATATCATTCTTCATTGGCAATTTTTTTCTTTTGTTAATCCTCACAGTTTCATAGTCCGAGTTTTAAATTTTCTCCCAGTGTCTGAATGACTTGTACAGTGTCTGTGGTGCACTTGGACAGTAGAAACCTTGAAGTCTCTGAGACTCACCAGTCTTAATCGATTCACCTCTTATATTTTTGACACTCTTATGGTACACTCATGTTTGCTCTGGACTGAATCTGTTCCCTTATGTTTTATGAAGTTGTCTTTGTTATTTGATTTTTGCTACACATTTTTGTTGTCATTTTCTTCTTCAAAATACTTTTTTTTTTAAACTGAATTGCTTTTAAAATTGTTGTTATACTGTTTCATTGTGTCACTTTATTAACTCATTTGTCATTTAATTAGACTTTCTGTTGCTTTTCCTTTTAGTTCTTTAATCTTTTTGTCTAAACATTTTCGTGTTATTTATAAGTTTATATATATTTTTATGTGGTTATCTTTCCCTTCTTGTCTTTGATTACAACAAATGTTTTCTTTATATTTATGAAACTTTCTTTTCTGTGATATGCTACATTATTTTTGTATTGACTATTTAATATATTAATCTTTAGATTAACTTTGTTTTCCTTATATGTATTATGGTAGGTGTCATACAAGGACTGGCATCCCAGCCAGGATACTTATCTGGCCTGGATGCCATTGCAATGGAAGGAACAAGTTGTTGAGGTTGCTTATAAGCACAGGTGTTTTTAACACACTGTCACAAAAACGACCAAAAGACATCAGAAAGGTTTGGGACAGCCACCCGTATAATAGCCCTGGCTGCAAAAGGTAATAGTTGAAAGATGTTCACAAGTCAGAGTCCAAAACAGAACTGAATTAGGTTGTTAAAGATTGTGGCTTTATATGCCGAGATCGGAAGTGATGTCATCAGTGAACCATGCGGGATTTCCTGTAGATGATCTGCAAGGGATTGAGAAAGAAAGTCAGTGCACCTCGCCGCCCCCTGGTCTGGCATGGAATTACTACCATTCAGGCCCTTTAGCTGTCTCCCAATCGCAGGTGTGTGACAACACTCAGGAGCCCACCACTTCATAATTAGATACAGAGTGTGGCAGAGCAGGGAGGTGCACGTCTGTGTGGCAGACAAGAGAGGCATTCATGTGTGCAGGCTGGGGGTATAAAGCTTCCAAAAAGAAAAGGTTCTATTAGTTATCAGTTATCTTCCTCAGTACCATTTTGGTACCGGTACTGAGATGCAAAAGCTGATATCTGTACTGAAGTCAAAAATGTAGTACCGGTCCGACATTAGTCCCAAACACCCATGGTATATAGAAAGGAGTTGTCAGTCCTTTACAATATAAAGTAAGAGGCTATGTACAATTGTTTTAAACAAGTCTACCTGCTTCCACATATCATCTGTTTCAATATAACTCCCTAGTTTTGGAGCACACTACTTTTTTAACTTTGTCTTTATCTCCTAGTCCTATTGTTTGTCCTTTGTGGTCTGCCAATTTTTCAGCTGTGGCTGTGCATATCCAAGGGAATTTATAACGTCTCAATATATTACCACTGTTAACAGACATTGGAACATTAGAACAATTGTGACCGGGATAGATTTTCCAAAATCCACCACTATGATGCTGCCATATATACTGTAGATTGTGTTATCATACATCAGGGCCTCCAGAATAATTACTTTTACAGCTCATTCTACATATTAACAAATAGGAATTCCTGCCTGGGAATATGAAGGTTGGTGTCTGGGTAATTACTCAATAAGTTGTTGTTATGGTCCTAAGCTTCCGCATTTTTTACTGGGTAATACTTCTTTATGATTTCTGTATCTGTCATGACCACTACGGGGGCCCTACAGCACCCCACACCCCAGACACGACTGCATGGACACAAATCCCAGGTTCAAAGGCAGGGTTTATTACAATATTAATATATTACACAAGCTTCTTTTTGCACAATCACATAAACCAATACACTTTTTGTCAGTGGCGTAGCTATCTTGCTGAAGGCCCCTGTGCAGCGCCCTGAGGTGGGCCCCTCCTGTCTAGTATAGCTGTTAGTAATTTATTCACAACTATATCCTAGGGGCCAGCTGGGCAGTGGCGTCCATGTCACTATCAGATCACACGCTGGTGAAACCAGCTCTCTAAAAGGAATTTGTAATAACTTTTTTAATCGCTTTATTACAGCCATTGTAAGTTAGCAAAAATTAAATAAATTGTGGAAATGGAATGTGGGAGGTGTGGTAGTAGTAGTAGTAGTAGTACATAGGTTAGGAGCATGCACTGATATAGCGCATTGCCACACCCACCACATGACAAACCAACTCAGGACCCCAGGTTAGGTTAGTGCAGCCATGCAACAGGTGACAACTCAGCACCACACTAGTTCAGATGGAATGGAACCACGTACCCAGGACGGAGCAATTGCAGGTTAAGGGCCTTGCTCAAGGGCCATAAATATATGTAAAATGTGGACCCGCTTACTTTTCCAAGACAACTTTGTAACGGAAGATGTAAAATGTAACATAAGCTAGAAAGTAGAAACTGTTCTGTGTTATAAAATGAAGCAATTTCAATTTGTAACAATAAAAATGACAACACCGGCTAACAGGATACTATTACACAATCAAACTGTTTTACACAAGTTCTGAGAAAATGGACATCATAAAGTGGTGACGCTCACAAATCCTCACAGTATTGACACTAATGCACCGTAAGCCACACTAAAGTAAACAATAAAACAGATTACAGATATGTTAAACTGTTAAAGCTTACAAAAATAGAACTGACTGACAAGTCACAAATCATATTACTTATAATATCACTAGTACATTAAAATAATCACTTGCGTGCCTTCCGTTGTGCAAAACTCTCAACAATGCATGACACGTCAAGTTGTCCGGCACACTCATTTTTGATTGAGTTTGTCTTGCAACATGGTGCTTCTGAGGTAATTTTTGATGTGTTTTTTGATGAGTCAGAGTGACTTAGATCACGTGAAAATGTTCCAGATGGCTGATATGGACCTACTGAAATCACAAATTGTATATTGTCAGATGTCAATGGTTCCAAGAAATTTGCCTTGTCGGTAGGAAATTGCTTTGTCATATATATTGCTTGTTTGTCTTCAGTAGTTTCTTTGGTTTGAACAGTTTCATCAGATAGCACCTGATCTGAAGCCATTATATTGCTACTTCCAGACTCGGTAGTTGCAGCCATTTCACTCACTGCACTGTCTGCATAACCTGCTTGCATTTTTAGTTACTACCGCTGACCTTTGCTCAGTTTTGAGAAAATAAGAAATCTTGGTAAGCTTAGCGTTTTTCGATTCCTGTTGCAGGCGTGCCTTACGTTTAACAGCACCACTCTTAACATGAATGCCAGATCCACTGCTACTGACCTATATGGCATTGTATAGAAAGAATATAAAAAACATCAAATTGTTCAAATATTGCTATGATTGCTATGATTTACCTTTTACGAGTTTGAAATTCGAAAACTGTTGATGTCAAATCAAAGTACAAAAGTAACAATTATTTACAATAATAATGTATATTTATATTATATATATATCATTATATATTATATAGATTATTACATATTATACTATATATATTATTATATATTATACTATATATATTATTTGCATAGATGTATGTAATGTCCTTCAAAACTTCTTCTGTTCATATCTGCTATGGCAAGCCAAAGGTTGCCAAATTTGGGAATGTGCACTTCTCTGTAAGGCGGACTAAGCCGTGTTGTACCTCTGAGTAGGCTCCAAGCCTCCAAACTCCTGAAGTCTAAATTTGTGTAAACACTATAGGCCTGCCAAATATGTAATATCATCATGGATTGGATTGGACTTACCTGGCGATGGTGCAAACATGCCACTGAAACTGTGAATTATTAATGCAATGAACTGTGCAAGTGATTTAAGTTATTAAAAATAAAAAAATAATATAAAAAAATCTATATGGACCCTAGTGGGCCCCCAAGCTCGTAGACCCTTGGACTTTGCACAATCTGCACAATCCATGGCTATGCCATAGCTTCTTGTATATCTTTCTTTCTTCCTTCTCCTTCACTTTTCCCAGGAAAGCTTTGTCCTTCTTCCACCCGACTCCAACTGCAGGGCAAGTTCTTTTATTTAAGACCTGGAAGTACTTCCAGTTTTAGGACATGGTCCATTGGAAGCACTTCCTGGTCATGCGAAAGTCCCATGAAGTAGGGGTTGCAAATCTCCAAACACTCCCTGGCAGCACCCTAGGAACCCAATAGGGCTGCATCCCAGGACTCCAGTTTTCTTCAAGTCCCAGATTAATTCATTGTATTGTAATTTGATCCTAACATAAACTAGCATTCCAAACTTGCTAGAACTTGCATATAACTGGTCAGACAGATCGATGTACAAATGTTTCTATATTCATACAATTTCTGCTGCTATCATTTTTCTCCCATATAACATACTGCGTATATAAATTCTGCAGATTATATTAGGATAAGTTATGGTTAATTTTTCCATTAGTGTCTCTTATAATGGCCTTGATGGAAAGCCTGTATTGGGTCATCTGATTGAAGTGGACATTAATTTATATATAAATTTATACTTCATATAGTACTTGGGTTAACTGGGGCACTCGGTAAGTACTATTGTATTCTGTTTCAGGCACCAGCCTGCCAAGAACCTGTAACAGAATAAGAAAGTTAAAAAACTGGAATAATGGAAATGCTCTTATACTCTTTAGAGGTATTAGGGAAAGAAAATTCAAAATAAGCATTTTAACGTTTTACGCACTGTACAGATAAGTGCTGGAAGTAACCCTGGGTTGTGTTAGCTGGCAAAATATTCTTGTATCAGTTTCAAATGCTTCAGAGATAAGGATTAGTTTCTGCTAAAGACCTAGTCTAAATAAATGTCTGCTGCTTTCTCAAAATTTTAGGTATACATGTGCCGAATACCAGCCACACGTCTTCTTATCCTCATCAGGGTGATACACTTGCTGCTTTTAATAGTTTAGTCCTGCATCTTACCAATCAAGTGCAGCACAGAAGACGTTCTTGGTGCATGATGTCAGCTTTCATGTTTTATTTACAACGTATAGGCATAGCTATCTAGACAAAGACTAATTGACTTGTAGTCCTATAGACAAAACTAATACTTTAGGATTTAGACATTGCAGACTTCAAATTGTAATATCATTTTAGTAATTACTTCGGTGTCCTATTTCTTGAAGAATGCACTGACAAATTTGTGTATCACATTGATAGTTAATCCAGAAAAGTAATAATGGTTCCTCTTGATTCAGTCAAATATTTGAGAATAAGCAAGATATCAAAAAATGAGCTTGTGCTGCTTACGACAGACAGTTTAAGCTTGTATAATTAATGATAACATTTGATATATACACATTTTATATCAGAAGACTTTTAGATGCTAACCTCTGTTTGTACTATGATATAGTACAGATGGGAATATACTGCCCTACATTTATTCAAAGGCTGCCAGTAGGAAGAAGATCTTGGAAGCACACTAGACAGGTGGGAGTTGTACTGTGGCATTTAGCAACCTTTCCAAAATCAAGCAGGAGTCAATCTGAGATGGAATCCTCCCAGAACACTCCAATCGCACATCATTTTTTATATTTGAGAGCCTCAAAGACATAAGAACAGAGCTTTGACCTTATAATTATGTTAGTGATTTCTTTGTCCTCATTCCATGGAAGTATACTCTTGTAAATCAGAGAATCAGCATAAAATACATTCAATAATCTAACATGGTTTGAGTAAATGATACAAAGCATGCATGTTAAAAAAAGTCTGTTTACATACGATACATCTATATGTACAGTATATGCCAGACAACTTCATAGAATGCATCTTTTGACAAAACAAGGACAGATACAGTCATGTCTTAGAAAGGTAGATTGAACTAGAATACTTTCTACACTAGCACCCTAACTCTTAGGTCAAATGGCCTGCAAGTATAGTGGAACTAATACAAACACTGATCTGATCGCTTTAAATTAGTATATTTTATCAGGTGACCCATATTTTAATTCAGATATCTCTAAATAAGTAAACGATTGATTCATTTGTTCTGCTATAATTGAAAAAAGTAATAACAAAGAAATAAGGGATGAGGAAATAAAGAAAAAAAGGCAATGTCAAAAAATATTGCATCCAAAAAGTGAAAGTAATTAAAATGCCAAATCCTAATAGTCTTTCAAAATTTGTACTTAAAAATACATGCAAAGTCTTAACTCTGTAAAGAGATTTTGATTCTACACTGGTACTGTGAATGCTGTGCAGAGTAGAGGCAGAACCTCAGGATTTTTCCCAGTTGACTTTGGGGCTCCTCAGGGGTGTGTTCTTGCTCCTACTCTGTTCAATTCTTGCATGCACTGAGTGCTGGGCAGTGGTTGTGGGGTCAAGCAGCTGTGGGGCATCTGTTGGTGAAGAAAGATTCACTAATGTTGATGTTGCTGACAGTGCTGTGATTTTTGAGTCAATGGAAGCTTTGATCAGGGCTCTCGAGATACTGAGAGAGGGGTCTGAGCATCTGGGCTTGCAAGTGTCCTGGATAAAAAACAAAATCCAGGCCTTTAATGACCTGTTGGGCACAGCCATTGGCAGTGTGTCTGCCTGCTGACAGAGTGTCGAACTTGCTGAGAGGTTTACTTACTTCGGCAGCGACATTCGTGTCTCTGGTGTCTCTTCCTATGAAGTCAACAGACAGAGTGGGAGAGAAAAGGAGGTCATGAGGTCGCTGGAAAGAGGCGTGTGGCACTCTTGATATCTCTGCAAAAGGACGAAGGTTCAAGTCTTCAGAGTCCCTGTGCTTCCTGTTTTGCTATATGATTGTGAGACATGGATGCTATCCAGTTGCTCATGGAGTTCCAAATGAGGCACATTACCTGCATTGTGAGGAAACATCAGTTATGGCACTGTTCTTGGTTTTCAATTCTTGGATTTCATTTTGGAGTTTGACTCCTTTTTACCTCTTTTGTTATTTTTATGAAGTTCAAATAAATTGCCTTCTTTTATAGAGTATCCTTGTAGGAACTGTCTTATCAAGTCAGAAGTTGATGGTAATCCTCTCACATGAAGATAATTTTTTATGCATTTTGTGAAAATAATAAGTATATTTTTGATCTTTGAAAATGGCAGGTGCCAATTTAGGCCTTTGTAGGTTGAAGCCTCCCTGGAATGTCTGGTTCTGGCCTGTTTTGTGTGGGACTTTTCAGAAGTTTCTTTTCACCAGGTTTGTGTTGCTAGTTCCTGACAGTGTGACATCTAAGACTGGATCTTGACTTGTCTGCTCCATCCAGCCGGAATAGCTTCTGCTATTACCCCTGTCCCTGAACCTGAATAATTGAATGAATGAATGAAATATTATCCTTATGTATTTTTGGTGTTTGGAACAAAGTATAGTGAGCCAAAAGAATTATATTTTCACTTTTTAATTGATATTCTATTATTCACTCAATGATTCATTTTCTAAAACCATTGATTAATTTGCTGAACCTATTTCTTCCAATATAATGTTGTTGGAGACTGGATACTAACCTAGTAGCTTATGGTACAAATTTCCAATTTGGGCCCATCTCCAAGCATACTCATGTACAGTACATACCTACATTCACAAATAAAGGGCCAATTTAGAGCTACCAGTCAGTATGACTTGCCAGTGTCTAGTAAGTGGCAAATAGATAGACAAGAATCTGTAGCAATGTCCACCATAATAAAGATCATTCTATAATGGCATGCAGCTGAAGTTTATGAAAAGACAGAAAAAAAAAACAGATTATGCAATACTGAGTATGCTAGGGAAAATTCTATTACCTTACAATACTGTTATGAACAATCAGTAGTACTGTTCACTTTGTTATTTTACCAGGAAAGCTTTTCAAGCACTTATTGTACTGTAAATATTGTTTCACTTTAATGTCAGTCACAGTTTTCAGATCACATAAAACTCTGTGGAGTCAGAGATGTACCCTTTCCCTTTATTGTTTTGCTTTTCTACTGTTTCCAGAGTTACACTGTATACTTTGGCAGGCAGAGTACTCTTCTGGCACAAGCATTAGACGTGACATTGTTTTACTAAATGATCTGAAAATTCAAATTTGTGGGAGTCCATATTTGTATATATTGAATCATACTAGCAGTGCTCTTTGGAAAATATTCTATAAAAATAATTAATAACTGATTTGTCTTTTTTGCTCTTCTAATCACCTTCCCCAGCAGGGTGCAACTTTTATTAGAGGTCTTCACTACACTTCAGGTTTTCAACCCAGTGGTAACCCTGTATTACCATCAGTATTCTCAATGTAATTCTAGTATTACATAAAAATGTCAACGCTCCCTTGGCCAGTAAGTCTCTCAAATCTGTTTTATTTTTTCAAAGGAGTTTCCAATTCAGCAGAAGAACAGGAGCATTAATAGTGTTTACTTAAAAAATGTAAATAAGAGCCATAGACAACAATATATGCTTCCCTATAATACTTTCTAAAGTACACACAGCCTATGAAAATAAGTGACTGAATCCTAATAACATTAAAATCCATCCATCCATTATCCAACCTGCTATATCCTAACTACAAGGTCATAGGGGTCTGCTGGAGCCAATCCCAGCCAACACAGGTCGCAAGGCAGGAAACAAACCCCGGGCAGGGCGCCAGCCCACCGCAGTAATGACATTAAAATGAAGCATGAATTAGTGGGCCTATAGAAAAATCTCAAGGTGTTCAATAGTGCTGTAAAACATTCATAATAACAAGGCATTGGGTGGTAGACTGTAAATGTTCATGATTTATCACAGTTTACCTTTTTAACACCACATCACATCACTTAATGTACAGTAAATGGGATTAATAAAGTATCTATCTATCTATCTATCTATCTATCTATCTATCTATCTATCTATCTATCTATCTATCTAAATGGTAATCTCACAGTTCTATAGATTATAGATAACTACTATACCCAATGTGACACATATGTTGCAGGAACGGGATGTAATTGTGCCTGATTTACATGGCCACTTACACGGTACATACTTTTATAACAAATATTACACTAAGATTCTTTAGTTATTAAAGGTATCCTCCACCAAAAATGCTCACATTTTTCAAATATTACTTACCCTAAGTGATGGCCAAGAAAAATTTTGAATCTCTTTTTTTCACGCAGACCAGAGATAAGAAAGGTTATGTTTTAATGGAAGTGACCAATACTGGGCAACAGCAAACAATATCAAAATGTCCATGAAAAAGTTCTTGCATTATTCTTGTGGCTAATCCACATTAAGCCATTCAGTCGTTTACTCAAAATGAGAAAATGGATGCATTTTTTGCTAAAATATTGTTAACCTCTGGTTAAACAAAAGTAGCCCAGAACCTGGATGCCCTTCCACATGGGGGTTACTCCTTTGAAATGAAGACAAGACTCTTTGCCGATGTTTCAGCGGACAGGCGAGTCTTCAATTCAAAAGTGTGACAGCGAAAGCCACACAAACATGAGAAGAATATGCAAACTTTGCATAAAAGTTAACTGAAGTCAATTATGAGGGAGTAAGTACAGTAAATTCGATTTAAGAACACATTTGTTAAACCCCAGATGAAAACTTGGCAAGCACAAAGTCAAAAAAACAAGGAAACCTAATATCAAGAACTTACTGCAACTCTAAACATCAGATAAAGTTGCAGTTACAAATCCCAGGTAAAAGTCCAGCCAGCCCTAAGTTAAAAGAGAAATTGTGCATTAAAATCAGAACATTAAACAAAATGTGAGGTCAAAAACTCTGAAAATGTGGTCAAAAATGTACAAGTCAATAGAAAATGCCAGCTTAAATGCCTTTATGCCAAGGACATGACTTCAAGAGACATGTCCCTGGCAGCAAGATTACCACATCCTAACACCCCAAAAACAAAATGGTGCCTCTGTAAAAAAAAAAAAAAAAATTAAATTAAATGATAAGCCTCATAATAAAATAAAACTATCGAATGAAAGTGAAAGTCTTTCATAGCAACAGTAAATTTACAAGATCAGATGCAGAAGAAGTCATAAATGGTATAGTTTGTGAAGATGTCCATCTTCAGATCTGAATGTCACTCATGAAGAAATTACGTAAGAAGAATTCCACAGAAAGAGTAAAAGAGATTAGACTACAAATACATATATGAATTATGAAAATTCTGAAATATTTGGGATGTTATTGTAAGTACACCCTTTGGAGTTTTACCAGAAATAGTATTTACAGTATTAACATCTGCACATTTGGGTAAGTCAACACAAAGTTAAAGAAGGCACAAAAGTACACAGCTTAGAAGAACCATCTGTCCTATAGTTGACCTCAAACTGTTTTAGAAAACAAGGCAGGCACACCTGTTTCTAAATTGTTCCTCAGTGACCAGATTATAAAGGTCCTCAAATGATTTCAGAAGGTGACAAAGAATCTCTGAATAGTGTGCTTCTTCTGTCTCCAAATGGATCATCAAAGTTTTTGTCAGCCATACTTGTCCTTTGAGAGAATAAATTGCTTGTTGCTGTAGGTGCTCTAGCCCATCTCATTGTAACACCACTGTAGAAAAACTTCCTTGGTCATGTCCATCTTACATGAGAATAAACACAATGCCCAGACCATTATGCAAAAACAAACACCTAAAATGATTTTATCAAGCCCCCAACTGCTCCTGGGCCCCACTATCAGGGGCAGATGTCCTCATCTTTGTCACCAAACTGCAAGCAAACAATAGTACATTTTACCACTTGTGTGTCATGCTGCTTTTTACACTATTCTTGACTGTCTCTGATCCTTGGAAGCCTTTCATATAAGTATCCAGTGTTTTGTTGCCAGGGTTTGTAGCAGGTGTTAGACAACTGCACACTTTCTTTAAACAGACTCATTGCATTTATAAAGTGCCATATGTAGGAAGCATACTGACGGACATTGTGAAGTAATCATATGTCTATTGACAGCCTGAACTGGTCCTAGAGATAGCATAGGATCCTTTTGAATGGAGCTGGGTGTCACAAGTGATACCATTTATGGCTGTGATTAATTATCATTATATTGATTTCTATCTTCTTATTTACCTTTTGCAACATCATCACACAGTTAAGATTTTTTTTTCTTTATCATGTATTGAATTGTATCCATGCTATCACTACTGTTAACACCATCTTACACTTTTGTGATTTGAATTGTATTTCTTTTTGCTTTGTAAATTGTCTAGTTATAATTCCTGCTGTAAATGGCAATGTCTAAGAGACAGAATGACCGATTAGTTGGTTCATACATGGGCTACTTCGAATATCTGAACATTGTTGCATGTTCATTTTTGTTAAGAAAATTGAAAAACTTTCATTGGGCATTTACTATCTTTATGTGAAATGAAATAAAGAGAATGTTAATTAGGAAGTTTAAAAAAATATACTAGTATTATAATGATACAAGAGTGCTAAGATCAGCATAATAATTAACCAGCAGATGGCACTGGAAAGCCAAATGTAGTAAGCTGTTAGTTTGAGTTCCTTGATCATTGTCATCTGTTTGTTCTGACTGATGTCTTGTACTGTACAAATGAAAATTTATATATATATATATATATATATATATATATATATATATATATATATATATATATATATATATATACAATGTACTGCATAATATATGAGAGTGTGACTTAGGACAAAAGAAATAGGCACAGCTTTGGAGATAAACAGGAAACAGGTACACACACTGAAAGAGGAAAGGACTTAAGCAGGCTGTGGTTTCATTACGTTTTTATTTTGGTAATTTCTTCTGCAGCCTATAATCTGGAAGGGACTTGTGGTATATTTAAAAACAGGAGGAAAAGTTCTAGTAACCATCTCTGACTTCTGTGTTGTCTCTCTCATTATACTATATATCATGTGGAAGATCAGCCTGGACACAGACACACAAGTCCCAAAAGCACACATGGTTTTATTATCTTTTCCTTTTTATACAGCACCGCACATAGTGCACAGATCACCCACAATAACTCATTCCTTTTCTTCTCTATTCTTTTCTTCTCTATACTTTCACTGCCTTCACTCCTCTCCCGCAAGCTCTGTCCTCTACCTCCTGACTCCAGCCTCCTTATATAGTGCACCTGGATGTGGTACAGGTGCTGCCCCATTAACTTTGGGCAGAATTCCCGAGTGTGACAGAAGTGCTGCATGAGGACCTGGGAAGTACTCCAGGTGTCCCTGGATCTTCTGGCAACACTCCCCAGTGTGGCGAGAGTACTGTTGTCCTGGACTGCACAATTGTCCAGGTGCCCCCTGGTGGTGGCCACAGGCCCCAACAGGGTTGAGCTTCCTATACAAACTAGGGGGGCTGTACTCTTGTGTCCCTGGAGAAGTATTGTCTCTCTCCCAGTCTTTTAATCCTCCAGGCATCCCAACTGGGCAAGAGCCCCAGCCGTCCGCAACAGTTATTATAATAACATTTCTTGACATTTATATTATATTTTTCTAACTACTCAAAGCGCTTTGATGACTTCATGCAGGGAGGACCTGGAACGCAAACCTATGCTCTCCTTACTGCAAGGCAGAAGCGCTACCACTGCACCACCTGCATTGGCTAATATGAAACTATGTCAAGTCTTGCCCTTTGTCACCCAATTTCTAGGTGTTCTTCCAGTTCAAACCCATTTGTTTTAGATTTGCCTTTCATGCATTATGAATATGAATCATTCATGCATTATGAATTCCATCCATCTCCTTTAATGTATATTATTCCAAATCTCTTCATATAATATCACATAATATACTGTATTTGTATCAGGGTTGGGGGGCTAGAACCCATCCTAAAAGCATTGGATGCAGTCCTAGAATGGGACATTCCATCATAGTACCCGATCATGCACACTTCCACACTCATACAGAGCTAATCTGGAATCATTAATCAACCTATTCTGTACATTTTTGGAAGAAACATATATAGACATTGGTATACAGTATATAAATCCTTGAATGGGCCTATCAGGCCCTGGCCCAAGAGCCCAAAGTTCGGAGGAACCTGACCATTGGGCCCCTGAGTCTTAGAAGCTGACACCAGGAGCAGTGGGGTTTTCTATTGCATCATCAAAGTTCAGTGACCAGGTGTGGAATGGTACCTCTCAGAAATACAAATGGCACCCCTTTGTGTTCATGCCGTAGATATTATTGTACTTCTACAAACTTTTGAGTTCCCTCAGTGTCTGGAGCACATGCCCCTTAACTTTCATAAATGGCGCCCCACTAATGACAGCATCCTAGACACCTGCCTATGTCACCTAATGGATTAGCCAGCTCTATTTGGATGAATTAGGATAATAAACAGAGTATGATGAGGACTATAAAGTTTGTAGATCTACAGATTTTCTCTGGTACACCACATTGCCACTGGTAGCTCTAGAGGTTCAGATCACAGTCTTAGTTCAAGTGAATGTAACAAAACAATTATATTATTTTCCGATTTAAGTTATTGCTGGACATGTTATCTTGGGTTTTACTGTATTTGTCTTTTATTATTTTATGCAAAGCATTTATGGGTTTTGGCATGTTTCCCCAATTGCCAGCCCTTCATGTAAAGTACACTAATCCGAATGCACATTATTGTTGTGTAAATTGTGAGTAATAGACAACACTCAAGTTATTTACTGATCTGGTAAAACAAAGATACTAGAATGTATTTGAAGTCCTATAAATAGAAATAAACATCTGCATTTGGATTGGATAATGCACTTTTATTCTAGGTGTCTGTAGGGTGGTTCTGACTGGTGCCAGGGGTTGCAAAGGAGGCACAATATCTTCTCAGGCCCAGAAGCATGTGGACTTGGGATCCATTTTTACACATGGAGACAACTTGTATCCTTTCCACAGACAATGTCCAGATGCAGTGCTCAATTCATGAGCCAGCAGCACCAACTACTGCTCCACTATTCTATCTTTTATCAAAGTATATATTTCTGCCTAAAATATATCTAATGACATGTTCTGCTTACATGTTTTGTTCAATTTCTCAATTTATTGTTCAGGAAATAGTCTTACTTACTTGATCTATTCAATTCTTTTCATTGCTTAAGCAATTAAATCCTTTATCAGTAGATCTTTCTTTCTTTCTTTCTTTCTTTCTTTCTTTCTTTCTTTCTTTCTTTCTTTCTTTCTTTCTTTCTTTCTTTCTTTCCTTTTCATTGCTCCTTATACTTATCTGTTTTCTACATTTTCCGATTTCTTTTAGTGTTCTTCTGGGTTCTCCTTATTAACTAACATTAACTAACATTATTTTTCCTGTATCATCACTTTTTCTATCAGTACTACTACTGGACAGAATATTTAGCATTATTTCCTTACATTGTATCAAACCATAATGTATGTAGGTCACTGTATTGCCATCATCTTCTCTCACATTGGAGGGCTGATCCAAACATTTTTTTTTCATCAATAAGCTTTTCAGATGTGTTTGGTGTACAATTTAAGCCATAGAGACAGAGAGCTTTCTATTCAGAAATAATTTTAGTTACACAGAGCTAAACCACACACCAATCTTTAAATTCCCCAACAAAAAAAAAACAAAACACAATAGTAGGTCACAATACAGATCAAAACATCAAGGACCAAAAACATAAAGTAGCTTTTGTTTAGTGGAAGCCTTAATTTTAGTGCATGGTATTGAAATTGTGGTTCATACAGTTATTACTCAAAATGGTGTACTTCAACCCAAAATATTATATCTTTAGATGGTGAACAACAACAAAGTCATCAACACAAAACAACAAAGACACATAAAAAAGGAAACAAAAATTTATATAGATTGATTTGCTCTTGACCAGACTGTGTTTCTACAGTATGTTGTCCCTGAGCCTATATGAGGTTTTCCTTTGGGTATTCTGTTTTTTCTGCTAAATACCAAAGATGTGTATACTGGATTTAATGAAATTTTTAAATGGCTTTAGTTTTCAGTGATGGCTGAAGCAGTACTTTGTAGCTCAGGAGAAAAGAAAAGGAAAAACACACACACACAAACAGCCTAATAGCACTGCTTGAACATAAATGTTGCTCTCCTTAATGGTTTCTTAATGGGTGGTAGATGAACCATCTAAAAAAATGCATATTTTTAGAGTCACAACAGAACTTATACATATTCACTTAATATCACATGCCACATGTCATAAATTGTTCGTAATATAAAGTTAACATAACCCAAATCTCACTTAAAACAACATGTTTAAAACTTTGAAATTCTAAAAGTTACACAAGTTCCATTAATGATATTGAAATGACACTTTTTTGGTTCAATTTATTGTACTTGTAGCAAAATAAACACCTTCTTGTTTTCTTTTTTTAAGTACATATGTAAAAAAAATATTTATAAAGCTCTGAACAATGAAATATGGAATAAAATGAAATATTAAAACTAAATACAGAGCAATGACATATAAAAACTCCCACAGATGACAACGCTACACAAATGCCAGTCTGAATAGATGCGATTTTAAATTAAGTTAGAAAATATATGCATGGCTCAGAGTGCTCTGAGGAGTTCAAAAGCTTGTTCTGTATAATTTTTGAAGTTTTCTTAAATACATTGGCAGGCATTCTCGAGGTGCTGTTTCAGCACTCCATCGAGAGAGGTAACAAAATTCACCAACCCACAGAAAATCCCAAATTTATCGGAACTCTCGTTTTCATCATGGCCATGCAAAGCCAATTGAAACGTTCTTTTGAAATTTAACAGTCTTTTATTCTGAACAAGGTGTGTTGATTTTTGGTCACCTTTTTGTGGTGCCTTCTAATGCCAATCCTGTAGCCTTCATCTGGCTGTTCAGCAATAATAAATCTGCAAAACAAAATTAGTCTAAATTTAGTCTGGATTACTGCGGCTACTTTCATACCACTTGCATTTTTCAGAAAGATGTTTTAGGTCTCATACCACTGTCGTTGTCCACAATGCTTCAGAAACAACACTTTGAAACAGCAAACAGAGAAAGCAAAAAAAAAAGGCATTACTTATGCCACATCCAGTTTGCCAACTCCATTTGTCATTACAAAAGCAGGAAAAAGCTGGTAGGTAAGCTTGTCCTCGATCACAATCTGTGAAGGGGTGTTTCATTGAAGAAATAACCAAATTTTCTTTGATTTCTGAAGTTCCATTTGAAGTTGCCATCGCTGTAATGTCATGCTCGCTCATCTGTAGTGAGGTTAATGACGAATGTGAACTGTGAACCATTCACATGAACTTGAAAGAGTGCTTTGATGATTGTCCAATCACATCAGATTAAAAAACCTAAAACAACACTAATTCACTGCCAATAAATGTGGGAGTGTCCGAGGTGCAGAGAACTGTATTTCTGGAAAAATCTGAAAGTAACCAATTAAAGACCAACCTCAGGCCACGTGCTTGCCAAAAGATCAAGGACTTACATACAACTCTAATTTGGACGGCACCCTTCCCTCAGGAAATATAGGTAATCACACAGAATTTAAACAAGTACAAGTCAGAACCAATTTTTAATGGATGTTGACATGCACTGACACCAGGCATGTTGTGAAATAAACAAATTTATTTCATCATTATTTCACATTACCTAATTAATTTAAGTGGAGTTTTTAAAATACACACACACACACACACACACACATATATATATATATATATATATATATATATATATATATATATATATATTGTCACAGGAGGCTGGGGGTGGTACCCAGCTGGGACACCCAGGAGGACCTGAGGATGGCTTACGCCTCCCCCAGACCACGTGGCTTTGGGGACCACAGGAACAGAGCTTTGAAGCTCAACCCTATAGGGGCCCTGTGGTCACCGCCAGGGGGTGCCCCAATGCCTATGGAGCCCTGGCCCTCAGCACTTCCGCCACACCCGGAAGTGCTGGGGGGAAGAAGACCAGTGACACCCGGAATGCTTCCGGGTGCACAGCCGGTACTTCCGCCACACTGGGGAGTGCTGGCAGAGGCTAATCGGGAGGCACCTGGAGCACATCTGGGTGTGTTTGCTGGAGTCGGGTGGAAGAGGACGGAGCTCAGAGGAGAGGAGAGGAGAGGAGAGGAGAGGAGAGGAGAGGAGAGGAGAGGAGGCGGACCAGAGAAAGAGAGGAGGCATTGTGAGGCCTGGAGTTTGGGGTGATTGGTGTTGTGGCACTGGGTTGAGTGTGTGTTTCATTTGTAATAATTGTAAATAAAAATGTGTTGGGTCATAAAACGACGTCTACCTGTCTGTGTCCGGGCTGTTCCCCACAATATATATATATATATATATATATATATATATATATATATATATATATATATATATATATATATATATATATATGTGTGTGTGTGTGTGTGTGTGTGTATAATATAATATCCATCCATCCATCCATTTTCCAACCCGCTGAATCCGAACACAGGCTCACGGGGGTCTGTTGGAGCCAATTCCAGCCAACACAGGGCACAAGGCAGGGAACCAATCCTGGGCAGGGTGCCAACCCACCGCAGGACACACACAAACACACCCACACACCAAGCACACACTAGGGCCAATTTAGAATCGCCAGTCCACCTAACCAGCATGTTTTTGGACTGTGGGAGGAAACCGGAGAGCCCGGAGGAAACCCACGCAGACACGGGGAGAACATGCAAACTCCATGCAGGGAGGACTCGGGAAGCGAACCCAGGTCCCCAGATCTCCCAACTGCGAGGCAGCAGCGCTACCCACTGCGCCACCGTGCCCCCCATAATATAATATTATATTATATTATATTATATTATATTATATTATATTATATTATATTATATTATATTATATTATATTATATTATATTACAAACAACCGCTGTGAGTATAAGTGGTGTGTATGTCAGTGTTTGCCGGGATGGACTGGGGCCCATTCTCCTGGACTAGTTTAAATATTTAAATAAATACATCAAGATTTAATTAGCAAAAAGTATAGATTAATAAATGATAAAGATTATGGGGTATTGTACTCAAATCGGGGTAAAGTTAGTAAGATTCTACCACTAGAGTCTTTTCAATCATGATACTACTATTTTATATTAAAATAGTCAAATTATAACTGAAAAATAAAGCTTTTAAAGTTTCCCCAGGTTTCAAAAAACATTAGACACGATATCTGATTTTCTGTTGCATTGTTCTTTTTAAGGTACTAAAGAAAGAACAGCTTTGAACTTCTTTTTGGGAAAAGAAAGACACCTGACATCCTCTTACGAAGTACATAATCAAATACCACTTATTGAAAATCGAAGAATGGATGCGAGTGTCAGTAAAAAGATGATAAAGGAGTACATTGAAGCAAGCAAAGTTCCTTGGGAGGTGAAAAAGGTAAAATAAAAAACGCCCAAGATATATTCACAGGAATGTAGCAGCTTTTATTTTTGAAATTGTTATGAAAACATAGTTTTTCATTTTATTTTTTTTTACAATTTTTTATTAATGTTTACATTATTTGGATTTATTTAGGTTTTGGAATGTTTATCATTATTTTGTACTTTGGGTTTTTATTTTAGTGTAAGCCTATACTGTATTTTCAAGTGCATTGTTTTGTTTAACATGATGCCATTTTGTTTTTTTTGTGTGGATGCCACCATTTTTGAGAGCTTTGCTTTTGACAAATGAACTCCATTGCTACAATGTGATTTCTGATTATTGTGACATCATCTTCTGCTAAGTATTTAAGTTGATGTCACTCTGTAATCCATGTCTAAAATTGTTGAATAAAACAAACAACCTTTGTAGTGTATATCAGCTAAATTGATAAAGGATTATAGGCAGACAGGATTTTTGGTTTTGGCTTATCTTAATTATGAGTTACTATTTTGTATTTTGATGTTCAGGTTTTGACCTTGGCCTGACTTATTTTTTGTGCTGCCCCTTTTGCTTTCTCCTTCAGTTCTGTTTGCTAAAATTCAGGACATGACATTTTCCATTAGATCATAATAGAAATGCTTAGACATTTAGTAAGACAGTGGAAATGTATTAAATAAAAGGAAAGAATGTGTAAGAATATAACAGAAACTTGTGGTAGAGCCAGCAGTGCTCCTCACGTATTTGTAAATGAAGAAAGAAAAGTGCATAAGCTCTTGGCTCTCAGTCCTCACTGTTTTCTCCATCTCCACAATCCTCCTGTTTAAAACCATTTTATCTGAGAGTAATCCTACCTTACAGAATTAAGTATCAGGTCAGTCTTTCCAAGTCAAAGCTATGAAAAAAGCTGACCGACATGTCACATTACTAATTTAAGATGCTACTCCTTCTCTTGTTCCCTGTAAAGACGGCCAAATAATCACTTTCATGATAAATGCTAAAAACTCTAGTGTTATGTTTTAACAGTAACTTAGGCCATAATGATTTCATCCATGCATTAAAATAGTAACATTAATGATTCAAAATTGGATTAACAAGAACAGTAATATTTTGCAACGGGAAATGTTTCTTAGTTGCGTCAGGGTAGTGGGCTAATTGGCAACTTAGATGATAATAGCAAAGTCTGAGTGTTTTTAAGACAGTTCAGTTGACCGCTAAATGAGTTGAAGACTTGATTTCATGATTCAACTGCAGGCAAATGCCTCTGAAAAGTTGAGCCTTACACAAAAACTTTGCTTTTCTGTGTAAGGGTAAATATGTGGTCTTCCCAAAAGAAACATCATGTTTGATGGGGAGGCAATGAAGGGCTGCAACACGGTGCATCTGTTAAAGGGAAAAGTAAAGGTTATTCCATACTGAAAAACAAGAAAAAGAAGATGAAACCATAATGTTCTGACTGTATAAGCAATGAAGGCTTTAAAGTCAAAATAATGCTTTGCTAATTTTCATTTCATTGTGGCAATAAACTTTACCTTTTTTCATGATTAATGTATTTGTGAGATTTAGTTTCAAGGAATAAGGGAAGAAAGCAAAACCAGGTAATACCTAATCCAAGACTAAAGCAATAACTAACATCTTAGGAAAGGCTTTAAGATTTAATGAAAAATAAAACGCAATCCAAAAGAGAATAGAGAAACTAAACAGAAGAAAAAAACTGAATTAAAACCAAAAATATCAGTGACCGTAAAGCCATGAACATAGTATGTTTTGTAATATGTACTAACTTTTTTCAAGAAAATAAATTATTAATATCAAATACATCCTTGAACCCTGAGCCAAATTATAATCCTAAACAAGGCCAAAACCATAAACAATACTTGTGACCATGAACAAAACCGAATCATCAAACAAGTACAAACCTGAACACCTAGGCACATGCAACTTCAATACAACAACACCACTATTTGAAAACCTTTTATTTTCTTTAAGCCCTTCAGGTGACAGGTGGAATTACTGGACCCATCTGAATGGCTGTTAACCAGTGTTGCCCATAATTAGTTGCAGTTGCAGTTAACAAGCTGTCAAGAAATAAATACAAAACGATGGTGAAGCCTGGGTTAGACATGATGGTAAACCTGTGCTCAGTAATCTGTGATTTTGGGTTAGGATTAGGGTTAGGTTTAGACAATAAGGGATGGCCAATTAGTTGACAATGTTATTGGGGATTTACACCCTCTTACCAAAAGGGATTATTATAAAATTTATTATATACTGTAATCATTCATACAAATCAATCAATTTTTACAAATAGTAGGATTGAAAAAAAAACAAAAAAAAAGTCAACCCCCACCCCTGAGAGAGAGAGCATGGCCAACAGAGTAAAACTTAAGGCTTGTAGACATACCTAAATTGATGAGTTTAATGGGCCAGTAGAGATGAATGGAGAGGAATAAGAGATGCGGAGATAATTGCTTCCTCTGTGCTTTAAGAGCTTATTCTAAAATTTTATTGATTATATCAAAGTGACTTTAAATGTGCTAAAAATCACATCAATGTATAGTGGTATTAACAGTGAATAATGGTCAATGTAACATTGTTTTGTTACCGCTCTGCATACTACCACCCTAATCATGTGTGTTTTGTCTTGGTAGAGTAATATATATTGCTCTACTTTCCCCTATTGTATTATTAAAAAGTAGCTTTTGTCAGAATGCCTAATCCCACAGATTTACCACTGTTTATAAGGTATTACAGTATATAACTTATCCCCACCTTCCCTTCTATATCTATAACCTCAGGCAATTAGGTGTAGTAAAAAGACAAGCAGGAGTTAAGTTACACATAAAACAATGTATTATTGATAATATTCATAAATAATAACAATATGCAAAGTACATTTGTATATTTGTACTGATGTGTAGTTTCAGGTGGCACACAGACTTGTAGTTATTTAAAATGTCTCTAGTTAAGGCATCATTGGTGCTCAGCTTTCTTCAGAACAGGCCGTATGCCTGTTTCAATTTGGCTGCTAAGCTGTGGTCTCCATTGTGTTGTCTTCATCATCAGAGGTTAGTAAGAGATGCTTCTTTCAGATGTTAGTAAGAGAGATACTTCTTCATCATATGTTGGTTAGTAAGAGAGAGAGAATGTGGTTGAGCAAGCAGATTTATAGATTCTCTGTCCAACCCCTAGAGCCAATAGGACATCATGGTACTTAAAAGCTTCTGATCCAAGCCAATTCCAAACAGCCATACTTCAGACCAATGGGGGAATACAATATCTTAAAACCTGCCACCCCCCAAGACCATATGTTAAAGTAACCTGGCTTCCTTGCGGGGGGTTGAAAGACTTTAGTAGAGAAACACTCACCAAACTGGTTTAAAGCACACCCCCCAAACTCTGTCGTAAAATTCAAAGAAACTCAGTCGTAAAGGGGGGCAAACACGAATGCCTCTCACCAAAGTAACACTAAATTACATTGCTTTGCCTAAATTACAAATAAAGACATACAAAATATTCATCAAGTTATATGCAAGATCTCACATCACAACAAACATTAAAAAACTTTTTCTTCAAACCCACAGCATAAAATAAAACAGGTAGCCAGCACATGTCTTCTTCAGACCATTTTTATGCTTATGGGAGGTGGATAAAGCAGAACCATTTAATATGGCTCTTTAAGACAAAAGAAGTGGCTCACTACCACTTATACAGTATAAACCAACAAATATGTCACCTTCTAGATAACACATCTAAGCTGGATGTTGTGTGTTGAGAGTATATTACTTCTTGCTTTTCAAATTTTTAATAATAGAAATTATGACTTGTGAAATACCTGAATATTAAAAAATAAATTATAACGCTTAATTTATAAGGTTTATTCAGCGGATACTATTGAAAAAGTAAATTGAAGTCTGCATATGAAAACTGTATACAGATGGCACTCAAAATAAATGCAATTTTCCAATATCATGATAACAACAACAATGACAGCCATTTATTTTTATAACACATTTTCATACAACATTTGAAAACATGTACATGACAAACAAGAATGTATAGCAGTCTTAACCACCATATCACAGTACATTCTACTTTTTTTAACTAATATTAGACAAAGAGCATGTGATGAACGAGGAAAAAAAAATGCAAAATGTTTCAAGCACAAACAAATTAACAGTACAAATACCTAAATTCTACTAGAAAGCAAAGTCGCTGATTACAAATTCTAGGCAGCTGATTTGAATAAGCTCTTGACAGTTGCTGTGCAAAGCAGCAAAACTAATGCTCAGTCTTAATCCAGCTAAATGGCAGTTGACTTTTTATGTGAAATTGAATATTTAATCAAGGAATAATTTACTCTAATAAAATCATTTGCTTGAGCAACTTTTTAAAATTGGATTCCAAATAAAAAAGAGACCTAAGATCCAAATGTAATGAGCTTAAGAAGAGAATAGACAGAACTGACAGATTTGAATGTTCACAGCATTGCAGAGCACAGAGATGATCCTTGGCACACTTACTTATCAAATGCCAATTACATCCATGAAGCAGTAGTCATCTAATTATGCAAACTGGTTCTTTTCTTGTTTTTTTTTTTATACATATTTTAAGTTCAATCATCTCTGACACAAAGCTGCTCTGCACTACTGTTAGTACAAAGATTCATTGTAGCGAAACTTTGTAATTTAATACTTCATTTCTGATATTCCTAAATAAGAGCTAAGATATAGCAAGAACTTAGAATCATTGATTATAAAGTCTTGTACTCGTCTACAAAAGAAATAACCTGGTTTACTGCTTTTATTTGCCCCAGAAGTTCTGATATTTACGCACTGCTCTACAACATGGCTTCTCACAGCACCCTTGTTGTCAGCATCTTTTGTTTAAAGCATTGTGTCATAAGTAATTTAAAAGTTAACTTATAGTCTCTGTATATCTGTGGGATTTAGCAACACATAGTATAATCAGTGCAAGAAACATCCCGGTTCCCTAAAGCATGCACATAATGGACAGTCTGAGTGCAAACTGGAAAAAAATCAGAGTGGACTTTGAGGACTTCAGGCTGCAATGGGCTTCGAAGGCTAACATTGCAAAAACAATCTGAACCTTTGGGAGGAAGAAAAGGAGGATGTCACAACAATTCTTGACACGCTGCAGCAGTATTTTAAGCTGTATTTTAAGAATAGTTTGTATTCAACTGCTACCATCAAAAGAAGGGGACAGGAATGATGCCTTTGTTACCCTGCTGTGAGAAGAGTCAGCATGCTATGACTTTGTTCCAGTTATAGATGAGCTAATATGTGAGAAAGTGGTTGTGGGTATCACTAATGAAAATACCTGGTGCCATCTTCAGTAAGAAAATGTTTCTGGACCTGAGAATGGAAGTATCCGTCAAGCATAACAAAGTGCAGTTTGACAAATACAGGATATCAGACAGGATATCAGGATATTCTTTGTCAGCAGGCTTCATTTTGACAGTGGACACTTTGCTAAAGCCAATAATGTACAATGATTTTTTCACTAGAGCAGGGGTCTCCAACATGTCGCTCGCGAGCTACCGGTAGGTCGCAAACCTTTTCCAAGTAGCTCACCAAAGGGTTAATGAATCCTACATAAATTTGAAGACTTGATTAGTCAAATTAGGGGTGGGCGATCTTTCCAAAAAATCATATTACGATCCTTTTAACACAAAATCACGATCCACAATCTGAATTGCAATCTATCTTTTCAATTTGACATACACTTAAGAGAATATCCGGACTCTAACACTTTATTTTAAATATCAAACAAAGTTGAATTCAATTGTTTTCTCGTTCGCTAGCTAAGCGGAGTTAAGGAACACGCCCTGAAGCTGGCGCGTGAGTGAGAAAGGCCGCTCCCCTCGGCCCGCTGTGTGTTTCTCTGATACACGCTAATAAATCGGTACAGCAAGCGAAATATGATATACAGCAAAATGAGAGAAGTCGCAAAATCAAACTGAATGTTCAAGCAAATTTTAGCAAAAAACCCGATCTAAATCCGTTAAGTAGTTCTCTCTGAAAAGCGGGCAGACATACAGACAGAGAGACATTGAATTTTATATATTATATATTAGTAAACCTTCAAAGTAATGTGCAGTTAAAGTCTCAACAGCATTCTCAGCATTTCTGGAGCTTAATAGAGCCAGATAACTATAGGAATCTTCACCAAGCAGCTCTGAAAATGTCTGCTTTGTTAGGGTCTACATACCTCTGTGAGTCTGCCTTTTCTGACATGAATGTCATGAAATCAAAGCTCAGAACAAGACTGACAGATGAACATTTAAATGACTCCATAAGAGTGAACCTAAGTGGCTACACTCCACCATACACCTCTCTTGTTGACTCCATGCAGTGCCAGTCATCTCACTAGCTACAAAACACATCACACATGCAACTGGACATGTGAATATTCTTGTGAAGTGAAACAGTGACATGTAACAAAATGACAAATGAATAAGTAATATCTGTGTATTTGTAATTGCATTGTTTTGTTTTGACAGCATTCATGTTTTAATTCAACAGTGTGAGATACAGTCATATGAAAATGTTTGGGAACCCCTCTTAATTCTTTGGATTTTTGTTTATCGTTGGCTGAGCTTTCAAAGTAGCAACTTCCTTTTACTATATGACATGCCTTATGGAAACAGTAGTATTTCAGCAATGACATTAAGTTTATTGGAATAACAGAAAATATGCAATATGCATCATAACAAAATTAGACAGGTGCATAAATTTGGGCACCCCAACAGAGATATTACATCAATACTTAGTTGAGCCTCCTTTTGCAAATATAACAGCCTCTAGACGCTGTCCTCCTATAGCCTTTGACGATTGTCTGGATTCTGGAGGGAGGTTTTTTTGACCATTCTTCCATATAAAATCTCTCCAGTTAAATTTGATGGCTGCTGAGCATGGACAGCCTGCTTCAAATCATCCCATAGATTTTCGATGATATTCAAGTCAGGGGACTGTGAAGGCCATTCCAGAACATTGTACTTCTCCCTCTGCATGAATGCCTTTGTAGATTTCGAACTGTGTTTTGGGTCATTGTCTTGTTGGAATGTCCAACCCCTGCATAACTTCAACTTTGTGACTGATGCTTGAACATTATCCTGAAGAATTTGTTGATATTGGGTTGAATTCATCTGACCCTCGACTTTAACAAGGGCCCCAGTCCCTGAACTAGCCACACATCCCCACAGCATGATGGAACCTCCACCAAATTTGACAGTAGGGTAGCAGGTGTTTTTCTTGGAATGTGCTGTTCTTCTTCCGCCATGCAAAGAGCTTTTTGTTATAACCAAATAACTCAATTTTTGTCTCATCAGTTCAAAGCACTTTGTTCCAAAATGAATCTGGCTTGTCTAAATGAGCATTTGCATACAGCAAGCGACTCTGTTTGTGGCGTGAGTGCAGAAAGGGCTTCTTTCTCATCACCCTGCCGCACAGATGTCATTTGTGCAAATTGCGCTGAATTGTAGAATGATGTACAGGTGCACCATCTTGCAGGTCTTTGGAGGTGATCTGTGGGTTGTCTGTAACCTCACAATCCTGCGCATATGTCGCTCCTGTATTTTTCTTGGCCTGCCAGATCTCGGTTTAACAGCAACTGTGCCTGTGGCCTTCCATTTCCTGATTACATTCCTTACAGTTGAAACTGACAGTTTAAACCTCTGAGATAGCTTTTTGTAGCCTTCCCCTAAACCATGATACTGAACAATCTTTGTTTACAGAGTTTTGAGAGTTGCTTTGAGGATCCCATGCTGTCACTCTTCAGAGAAGAGTCAAAGGGAAGCACAACTTGCAATTGGCCACCTTAAATACCTTTTCTTATGACTGGACATACCAGTCTATGAAGTTCAAGGCTTAACGTGCTAATCCAACCAATTTGGTATTGCAAGTAATCAGTATTGAGCAGTTACATGCATTCAACTCAGCAAAATTACAAAGGGTACCCAAATTTTTGCACAGTTTTTCACATTTGATTTAATTTCAAACAACTAAATACTACTTCACTAAAAATCTTTGTTCGGAAAACACCCCAGTACTCAGATGTTCCTTGGAAATGAAAGACATACCACTGTTATCTTTTTTTGTTGAAAGTAGAGTCAATTATTATGCAGACTGAGAGGGGGTCCCAAACTTTTTCATATAACTGTACACTAGAAAATGCATACAGTCATACAAAATGCACTTTCAGGTAAACTAAATATTTTTTGTGATGCTTTAATGCAAATGTGTGTTGTGGACACCAACATTTTGTAAATGTTCAGGCAAAACAAGCTTATTCAGTTTGTTTAGTTTGAAATAAGCTATGAGAATAAATGTTAGAAAACATGAGTAGCTCTCGGCCATTTTCATTTTGTAAAAGTAGCTCTCAGGGGAAAAAAGGTAGGAGACCCTTGCACTAGAGTACGTCAGATTACATGACTAGAAATCACAGGATAAATTAAATTAGACAGTGTAAAGACTTTCTGTCACGGTTTCTGGAACTGTGAGTTCACCCCATTTTTTGACAGTCAACAACTGCTGCCTGACCGAGCTGGTGCCCATGTGAAGAATTTACAGGTAAAGAGAGTTTATCCTCAATCCCTTTTTTTCTTTTTGCTCCCATTCTGTCATTGTATGCAAAACATGCAACATTAGACAAGCAAGGCTGTCTTCTGTTTGTGAGTTCCTATTTTCTTCATAATTGTATTATATGCATTGTACTTCTAGGTGAACGCTCATTGATTGCCAGCTCTTTCTCACACACACAAGCAATGTAAGACAAAATCAAACCTGACTTGTAGGACTGAGTCACTGGGCATGTTAGTTTACACAAATGGCAGTCACAGGAGTGCACCACTAGTGCCTTTGACTTGTTGAGATTATGTAAATAAAGTATGTGACTGAAAATCAGTGGAAATGTCATGTAATGTGACATGGATGTAAGGAATGGGTAATATAAACACATCACATCATCACCAGAGCATCCCAAAGCCAATGGGTACACCAATTCATCTTTGAAAATTGCTAATAATATGTGTAAAATAGGCTTGCTGTGATGGTATAAACCCATGGAAAGCAGTTCTGGACTGAAAGAAACCAACATAGAATGCATGTGTGATCAATAGTGGCCCAGAACTGCCAGGCTGCCAAGGTGAGTTACAACATCACTCAACTCAGTATAAGCCAACCAATCTGAATGAACCCCTCCTGGAAGACTGCACGGGAATCTGGAGATTAGACTTTTATGTGCAGCAGGTCAAACCATGCTAATACCTATTGAAGGTAGGTGGTGCATTTTACAGATATAATCATAAGAGTCTGTCAACAAGGTCAAATGTACCAGTTCCACTGCATGACATGCCACTTGCGCACAGTCCATGCACATCCAATGTTAGGTGCCACATACTCCTGTGGCAGTTCTCCATGCTGTAGCCAAGGAACACCCAAGTCTGGTCAATTTATGGGCAAAAGATACATCCACCAATTAGACTTAATCTCTGATGCTGCTCTTGTCAACTTGATAAACTGAAAAAGTCAAAACAAGATAAAAAAGAAGGTTGAGTTATACATGTTTAATAATTGAAGCAGATAATCAATTGCTATTTTATTAGGTTATTAGTGTTGTTTAATTTTTAGTTAATGCCTGGATAAAGGGGGTTGTAAAGGGGTTTGAGTGTTTTTCTTTTTTACTGATTGAACTTTCCCTTAAAGTTATATCTTTTATGCAATGCTCTGCAAAATGGTGTCTGCGTGGCACTTACCTTTATTTGAAACAAGTATCCGGTGGTGTTTTGGGAAGAAGACAGTGAAGTTATAGATGATGAAATTGTCTAAACAATGCATTAGCAGTAACTTGTAAGTACACTACATAAAATTTGCACTGCAGAATGAGAATCCCCTAAATTAGAACAACAATGACAAGATGTCAGGTTAGACTGAACTGATGTCAAAAGGTGTGTGAAAGTATATATTATGATGGACTACAACAACGTCAACTATTATATTCTGTCTTGTTCCTATTCCTGCCCACATTGGTTCAGTCTTCCTGTGCCTCTGTATTGGAAAAGAGTGGACAGACAGAGAGATTATGATTAGATCAAATCAGGTTGCTGAAGTATGTATTGATCCTACATTTTTGGCTAGATTTGAAATGTAAGGTAATACTAAACTTTTTATTAAGATCACATTTTAAATATATTTTCACTAGAGAAAAACCAAATGGAATAACAAAGAACTGGAGTTTTCAAACGAAAGGATTCACCTGTCGTCATCTTGGTCTGATGCAGAAGAGCCCTCAAGCTTGTTTCTTCTTAAGCCAATGCAGTCATGGAAGAGGAGGTAAGACATTCATGAAAACTCTATAACACACCATGTTATCACTTGCTTTGTGTCATGTATCACATTCAAGAATCATCATTTACTGCTGTAAAGAATGAAGTTTAATGCAAGGGGATTCACTGAATTATTATTTTTTTATTTATTGGGAATGTATTACATACTAGATTGTAGAGCCACTAAAAATCAGCATGAAGATAAGACACTGCAGAATGTTTATTCTTGCACTACTCAGGCACTCGTATTTTCCTGAGAATTTCAAGGACTCTGTCAAGATATTTAGATTTTTTAAAAGATTTAATACATTTTTTATAGCAAATTTTGTCAAGCTTAATATTCATCCAAGCCCACAATATATCTACAATTTACAAAAAATGTAGTATCAGTCTGGAATAAAGTGTTGTGCATGACCTAATTCAAAAACTGGTTAAAGTGTTACAGGATTAAATAAATAAAAGTAATAAATATATTTATACATAAATTTACCATTAATAAATTAGAACAAAGTAGGTTAAAAGCTAGCTGAATAAGTACAATGTTCTAAAAGGAAAAACCTTTGTAAATTTTTAACCAAAAATGTTATATCATTGACGGATGATTGTACAACAAAAGGGTTAACTATTGATTTATTTAACAGACTTCTATGTTAAACAGTTGTAGTTGAGAAAAGATGTCACATTCACGTTTGGTAGCCAATAAGATAAAAAAAAGAAATCCGAACGTTTTGTAGAAAGTTCAGAAATAATTTATTGTTAAACTCAGTGCTTTCAAAGCCGCATTCCTACCAACTACATTAAATGACATCCTCTACATTTCCTGTTCTTGTTCTACCTTGGATGATATGGGAGGACTAAATACAAAGCCCAGGACCAGAAAATGAAACTTAAAACTAATAAGGGGTGAACAAGCAAAGGTCAAAACTAGAAAGGACACTGAGCTAATATAACAATGTATATATGTAGTATCAGTCTGGAATAAAGTGTTGTGCATGACCTAATTCAAAAACTGGTTAAAGTGTTACAGGATTAAATAAATAAAAGTAATAAATATATTTATACATAAATTTACCATTAATAAATTAGAACAAAGTAGGTTAAAAGCTAGCTGAATAAGTACAATGTTCTAAAAGGAAAAACCTTTGTAAATTTTTAACCAAAAATGTTATATCATTGACGGATGATTGTACAACAAAAGGGTTAACTATTGATTTATTTAACAGACTTCTATGTTAAACAGTTGTAGTTGAGAAAAGATGTCACATTCACGTTTGGTAGCCAATAAGATAAAAAAAAGAAATCCGAACGTTTTGTAGAAAGTTCAGAAATAATTTATTGTTAAACTCAGTGCTTTCAAAGCCGCATTCCTACCAACTACATTAAATGACATCCTCTACATTTCCTGTTCTTGTTCTACCTTGGATGATATGGGAGGACTAAATACAAAGCCCAGGACTAGAAAATGAAACTTAAAACTAATAAGGGGTGAACAAGCAAAGGTCAAAACTAGAAAGGACACTGAGCTAATATAACAAAAAATATAAACAAAAACTCATTGTCAAAAACCAGGTAAGAGTTCTAAAATATGAAAGTCTTTACATTAATAATTACATTCTCCAAAAAAAATGTTCATATCCATGAGCCAGGACAAAGCTGACAGTGTTCTTCTAGAGTTGGCAATTTCTGGCAGTCACATGGTGGTAACGCCACACAATTGCTTACAAAAAAATAAAAAGCAATGGGGGTGCAGAAACATCATAGTCAATATACAAAAAGTTTAAATTAGTGAAAGCTTCCTAATTAAAGGTGTTTATAAGAAATATAATGATTTACTTCATGAGGTAGAAGTACATAATTAACAAGAATAGCTGTGTCAGATACTTTAAAGATTAAAATATGTGCTTCAATGTAATGTTTAAAGTGTAACTATTCCCAATTATAATAGAAATCTACCAACAATTTTGTGCAACCATTTTATGTGACGTTTTTATGTCATGTTTTTTGTCACGCCTTAAATTGGTCTTATTTTAAAACTTACATATTGTCACAAACTACACAAAGAGCCATAGCAAGGTTTGGGGCAGCCACCCGTATAATTGGTTTCCTGGGTGCAAATTGAGATTTTAATTGGTCGCACTGCTGAGCACAAAACTGAGTCCAAAACAGAATTGAGGGAACAGGGAAGAGGTGGAGGCTTTTAAAGGGGAAGACAGGAAGGTCTTCAGCCATAGGTTCGAGCCCGAACGTGACATCACAGGGGTCGGAGCCTGCAAGGTCTTCTTCCATAGGCTCAGTCCTGGAAGCAACGTCAAGAGGACCAGGTGGAATCTCCCATGAAAGGTCTGCAGGCAAGGGAGAAAAAGAGTCAGTGCACTCTGCCACATCCCGGTATGATTCGGAACTGCCCTTACTCAAGCCCTTTAGCTGCCTCCCATGCGCACGTGTGTGACAATATAAATGTTTGGAATCATTCTTTTCGGAATTTATTGAACTTTAATGTGATGTTAGATTTTCAGATTCTTATTCCATTTTTAAATTCTAACTAAAAAATGTCAAGAACTCACGTCCCGTGAGACGAGGCTTTGTGCCAAAAGATTTAACCACGCCCAGGGCCGGAAATAAAAGACAAAGAATAGGACAGCTGCTTTACAGGCTTTTAAATGCAGATCATGTGGCACAGCAGCAGAAGCAGCAAGCCAGCAGCTGATGAAGCAAAGAGGAGGAAAAAAAAACTATTTACATGATCTCCCAATCCAACAGTTTCCAGCTCAGGTACATGGCGAGGTGTTCAACACCATCAACACTTTGGCTCAACATGGCTCCCAAGTCTGTGTCCGAAGTGTCCATCTGGAGGATAAATGGCAGAGAAAAGTTAGGGGCTATCAATATAGGTGCTGAAATCAGAGCCTGTTTCAAGTCAAAGAATACAGCTTTCGTCTTGTCAGACCATACCATGTGGTTCGGAGCTCTTTTCTTCGTTAAGTCGGTCAAGGGCGGCACTCTCTCAGAGAACCTAGGTACAAACCGGCGGTAGTACCCGGCCACACCGAAAAATGATCGGACCTGTCTCTTGTTTCGCGGACGGGGCCAGTTCAAAATGACATTTAGTTTTGAACACTGTGGCTTCACAGTACCCCGGCCCACCAGGTAGCCCAAATATCTAGGCTCTCTCAGTCCGAAGAAACATTTCTTGGGATTGATTCGAAGCTCGGCCTCTCCCAGTGTCCACAATACCGCTGTGACCTGCTGCACATGTTCCGATAATTCCTCGCTGAAATTAAGGGGGTCTGTTTGAGCAAAGAGTGAGCGGGGCTATCTGGAGGAGGGATCGGGGTCCCTTTCCTTCCACGGTTTCAGCAAGTTCACATGATACACCCGCTTGCTTGGCCGACAATTAGGTTGTTTCACCAAATAATCAACCAATCCTTTCCTCTCCTTAATTTCGTAGGGGCCTTGCCAGTGGGCAAGCAATTTGGAATGAGAGATGAGGATCAATACCATGACCCGATCCCCCGGACGGAACTCCCAGAGGGTCAGGCCACGATCATAAAGACTTTTTAGAATCAATCTAATTTTTCCAAATCTATCGCATAACTGTGCGATATATTCTAGTATATTTGTCGAGGGAAGAGCCTCTCCTTCCAAGCCTTCCTTTAAGATATCCAATATTCCCCGGGGCTGTCATCCGTATAATAACTCAAAAGGTGATAAGCCCGTAGAGGCTTGTGAGACTTCCCGATAGGCAAAGAGAAGGAGTGGGAAGAGTTGATCCCAATTCCTCCCATCCTTGCTGACCACCTTGCGACGCATCTGCTTAAGAGTCTGATTGAACTTCTCTACTAAACCATCGGTTTGAGGATGGTACACCATGGTTCTTAAGTGCTTTATTTTCAGTAACTTGGTCATTTCCTTGAATGTTTCCAAGGTAAAAGGTGCCCCTTGGTCCGTTAGGACTTCTCTAGGGATTCCTACTCGTGCAAAGACCCCTACTAGTTCCCGTGCGATTGCCTTAGAAGTAGCAGAGCGCAAAGGAACAGCCTCGGTTATCGGGTCACATAATCCACGAGGACTAATATATATTTATGTCCTCGGGCTGAGGGCTACAAGAGTCCTAGTATATTGACCACAATGTGGTCAAAAGGAACATCAGTTAGGGGAAGGGGAACCAGAGGAGCACAGTCCCTCCTGGGAATTTGCCATAGTTGACACTCCAGACAGGAAATGCAAAAACAGCGAACCTCTACATTGATTCCCATCCAGAAAAATCTGAGCTTGATCCACTCCATGGTTTCTTTGGAGCCAAGATGGCCTCCAAGGAAGTGGGCACGTGCCAACTCACAGACCTGCCGCTGGTAGGTTCATGGGATAAGCAGCAAGTTCCGGTCGTCCCCCTCATGCTCCATGACCCGATATAATAGGTAATTTTCAATAACAAAGTGAGGTCCCTGTGGCATGGGCTGAAGCGTACGTTGGCCATTGATGAGAACTACTGCGTTCTTTGCATGCTTCAGAGAGTCATCATCCCACTGCTCTCTCTTGAAAGAAGCCAGTGTCATTCTAAATTGAAATTGTAAGTCAGAGAGAGGATCCGGAATGACCTCAAGGGGCAGGGATTCCTCCCGGCATGCCGGGGCGTGGTTAGATGAAGCAACTGCCCGCAACAGACCAGGAGTCTCCACGCCGGCCTCGTGGCTCTGGTTACATGGCGTGGAGGCAGCTAGAGACGAGTTACGAGGCCTAACTGCTGACTCAGTTACTCAGTATTCTACTGCTTTCACTGTCAGACCAGTGTGACAATGCGGGTTCAGCTCCATGCTCCTCTTCTATTAGGGACCCATTGAACCCATCACCGTCAGTAATGTCACCGATGAGCTAGTCAGTGAGGCAATAAACAATTGAGCAAGAGGATGGTTAACAAGTGCAAAGTGCTTTTATTAAAATAAAATCAAAGTGCAATCAAAGCGCTGTGCAGTTCCTTCAATAAATAAATAATCCATAAAATGAAAAGTGGAGGTTAAAATCAATAAACTCTTCTAAAAACCACGAGGTAAAATAGAACAGGAAGTAACAATGTAAAAATCAAAAAGCCTGGTGCTTTCGGTTCTCTGGCAACTCCCCTGCTATACCCGTATGTGCGCTCTACAGGAAAATCGCCCTCCTTGCAGCTGACCTTCTCTCTGCCTGCTTCTGCTATTTGGATTGCCTCACCGATCCCTGGCTCCGGTAGGCTCTTCCAGCCAGCGACTTGAGTTCCACAGCAACCAGGGCGCTCATGCTGTGGAATACTCACCCCAAGTCCAACTCCCGCTGCCTTCCGCGGAGAGTCATCCATCTTCTGGTCACTCCCGCCCTGCAGAAACAACTCTGCAGGAGCGACCACTGCTGCTACACTTCGGGTGTCGGCCATGCACCCAAGCTACCAGTACAGCTGCTGACGAGCCTGCACTCGCTCGCTCGCTCGCTCTCCCGCACCGACTTTCTCCTCCTGCTACTTCCTGCAACCTCCGTTTCTTTTCCTCTTCTATCCTTTTACCTTTTTGTCTTTTTCTTTCTTTCTCTTACTTCTTTTCTCTTTTTCCCCCACTTAACCGGCTCGCGCTTCGCTATATATGCGGGGAGGACATAGCAGCTGCAGCCCATTAGCCACAGGAACAATCATGGATGTGGGCAGTTTCCCACCTGTGCACTTAGGTGAAAACCGCCCACACCGCAGATCGCCCTGCGGCTTGCTACAGCCACCACGCCCCCTTGCTAAGCCGTGAGCGCGGCGATTATTTATTTAAACCCTCCCAGGTTTCGAGACTGGCTTCGGATTTTTTATGGAAGTATCCCCAGGCCGGCTGGGCAAAGGTTTGGGGCAGATGTTGGAGGAACAAGAAGTAGAACAAGAAGTAGGCAACCTGCTGTACAATCTGAAAGGTGGTCAACTCAAACGGCCGTAGCCACAGAGCCACCTGCTCCCAGAGAGTCATAGCCTGCTCAGAGACTGACCGATCCGGATCGAATTCCCAGTGTTTGATTAGCTTTACCTGCTGGCCTGGGGAAAGCCCATCTTTACCGGGGACCTTGGTCCCGATGGGCAGCTCAGCTCTTTTGTCCAAGAGAGTATAATAAGCCCTTTTTGTTTCCTCCCCAGAAACCAGCCCATGTCTGAGGGTCCCTTCCACACTCTCCTTTTGGTAGGACTTATGCCCGGGAATGCCCTTGTGGAGTGGAGTCTGTACCGGGTCTTTCCCAACCCCCCGACGCACTCCCTATCCAGAAACTCGGCCCCAGTACTTTCCTACCTGGTTTGATTTTGGGTTCTGTCCCAGTCTCTTCTGGGACAGCATCCTGCCGACTACACCACTGTGACAAGAAAGGACACCAGACATTGCAAAGGTTTGGGGCAGTCACCCATATAATGAGTTCCTGACTGCAAAAGTAAAAGGTTGGATAGCGAATAATGTTTACAAGACAGAGTCTAAAACAGAACTGAAGTCCAGAGGAAGGGAGTGAGGTTTTATAGGGAGTCTGGGGGAAGTGATGTCATCCTTGGGGCCATGACCAGAAGTGATGTCGCCCCCAGGACTGGAAATGATGTCGTCCTCAGGGCCTGGACAAAAACTGCTGTGTCCCAAGCTGAGGCAGCCGCTCCTGGTGGATTTCCTGGGAAAGGTCTGCAAGAGACTTAAAAAAAGATTTAGTGCACCCCACCACCCCCTGGACAGATGTGTTACTACTAGTCGTTAAGCCCTTCAGATGCCTCCTATTCGCATGTGTGTGACAATCTATATATATATATTGTTACGCACAAGCACATGGGGAGCAGCTTAAGTACAACAAGTCGCACCAGGGGACAAAGGCGGGGTACTAACCTCTCTCTCTTCCCATACAAAGGACGAAGCACCGCCACCATAATCTGTCTCGGACAAACAGAACATCAACACTTCTGGGTTCCTTTCTCTCCTCTGGTCCCTTATTGATGACGTCCACTACTCATCCACCACCGCGCCTTCCCAGCATTCCACATCCCTAATTTCCGGTCCGCCTCCTTAAAATGTCCATCCACCCATCTATGTTTGTCTGATGTTTTCTTTTGGAAAAAGTTTGACCGTGTTTTTTTGTTACAGTATACGGGGCCAAAAACCCCAAACCTTGACGCTGTGTGTTTGTTATTATTACAATATATATAGTGTGGGATATGGCCGGCCATTTATCCCGGCCAATACCCCCAGGCCGCTAGATGGAACCCTCCTTGCAACATGGAGATGCCCCGAATTCCAGCAGGGCATCATGGACTATGGAGTTTTAATACACAGCCCTGCTGGATAACGTCTGGGCCGCCAGGGGATGCTGCATGGAGACACAGACAAGTTTATTTTCCATACAGCCCGGAAGTAAATCCTAGTCACATGGTTGGAAGAAATAAAGTGCTTCCGGGCTGATGAAGAAAAGAAGTTTTTACCTGACCCGGAAGTGACGAGGACTTATGGATTGTTGGGATGGAACCACTTCCGGGTCAGGGACTATAAAGGACTCTGGGAAACCCCAGACGAGTGAGCTGAGCTGGGTGGAAGGGTGGCAACGTGTCTGGGAGAGGAGGATTGGCTTATTGTTTATTGGTTATTGATTATTTATGAGTATTGTGGCGAGAAGGGTGCTTGGTGCACAGTATTATTATAAAATAAATAATAATTGGATTTTTATCTGGTGTCTGACATCTGATCTGAGGGTTCAAGGGGACGACAGTGCCTCTATCTTTCACAATAGTCACAATAAGACACAGGAAACATCATAGGTTTTGGGCAGCCACCCATATAATATCTCTGGCTGCAAAAAGGGTTTTTTCTCCATTTGTCCAAAACAGAACTGATTTGAGTTTGGTAAAATGGTGGCTTTAAAGGCCATGACTGGAAGTGGCGTCATCTGGACTGGAACTGAAAGTGATGTTGTCTGGACCGAAAGTGACATCAGCTGGAGTACTGGTACAGGAAGTGGCATCTCTGGGGACTGGAAGTGACGTCATCCATGGCGCCTATACCGGTAGTCATATCATGAATGGTGCCGGTATCAGAAGTGACGTCATCAATGGCGCCAGTACCTAGTGGGATTTCCTGAGGATTGCCTGCAGAGGACTGAGAGAGAAAATTAGCTTGCCACCCCCTGGTCTGGCATGGTACTACTATTATTTAAGCCCTCTAGCTGTTTTCCATGCGCATGTGTGTGACTATATATATATATATATATATATATAGTAATCCCTCGCTATATCGCGCTTCGCCTTTCGCGGCTTCACTCTATCGTGGATTTTATATGTAAGCATATTTAAATATATATCGCGGATTTTTTGCTGGTTCGCGGATTTCTGAGGACAATGGGTCTTTTAATTTCTGGTACATGCTTCCTCAGTTGGTTTGCCCAGTCCAGTTGATTTCATACAAGGGACGCTATTGGTAGATGGCTGAGAAGCTACCCAGCTTACTTTTCTCTTTCTCTTGCGCTGACTTTCTGTGATCCTGACGTAGGGGGATTGAGCAGGGGGGCTGTTCGCACACCTAGACGATACGGACGCTCGTCTAAAAATGCTGAAAGATTATCTTCACGTTGCTATCTTTTGTGCAGCTTCACGGTGCTTCGCATGCTTAAAAGCTCGAAGGGCACGTATTGATTTTTGCTTGAAAAACAAACTCTGTCTCTCTATCTCTCTCTCTCTTTGTCTGCTCCTGACGGAGGGGGTGTGAGCTGCCGCCTTCAACAGCTTTGTGCCGCGGTGCTTCGCATACTTAACCCCTATACTTAACAGCCCTATTGATTTGTTTGCCAGAGATTGTTTTCTCTATCTATGTGACATTCTGTGCTCCTGACACGCACTCCTTTGAAAAGGAAGATATGTTTGCATTCTTTTAATTGTGAGACGGAACTGTCATCTCTGTCTTGTCATGGAGCACAGTTTAAACTTCTGAAAAAGAGACAAATGTTTGTTTGCAGTGTTTGAATAACGTTCCTGTCTCTCTACAACCTCTTGTGTTTCTGCGCAAATCTGTGACCCATGCATGACAATATAAAAATAACCATATAAACATATGATTTCTACTTCGCGGATTTTCTTATTTCGCGGGTGGCTCTGGAACGCAACCCCCGCGATGGAGGAGGGATTACTGTATATATATATATATATATATTTATGTTCAGCCTCCTTAAAATAGTATAAAATGACACTCCACATGTCTACATTATACAGCCCCATTTTTTCAAGTTTTGTGAAGAGAAGAAGTCTCAAAAAGATCAAATATTTACCATTGCACAAGACCTTCCATATTTTGATACATGTATAATATACAGTATATTGGAAATATAATATCTGTTTCATATTGTATTCCCATATTTTAAAATGTATTTCTTGGGAAGGATATCTAATTTTAGTGAAAGGTTGAAAAAAAGACATTCAAAATTATCTTAAAAATAAAAGTTTTCTAAAAGGTAAATATGGTATTTAAAAATCCTCTAAAGTATATGTTTCATGATTTCTAATATTATATTTAGTTAAAGGCACATCATTTTTCTGTTAATTTTTAAACTTTGTTGCTATATTTCAGTTCATTGCTGTTAATGTAACATAATTATTTCACATTGCCAGAGCTTTCATTCTAAGTTGCTCTCCTTCCAGGATGCCAACATTCTTCTTCTTTGCCTGTGGGTAATCATTTTATAATAGACTCACTTCAGATTGGTACACTCTCCCTCACTGAATTTTATTCTCCTTGGTTAAAGGGCCTGCTATGCCACAGATTTCACAAAACCATATTATGGCACCAATGTAATGGGGTTCCCTTTACACAGACTTGCTTTTTTGCCCCGATCAATCACTCTTTGTGAAGAGTAAGCAGGTGCTTCTTTCCACTTGGAGCATGAAATGGAAACTAGTAGAAGCAAGCATTAATATTCTATTCCCATTTTTGGGTCTGTGTGTTAATTTTGTAGAATGCTAATATCATTTTTGCCCTGTTATAATTTTCCCCACTTTACTCTGTCCTCAATGGTGAAGGACTCACTACACCACTGATCTGACAAATCTAGGTTTTGGCACTAATCAAACACTATTCATTTTTCACAGTCAGTGCTCTCAGCCCTCAGGGATGAAAACGTGGGTTCTGCCCTCAGATTAGAGTATAAAATCCAAGCTTCTCATTCAATTAGCTTGATGAACTGTTTGTGCTTTCAGCTGCAGGTACTCACTTTCCAACAGTCTCACTTGACTTGAGCCTTGTTATATCTAACATTAAACAACTTTTTTCTCCACATTTCCAGAAACATGACAGGTTATTATTTTTTTAATTATCTATTTCTGTGTAATGTATGAGGGATACTGGATGTTAGTGACTATATTAGTTTATTTTTTGTTTGTATATACAGTATATTTTTTGACATACAGTTGCAGGATCTTCTGTAGGCCAGTTATAACAATTTGCCTTTAGATTTTCAGTCTGATTTTGGTGTCTGTTATTTTGTGAAAGTAAGTAAGAATAAAATAGCTATAATGACTTGTCATATACTGTAGATCATAGGTTATTTTTTGCTTCAATGTAAAGACAAATCTAATTCATGATATTTCTTTCAGTTCCGAAGAGATAAAAAGTAATTTTAAGGTTCACACAAGTCCTAATGTGTTGAAGATTGGAACAGGAATGAAATCTGCTCCTATAGCTCCCAAAAGAGAAAGAGCAGAAGATTTGATTTCATGGAATCCTTCTTTGAAGGTATGGCATTTTCATTTGCATAGTCTCATAAAAAGGTTTTGATTTGTGTAGGGGTGCAACAGCTGTTTTAAGGGTGGATATGTAAGATTTGTTTCTTGGCCCCCCATTCTGTATACATTTTATAAAACAAAATATTCATAGAAGTCAAAAACTGCAATGCAATGCATACCTCCATACCCCCTACTTGCACCCCGGGCTTTATATAAAGCAGGTGACTTGATGGGTTTTCTTAAATTTGTACAACTGTCATAAAACGGGTGCGTTGTTTTTAGAAATCTGACAAATGTGGTTTGTGATTTAGCCTCATGAAGATCCTCAGCTATTTTTTTGCCTGGTCTGTAAAGGCAGAGTTTAAAGATGATATAAAAACAATTTATGTGCAAGTTGAGGACAAAACCCATTTCGGCAAAGTGTGACTCCCCCTCTTTGGAGAGAAGAATCAGCCCACAGGCACTCACAGTTCTTCTATAAAATAAATGTCCACACGGCCCCAGTGAACCATCATCTGACTGTACCCAGAACAACAAAGTAGCCTACAGGCAAGATGTGTGAAGTGACAGAACAGGTCCTAATTTGAGATAAATGAATGTGGATAAAAAATCTGAAAAGAGGGGGCAGTATTTAGTGCAAGTGCAATGCATTTCTGTTTCTCAGTGTTTCTGAAAGGTACTTGGATGTACAACCTAACTTGTCTTCCCCAAGAAATGCTATGAACACTCGGGAATGGTATGAATACTCATCAAAATTATGGAGTCTCAGAAAATAAAAACAGGACAAAGTCAAAGTCAGAAAACAGGACAAAGTCAAAGTCAGAAAACAAACAGGGTTCTAAATACCAGAATTAGCACTCTAAAAAAAAAATGTTGACTAGAAAAACAAAGCATAAATTAATAACCCTAGCTTCATTTATTTACCCCAACTCAAACTATAAATTGTTGCTTGTTTGAATGCAATCCAATAATTCAATGCAATTGTTGGGTGTTGCCATCTTATTCAGGCAGCAGGTAATGACAACAGCACATCACATGACTGGAAATGGGCATAGCAAGAGTAAACAACATGGCCATGATTATGCAAAGATGGATACAAAAGGTCAACATCTACAGCAAACAAGCACACAAAATGGTGGCAAACTGATGTCATCATAATCATAGAAAAATAAAACATGTTGAAATAAATATAATTGAATACTCAGAAAATGTGGACACTATGAAGACCGGCCTCAACCACGAACAGACACCAAGATTGATATGTCCAAAACACAGTCATTTATTGAGTTTTCTCCTTCCAGTACAGCACAAATCACTCACAGTTGTTATTACTTTCTTCTCCTGCCGCCTCCACTCCTCTGTTGTCAAGCTCTGTCACGCTACCTCCCAACTCTGGCTCTCCGAATGGAGTGAGGCAGCTCCTTTTATGCAGTACCTGGATGTGCTCCAGGTGCTTCCTGACAAACTTCCTGCAGCACTTCCGACGGAAGTACAGCATGAGCACCCAGAAGCACACCGGGTGTCTCTATCTTCTGGTTTGGCAGCACTTCCTGTTGTGGCGGAAGTGCTGCAGTCTATGTTTTCTGGAACGTTTGGGCACCCCCTGGCGGTGGCCACGTGCCCCAACAGGGTGGAGCATCCCAGCTCCAATCTTGTGGCTCCCCTGCACCCCAGGGCGGCAGCCCCCTTGCATCCCGGGGGAGATATTGTCCTTCCATGTCCCAGGTATCCTGACTGTTCAGCCATCTATCACAACACATAACGAAAGTCATTGAATCATTGCACAATTGTGATGAAAAATATAGTAGTATCCAGAGTCGTCTAGAGGTGCACAACCCTTACAGCTCCAGGGCTTAGTCATGTCATTTAGGACTAGTCAAAGAGGGTCTGAGGTGTGGTGGGGGGTGTCAAAAAAGCCCTTTCCAGCTTGAAGTTGCGAGGTAAATGTTGGACAAGGACTGCACAAGTGAGAAGATAAAAAAACAAAGTATAAAAATGACAGTTAAGGATTCTGTACTGTGGTTTTAAAGCCCAGCCACCCATTGTGGTAGACATAGGTTGCTACTTGCCTATTTACTGTATACCCTGAAAGTAAGAAAGTACCAGTGAGTTTTTCTGGTGAGTAATCCAGATATTCACTTTTGTTTTCTTTTTCACAGGGATACTGTAGATTCTTCAGGTAATTCATCAAATAAATTAGCCTAGGTACTTAATGAAAGGACTCAGGGCTTAGGGACACTTGGGGTAACAGGTAGTACATGTGGTGATACCTTAAAACCCAAAACAATGTAACTAACAGTACATTGGTTTCTCTGACTAAGGGACATTGGTTTCTCTCACACCTTTTCCTCCATAACTCTCTGAGAGAGGATCAGAAAACTTAGGTGTCTGCATTTGTGATTTCAGAATAAAACCCAAAAGAGCAACAATGCATCATGCACTGCCAGACCGCCAGATGCCATAAATGGTATGCTAAAATGAAGCACCAGTGGAGTGCTCTTTAGATTCTCTAGCAGATTGATTAAAATATCACTTTATGTTTTTGTTAACTGAAATAGTGCAGCATTGTTAATAATTTCAACAAGTTAAAATGGGTTAACAATAATTTACTTCTTTGTGAGTTAGCAAAAAGACTTTGAAACTTAAATTTAACTGATATTGAAAGTACTCGTCTGGATAGGTAAAAAAGCTGGATTTATTTATAAGTTCAATGCAGGGATTTTCAGATTTACCTCTTTTCAGACTACAATATTATAATATGGCTTAGACATATCCTAGAAAGTTTGAACTAGCCTCACAGTATGTTTTAGATTCATTTTGCTCTTTTCCATGTAAAGACACAAAAGTACTGCACATAACAGCTGAGTCAGTAGCACAGAAAAAGCATGGTAGGTTTTTTTGTGTGTAGAGACCGTTTAAGTATTTTATGGAGTGACGCCATACTTCTAATAACAATATTGTACTATGTAGTTACCTGTTGTCAATATTTACAACTTAGGCTGTCAATACCCAAACCCCATAGCCTATTGGATGTGGCTGTAACAGAGGTTGGAGCAATCCCTTTTTTTCTGAAGGGCAACTGTGTTAACCCCATGCATTGAAGGATCAGAATTCATAAGTTATGTGTGAAGCTGTTTCCCAGAAAGTACATGGAAGACGCTGAAGTCAGCTGGAAGAAGTTTCTATGGTCTAACATTTGAGCTTTTTGGCCATCAGACAAAATAGTATGTTTGGTGTCAGCTGTTAGTTTGGTGTAATATCAAAAACATACCATCCCTTCTGTGAAGGATTGTGGTGGAAACACCATGCTGTGGGGATGCTACTCTGCAGCAAACCCTGGAAGTCCTGCAAGGGTTGAGGGTAAATGAATGTAGCAAAATATAGGGAAAACCTGGACAGAAAACTGATGCATTCTGCGACAAACCATTACCGTCAGATAAGATATGTTTTATGGCAAGACAACGACCCCAAACATAAAGCCAGAACTTCACAGAAATGGTTTAAAAGACAACATTAATGTTGTGCAGTGGCTGAGTCAGAGTCTAGATCTCATTCCAATTGAGAATTTGTGGCTGGACTTGAAAAAGGTTGTTCACTTTCACTCACCATGCAAACTGAGAAACAAAAAGGGTAAAAATTGGAACCAATTTAGATCTGTCAATTAATTTAACCTGCAGTTCTTTGAAGATGTTGTAAGAAAAAAAAGTAGCTAGAAGAAAACTCCTACAAGCACAGAGTTAATGTGCAGCTTCTCAGAGACAATGACCAGTCATAGGATTGAAATCCAGGAAAATGGATTTCTTATGCAACAGCGCTATATATTAACAATAGGTTTATATATTTGCTATGTATTTTAAAAATCTGGTGGTTGAAGCCTCTCCAGCATATCAGAAGTGAATGAAACTAATTAGTTTACAAAGACAAATATTTATAATTATTATATTTCTTAGGCTTCGGTGATGTTTGTAGGAATGTTTTATGATTGCTTAATTGTCTATTTTACAGTAACACAAAGAGAGCGTGGTTGTTACCTCTGCAGCTTGTTTCCACGACCAGTCATTGCCTGTGTGGAGCTTGTATGTACTTCTGCCCATGTGTGTTTTTTCCAGTTATTCTGTTTTGTTTTCTTCCACTTCACCTAGATGTGTATATTTACATTAAGTGGTGACTTTATGCATGAGTATGCTATATGGAGGACTGATTTCTCATTCTGCACCCAGTGTAGATGAGTTAGGCTTTGTAATCCTGTAATCAAAATCTTGGCCAAGGAGCAATGTTCCCTCTAAGGAGTGGCCTGGCACATGCACATTTTTGTACTGTGAGCAACAAGCCGTAAAAAGCGATTTTTGAGCATCAGTATTAGCAATTCATTTCTATATATAGCAAAAAATAATCACACATACTGTATGATTATTCACTGTATTGCATATTTAATGTTAAATATTGAAAAATTAACTGTACTGATATAACAGTTTTTTTTTACAAAAAGTGTATTTCTACATAAAAGTTATTTGAATTTTCAAACAGTTTCTCTTCTGACTTCTTCTGCCTTTGTTAAGTTACAAACAACAACAGTCTGTCCTGAAGTCAAAAAGAGTTTTAGTCTCTTAAAGTTTTCCAAATACTTGGCAACTAGGCAATTTCTAGATATTGTTTTTATATTGTTCATTAAACTAAATCCTTTTTCACAGTCACCTCTTGAGACCTGATTGTTATACAAATGTCCAAAAGTGAAAATAACTCCTTGACGTGATCCTGTTATTTAGTAAATGTTACCATATTTGAAAATATTTTTACAGTTACAGTTTCTAATTTTTCCTTAATCGGTATCTTGAACTCTGGATACTCTGTTACAAAAAAGGAGTTACAGTCTTTCTTCAACAGAGCACAGTATTTAATGGCAAGCCTTTTCTTCTCCTAAAATGAAGAAAAAAAATCCAGAATTGCTGGTGTAGAGAAACATTCCTTATCAAAGACAACCCAATCTTAAGTCTTAAATCTGATAGTCCATATGATCACATGTCCTCTGGATAAAAGTAATTATTGACTTTGTTTTAACTGGAAACAGAAATTAAAAGAGCAGATTACATGTTTCTACATGAAAATGTGGCTTGTCTCCCAGATACTATGACCTAAGCTTCTTGACTTTTGCTTTGGCATACTGAAACACTTCAATAGTCAAAAGTGCATTTCTTTGCAGAATGTTGTCCGCCAGTTCAGCTTGAATGTCATTAAGTACTGAGATAGCAACACGGTATTCTGTATTTTGTAATTTATCCGAACAGTATTTGTGAATAGGCTTATTGTCTTCTTCGGCAATTTTTCAGCAATATTTCACTAACACATCATAGTTCATAAGCACAGCGTTTACAAGGAAAATCTGGATAGCCACCTAGCCTCACTTAGTTGTTTAAATGCAAGTTCTACTTTGACAAGTTCTTCAAATTTTGACTTCTTAACAGATGATCTGCAGAAGATTGTGTAAATAGTCCTTAGCAATGTCTAAATGTCAGTTATCAGGGGACTGTCTTTCCAAACATCATCTATACTCAGGCTCTCATCATGTGCCATACAATGTTACTCCAACGAGTCTGAAATGGACTGGCACAAAACAGCTGCTACAGCTTTTCGTTTTTTCTCCTGCTTGACTTATGCACTGTCCAAGGTAAACATTAATGTGTAATTCTTACTTTGTCATCAAACTGCTATTTTCATGTATTTGGCAAAATGATCATGAATATCTTGGACCCAAGCACAGAAGCATTTATTTTCACAGCCAGAAAAACGTTATCTATTTAAACCTTTACCACGTCAGGTGTCACTTGTTTTCATTGTGTAAGTTCTTTACTGTCTTTACGTTCTTGTTTAGATTCTGTTAATATTTTTTTTCAACAAACCTTTTGATTGATTTCTAAGTTTTATGTCTGAATTGACATGAAATTCCTGCTTCAAACATCATTTGAGTTGGTCCACTTTCCAGTTGTTCCATGTTTTTCCTGGGGTTCATTCTTTAAAAGATCCTTCTTTCATGTATATTTTGTATCAGACACCACCCATCATTCAGTAGTTAAAAATTTCTCCCAGAAGCAGATGCACTATTGTTTTGTCTTTTGTAGAATAATATTTTACTCTACTTTCCCATTTTGTATTATTAATATTGTAGCCTTTGTCAGAATGCCTCAAATCTCACAGACTTGCCACTGTTTATAAAGTATTGCACTATATAACTTCTCCCCACCTTACCTTCTACATTTATAACCTCATGCAATTAGGTGTAGTAAAAGACAAGCAGGAGTTAAGTTACAATTTAAATAACATATTATTGATAATATTCATAAATGATAACAATATGCAAAGTACATTTGAATATTGGCAACCATACAACCTAATAAATGCTAATCTGTAGTTTCAGGTGTCACACAGACTTGTTTGCTACTTTAAATGTCTCTAATTAAGTCCTCATTTTTTGTCAGCTTTCTTCAGAACAGGCCGCATGCCTGTCTCAATATGGCTGCTGAGCTGTGCTCTTTATTGTGTTGTCCTTTTCAGTTCATGGTGTGTGAGATGCTCTTCATCAGATTTTTGTAGGAGAGAGAGAGCGAGGGAGGGGAAAAGCAAGCAAATTTATAGATTCTTTGTCCACACCCTAAAGCCAATAGGGGGTCATGGTACTTAAAGGCTTCTGATACAAGCTAATTCCAAACACCCATACTTCAGACCAATGGGGCAGAGAATACCTTCACTCCTGCTCCCAAAACCATGTGTTAATGTGAACCTTGCCAGCTAGGTAGTCTGGCTTTCCTGTGGGGGTTGACTGAGAGAGTCCTGCAGAGAAACATTTGCCAAACTTGTTTTAGGCACTTCCCCCAACCCTGTCGTAAATAAAGACATACAAAATATTTATCAACTTATATGCAAAATTTGAAAAACTGTTTTAAAAATCATTCTGTCTATTATTGCATCCTAAAGCACAAATACCTCTTCTTTGATGTACTACTTGAACTCTCTCCAGCTTTGCATTTAGACATTGTTAAAGTGACAAATAAACAACAGCAGAGTGACAAAGAAACACCAGCCTATACCAGCAGTTTCATATAGCACAATTGTCTATGAAACTAGATTAAACCGGATTGGTAATTGATTTAGCTTTCCTAATTTTTATTTATTTTTTATATATTATTTTTGTTTAAAAGTAGAGACTTTTTGTGTGTGACCAAAGAAAATCTATGTGTCATGCTGCTAAAATGTATGAGCAATCGTTCTTGCACTCAGCTTAAAGGGAACATTGCTCAAGAGCTATTTCTTTGGAGGCTGCATGATCACCATATGTTTACTTCTGTATCTCAGAGCTGTTAAGTTATTTGGAAGCTCCAAACTTTGTCAGTGGATGATGTTATTTATATGCACAGGAATAATACCACAGAAAAAACTTCAGCTAAGACTGTAAAGAAATGACACAATATCTTTTTAGAAATCCTGAAACAGGTCTTTCCTTGATCTTTTGACTTCTATTTGTCTTTTTTTGGTTTTGAAAATATTGATGATGACTGAGAAAAAGAGCACTACTGTACTCATCAAAGTAAAGACTGTTTCCCTGACGCCTAAACATTAAAATACATCTGAGACAGAAATAAATTCCTCATTATTTGCTCTTTTTCTAAAATAAAGTAAGTACCTTGTGGCAGACCTGTGAGCCTCTCCAAGACCCATGAACCTTTAAAGGTAAATCTGGTTGAAAAATAAGTCAATGAATGGATGAATGAATGGATAATGACTTATCTCGCTTCTCCATTTCAGCATTTCCAGTATTTCTGCAGAAGTCACTTGAAGGATCATGCATCTAATTCTGCAACTGGCACTAGGTCTTTCCCTCTGCCTGATGGTGGTTATATTCAAGGAGTGTGGGAGGTGGAGACAGCACAGAATCAACAGTCTCTCTTGACTGATGAAATGAGAACTTTTACTTTCCCCAAAATCTTGGAATTAGACCTGCGAAGAACAGAGTTGCCTACATACAAACTTTGATTAAAGATTGTAAGAAAGAAAGGCATGTGCTATAGAGTGGTGCAATAGAGTAAGATAACTGATGACTTTTCTGTTACAAAAAACTAAATGAGTTTTATTAAACATGTATGGAATGCATTACAAAAACTGTTTTGGTTGACTATTGTACTGTTATGCATCAATAATATGTTGGAAGAGGTTTAAGGCCCAAACGCTGTCATTAAGGCCCAAACATTGTCATTGTAACTATAGAACAGATAGAAAATCAGTTAATTGCACTACATTTGTTATACACGTCACAAACTCCACAAAGAGCCATAGCAAGGTTTGGGGCAGCCACTCATATATTATTTTCCTGGCTGCAAATTGAAAATAAATGACAGCACTGATGTGCACAAACTGGAGTCCAAAAACAGAACTGAGGGAATAGGGAAAAGGTGGAGGCTTTTAAAGGTCAGGGTAGGAAGTGACATCAAAGGGGCCGGAGCCAGCAAGGCCTTCCTGTATAGGTCTGGACTTCCTGTGAGTGGTCTGCAGGAAAGCGAGAAAAAGAGTCAGTGCACTTTGCCCCATCCCGATCAGATTCGGAATTGCCCTCACTCAAGCCCTTTAGCTGCCTCCCATGCGCACGTGTGTGACGACGTGTAGAGAGAGAGGTTGGGAGCATGCGCTGATTACAGCAAGTGACTGCACCCACCACATGGCGAACCACTTGGATTGCAATGGGTGACACCTCAGCACCACACTGAACAATGTGAGTTTTTTTGCAGTGGCTGTAGTGTCAATCCTGCCACCAACCCCCAAATTTTCCCAGCAAGTTTTTAGGACCTGCTTGCAGGGCTGGATGCAGATTAACCTCATACCCAGGACAGAGCAATTACAGGTTAAGGGCCTTGTTCAGGGACCCAATGGAGTAGAATCACTTCTGGCTTCTATGGGATTAGAAACAGCAATCTTCCGATTGGTGGCACAGATCCCTAGCCTCAGAGCCACCACTCTGCCCTATACACTTGTAGAGCAAATCAAATTAGAGGGAGAATATATTTATTAACTGAGGGTCTAACTAAAAGATTCATTTTGATGCATTTTTAATTTTTAGAGCCTATCCTTTATTTTAGCAATAAAGAATCAACAAGAACCTCTTCCTTTTTAAATGAGAAGTTAAAACTTCACCAACTGACATGTGTGCAAAGTCACAAGCAATGGGGCAAAATTCTTGGATGCAAAACATGACACGCACAATGACATTAATAAAGTGAGAACATTGGAAAATATATAATAAATAAAATATAGATTTCTAGGAAATCGAATGTGGAAAAAATATTAACAAATGAGACAAAAAAATCATATGGTGTCCTAACAGCAGGGCCATGCTCTCAAAGAAAAATAAAAAAAAACTGAACATCTGTAAAAATGCTAAGAGGGAAGTTTTTTAACAAATTTTATGCTACTCTGTTATGGTTCCTTGTGTTTGTGAGACAATGATCTTGTTGTCGTGACAAAATAAATTGTTGATTTGACCATATCTCTCAAACCCCCAGAAACAGCAACTTCAATGGAATCCCCTAGTACTTCCATGCCCACTGAAAGATGTGATCTCTGTTTCATCTCTCCTTGGTCTTCTCACAGTGAGCCATGTTCAGTACACTTCTTAATGGAGACACTTGGGAGTGTCCCTGATTTTTGTGAAAAGCAGCTGTAATGGGAAAACTTGTCTACTGTGGCATGAATTAGTTTCAGGTATTAGTGAGTTGAAAAGACATTTGATAATTATTGAGGCTTTACAATTCTAATAATATTAATAAAACAGTCCCTTTCTTCTTCTTGTCTCTTTTCTTCTTCCCAATCCGCCTCCACTCCTCCTGGCAAGCTTTGTCTCCCTTCCTCCCGACTCTGTCTCTTTGAGTAGTAGTGGCTGTCTTCTTTCACAGGGCACCTGGAAGCGCTCCAGGTGCTCCATGACCTTCTTCTGGCATCACTTCTGGGTGTGGCAGAAGCGCTGTCACAAAGGGTTCAGCGATACCTGCAGGACCCCCTGGTGATGCCCAAGGAATCCAACAGGGCTGCTCCAAACTAGAACTCCCTGCATGCCCTGCAGGAATCTTTGGTGCTGCAGCAACCTAAGGGGGCTGCCCCAAAGTGTCCTGGGGAAGATAATGACCCAAACATGCTCTCTCCCTCGGTTCTTCCACCTAACTGGCATTCTGACTGGGTAATGGCCCTGGCCATCCGTCACATAGTAAACCTGGGGTCTCCAGAAATGATGATACAAAACCTAGGTATTTGCTATGGTTTATGGTTAATCTTGAAAACTAATGGAAATAATATAAAGGATGTATTATTTAAGTAATACATTTCATACAATGTTGTACAGTTGAAATGTGCTCGTAGTCCAAAGCACTCGTATATCAAAGTGAATTTCCCCATAAGAAATAATGGAAACTCAGATGATTTGTTCCACAACCCAAAACTATTCATATAAAAATGATTAATACAAAATATAAAGTAAAAATACATAAAACAAATTAACCTGCACTTTCCCTTTGAAAAGAATCATGACTGGTGTGAGTGAGTTTCTAAACTCTTGTGGGATTGCACCCAACAGGACGACACACGGAAGAGCGTCCCTAAGCAATCGCAGTCTCCTAGCGCTGTAGCAGTTCACCATAAAAGCGAATCCGAAAAGATCGCGGATATGCTATAAGCGCCTGCCGTCGATAGATGATACAAGGAACAAGGAACATTATAAATGCGCAGGGCCCTGCCTGACTGCTGTTTCTGTGTATAGGAGAGTGGCAGATCCCACTACAATAAATAACCGCGCTGTTGCTGTTTCAAGCTGAATAAAGCTGGTGTTGCTAAAGTACTGAGACTCAGCTTCGTGTTTTAGGGTGCAAGACAGGGACTCGCACGTCACAACACACATGCGCGCGCGAGCACACACACATACACACACATGCGCGCGCACACACACAGTCACAATGCTAATGCTGCAGTAAACAGTATACGCTCGTACGGATGTTGACTATATGAGTGAGGCACGCCGACTCAGACGGAGAATAGGAGACGATTGCCCACAATCCCGCAGCGAGAGAGAGAGAAGAACCATCAGCTCAGTTGTGATCACATGATGCTCAGCAGACAAAGCGTATACATACTACTCGTACTGCAAGACCTCGCTTGTTTATCAAGTCAAAATTTATTAAAAATTTTTGCTTGTCTTGCAAAACACTCGTAAACCAAGTTACTCGCAAACCGAGGTTCCACTGTATTTGAAATATATTTTCGAACCTGTATGACTGAATATTATATTATTGCAATGTATAATAAAAACAGACACTTTCACATGTAAAACAAATAGAAGTAACCACGTCAATATGTTAAATGCCATGAACAAAATGAATAGGCATATGGGAGGCCATTGTAGCATTCAGCCAGACTGGCAAACCCTGTTGCCTATAACTATGGCTAGATACCAAGACATCAGTCAGCATGAAAAAATGGAGATGGTTTAGACATTTTAGACAGAAAATTAAGAGACAACAATCACTCACGTTCTTGAAGTTCCATGAAGAGATGCAAAGATGAAAGTCAGAAATAAGGAAATCAACCAGGATCATCATGCTTGAACATTAGCTGAAGGAGCAAGCTTAAAGCTGTGATCACCTCTAAATCAATGAAATGATTTTTTTTAACAAAGATGAGTAGGAAATAAAACAGAGAACTAAACAGATAAAGATATCACAGATGATTTCCAGTGCACAAAGCTGTCAATAGGCCTTTATGTGTGTATGAATAAAATGGTACACAGGACACAAAAAACCACAAAGTCAAAATGTGGAATATTGTAAACAGTGATTAGCAATATGCTAACACTTCTACAGCTCATGGCATTGCGGTCAAACTGGTTTAACAAGAAAGAAACTGAGACCATTCCTTGCTTTTGGGGGATGTGTGTTAGGGAACCATAATATGTAGGTTCCCATAAAACAGCACTCTATGTCCTGCAGAAAGCATTTGTTGCTGCATGAACTCTTTAAACAAAATGTGTTGCATATTGAAAATTCCGAAAATACATTGTACACTTTTGACCACAAGGTCTTTTTCCGAAACAAGTTAACGGCTGCTGGTTGTTAAAAATGTTCCTGCTTGGAAATGAGCCAAAAACTGTATCAGCTGAATTGCTCAAATTTCCCCATTTTTTTTTCTTTTTGTCTCTTAGGGAGAGGTTGCATCCTGTTATTTCTTGAGCACATACGTAAATGAATGGATAATCTGAAATCCAACTCATACTTTAAAAATAAATCTGTCTAGTAAGCAGTGTTCCTAGGAATAGTAAACACACGGGGAGAGTGATAAATGAGTATTGCTGCTTTTGTCATATCTGCAGTTCATTCTTTACAAGGAGTGTCTTGCTGTGTAACCCTGTTCAATAAGAAAACCTCTAAAAATGCCAAAATGTTTGTGTTTCAGTAATCAAAATGAAGAGATAAGAGAAAAGGGAATTAACCCAAGTTATGAAACAAAAGATTACATAAAAGAAAAATGATGTTTCACCAAATACCTCTAAGATGAGTTTGCCTAACTATTGAATAGAGTTATTCTGCCACCTGCCCAAGTAAAAAACCTGTGATCAGTCATGAAATGATGCATTAAACCCTCTTTTGATTTGGGGACAGTCTTTAAATCACTGCCAGTAGAAACTTTTGCAGTAAGAACACCTCTATAATATTCTGGGGTCATCTTAAGAGAGTACCTTATTGGTGTCCATATAATGGTTTCCATATTTGTTCAAAAGAACAAGCAACCTTTAGATTATAATGGGATGCTACATGGGAGTCCTTCCCTATCATCTGCTGGCATGGCAGATTCCAGGTGGCTTTTCTCTATTATTTTGATTATGTACTTCTGATTTCTGAATACACTTAGAGAGGATACCGCAACTAGCAGCCCATGATTTCCCAGTATTGGCACACAGAGGCTCATCTTTCAGCAGTTTTTACTTTTTAAATGCCCTCTGTTCAACTTTTTTTCTGTTCCTACACCAGCCTTATTCCCTTTCCAACCTGGCAATGTGTTGTGATAATTTGGATGACATGAAGAAAAACAATCATCCCACTGAACCTTTGTTGATTATCATATAAGTGTACAGCATCAAAAATGTAGATTTCATATAATACTTAGAGGGGACAACAAGCAGGAATTTTTCTACACAATATTATTCGAAGTGGACATAACAGTATTCTACATTCAACTATTTACAGTATATACTTAACCACAATAATAATAATACTTTGATGCTTCAAACAAAAAAACATTTCAAAATGAATTGTGTAGACTACACTATGCCTTAGCTCATTCGCTGTAAAGATTTCTTAGAAGTCAATATAATAAGAGCTTGTGTATGTGCGTGTGTAGAGAGGTGTTTTCTTTCTTATATTTCCAAAAGAAAGGATCAAAAGGTGTGTCTACAAACATTTATGCTGGCAAAACAGTTCTTTTCTCCAAATAATCAAGTTTTTCTGGATGAACACAGTACAATGTAATATTGTTCAGCCTGTCTTCTGCCATATTGACATGCAACCATGTCTTTAATCTCCTGAGAATGCTAAAACTCCCCTCAATTTCAGTGGATGATACAAGGGCCACAATCAACAATCTGACCAGAGCCGCTACCTGATCAAATAATCTGCATACCTCTATTGGAATTCCCCCAATTACTATTGATGCTTCTGAAGTGCAGCTGAATACATATTTCATGTGAAAATATGATAACCTCACAGCTAGTAGATCTCTGTTAAGCTTTAAGTACTGATCTACAATGGCAATCTCAAGCTGTCTAGTAAGAACAATGTTCTCCTTATCAGCCAAACTACTGTCAATGTGAATTAGTGAGTTGGCTAGCAATCTATCGGTAAGTCAATCTTAGTCTTTGTCTCTAAGACACATTTGTTACTACTAATGAGGGAGGCTACACAGCCACTTAAAGCAGTTGCCCCTTACAACAGTTTGGGCAGACATCACTGTGAGAGGTTACACTGGGATGGTCTGGGATTTTTCGTGGTCTTTTGGGCTTAGTGACAAAGGTCAGAAACTGAAACTGGAGAATTGCACATAAATGAACCACTATTATTCCTCAAAAGTCCTTACAGACTGAATATTCTGTTATATACACCATATATAATATGACATTTTTGTTATAAGACTGAGTATCTATGGATTATTGTGAGTGTAAATGAATACTGTCTGGAGAATAACATGTGAGATAAGAATCATGGTAAAAGCCAAGCTAAGAACCAAACTGAAGAGTCAGAGAGACACAGGCAAACAAAGTCAACATCAAACTAGAAATAATAGTCAAAGCAAATGAGAAAATTAAACTGTAATAAACCTAGCACTTGACCTACTTGAGAAACAGCTAATAATGCTAAAGTGGCTTGGTTTTCGACAGTGAGATACTATAGACAGGACCATTTTTACAATGAAACAGCCGGAGACTGTTATAAACCAGGGATACAAACCTTGACAAAAAGGAGAGTGAGACCTACAAAAAGTTCTCACAAAACAAGCCAGGACCTTTACTGTCCTGCCCAGAAAAGGCCTTCTCCCAGGCAGCCAGTCCTAACTACTACTGGCAGGCTTCGAGCCCTGAGGGCCCAGAAATGGGAAGCCCTCTATAAAAGTTCAAAATGCTTTAAATAGTTCCAAAATGTATGAAATGCCCTTAAAGATAGAAGATTAACATCAGCCTCTGACTTGAAAAACTTCCTAATGTTTGTGCAAAATTTATCCTTAACAAGTTTTCAACTGTGCCCCCATGTTCTTGATGAATTCATTTTAAAATAACAGTCTCGATCCACTGTACTAATTTCCTTCATAATTTTAAACCCTTCAATCATGTCACCTCTTAATCTTCTTTTGCTTAAACTGTATAGGCTCAGCTCTTTTAATCTTTCCTCATAATTCAATCTTTGTATCCCTGGAATCAGCCTAGTTGCTCTTCTCTGGACATTTTCTAGTGCTGCTATATCCTTTTTGTAGCCTAGAGACCAAAATTGTACACAGTACTCAAGATGAGGCCTCATCAGTGCATTATAAAGGTTGAGCATAACCTCTTTGGACTTGTACTCCACACATCGTGCTATATAACCAAACATTCTGTTTGCCTTTTTAATGGCTTCTGAACACTGTCAGGAAGTCGATAGCTTAGAGTCCACTATGACTCCTAAATCCTTCTCATAACGTGTTCTCTCCATTTTATGGCCACCCAGTGTGTGTATTCAAACCTAACATTTTTACTTCCAATGTGTAATACATTTACTGACATTAAATTTCATCTGCCACAAATCTGTCCAAGCTTGTATGCTATCAAAGTCCTTCTGTAATGATACCACGGATTCCAAATTATCTGCTAATCCACCTATCTTGGTATCATCTGCAAACTTAACCAGCTTGTTACTTATATTGCTAACTAAATCATTTATATATATTAAAAATAGCAGTGGCCCTAGCACTGAGCCCTGTGGAACACCACTCTTAACATCAGCCAATTCTGATGAGGTTCCTTGCAACATCACCCTCTGCTTCCTGTGTCTGAACCAATTCTGCACCCATCTAAAAACATCACCACAGCTGCTGATCTGCTTATCCGTGTGACTTTGGAATTGCTATTCTCTGTAACCTTACACTCCAAACGTCTTGACACTCCTAAAGCATCAAGGGAAGACAACTGCTGGAGCACATAAAAGCACTTAAGATGACTTCTGTATTCATCTCTGCTGACTGTTGAATTGGGTCTCCTGACAACCAGATTGTGGATGTGTATGCTGAAAGATACTTTAATATGAGCTAAGTATAAACATATTATTTATATTGTAATTGATCTGTGTTGTGGTGTGCCTTCGAGATGGCACTGTAAGCAGAAAGACGTTTCTACAGTGCAAATCTTGTTATCGAGCCTGGTCCATTAGTGGAGCTAATGTTCCCTGATGGACACGAACATTAAACTCTTTAAGTATTACTAGCTGATTTGCTATACAAACTGAACAGTAACATATAGATTTTTGTGAAAAATAAAAAGTAGCTTAATAGAGATAAAAAAAACTTCTCCTTCTTTTGGCTGCTCCCGTTAGGGGTTGCCACAGCAAATCATCTTTTTCCATATCTTCCTGTCTTCTGCATCTTTTTCTGTTACACCCATCACCTGCATGTCCTTTCTCACCACAACCATAAACCTTCTCTTGGGCCTTCCTCTTTTCCTCTACCCTGGCAGCTCTATCCTTAACATACTTTTCTCAATATACCCAGCATCTCTCCTCTGCACATGTCCAAACCAACGCAATCTTGCCTCTCTGACTTTGTCTCCAAACCTTCCAACCTGAGCTGACCCTCTAATGTACTCATTTCTAATCCTGTCCATCCTCGTCGCGCCCAATGCAAATCTTAGCATCTTTAACTCTGTCACCTTCAGCTCTGTCTCCTGTTTTTTGGTCGGTGCTACTGTCTCCAACCCATACAAAATAAACAATGCAATATCATTACTATAAATCAATTACCCATTCCTTATCATACATATTATCATAACTAACTGTTTTCCCTGAGCACTACATAATACTTTGGAAATATAAACATTTTTATTAAAAGACAGGCCAATCAACACCCTCAGTATCACATAGTAATCCACTGATGGAATTCATGATTGCAGATTTCACATGAGAAGTGCAGTGCAGTGAACATGTGATTTCACCCTATAGCACCTCAATATGATTACTAGTAGGGTGGCATATTCCTCTATTAACATGGCTTTCTTCCAAGACATCGGGCTTCCTCCCACAGCTGAGTGACATTCCATAATTTTACATGGAGACTCAAAATGTTAAATCATTGTGATCATGTGCATGAAAGCGTCCTAATTTTGATTGGCTTCTAATTACCTGTGATCCTCCCAAAAAAAGCAGATAAAGTAAATGAATGAATGACTCCACATTGTCTGTCTGCTGTTATCAAAGGTTGTATTTTCATCATAGCTTCCTTGGGTAAATATGCATAAAACACTAATGACTTAAATAACATTCTTCAGCTATTTCACAGTTCTCTCAGTATTATTGTTGTAATTATATTAACATATATTAACTCCTTTCTTTATAACTAACAGATACATCTGTTCTTTGCAAGTCTTTTTAAATATCATTGAAAATGTAAATACAAATACATTTTAAAGAAGCACTATAGTGCTTTCCATTATAATAAACTTTTATTTTACTACACTATAAGTCAATATCTTACTTTCAGGTTAGGGTGCCAATATATAACTTAAATATTCAAAGAAACTGAAACATGGGTAAATTATTGAACATACTGCATGTACTAATAGGTAAAAATATCAGTGGTGGGTAACATTTTTAGTTATAGTATATATGGGCATAAATGAACAGTTAAGTGCTCCTCAACCAAATAAAGTAAACATGCCACATTTTTAAAAAAAGATGCTGCGCTTCTCCACAGTGAAATGAGAAAGGGGAATAAATAGAATTGATTTTACTGGCATGGACAAAACAAAACACTAGCAAAGATGGAAGTGTAAACTAAGCTTTAGGGAGCATAAAAAAATGCTCCTCAAACCAAATAAAGTTGTCTATGTGAGAAGCACCTTGGGCATAAGTTGATGCTTATTTTTATACTAGCAAAATACCCACGCTTCGCAGCGGAGAAGTAGTGTGTTAAAGAGGTTATGTAAACATATATATATACATAAACATATATACATATATATACATATCTACGTATACACATATCTACATATACAGTAATCCCTCGCTATATCGCGCTTCGCCTTTCGCGGCTTCACTCCATCGCGGATTTTATATGTAAGCATATTTAAATATATATCACGGATTTTTTGCTGGTTCGCAGATTTCTGCGGACAATGGGTCTTTTAATTTCTGGTACATGCTTCCTCAGTTGGTTTGCCCAGTTCATTTCATACAAGGGACGCTACTGGTAGATGGCTGAGAAGCTACCCAACTTACTTTTCTCTCTCTCTCTCTTGCGCTGACTTTCTCTGATCCTGACGTAGGGGGATTGAGCAGGGGGGCTGTTCGCACACCTAGACTATACGGACACTCGTCTAAAAATGCTGAAAGATTATCTTCACGTTGCTACCTTCTGTGCAGCTGCTTCCTGAAGCGACATGCTGCACGGTGCTTCGCATATTTAAAAGCTCGAAGGGCACGTATTGATTTTTGATTGAAAAACAAACTCTGTCTATCTCTCTCTCTCTCTTTCTGTGCTCCTGACGGAGGGGGTGTGAGCTGCCACCTTCAACAGCTTTGTGCCACGGTGCTTCGCGTACTTAAAAGCCAAACAGCCCTATTGATTTGTTTGCTTTCCTATCTCTTTCTGACAGGCTTTGCTCCTGACGCGCACTCCTTTGAAGAGGAAGATATGTTTGCATTCTTTTAATTGTGAGATGGAACTGTCATCTCTGTCTTGTCATGGAGCACAGTTTAAACTTTTGAAAAAGAGACAAATGTTTGTTTGCAGTGTTTGAATAACGTTCCTGTCTCTCTACAACCTCCTGTGTTTCTGCGCAAATCTGTGACCCAAGCATGACAATATAAAAATAACCATATAAACATATGGTTTCTACTTCGCGGATTTTCTTATTTCGCGGGTGGCTCTGGAACGCATCCCCCGCGATAGAGGAGGGATTACTGTATATATATATATACACATCCACATATACATATATATATACATATACAAATTTACATATCTACATATATATATATATATACATATAAATATAGACATACATATATACATACATACATACATACATTCACATATATATATATACTGTATATATATATATATATATATATATATACTGTATATATACATATCTACTTATTGGCTCCTGTATTTAGGATATAGCAGTTTGGATAATGGATGGATGGACATTTGTATGCATAGCCCTATTTGCCCGTTTTCATTTTTTTTCTTTCTTCAGTAATATTTCAGCAAACCCGGAGCTTGTCAGTTCAAATCCTGGTACTGACACCACTGTGTGACCCTGAGGAAGTCACTTCACCTGCCTGTGCTGCAAAAAACAAAAGTAATGTAACAAATTGTACCTCAGATGTTGCAAGTTGCTGGAATAAAGGCATAAGTAAAATAGATAAATATATATTATACACATAGGAAGTATTAATTTATTTTCAGTCAAGTCATCTGCAGCAAACCTTTATACATGAGGGTTTCTCCTTTTTAGATAGTGCAAACTGTTTCTTCTTCATTGAGGTTTTCTCTTGGAGAGCTTTTTTCATTTCATTGAAAATTAAAGCAGCAGCTGCCAAAATATGTAGCTTTCTTATTAATTTTTCAACATTGTGTAAAATAACTTTATAAAGTAACATAAAAGGTTTAAATACTGGTTATCCTTTTACACTAAAATATTACTAAAGAGATACAAAAAAAGTAAAATGCATATGTTCTTTTTCTTTAAGGAGATTTAATATTACTGAAGAAAGAAAAAAAAAACTAAAACAGCCAAATGGGGCTATGCATACGAACTTAAAAGGTTTAAATAAAACAGAAATATACACTTTTATTTTTACTTGCTTAACTTGTGGAGGGTGTATCCTGTAGCAAAGCCCTAACTTTTTTTGTGAAAGCCCGTTTCAGTCAATAAGTCTTAAAAACAGGTGTAAAGATATTGACAATAAGCTACGCAAACCCACCAAGACATGGAATCGTTTAAATCAAGTATGATTACATCTTCCTTTCTTAAAGAGAAGTAAGGCAGTACTTATAAGCTTACATATATATATATATATATATTTATATATATAGATATATAGATATACATACATAAACATATATAGATATAGATATATATATATATCTATATATATCTATATCTCTATATACATCTATATATATATATATATATATATATACATAAATATATATATATATATATATATATATATATATATATATATATATATATATATATATATATATATATATATATCTAAATCCCCGCGAAGTACTGCTTTTAAATTTTTATTAAGAAGAAAAGCTTTTTAAATTGAGGGAAAATATCCCAATAGCAATTTATTAAGGATCTGTTTTTTTGTGAAGCAGCCTTAACACAGCTTTTCCGCTGTTTTATAAACGAACGCCATATAAGGTCTTCCTTTTTCCTTGCTTCGCCAAGGAAGGAGCCTTTTTATTAAATCCAAGGGTTCTTCGCTTTTTTTTTTTGTTTGTTTATTACAATTGTTATAGTTCTGTTTGTATACGACGTTGTCAGTTCAGCACTCAGGTTGTAATATGACCAAGCTGTGCAAGCTTACTGTTAAGAATGCAACGTATAGTTGTACATGAGAAAAGCAATCTTGCCTCAAATCAATGGCAACCTTTTGTAGGTCTATGAACTTAATTTAAAGTTTAGGTCTACACGGTGCTTTCTTTCTGAAGTACCTGCACTCATGAATATGTCCGTATGCGTCAGTCGCTCAAATCCCCGCGCTTCGCACCGGCGAAGTACTGCTTTTAAATTTTTATTAAGAAGAAAAGAAAACCTTTTAAAATTGAGGAAAAATATACTAATAACAGTTTGTTAAGGATCTGTTTTTTTGTGAAGCTGCCTTCACTCAAGTGATCACTTCGAGCTGACTTGCTGGCTAACCATAAGCGTTACCTGGTAGGTAACCACCCATACAATCAGATTGTGAATCAGAGTACGAATGCCGTGAATGTAATTACCCCGATCTACATGCTGTCAAATAAATGAACCACACGCCGTGGCGCAATTTTAGGGGCTTCGCCTCTAGCGCTGACGTCCGAGGTTCGATTCCCGTAAGGGAGTGAAGTGAGTGGGTGGTTACCTACCAGGTAATGCTTATGGTTGGCCAGCAAGTTAGGTAACATCAGCCACGGTGCCTTCAGTTGTGAGAAGCAGATCATAGAATGGATGAAAATAGTTTACTGTCAAATAATGCAAAGAGTACGCGACACGTCTTTCCCCCTTATTGTTGGCTCATCAGGCGTACACACTCACTGCAGTCGCTTACGGTAATCGAACCTCGGACGTCAGCGCTAGAGGGGCTTCGCAGCGGTGAAGTATTGCTTTTAAATTTAAATTAAGAAGAAAAGAAAACCTTTTTAAATTAAGTCTTAAAAAGAGGTGTAAAGATATTGACAATAAGCTACGCAAACCCACCAAGACATGCAATCGTTTAAATCAAGGCGCGAGTCGAAAAACAACATCCCATAATATTAGTTAACGATTAACACATTTCTATATGTATTGTAAGCATACAATACAACTGATAATATGTTGCGCTTATTTATCTGGTGTACTGACATTTTTGCGCGTTTAACGGCTGAAATCTAACGTGGTTTGTGCCCTTCAGAATGAAAAGAGTTTGCATTTACCTTTTTAATAAAAGGCGAGCTTTTAAGCCTGAGAAATCACCCCGTAAATGCACACGTTTAATTGCACATGTGTTAATATGTATGCTTACACAGTATTAAAAGACACTCAACAATTACACAGTAATAAAAGACAGTCAACAATTAACGTCATTTACCTTCGTTCCCACGTTTGACTTGTGCTGTAAATCTCTTCCTCGTTTTCAGTTCACGTGATTACGTAGGAGGCGTAATACGTAATGACGCAATACGTGACTCCGCCTCCTCCATTAGAGTATATGGACAAAAAACAGGTTCCAGTTATGACCATTACGAGTAGAATTTTGAAATGAAACCTGCCTAACTTTTGTAAGTAAGCTGTAAGGAATGAGCCTGCCAAATTGCAGCCTTCTACCTACACGGGAAGTTGGAGAATTAGTGATGAGTGAGTCAGTCAAACAGGTTCCAGTTATGACCATTACGCGTAGAATTTCGAAATGAAACCTGCCTAACTTTTGTAAGTAAGCTGTAAGGAATGAGCCTGCCAAATTTCAGCCTTCTACCTACACGGGAAGTTGGAGAATTAGTGATGAGTCAGTCAGTCAGTCAGTCAGTCAGTGAGTCAGTGAGGGCTTTGCCTTTTATTAGTATAGATATATATATATATATATCTATATCTATATTATATATATATATATACATACATACATATACACACATACATGCAGTTTCAATAACATAGAAATCAATATAAACATTAACATCATTATCATATGAGAATATGAAGTAATATATAAGAAGCACATTTCATATAAATATAAATTATTAAACAGTAAAATCTTCTTCTATAATTTGCTACCGTGGCTATTGGTTTGTCTGTCCAGGATTTTAAATCACCTGTAGCTCGCAAACCGTTTCACCTATTGACTTGAAATCTGGTACACATATAGTACGTCACGTCTACTATCCGCTTTATGGGTGATGATTGTATTACTCTTTTTATCTTTATTTTATTTTATTGTAGAATCAACTCCTATCTGCGCACACCAGGGCGGCAGTGGGCGGATGCGTATGGTGTATTCACTCCACGTTATCGTGCATTGCACTGTCACTGGTATTTTGATAAAAGAATTTGAACAACATATAAGAAGCGTATAAATTATTAAACAGTAAAACATTAACATTGAAGAAGTAAAGTTACATTAAGTACTACTGCAGTGCCTTTGGGTATACCTCATTTTTTGTTTGCCCATTACATGCTTAAATGTATACATTTTTTGGTGCACCTACCCGAGAACACGCGACATATAACCGGGCGTGGGAGAAGCATGGATTTTAAACACGCGTTGAGTTCATCTGCTGGTCTCCCTCATGAAATAACTGGTAATGTTTGACTAAAATCTACAGCGAGTAAAACGACATTACCTCCTATTTTTTTTTTTTTTACGATCTCTGAGATCTTGCTTTTTTCGGTTCAAGGCTTCATAAGCTCTTTTATGTTCTATGGTGTACTTATCCCAAACCATCATCTGTGAATGTTGCAAGACTTTCGCCTTGTATGTAGATCGGGGTAATTACATTCATTGCATTCCTAGTCTGAATCACAATCTGATTGTATGGGTGGTTACCTGGCACTGTAGGGTTGCCGCCCGTCCTTTAAAATAAGGAATCGTCCCGTATTTGAGAATGAAATTGCGCGTCCCGTTTTGAATCAATACGGGACGGGATTTGTCCCGTATTTTTTTTATCATTTTTTTTAAAGCAGCGTCTCATGCAAATCATCCCACAAGCATTTTATGAAGATGCCTCCTTTCCTACTTTTGATTGGGTAATACTTGATGTCATCGTTAGTTTGATTGGTCTTTTTAACTGTCCAGTGAGGAGGGCGGGTCTTTTAAGTAGAGTCTGCAAAGTGTTGGCACTGGGATGTGGCACCCGCTGCAGTATGCGTCCCTTATTTTTTTGTATTAAAAGTGGTAACCCTACCTGGCAGGTAACACTTATGTTTGGTCATGAAGTCGTCTAAAATCCGCCACGTGCCCTCTTTTAATTGTGAGAAGCAGATATATATAGCCAAATTCTCGCGCTTCGTTGCGGCGAAGTACTGCTTTTAATTTTTTAAGAAGAAAAGAAAACCTTTTTAAACGGATCGAAAATATACCAATAACAATTTGTTAAGGATCTGTTTTTTTGTGAACCTCGCTTTTCACAGCTGTCGCGCTACGGCGTGTGTTTCGTTTATTTGACAGTATGTAGCTCTTGGTAATTACATTCATGGCATTCGTTTTCTGAATCACAATCTGACTGTATGGATGGTTACCTGCCAGGTTACGCTTGTGGTTGATCAGGAAGTCGCCTTACATCCGCCACGTGCCCTCTTTGTGTTCCCAGAAGCTGATCATAGAATGGTTGTAATAGTTTACTTTCAAATAATGCAAAGAGTATGCGACACGTGTTTCTCCCTAATTCTGGGCTCATCAGGCATACACACTCACTGCATCCCCTCTCGGGAATCGAATCTCTATCGTCAGCGGCAGAGTTGAAGCCCCTAACGTTGCAGTCAGCAAGTCGGCTAACATCCGTCATGTGCCGTCTTTCAGTTGCGAGATGCAGATCATAGAATGGTTGAAACTGTTGCCCCTAACGTTGCGCTACGGCGTGTGGTTCGTTTTTACCTCGTGTCTTCTCATTAAACTTTTATCTCCCGAATATGTTATTGCAATCCGCAGCGGGAGCGTTTCTATAAACTTAATTTAAACTTACGTTTTACACCGTGCTTTGTTTCCCTTATGAACATGCTTGTATGCTTCATTCGCTCCCTTCTCAATTGTTTAATGAATTTTTTGTTCTTCGCTGTTTGCGGCTCCTCCTTCATTTGTCCCTACTGCGTTCACAGTCTTTTCACGTGATTATGTGGGAGGCGTGATGACGTGACACTCAACTCCTCCTCCCACGGCCATTGAGCTGCCGTCCATTACAGTATATTGTGAAAAAAGAGGTTCCAGTTATGCCCATTACGCGTTGAATTTCGAAATGAAACCTGCCTAACTTTTGTAAGTAAGCTGTAAGGAATCAGCCTGCCAAATTTCAGCCTTCCACCTACACAGGAAGTTGCAGAATTAGTGATGAGTCAGTCAGTCAGTCAGTCAGTCAATCAGTCAGTCAGTCAGTCAGTGAGTCAGTGAGGGCTTTGCCTTTTATTAATTAGTATAGATACATGACATTAAAAAGCATGGAGAACTCTAAGCAGAATAAGAATGGCTGGTGTTTAAACTGGAACGGGTAATTTCAAGGAGTTAAGGGAATATGGGAATAAAAAAATAAATAAAAACTCCTTTACCATATCTCTTTAAAATTGCCTCAGTCACTAACTCATTTAACTTGAGCTTGTGTCCCATTGCACAATTTTAAAGTTGTTTGAATTGAGTAGGATTGTAGGAGTTTAAATTTTCATATCAATGGCCATTTTCCCTTCCTTCCAAATAGTCTGATTTTAAATGTAGGCTATATTGAAAAAGCTGACCCGCTTTTGAAATGCTGGCTATTTGGTTCTGTGCACTGTTGCAAATTCAAAATAAAAAACCCCTGTTTTTTAGCCTGGGCTATCCTACAAAATATACCCAGAATTCTTTAATAAGTCATGCTCTCTATAACAAACACACAGACACATAAAGACACGATTTTCAATTTATTTTATAGTTTATGATTCTTTGTCCCCTATAGGAAGTGTACTCCCAGTTTGTGCAGGAATTTTTTCTGGTAGTGTTTTAAATTTTATAGATATGGCTTTATGTCACGCTTGCAACATGCCGTGTATCTAGTTTTGTTCTAATCACAAATGTGTAACATTCTCTTCCAAATATTATAGAATTTTAATTCAAGGCATGCCTGCTCTCTGGTGGGGATTCTAATAAACTGACTTAAACGACAATCATTTAGTCCTCTAATATAATCCTGCTCTAGTCATCCACTTATTTATTCAACTGACACACTTTATATTTCAGTAATTAAAGTCTTCTTTCCACATCATATCAGTAATTCTGCACACTTATGTTTTTTATTATCAAATTTTATTTTTAAATTAAAGAATAAATCATTTTTCTTTTCTCAGTAAGAAAGAGAACATAAGAATAATGACAATAAAAAGATTAAATATAGTTACATTATATATACAAATAGCAAAACAATATAAAAAAATAAGTAAATTGTAAGAAATATTGGTGGCACCAGAACTAACTATGCTCCTCATGGATACAGTGTTTACTTTCCATAAATCAACATTTTCTGTGTGGATTTGCACATTCTCCTAGTGTTTGACTGTGTGTAAGTTTGTGTCCTGATTCTCTGTTTTTTCACCCACATTCTCATAGATGTGCCACATATAGTATATTAGTACCTCTAAATTGCCTACTGAGAGGGTGTGTGTGAGGGGTCTCTGCAATAGCTCTCTCCGAAGGGTTGTTCTCTGCTTTGTGCCCAGTGCTACTGTGATTGGTACCCCACTTACCCAATTTGGATTAAGCAATTCTGGATGCAATGAGATGAAATAATAACTTCAAACCGGAGTCAATCTTAACAGATGTTAAAGGAATAACAGGGTACAGGAGACAGTAATTGTTTGAGTTAATTTGCTAAATTTTATAACATTGCTCAGTTGCTAGCTTTGTAGGAAAGAAACTGTAAAGTCCACAGAAACAACAAAGAAACATTGAGTGATTAAGCAAAGCTAAATATCTGGGGTTATCCTCTTTAAAATATATTGATTTGCTACAATAAACATAGTGTAGCATCTGCACTGATGAGCCAAAAACATTATTACCTGCTTAGTATGTTGTTGTTACTCTGGGTTCCATCAAAACAGCTCCAACCCACTTAAGCATGGACTATGCAAGACTTCTGAAGTTGTGTATCTGGCACCAGGACATTAGCAGAAAATCTCTAAATCCTGTAAATTTTAAGATGGAACCACTGTAAATTGGACTTTTTTGTACACAAGTGCTGCACCCGGTCTGCAACTTTGCTTAGGTAGGTACTGTATTACATGTCAAATTAACATCCACATGAATGCACAGACCCAGGATTGCCCAGAAGAACATTGCCCAAAGCATCACACTTCCTCCATTGGTTGGTCTTCTTCCCATAGTGAATCCTGGTTCCATTTCTTTTCCAGGTAAATGCTGTTTTATACCCAGCTGTCCACATGATGCAGCAAGAAATGGGATTCAATGGACCAAGTGAATTTCTTACTTTGATCCAACGTGCATTTCCAGTGCTCATGTGCCAAATGTTGGTACTTATGACAGTGGACGGGGATAGCATGGGCACTCTGGCTGGTCTTCAGCTACAAAGTTTCATATGCAGAAGTGTTCAATGCACTTTGGGTTGTGATAGATTACTCCTGTAACCATCATTAAGACTATATGTGATCTGTGCTTCAGTAGCTCTTCTGGTGGCTCTTACCAGACTGGACAGATGGCAGCCCAACACCATGCCTATGGTTTGTGTTTTTCCTTCCATAAGCCACTGTCAGCATGTACTCACTGCTGCCCATGTGCACCCACAAGCCTTGCTGTTTCAGTATGGCTCTGACCCAATCCCCTGGTCATAACAATTCAGCACTTATCAAAGTAACTCAGGTCTTCACACCGGCCCATATCTTCTTCATTCAACACATCGACTATGAATACCTAACGTCAGCTCACCATTGCAAATATCTAAAACCTAAAATCATTTAGGATATAGGAGCTCATGAATGATTGCATGTCACATGCAACCTGTGCAACTGAGCTAAAATATTTGTATATTAATTTTTTCTTTAAATTTTAATTGGTTTTCAGTCTTTATCTCAACTTTTCTTAGCCAGCTATAATACATTTCTGTCTCTCTGGAATGAAAGAAAAATGAAAGTCTTGTAAGGACATTTTTGAGTCTTATAAGAAAACAATGAAAATATATTTTTAAAATTGATAATGGAGTTTTTGTGTGAAGCAAAGTTTTTTGAAATAGCACAGTTTTACATGGTGCTGATATTAACTCTCTCCAACTTTAAGGGCTTTAACCTTTTAAACATATTGTCTTAAACTTATGGTTATATCCAAAACAAAACTGATTTTTCCAAAAGTAAAGGGAAGTTCATTCTCGCTTAAGAAAGACCAGTATTCAAACATTTAGTATTACCCATATTTTTGTTTGTTTTTTCTACACTGTATTTTTAATAAATAAAACAAGTAGGACACCTCTATCTCTTCAAACATGCACTTCTTTAGAAACTAAAACCTATAGTTTTCTGAAATGCAGCCTTGGAAATTTCTCCTATTCATTTGAAAATCAAATAATTTAGGAAATAATACAACATTTTCTTGAAATTTTGGCAAGGAGAGCTTAATGCTTATAATATGTGGTGAACACTTCATTTTATTTGTGATAGTCTTGCCACAGAGACAGATGAAAATGAAACCACCTTGAAACATCTGGTTCAATTTGTGTAAATGAAGGAGGAATTGAGCTACACTTGTTTTTGATATATTTATAATATTTATCTGTTGAGCCTAAGGATCTGCAACAAACTCAGACTCACATTTTTACTTCTGCACTTTCAACCCAAATAGGTTTTTGTAAACTTTTAAAAATTTAATGTTCAAGGCACCTTTAGAGACAATAGCCTTTGTCGATTTTCGCAAAGCGTTCGACTCAGTTGATTGAGCTGCCCTGTGGGACATCCTGAGGATTCGCGGATCCCCTCGAGGTTGCTGGATATCATGGCTGGCCTGTACACTGGTACTGTGAGTGCTGTGCAGTGTGGAGGCAGGATCTCTGCGTTTTTCCCAGTTGATTCTAGGGTTCATCAGGGGTGTGTTCTTGCTTCTACTCTGTTCAATGCTTGTATGGAGTGGGTGTTGGGCAAGGTCGTGGGGTCCAGCGGCTGTGGGGCATCTGTTGGTGAAGAAAGGTTCACGGATCTTGACTTTGCTGGCGATGCTGTGATCTTTGCAGAGTCAATGGAGGCTCAGATCAGGGCACTCGAGAGACTGAGCGAGGAGTCTGAGTTTCTGGGCTTGCGAGTGTCCTGGATAAACACCAAGATCCGGGCCTTTAGTGACCTCTTGGGCACAGCCATCAGCAGTGTGTTCGTTTGCAGAGAGAGTGTTGACCTTGTTAAGAGGTTTACTTACTTTGGCAGTGACATTCATGTCTCTGGTGACTCTTCCTAAGAAGTCAATAGACGGATTGGGAGAGCATGGGGGGTCATGAGGTCGCTGGAAGGGGTTGTGTGGCGCTCCCGATATCTATGCAAAAGGACGAAGGTCCAAGTCTTTAGAGTCCTGGTGCTTCCTGTCTTGCTATATGGTTGCGAGACATGAACGCTGTCTAGTGACCAGAGACGAAGACAGGACTCCTTTGGTACCGTGTCTCTCCAGAAAATCCTTGGGTATCATTGGTTTGACTTTGTGTCGAATGAGTGGTTGCTCATGGAGTTCTGAATGAGGCACATTACCTGCATTGTGAGAGAGTGTCAGTTATGGCACTACGGCCATGTGGCATGTTTCTCAGAGGGTGATCCAGCTCATAAGATCATCATTGTTGGGGACTTGAGTGGCTGGACCAGACCAAGGGGTCGCCCACGTAACACCTGGCTGCAGCAGATACAGGGTCATTTCCGGAGGGTGGGACTGGACTGCGTGTGTGCCTGGGGGGTTGCAAACCGGGATCCCAAGTTGTTTCATTGTGTAGTGGGTGCGGCAACGCACTATACCAGTGCATGTTCTCCAACTTGAACTTGACTTGCATTTTTAGTTTTTTATGTACAGTGATCCCTTGCTATATCACGCTTCGCCTTTCGCGGCTTCACTCCATCGCGGATTTTATATGTAAGCATATTTAAATATATATCGCGGATTTTTCGCTGCTTCGTGGGTTTCTGCGGACAATGGGTCTTTTAATTTCTGGTACATGCTTCCTCAGTTGGTTTGCCCAGTTGATTTCATACAAGGGACGCTATTGGCAGATGGCTGAGAAGCTACCCAACTTACTTTCTCTCTCTCTCTCTCTCTCTCTTGCGCTGACGTAGGGGGGTGTGAGCAGGGGGGCTGTGTGCAGCTGCTTCCTGAAGGACATGCTGCACGGTGCTTCGCATACTTAAAAGCTCAAAGGGCACGTATTGATTTTTGACTTTGTTTTTCTGTGGCTCTCTCTCTCTCTCTTCCTGCTCCTGACAGAGGGGGTGTGAGCTGCCGCCTTCAACAGCTTTGTACCGGCGGTGCTTCGCATACTTAAAAGCCAAAAAGCCCTATTGATTTTTTTTTTGACTGTTTGCTTTGCACTCCTTTGAAAAGGAAGATATGTTTGCATTCTTTTAATTGTGAGACGGAACTGTCATCTCTGTCTTGTCATGGAGCACAGTTTAAACTTTTGAAAAAGAGACAAATGTTTGTTTGCAGTGTTTGAATAACGTTCCTGTCTCTCTACAACCTCCTGTGTTTCTGCGCAAATCTGTGACCCAAGCATGACATTCTAAAAATAACCATATAAACATATGGTTTCTACTTCGCGGATTTTCCTATTTCGCGGGTGGCTCTGGAACGCAACCCCCGCGATGGAGGAGGGATTACTGTATAATACATTTCAATAACAATGCATTTCCTAAATTACTTAAATGTACACAGTTTATGCTATACAATAATTTAACACCTTTTAAGTTTATCCTTACTGCTAGTAGGCATCATAATCTATACTAATAAAAGGCAAAGCCCTCACTGACTCACTGACTGACTGACTGACTGACTGACTCACTGACTCACTCATCACTAATTCTCCAACTTCCCGTGTAGGTAGAAGGCTGAAATTTGGCAGGCTCATTCCTTACAGCTTACTTACAAAAGTTAGGCAGGTTTCATTTCGAAATTCTACACGTAATGGTCATAACTGGAACCTGTTTTTTGTCCATATACTCTAATGGAGGAGGCGGAGTCACGTATCGCGTATCCTACGTAATCACGTGAAGTCAAAACAAGGAAGAGATTTCCAGCACGAGTCAAACGCGGGAACGAAGGTAAATGACATTAATTGTTGAGTGTCTTTTAATACTGTGTAATTGTTGAGTGTCTTTTAATACTTTGTAAGCATACATATTAACAGATGTGCAATTAAACGTGTGCATTTACGGGGTGATTTCTCAGGCTTAAAGCTCGAAGTGATCACTCGAGTGAAGGCAGCTTCACAAAAAAAACAGATCCTTAACAAACTGTTATTGGTATATTTTACCTCAATTTTAAAAGGTTTTCTTTTCTTCTTAATAAAAATTTAAAAGCAGAACTTCGCCGGTGCGAACCGCGGGGATTTGAGCGACTGACGCATACAGACATTTTCATGAGTGCAGGTACTTCGGAAAGAAAGCACCGTGTAAACCTAAAGTTTAAATTAAGTTCATAGACCTACAAAAGGTTGCCATTGATTTGAGGCAAGATTGCTTTTCTCCTGTACAACTATACGTTGCATTCTCAAGAGTGTGCTTGCACAGCTTGGTCATATTACAACCGGAGTGCTGAACTGACAACGTGATATACAAACAGAACAATCGTAAAAACAGGATTAAATAAAAAGGCTGCTACCGTTGGCAAAGCAACAAAAAAGGAAGACCTTATATGACGTTCGTTTATAAAACAGCGGAGAGGCTGTGTGAAGTCAGTTTCACAAAAAAACAGATCCTTAACAAATTGTTATTAGTATATTTTCACTCAATTTAAAAAGGTTTTCTTCTTAATAAAAATTTAAAAGCAGTAGTACTTCGCCGCTGCAAAGCATGGGGATGTATATATATAGATAGATAGATAGATAGATAGATAGATAGATAGATAGATAGATAGATAGATAGATAGATAGATAGAGATTATATATATATATATATAGATAGATAGATAGATAGATAGATAGATAGATAGATAGATAGATAGATAGATAGATAGATAGATAGATAGATAGATAGATAGATAGATAGATAGATAGATAGATAGATAGATAGATGTGCAATTAAACGTGTGCATTTACGGGGTGATTTCTCAGGCTTAAAGCTCGAAGTGATCACTCGAGTTAAGGCAGCTTCACAAAAAAAAACAGATCCTTAACAAACTGTTATTGGTATATTTTACCTCAATTTTAAAAGGTTTTCTTTTCTTCTTAATAAAAATTTAAAAGCAGAACTTCGCCGGTGCGAACCGCGGGGATTTGAGCGACTGACGCATACAGACATATTCATGAGTGCAGGTACTTCGGAAAGAAAGCACCGTGTAAACCTAAAGTTTAAATTAAGTTCATAGACCTACAAAAGGTTGCCATTGATTTCAGGCAAGATTGCTTTTCTCCTGTACAAGTATACGTTGCATTCTCAAGAGTGTGCTTGCACAGCTTGGTCATATTACAACCGGAGTGCTGAACTGACAACGTGATATACAAACAGAACAATCATAAAAACAGGATTAAATAAAAAGGCTGCTTCCGTTGGCAAAGCAACGAAAAAGGAAGACCTTATATGACGTTCGTTTATAAAACAGCGGAGAGGCTGTGTGAAGTCAGCTTCACAAAAAAACAGATCCTTAACAAATTGTTATTGGTACATTTTCACTCAATTTAAAAAGGTTTTCTTCTTAATAAAAATTTAAAAGCAGTACTTCGCTGCTGCAAAGCACGGGGATGTATATATATATATAGATAGATAGATAGAGATATATATGTATATATATATAGATAGATAGATAGATAGATAGAGATATATATATATATAGATAGATAGATAGATAGATAGATAGATAGATAGATAGATAGATAGATAGATAGATAGATAGATAGATAGATAGATAGATAGATAGATAGATAGATAGATAGATAGATAGATAGAGATATATATATATATATAGATATATGTGTGTGTGTATGTATGTATGTGTGTATATGTATGTGTATATATATGTTGATATATGTATATATATGTGGATGTGTATATGTATATATATATATGTATATATGTAGATATGTGTATATGTAGATATGTATATATAAGTATATATGTTTATGTATATATATGTTTACATAACCTCTTTAACACACTACTTCTCCGCTGCGAAGCGCGGGTATTTTGCTAGTTTCCAATAAAATATGAAGTATAAATACAGCCACTAAAAATATGCTACTTTCAATAAGTAACTAAAAATAATTAACTTTCAGTAGTAATATTTTGCTCATGATTTTATCTCTTTATGAATCGACTGGTGTGGCTGTTCATATTGTCTGTTAAATAATCCTGACCATTATTGTGATTGTGAAGTCTAGTCTGGACAAAACCAATCAGACCCAGGGACAATAAGAAATCTTCTCACAGAAAAGCAGCAACGCGGCAGTAATGCTAAATCTCACACCACTATGTCAACTGAGAGTGAAAGCAGCATACATTACTTATGTGGTTCTTGTTCAGATCAAGCAGTAGGCATAAATTCAGGCACAGTAAGTTTGCCCTTAGTATTTATTTATATACAAAAATGTTACACACTGGTCTTTATTAAAGTGCTTAAGAGCATGTATCATATCCATCCATCCATCCATCCATGCATCCATTGTAAGTATGAAACCTAGCAGTCCTTTAGAATTGGGGCTGGGCTATCTAATGCATTTTCTAGTAAGATACTGCTGTGTATTAAAACCTTAACAAAGGCTTTTTTGAGCTTAAAAAGAATTTCCACTTACCAATGACAGCGTATTAAGAAGAGGGGGCTAAAGCTATGAGTCACTTACCAATGTATTAAAGTCAAATTTTACAATTATGACTTTACATAACAATAAAAGAATGATTCAGAACTATGTTGTTCAGAAATTGTATTGATCCATGAGATTAAAGTTTTTTTTAGCAACAATGCTTTCCATACTATGAGGATTACATTATTAAGGCTTTATGTTATAAGGCTATTATTTTAGCATGACATACTCTTGTTACAGCTTCTGCTGAGGTTTGTTTCTAATTTCTCTCTTTTTTCTTAAATAATTCTAATAATTGTTTTTGACTTTCTATTTTCTTTCTATACTCAGTGTCCATGATGGTTCTTTTTTGCCTTTGGTTGTATCATTATGCACTGTATAATAAATCTGTTTTCAGATGTCCTATGTCAAAATGAAATTGCTTGCCAGTGGAATGCTCTCAGTCAGACTACATTGAACCTAGAATGGTTGTAATTTGGAATTACATCACTCACCATGCAAAGGCACATACTTTATGTACTGTGTAATGGTCACTGTGAGTTTCAGGTAAAGTGCTGACACAGTGCAGCTGAGGGGCACTGCAAATGATGTCTCAAGGGTACCTTGCCTGGGGGGACATCAATGTAATGAAAGGATGGCTGGCGACCATTCATTTAAGTAAGTTACACCCCCAGACCGTTTGTGGGCAGCAGCTATACTTCACCCAGGTAATCCCAGAGCCCACAGTAGATCCCGGGAAATGTAGTTGGAGAGCACTTCACACAGGGCAGAGGGCTTGCCTTATCCTGGAAGTACATCCTGTAACAAATAGTGGAAACTGGAAATGCTTCTAAGGCACGGCTTGAAACGTTCTCAATTACAGTAGAGTGCATGGAACTGAAAAAGTGGAAGATTTAGTTCTCCTGGAAAGAAGAAACAGGAGGTAAGAGAAAGAAAAAAATAAGGAGCTAAGGTTCAAAAGAATGAAGAAGAATATCATATGGTGATGAAGAAGCCTGAAGAGTTGTCAGGGAAGACACTCTTATTTAGTTAACCTCATAAGGTACAGGGCTGTGTGTGACCAACCTCTTGTACTTCCGTGTTTCCATCCTTCTATTTTCCTCTCCTGTTTTTATTGAGTTTCCTTAATAAATATCCTGTAACTTGTAACTCAGGTCCTGCTTAAGTATTGCACTAGCCAGTCACACACTCAGTAGCACACCCTGTATATTACAACTGTAAATTTCTGTATATATATCATGATGATTCTCTATTCATGTTTCAACATTTTACTTTTATGTTTATATTGCATTTCTTTTATCCATACTATATTTGTAATTACTGTATATCATGAAAATGTGCTTAAAAAAGAAAAAATGGCAAATTAAAATAACCTTTAAATTTGGAAACACATACTGAATTTCATATGAAGGGCATTATCTAGCTGTGTCGTACAATTATAAAAAAACTTCGAAAGTGGTTGGGTATTAAGGTTAAAATGACTTTTGGAAATGAAAATAAGGGTAGCTCTCCATTGTTGACAATACTCTCAATGTAGCCTGTTTGCAGTTTTAACTGGTAATTTATAGAGAGAATGACTGAAACACATAATACTGTACATCAAGGAAGCTATTTTCCACTTTCATTATAATTTGTATTATTTTATTTCTGACAGATTGCCTGGTGGACAAGTTGCTACCAGGATAATGCAGGAAAATAGAAGTTTCAAAGCTGACCTTCCCTAGGAGGAAGTAAAACAAATATGGCAGAGAAAGTATAACTTTACAAGCTAATGTGTACAGGAGCCATCCATTGAAGGTAATCCCTGTTACTCAAAGAACTGCCTTGAATTTGAATCCTCATAGGGTACCAGACTGGTATATTCATTGCTGATGTTAGAGAGTGGAGAAATGTTGCATGCTGGTTGGTAACAATGTCACTGTACTCTGCACATGTGACTCTACTGCTACTACTACTGTTACTACAAAGTGTAAGGTTGTAAAGAACCATACTGTTCATTCAAAGAATAGGCAGCCAAGGAATCATCCTGGAGAGCTGGTCATTTATGGGTTATTTAAAATTAAGGTGTGCAATAATACTAGGGCAACTATAGGAAACTCTAGCCTTCATTCTTATAGTTACTGAGAATCACTGAGGAGGTAATTCTGGCAGTTTCCCAAGCTTTGAACATTAAATTTGTTAAAATGGCAACTGTTAAAGTAATAAGAAAAGATTCACTGACATGAGTAAGAAAATGTAAATTAAAGGTTGGAGGAATTGCTAAAAAGTAAGTTAGTTTGGTAGTAAACCCATCTGGCAGACAGCATACAAAAACCTGATTGAAAAGGCCCAGTGTTTCTGTGATGTTCGTGTATTTTATTCTTAATTATTCACCCTTTGTTCATTCTCATTTTGTGTGGTCCCTTTTCAAAATTGCAGACACTATTCATTATTATTGTGAGTGTGGAGATACATCAAGGATGCAGTCATGTAGTTACAAGTTTTATTGAATATCGAATACTTTTGCTGAAAAATAAACACACTCTTAAAAATCTCTTAATGTTCTTTAGGTACTGTAATGTACATTTTCAAATAAAAGTTTCAAGTGCACAAAAATAACAATTTCTCAGACCCAAATTGCTCTCAAAAGAATTGATCCATTTAAAAAGTACATTCTAGCTAGGTAAAGATTAGTCATGTGAATGATTACATGAGGGCAAAAGATGTGCAGTAATTAGCTGTTCTGTTTCACTGCTTCAGAGATCAGGGTTCAAATTCCAGCTGTGTGACTATTTAGAGTAAAGTGTGCCAGATCTCCCTGTGTCTATTTGTGTTTTCTCCAGGACCTTTGAGATTTCACTCACACACTAAAGAATGCATGTTAGTTGGATTTATTGAATTGGCTTCTAATACCAAGCTGCAAGAATAAGTTCTGACTCAATGCAAAAGTATAATGGAATATGTGAGTTCAGAGGATGGATGGATAAATATGGGATATCATAAACACTATTTTAGAATATTCTCAAAAAAAGCAGCTGAAGCAATCAGTTCTAGCCATCTACAATGGAATACACCTGAATTTTCTACTTTCCTTTTTCTTCATTGATTATAGAAACTACAATTAATTATTCAGTTTTTCGGCTTTGGGGAAATTATGTGGTTCAGGACTGCATACATATTTTCTAATTTTATAAGAAAACTCTTCTTGTAGCTCTCAATGTAACTACCAATACTGCTGCATGACACAGGGATTTTCCTCTCCTCTGAACAGCTAATGGAAAATGATAAATTTCATTTTAAAAATCTTGAAAAGTAAAAATGGTAAAAAAAAAAAAATAAAGCACAATGAGCAAGGTAAAAAACACTAATTTCCACACAGCCTCAGCAATCAAATTAACATTCACAGCTACAGTACTGCAAACTCGTATTTATGGTAGGAGGAGGTCTAGGCAGATTATAGTTCCTTGGTACATCAAATGAAAGGCTGGCGGGTTTTTGACACAACAAAACATTACGAGGGTGTAATTAGAGAAAATACATAAACATACATTATATAAGAGGTTTAGAGGCTCAAGTATGATAAAACCAAAGACTGTTTGTAAAAATGTTTCTGATGTAAATCAAGTGCAGTATGCTGTGTAAAAGGTTTGTCAATTCATCCATCCATTTTCCAAACCTATCTTATCTTGAGCAGGGTCACAGGGAATCTGGAGCTTTTCCCAGCAAGCACAGCGTGCAATGCAGGAACAATCACTGGACAGGGCACCATCTATCTTTGGCAAACACACAGACACACACTTGGGCCACTTCAGCAACATCAGCACTCCAAAGCTGCATGTCTTTGGACTGTGGGAGGAAACCAGGGCACCCAGAAAATGTTGTCATGGGGAGAACATGCAAACTGTACCCAGGTAGGACCCAGGGCATGAACCCTGGGCAGCTTACTGTGAGGCTGCAGCACTACCACTGTATCAATGTGCTGCCCTTTTTCATTTCACTTTACTCTTATATAGCTCAGAAGACAGAGCTCTTACATTAATATACACATGTAATACTTTGGTCTGTTCCAGTCACAACAGCTGAAATGTTCTAATGTTCTACATTGCTGTGTAAAATGTACATACATAAGCTCACATAGTCTATATACTGTATATTGTCATTTGACACTTTTTACTGTCCGTAAAAATGAGGTAAAATTCCAACTAAATCAAAATACCAAATTGATTTGACAGGTATTGTCCCCTAAAATACATCTCTTGTTCAGACTGTGGTATAAGATGACAGGTGTAGAAAGAAATTTGTGTTGGCGTGGCTAGATCCCTGTGGCAAAACTGTAGGAGCCTGCAAAGGAAGTTGTTCTTACTAGGTATGGAAACAAGATGTTCAGGTAAAATTCTGAGCCATAAAACACTACATCTGTTTGATCTGCAAAATGCTTCAGTTTTAAGCTGCATATCTGAACAACAGTCAATTTTGCAAAAAATGTTAGAAAAGTTTTCTTTACACAGAGAATCACAGACACTCCTGCAGTGTTAAAGGTTTACATATACTGATGCATTGACAGAAAATGCTGAAAAAATCTCAGGTTGCTCCCCATCACATCCTGAGTGATCAGCATCAGTATAAAAAAGGTCGTACAAAGCTATTTCGTCCTCAAGTAAAACAATTTCCTGCCCATTGTATTTTACTGACACACTTTAGGATGTTATTGTTATCTGGGCTGATAGTTTAAAAAATCTGAATACCTCCTAACGGGCAAGTCTCCAAAAGTCTCAAAGCTGTGTGTCACATGCACACATTTTACTAACACATAGGCCTACGTGGCTTAAAGGCATAAAGACAAGCGCAGGCACAAAGTTTACTCCAGTATTTATTATCCAGGAATAAACTGGAAATATTGTTTCTACATCCTCACAAAATAAAAGTGCTTTTTCAAGAACAAAATGCTACATTTTTGGACTGCTTGCATCTGCCGGTCACTATTCGTCTACGGCCATTCCTATCTCACAAGATCAATCGCGGCTCAAATCGGGTGAGGTTGGGACTCATTCAGGTCCATAGGTAATACAGAACGCTCCCAAAAAGTAAAAAGACTTCTTTACATATAAAAAGTGTAAACTATAGTTTACGCATATATAAACTGAAATGCGTTCATCGTCAGACATAAATGTGCGACTCAAGTAGTAAAAAGAAAAAGAAAATAAAAAACTAGCAGGACCAAAAGAGCGCGCCGGTCATCTGTCAAGACGCGCAAGTCACAAGACCGGAGCGTGAGTGAGAACGTCACGTGACCCTCCCTGGTCCTGACTGACTCTCGGCTCTCTCGCTCAGACTGGGGTTTTGTTGTTCATTTATTATTACGGGAAGAAGATGGCGGCGGAGAGGGAACCTCCACCGTTGGGAGATGCAGAACAAACCGATTTCAGGGAACTGGAGGACGGGGAAGATCTGTTTATCAGTACTGCCTCAACGCTGGAGGTAGGGTTCCTTAGTTTGTATGTAGACAATGTAAACAGGTCGGGCTGATGGTGTTAATGCACGAACTGTAACGTATTATTTAAATGATGCAAAGGGGAAAAAAGTCGGACAGGGGCCCGTATGAGCAAGCGGTTACCGAAGGAGCGAGGAACGTAAGTTGTATTTGAACTGTAGAAGGACACACAGAGTACAAGATCACGTCGGGATCAGCGGGGGTGGTGATCCACGTTATAAGAGACTCGTAAACGAGATGTACAGCACCTCATGAACTGTCTGGCACTTACCACGCATGTGTGCAATTGTGGCAGATCAGATCTGAATGATTTCCCAGATCGCGAAAAATATCATCAGCGTAATGTTAACACTCATGCGCAGTTATGTTATGAATGAAATACGATCGTGAGCACATAGGGCATGTCTACAGCGAAGTCCCTCTTAGACCACTTGCCGTCTGGTAAAAAATAAACTTAGGCAAACCAGTAAATTGCTCGCCCTTTAAGAATGTAGCACTTTTCCTCACTAGACTGGACCATTAAAAACTTGTTTTCCTGCGTAATAGTATGTAACGGGCCTCTGTACCCAGATTTCTACTGGTGACGGGGCGTGGATGGCTTGACAGGTAAAGGGGCAGAACCCGCTGACACGAGGTAGCAGTGCGCATGCGTCTGCACCTGAATGTGGTGGGGATTCGCGTTCCTTTATTTACAGCAGTCGTCACGAGGTGGGGTGAGGTTAAGTAAATATAATGGGGCAATGGTTACAGCAAGAAACGTAAAAGGTAGCCCATACTGTAATTTGTCAGGACAGACTTGCATTGTTCTTAGCTCAAATGTTAACTTATATTTCCTCATTCTTTTTTATTATATTTACCTGCTGGTCTTTATGTTGTATGCCTATGTTTAAGTTTGTTTCTGCCGCTTCAGCATAAATTGCACTAACCAAGCTCAAAAACAAGTGAATTTTCTTCTCAGATATTAAGAAAAGAAGTGAATGCAACGATCGTGGTAAATGTTTTAAATAGCAATTTAAACATTCACGTTAAACCAACATGCGGCTTGCTTTCAAATCAAACCTATGGTAAAATCAGTATATTACAAGCTTCAGTCAAGTTTTCACCCAACTGAGTAAAGAACTAATAACTTATTGCAAACAGCTGTCAGTGTAGATACTGTATGTTCGAAATATCGTCCACGATCAGTTCTGTTAGCATTGTGCATTTTTTGTGGACATTATGTCTTATCGTTTTCCAAACAACTTTAGTTTGGTATATTAAAGTTTGCAGTTTTGCATGACGTGTTTTAAAATAATTTTTAATCACTTACATAAGTACAAAAACTGTATGTTTAGGGCATGTGTTTAGGTTCTGTTTTAGCAGAAACCTAGGAATACAGTTAATCAGCTATTGTCTTTTATGAAGTTTAAAACATTTCATTATTACATCTATCCGTGCATATATGTCACAAACATCCTTCTCTGTTAGCTTTGATAATAATGTGCACTTTAATACGATGATTGGAATTTACAGTGCATATCGTCTTATACAAAGTTTAATCCATCATCACCTCGCCTCCTACTCTGCACATAAGTTCAAAGCAGAAGTTTAACATAAACACTTTAACTCTCCTTCTTTCCAATGCTCCACCGCTCCTCTTATTCCATGCACAGTGATCAGGTTCATATATATCTTCATCTTTTATACTTCTATTAGTCCTTCCAAAAAATATTTGAGCATTTATTGTTCTCCTTCAGATCGATGGAGTTTGCTAGAGTCAAAAATTTACTTGTGTAAATTGTATTTTTTTTAATAAACAGTAATTTAAAGTAAATATATTGATAATAAAGTGCATATTATTTTGTTGTTACTTTAAATTTAATTGCTTTATTGATTTTTAATCTATGAATGTAAATTAGATTACAATCATAGATTACATCTTTTCACTTGTGGCATGCAACTTTTGTTACCTGTCTTACTACACTTGCTGAACAAACAGGCCCTAGCCTAATGTTACTCGATCATATCTACCTCTTTTGTAAGTTGCTTTGGATAAAAGTGTCTGCCAAGCAAAAAAATGTAAAATTTAAGTGTTATGTTACATTTCATGTGTGTTGTATTCACTGTGTGATGCTTGCATTTTAGGTTTATTGGATTATTATTGTCATGTGCTATTGTTACACCAAGCATTAAAATATACAGTACTGTTGTCACTAGTCTGTGCAGTACAGTTTTATTGCACTGTGTACACATATCAGTAAAGTGTACATGAAATTTGACCTTGTTTTGAACCACTGTAAGCTGGCACAGTGGTGCATTTGTTCTTATTGCTGCTTTACAGCTCCAGGATAATGGGCTCACATTCTGGCGTGGTTAATGTCATTGTGGAATTGCAAGTTATCTTTGTACTTCTCACACATTATATACTCTGCCTTTACCCTCCCTACTGATACACATGTTATGTGCTAGGTAAATTGGGGTGAGTCAAGTATGTGTCTGAGTGAGTGTACCATGCTTTGGACTGCACTTCCTAGATTGTTTCCTGCCTCGTACCACATGCTGCTGGAATGAGCTCTGTACACTTTTAAATTGGATTAAGGAGGTTCAGAAAGTGAATGTATGACTGCATATCTGCCTAATGGATATTATTTTAAGACAATTGTAACCTTCTCCTATATGCACATTTCCTGGGAACTCGCATGTCTTTGAATTTTACTTTGTAAGTATCAGTTTCATATAGGTACTAGGGATGATTTTAACTGTAGTTTTTAATAATTGATTTGTTCATGTAATACAATAATCATATAAGAAATCTTGTAAAATTGGTGCAAGGTTGTCATCACCACAAATATTTTACATCAAAAATAAGCAGATGGCAAGCTCAAAGTGCTAAATAACAACTGCTTTCTGACCTTCAGTATTTTCATCATACTTGCTGTAAAAAATACAGCATTGAACTTTAGTAGTGCACTAAACCAAAAGATTAATAAAATAGTTTTGTCTTACCTTCCTTATATACATGCCTATGAAAGGCTTAGGTATGCAGACAGCATTTTCAACAAGCAGGAATATCACAGTTGTTTATATTAAAGGGTATTTGGAAAGGGACCATAATAAAGGTGTCCATCTGTTTACATGGGTTGCTTATATCATGGCTGTGTAATCCATTCTACTGACACAAACGCTACAGTTTTATGTGAGTCACAGTAACTTGAAGAGCATTAGCGAGTTGAGTGGAAGTGCCATTTTATCCTAACAGACTGTTTTTCTTTTCACTCGTATTTTGCAGAATAGCAGTACCATTATGTGTTCTTATAAAGAACAGTTGCACTTGATAATGAGGTATGATGGAAGGGGAGTGTTTTGGCAGTTAATAGTGACCTGAGTGTCACAGAATTTAAGACTTTTTGACCTTCCTACATATCAGGATATGTCTACCGGTCAGAATTGGCTTTGTAGTAGTGCAACATAATCAACAAGAAATTGCGGAACTGTAGTTATGTGACTGTACTGTCCATTCTAGAGCAGATACACATCTTCTTTTGTTATTTACTCATTCCTATAATTTTAACTATCTTTATTTTTTTCATTATTTTATTTTATTTTAAGAAAATCAATTTAAATGTATACATGAAATGACTTTTATAAGACTAGGAAAACAAAAATGAAAAGAAAAAAGATGAAGAAACATATCAAAAAGTATGTAAAGGAAAGCAACAAAACTGAATTAAACCCCCACCCAAGATACAGAGAGGAGTACTGACAGCATGGGCAAATATAGTTTGAAAAAGAAAAAAAAAAAACAAAGGGAAATTGTTCTTTTTCGCTAATGTGAATGCTTATTCTAAAATTGTATGAATTAAATCTTGCCATATTTAAAAAAAAATTAAAACAGATCCTCTAAGTGAGAATTTGATTTTTTTTTCCAATTTCATATAGTATAGAACATCATTAAACAACTGGCTAATGAAAGGTGGGTTGGGATTGTTCCAGTTAAGCATGATAAGTCTACATGCTACATGCTACATGCTAGCTTAAGCATGGGAAAGGGCGCTGTAATTAAAATGTATTATTAATAGTGTGGTATAGGCAGTTACAATCAATTGGTCCTTCTTTGCTTTAGGACCATCTTGGAGTAACCAGACCTAGCTGGTTAGTAGTGATTGTGACGCCAAGAATATCTGATAAGCATTCAGACATTTTTGTCCAAAGTGATGTTAATTTAACATGTGGCCGAATGAGGCTGGAGTTAGATTGCGGCTCATTTGTTTATTAGACTGCCTTGTCCAAATAAGCTTGTATATCCTATAGTTCATCTGTATAAGTCTTTCAACATATGAAGCACTGGCATATTAAGTATTCTTTGCAGGGCTACAGAGTTAAGTCACAGTTAGGACATTAGCTACTGGGATGCACTGTCTACACACTCTTACTTTTTAAGATATTTTTCATTGCTCATTTATTTTCCCCCATTAATCTTAAATGATCTGTGTAATCCTCTCCCATCTCCTTTCCATACCAATATTTGTGGTTGTCAGAACAGTCCTAACATACTAACTTTCACAATATGATACAAGTGAAGAGGTTCAAGAAATAAATCCCATCTTTCAAAACTTCATGCTAATAAAAATATAAGTCAGAAGAATCTATATGCAAAATAATAAATAGTTTTAATTTCGTGCAGGCTTTTTTACCAACCATGTTTCCATCCAAGGTTTTTATTGCAAACAGCAAACATTGTCATTTCACACAGGTAAGTGAAAGAAAAAAATACATTTGTTAGTAAACTTAGAAATACTAGCAAAATCTTTGGATGCTTGACTTAGTGACATGCTCTGTAAATCTATTATTTTCTCCCTCTATGCTTATATGGTAAGCTTGCAGAATTGTGTAATCGAAAAAACATGACATGACTTTAAACTGTGGGCCCAAGTCCATTATTTAATCTGTAAATCTGCTTTACATATGTTATAATTTTCATATTTTCTTACATTAAACAATGTAGTTGCTTTGCTGAAATGTTTTATTTGCTGCTAAATTATACAAAGCAATAAAGACTAAGAAACAAATGATCTTAGCTTTGCCTTCATTCCAACTGAAATTTGTTACTTAATTTGAGGACTCATTTGTTTCCTGTGAGCATGAAGGCTATGAATTTGTAATATCACTTACAAAATTCACAAGCAAAAATTAATATCCGGGGGCCTCATTTATAAAACTTTCCATGGATTTCAATGTGAAAATATGCACATTCCAAAAAAACAGGAAAATGCATATGCCAAAAAAATCAGATTTATAAAACCTGGCATACACATATTTCTATGCAATTTACCACTTGTAAATCACAGTCACCTTGTAAATATGCATACTTGAACGCACCTTGAAAGTCGCACAAAAACATCCATATATGGAGCAAGCTAATCATCCTCATATATATGCAGTCACACAATGCTGCAGAATTTCATTGGGCCCCTCCCTTCTGTTGTCATCCGTATTCAAGACTGTCTAGTTATGCTTCGCAACTGAGAGTGCAAGATCATACACAGTGTTATTGTGCCTCTCCTCTGTGCTCTGGAAAAGGTCTAAGGCACCATCCTCTGAGCGGGTATCTTCTTTCACCTGGCACAAGTAATGATGTTATTGCTGTTACAATGAATAGTACAGGCCATATGAAAAACTGAAGGTTCAGCCAGTTTCCTTACCAACAAGCCAGCCACCATGTACAGCACCATTACGTCTATCAAAAATATTTTTCCTCAAAATAAATGAACCACGGGTTGACCCAGACCACTGAAATACAATGTTTGCCAGTCATACCTTGGATGACTTGTGCATTAACAAAAGCAGCTTCATTCTCGCTAGGTGCCCTTATTGCTCTACGAGTGCAGTAAAGTGCACCGATTACATTAGGAGAACCACATTGCTTTTTTATGTTGGCAAAAACATGTTATGTTTTATGTGAAATATGCATACCCACACCATTCAGAATCTTAATGTAGTATCTCAGTGGTCGGTTAATGTCTTCCAGCAAAGCAGGCATGATGGAGTGAAGCTTGACGGATATATTCCTGATCTGTTGGTTAATTCCCTGAGAAGTGTCATTAGAGTTCTTCAGTGTAAATATGTAGCACTGACCCTTTTAAAACAGAACTGAAACAGAGTTTGTACATGATAATTCATCACTTTTGTGATGTAATATATTTGTAACATGGCTCAGTGATATGAATTATTATGCGTGCAAGTTGTCATTTAGCTGGTTTCGCTGCATTTTCCTGCTCGATCAAGGATGTTGTCATTTGCTTGTTTATCCAAAATGTGCATTGGTCAGAGTTGCCCTGAATATATACAGGCTTCTGTATCAAGTTTTTTGTTTTTATAAATCCAGATGTTAGCATGGAAAGTTGCATTTGCACATTTGGGCCTCTTTTTGTGCGAATGCCAGCTTTACAAATGATGACCCTGGTCTTTGTTATTAAGGCTCATAAGAAGCATGAGTATGTATTAGTACATACTGTACATTCAGTATTTTTCCTTTGATGAAATTGTGTAACATATTTGATGAAATGTCATTTTTTACTTATTTATGCAAGAATATAAAGACAAATATCTTCACTCACATTTGCATTTGCAATGTTTGTATCTGTCATTGGGTTCCTCTGTACCTGTAACTTAACCATTTTGATATTAGATCTGTTTTTAGACTTTTATTTCCTGTGGAGGCAGCAATTGTTTTTGTTTTTCTGTTTCTGCCTCTCTGACCAAGACACAACTGAAAGGCTTCTGCTAAGTAGATTATGCTTCATGCTTTGGTCCATTCATCTTTCATACTGTAAGTTGACCAACTCATAGTAGCTTTCACTTTATTGATGAGCGTTTTTTTCTCCAATGAAATATATTGATTGTAACTATGTGATTTTGCAGTAACCACATAGTTGGTACAGAAATGGGTTTACAGTAACCACATAGTTTATACAGAAATGGGTAATAAGAGAGAGACAGGCATTGTGGCCTAGATCTGAGCTCCTAAGTCCTGCAGGAGCTGTATAGCTGGTGTTTGTTTTCCAAACTCTGCTTTTAATTAAATGCTAATTGCTGCTTTTAATTTAACTCTTGCTTAATTAAACATGTTGCGTATTGATTTTTATTCAAGTATTGTTTCAATTCAGAAATTGCAAAAGGTTTATTTTTTAGTTTTATATTGAATTAAAGAAAAATAATTGCGTACTTTATTAAAAAGCATTGATTTTACTTCCCCAAACTTAGTAGTTAATGTTTTACTATGTTAAATGATACGTTCAGTAGTTTCAAGTCAAGGTTATTTTTTTCACAAATCCGTTTCACTTGCTCAAGAAATTTGCATTGTTAAGTGAAGTTAGATTTCATAATTTGTTACAAAAAAGTGTCTCCTTCATTAGCTGTCATTTGCCATCAATGCTGACACAATATATACTGCTGAAAAGAATTTAAAGGAACACTTTTTAATCAGAGTATAGCATCAAGTCAATGAAACCTTTGGGATATGGATCTGTACAGTTAAGTAGCCGAGGGGGTGGTTAATCAGTTTCAGCTGCTTTGGTGTTAATGAAATTAACAACAGGTGCACTATGGGCAACAATGAGACAACCCCCAAAACAGGCATGGTTTAACAGGTGGAGGCCACTGACATTTTTCCCTCTTCATCTTTTCTGACTGTTTTTTCACTAGTTTTTCATTTGGCTATGGTCAGTGTCACTACAGGTAGCATGAGGCAATACCTGGACTCTACAGAGGTTGCACAGGTAGTCCAACTTCTCCAGGATGGCACATCAATACATGCCATTGCCAGAAGGTTTGTTGTGTCTCCCAGCACAGTCTCAAGGGCACGGAGGAGATTCCAGGAGACAGGCAGTTACTCTAGGAGAGCTGGACATGGCTGTTGAAGGTTCTTAACCCATCAGTAGGACCGGTATCTGCTCCTTTGAGCAAGGAGGAACAGGTTGAGCACTGCCAGAGCCCTACAAAATGACCTTCAGCAGGCCACTGGTGTGAATGTCTCTGACCAAACAATCAGAAACAGACTTCATGAGGGTGGCCTGAGGGCCTGACATCCTCTAGTGGGCCCTGTGCTCACTGCCCGGCACCGTGGAGCTTGATTGGCATTTGCCATAGAATACGTTATGCTGCCTGTAACATCGTTCAGCATGAGCGGTTTGTGGTGGGTCAGTGATTGTCTGGGGAGGCATATTCATGGAGGGACACGCAGACCTCTACAGGCTAGACAATGGCACCTTGACTGCCATTAGGTATCAGGATGATATCCTTGGACCCATTGTCAGACTCTATGCTGGTGCAATGGGTCCTGGGTTCCTCCTGGTGCACAACAATGCCTGGCCTCATGTGGTGAGAGTATGTAGGCAGCTCCTGGAGGATGATACCATTGACACCATTGACTGGCCCCCACGCTCTGGGACATTATGTTTTGGTCCATCCGACGCCGCCAGGTTGCACCTCAGACTGTCCAGGAGCTCAGTGATGCCCTGGTCCAGATCTGGGAGGAGATCCTCTACGACACCATCCGTCGTCTCATTAGGAGCGTGCCCCAACGTCAGGCATGCATACAAGCACGTGGGAGCCATATAAACTACTGAGCACGATTTTGAGTTGCTGCAATGAAATTTCGGCAAAATGGACTAGCCTGCTGCATTATTTTTTCACTGCGGTGGGTTGGCACCCTGCCCAGGATTGGTTCCTGCCTTGTGCCCTGTGTTGGCTGGGATTGGCTCCAGCAGACCCCTGTGTACGGATTCAGCGGGTTGGAAAATGGATCATATATTTTTTTTAATAATTCATGTATCATCCAAGTGATTTGAAGCCTAAAACAGAGTCATTTTCAGTTCTTCACTTTCTCTTCAGTTTCCTTCAGAGTACTTAATTAAACCGAATAGTGAATGATGAATACACAGGGGTGGAAATGGAAACAAGCTAGATGTACTTGGTTCCTTTGTCATTTGAATCTTATTGCTGATAAGGAGCAGGTAAAACAATAAATACAGCTGTATAAGATTAGAATAAAAATTAAGGGTTCAAAATCTTAACAATTGAGACAACTAAAATGAAGCAGAAAAATGTCATTAGAAATTAATGATTTCTCATGAAGCAATTGGGTTGGAACAAAAACCTGAAGCCACTATGACTCTCCAGGACTGTAGTTGGCTACCCCTGGTCTAGAGTATTCCACAACCACAAATATCCAATACCTAGGGTTTAGGTGAACTTTAAAAAGCACATTTTTGGGTTTAAAACTGGAACATGTTAATGGAAAAAAATTATATATTGTAGGTAATATTAGGAAGCATGCCTCACACTTTGCCTTATTTTTAATTTCTGGCTCAGGTATAGACTATGTGGATTTTGTTTGGTCTCCCTGTTTACATACAAGTTTTCCAAAGATACTTCTGTTTTTTCTTGCATCCCAAAGATGTACACTTGATATTTATTGGCAACTCAGAATTGGTCCTCTATGATGGAGATAGTTATATTTGAGAGTGTGCCTGGTGATGGACTGGAATCCCATTCAGAGTCTGTTTCTGGTTTGCTGATGATTGTGTACAATAATATGATTGCATAAAGTTGTACTTGTTCATTATTCTTCCATAAAAGCTATTACTGTTAAAAATCATTGTATTGCCATCTAATGATATTACACTGATTTGAGTTGTGCCACTTTGTCATTTTCTGTAGTTACTAGTTGGCCCTAGTTGTATTTTGTAGCAGTAGGAATAATAAAACTCATTTGTCCTCCCCTAAGCAGTTTGCATGAACAAGTTACTCTTTCAAATTTTCTTTCTTGTGGTTTAAAAGATAGATTGCTGTGTAAATTTTTATCCCTTTATCAGTTTGTGAAGGCATAGAAGCAAACAGCTGATTTTATCATATCTGTCTGTCAGGATCTAGTTTGCTTTATCTAGAAACACCTCACCAGATGAGTGGAACAGTATATTATGCAAGCACTTACTTTTGTAGAAAATACTGTAAAGGTGAGGATATGCTGCTTCTGGTTTTCTTTTAATCATTTTTAATAATTGAAATAATTCATGTAAGAGCCTAAAAATTAAAATTTCTGTTTGAGCCAAATACATTTTTGTTATTTGAGAAAGTTTCTGATTTTCCTTTTTGAATAGCCTGTATTTATTACAGTAATTAAATATATTGTTTTAAAGTGTGTGATCACCATATGACAAGTGTGCAAACTTCACCCATCAATACCCATCAGCCAGAATGATAGCTGCTTTCACTTTACTGACTTTTAGAATATACCCTGATACTGGGTGGTGCATCTCAGAGGGAAAAGACAGATTAGCTGTTCTGATGGGTCAACTTTAAGGTTAGCATTATGTGTCTGTTGTGTTTGTTCTCAAAGTACTCTCTGCCTACACTTTTCTTTAAGAATGCTTTGAGAAATTACAAAATAGGCATATTGTTATCTGTCATTTGGTGTATACATAATAAAATATTTAGCTGGCAGAAAAAAATCCTATCTAGTACATGGTCTGAGCAGACATACTTTGTGAAAAGTCAGTACTATTTAGATTAGTTTAAGTATTTGTTTATTTAACAGCTGATGTACTTGAACAAAATTACTTTATATGTGCATAAACATGTTTTGTTGCAGGATTACAACTAAATGTAACAAGGAGAAAAATAAGAAGAATCTATTCAATTGGGATGAGTACATTTTAAAATATTTTGAGTGTAATTTGTTTTTTGTTACTATAGAGTTAATTTATTTTGTCTGTGTTACACAGAAACAGTGGTCAGCTACTTTACATAACTGATCTTTTCCTAAATAAGGAGTGGCAATACACATGTACTTTGTCAGCATGCCTTTGTCGATCAAACACAGGAAGCTCTGTAATCTACTTGTGACTTTACGCTGTAGGAAGATAAGTAAATAAATATAAGTAAACAACATTCAATGTGTTTTTTATCTAAGTTATTTTATACAAGTCCATCAAAAAACATAATCACAAACTGAACTTTTCATGATATCTTGGCAAGCTCTGTAGGCCCTGCTGTTTCGTTGAAGGACATGTGTGTGTCAGATTCACTGGCAGGATGACGCCCAACCTCTTGCTACATCCAATTGGTGCCATCTTTTGCCTTTACACCTGGTGCAGCTGCATTGTTCTTATATGTGAGTGGACATTTCTTGTGGGGAGGGCTTCTATTCTCTTTTTCTGATGCAGAACCCTCATCCTCATCTGAGTTCACCTCTGTTATAGCAGCAAACAGCAGTGTCAGATCGGGAGGAGCATGAACATGACTGAGAGAATAAAACTGAATAATAAAAAAAAACGCTAACCTTTACAAGTACCATACATTTACACCGGCTGTTACAAACTCTAATCAAATGTATGTTTTTTTTTCTGTAATAGTAACCATAAGAGAAGCTCACAAACAGTAAATGTAGGAAAGACCAGGAATCGAACCGGCAACCTCTTGATTATGAGACAGCAGTTTTTACCTCTGCACCAGCCAAGCGTTCGAGTCAGTATCGTCCCCTAACCCAGTTTCTTTTTCTTCATTTATATTCTTGAAAAAAAGCGCACTTGTTTTGTTATACTTATATCTTTTGTGAAAGTGTTTATTTGATATTTGAATTTCAGTCTTCACACATTATACACTTCATGTCAACATTTTGTCATTAGTACTATACCATGAAAAAAGTTTTTTGCCTTGCATTTCCTGTCATCCTACATTTACCCAGATTGTTGTAGACACAGAAAACACATGAAATGCATGTGTTCCAAATAACAATATATTATTTACCCAATACAATTCCAGGCACCTCACACCCAGATAAACAGACTTGAGCTGGGAGAAGTTCATCTGCGTTGGTAGGGGATGAGATAGCACACTGCTTGCTGCTTGTGCTGATTGACACATTTGCAAAACAAAGATGCTGATGAGGTAGTGCGAGATTACAACTTTTTTTGTAGGCTTCAGGGATTCTAGTGTTAAATGTTTTTACATTTAAAAATAATTAGTATTTAATTAATAAGCCGGGAGTCTTCTTCTATCTCGCTTTTTCTATATTTTCTCCAGGTTCAACAGTCTAGTGGTCTGGGGTGGTTTTTGAAATTTTACAGACAACCTGCTTACTGAAGTCTTGCCATGTCTTTCACTTTTTAGCAAGTATCATGCCATACTCCCATGAGCCTGAGAAAGAGCAAACCTTTGATGTGAAGGGTGGCATATCTGAAAATTAAAGGACTGTTCATTGAGTGTCCCTCCATGGATAAGGGGGACTCCATTGCTAGTAGACTATAGTTTTAACAACCCATGGCCCTCTTTCTGCAATTGCAGTGTCCTGAGTTCTGTTCCTTTGTACTGTAGTGCTACTCCCTCAGTAGCAGTTTCCACCCTAAGAATATTAAGCGGTGTTCAGCCCCTTCATAGGCCATTAACAACTCTTGCAGTCCAATCTAGTCTGGCAATATGGTGCCGTGGCTAAAGCAGTAGACTTTTGAGCGACCTTAATTAAATCATTTAATCTGGCTTTCTCCAACTGTAAAAAATATAATTACACTAGTAGGTTGGTAAATTGTCTTGAACAGTGGTACTAGACAAATATAAAGTAATAATAATAATCTTGAAATACAAGAATATAGCGAAGTTACATAGCTGTGACTGACACAGGATGAATCAAGGGACAGTTTTAACACTAGAATTACCAGAGCCTACGAAAAAACTCGTATATCCGGCCCACCTTAAATCGCTTCTTAAATCCGTTCACACCTCTCTGCCAGCATCCTTTGTCCTCTAAATGTGCTGATAAAAGACAAGCTGCCAGCAGCCGGCTATTCCATCCCCCCACCGACTTAGAACGTGAGCGAAGTTTTCCCAGCTCACGCCTTGATTGATTATGTGGGAGTGAAGTGGAGTTTTACAGTGGAAATAAGAGATCATTATTCTAAAGTAATCTGTGTAAACACATTGTTAAAACAGAAACTTTTTCATATTTTAGTAATAAATGTTACAAAATGTAGTAGGCATAAACTATAGAATATATAAAGCCCAAGTTCCAAAGATCAAATAAACACTTTCACAAAAGCTTCAAGAATGATTCAACAGCTTCTGTGGCGTAGCGCGCTAAGATTTGCCTCTTGGCGCAGAGCAGCTTTTCCTTGCCTCACAGACCTGAGTTCGATTCCCCGCTGGGGATGAAGTGTTGCTTTTTTTTTCTTTTCTTTTAAACCTCAAACGGACATAAAATTTATACATTGGTATGCACTGTCAGTCACTGAGATCGTTATATTTTCATGTGGGATGCTCCTTTTCAAATATTTTTTTAACAATTGAGACTGTAATTAACAGGAACAACTGTCCTTATAACTTATTTTTAAGATCCATAACACACAGACAGACAGAGCACTGCGTAATAGAGAGACAGACAGGCAGAGAAGTCACTAGATATATAAATAAACAGGGAAGCCACGTGTACTGAAAGAAAAAAAGAACAACATGTGCGTTGTCCCTGCTGCACTGAGTAAGAGAGAGAGAGAGAGTCAGATGGGGGGAGGGGTGATGTTAGAGCGCCTGCGCTTATTCAGTGCAGCAGGGACAACGCACATGTTGTTCTTTTTTTCTTTCAGTACACGTGGCTTCCCTGTTTATTTATATATCTAGTGACTTCTCTGCCTGTCTGTCTCTCTATTACGCAGTGCTCTGTCTGTCTGTGTGTTATGGATCTTAAAAATAACAGTTATAAGGACAGTTGTTCCTGTTAATTGCAGTCTCAATTGTTAAAAAAATATTTGAAAAGGAGCATCCCACATGAAAATATAACGATCTCAGTAACTGACAGTGCATACCAATGTATAAATTTTATGTCCGTTTGAGGTTAAAAAGAAAAAAAAAAAAAAGCAACATTTTATCCCTAGCGGGGAATCAAACTCAGGTCTGAGAGGGGGCAGAGCTGTTGTGCTCTAAGAGGCAAATCTTAACGCGCTACGCCACAGAGGCTGTTGTATTGTCCTTGACGCTTTTGTGAAAGTGTTTATTTGATCTTGGGAACTCGGGCTTTACACGTTCTATAGTTTATGCCTACTACATTTTGTAACATTTATTACTAAAATATGACAAAGTTTCTGTTTTAACAATGTGTTTACACAGATTACTTTAGAATAATGATCTCTTATTTCCACTGTAAAACTCCACTTCACTCCCACATAATCAATCAAGGCGTGAGCTGGGAAAACTTCGCTCACGTTCTAAGTCGGTGGGGGGATGGAATAGCCGGCTGCTGGCAGCTTGTCTTTTATCAGCACATTTAGAGGACAAAGGATGCTGGCGGAGAGGTGTGAATGGATTTAAGAAGCGATTTAAGGTGGGCCGGATATACGAGTTTTTTCGTAGGCTCTGGTAATTCTAGTGTTAAGTCATTGAAGGCGGATGCCTTTCTGTATGCATTGCTCTATGAAAAGAACTGAAAAAATGTGCAGTAATTTTCCCTTTAAGCTGAAGAATATGATAGCTTGCTTTTAGGGTTGAGACAATCTGGTATGGTGTCCTACCATGTGCCACAAGTATTTGCTTTTTATTGCTTTGAAATAACCTTAAACTTTGTTGACGTGGTTTCTATCCCTTTTTTAAAGATTTCAGTATAACTGCTGGATAGTCCAAAAAGATTATTTTCAGGTAGGTGAAAAAATGTGTATTTTTAAACCACTCCAAAACACTGCTGAGTGTGCATCTTTTTCTACAGCAGATACATTGGTTGCCCATGTAACCCAAATACTGTATTTTTCTATTTTTTAGCTATAGTGAGAAGTCAAGCAAAATGACACCTTTTATTGGCTAACTAAAAAGATTACAACATGCATGCTTTCAAGGCAACTCAGGCCCCTTCTTCAGGCAAGATGTAATCTGTGTTTCAAATATTCAATTGCTTTTCTTTCTACTCTTTCACTTTATTAATTACTACATTTGGTATTGCTGATGCTGAACTTAACTTGTGTCACAATTGTGGAATTTATTTTTGTCTAGACACTTGCTTTCTTAAATAAAAAGATCAGTTACTTATTAAAAAATGTCTTGTGAGCAGTTCACATTTGTGCCCAATAGAGCACTGTAGGACAAATATAAAACAGAAATTTTAAAACTCAACAAATACATCACCTGTAAGTCCTCTGGTTGAGGAATATTAAAGTAAAATGTGTGTCTGTAGGTGTTTAGTGTGGGATACACTTAAAAATCAAAGCTTGAACTTTGTCAAAAGATTGTGGAATTGGCCCTTTTATATAAACAATCTTGCATGATTCACGTTAACTTCATGAAGGGGGAAAGTCACGTTATTCTTCCAAGATAATAAAAGTGTTTTGAAATTGCAGACTATCACAAAATAAAGGTTAGAATATTCCTTTAAAAATAAGTAAATATTCAAATATATTTGAACTTATTAACGATTCTAGCATTGCACTTCACTCTAGTATTATTATTGTTTCTTTACTCCTGCATCCATAAAACCTTAAGTGCTTATGGCACTGTTTTGTGGGTCTGCTTGTAACAAACCACTGTAGTCCTATGATACAAACATTATGACGTGTCTTAAAGTTTTAGATTAGAAGGAATATAGGTTAGTTAGTAAGAATAGGTGAGAATTAAAAAAGTAGGCAAGAGGTAGGCAGGTCGAAGGCAGAGTTGTTTTATTATTTTAGAAGTATCCAATGGTTAGTGCCATTCAAAATTAAAAGTCAGTCGGCACCTGTAGACCCAGTAAAACAGGATCATCATAATATCAAGTCAGAGTCTGCATAATCGGTCTGAATGATACTTTGTAGGGCACAGGAGAAGCGTTTAGAAAAAGTTGCTCTGAGCTAACATGCAGATCAAAGTACAAAGAAATTCTATTTTGTGAAGGGGTCCGACTGTAATTTTTACTCATAAAGATAACAAACTAACCATTCAAAATTCCGAAAAGGTTGATCGTGGAGATAACACACAAAATCAGACTAGTAGAAAGCTTCAGTTTTGCATAGCACGTCTATTATGACGGCAAAACTAATACAGGTAAAGCAAACAACTTTTCTCTGACAATTGAATGTCAGTTTTTACCTTTTGATCAAGATTAAATAAAATTAAATAAATTCAAATTATTTTCAAATAGTGATGTTCGATCAGACAACTCCATAGCTCTGTTGTATGCTGTTATGCTGTCAGCCCCAAAATAAAAATATATGCTTTGAGTATGTGATGTTCTGATCAGTCAATGGTGAGTTATAACTGTTATCCCTTGCAGCAGTTAAATAAGCACATTTAAAAATGATAGGGAAGTGGATTGGTGACGAATAAAAACACCATGCAAAGCTCAGATAAGGGAACAAAGTATTTGCTTTCATCCTTTGAATGTAATGAAAGTTATTATAATTGTCCATTCTGTATTCTGTCAGTCCATTTTTTAAAAGTATATGTACAGCTTAGGCTCTTGAAAAGATGGCACATACCACAGAAGCAAAGGGTACAGGGTGGGAATCAAATATGCAGACACCAACATTTACTCATATGGAGACAGGTTAAAGTCATCAACAACATTTATTTATATAGTACTTTTTCATACAAAGGCATTATTCAAACTGCTTTACAAATTGTAAAAGAAAAATAACTTGACCTATATTTCTGTCAGAAATTTAATTCCAGTCCTGAAAATGGTACATAAGTATGCAGAATATGAGTATAAAATGAGAATAAAACAAAAAAATACGTTTGCCAACAGTATCCTTTGGCCCCTTGTTGATAATACCTATACTTTGAAGCTTTGAGTGGCAGCATTTAGGTTAGACATAAAAAAATAATCCCAACTGAAGAACTTGAGCGAGTGGATCTCTTGAGTTTGTGGCATCCAGGGACAGATCTAGTCCACGGACCCCTGAGTTTGACAAGACACCAGGGGCCCCCTTCCCCTCACTCCTGCCACCAGACAGAACCAATCCACTAACAAGTTGATTAAGAGTGCATTATTCATTTAAATGCTGATGATTTTTAATTTGTACTTGCTGTATAGGATAATACACTATTTAACAACCTTGTTATACTAGCTGAGAGTTAAATTATTATTATCTTATTTGGCTGAGGGCGGCACGGTGGCGCAGTGGTAGCGCTGCTGCCTCGCAGTTAGGAGACCCAGGTTCGCTTCCCGGGTCCACCCTGCGTGGAGTTTGCATGTTCTCCCCGTGTCTGCGTGGGTTTCCTCCGGGCGCTCCGGTTTCCTCCCACAGTCCAAAGACATGCGGGTTAGGTGGATTGGTGATTCTAAATTGGCCCTAGTGTGTGCTTGGTGTGTGGGTGTGTTTGTGTGTGTCCTGTGGTGGGTTGACACCCTGCCCGGGATTGGTTCCCTGCCTTGTGCCCTGTGTTGGCTGGGATTGGCTCCAGCAGACCCCCGTGACCCTGTGTTCGGATTCAGCGGGTTGGAAAATGGATGGATGGATTATTTGGCTGATGCTTTTATCCATGGCTACTAACAGCAGTTGAAATTCAACTTATTACATTTGTTTTATTTTTCCAGTTGGAGCATATACTCATGGTCACACAGTATCAGTAGCAGGATTTGAATCCAAAACCTCCAGGTTTGAAATCCAAAGCCTTAACTACTACACCACACTACCTACATACCACATTATTTACACAGCAATAATTTGCTTTGGGATTGGTGTGCTTCTTGTGAAAAACTGGCAGCTGGTGAAAAGACATTGCTTTGCTTTCAATTATGAACGTCTAATACAGTAAAACCCTTCAATAATATGTCACACAGTAGCACTGCTCTCTGCCTTCCTTTCCCACAAGTGATCACAAAAATCTCCGTCATTAGTTTGCATGAATTGAAGCTGTCCTTGCTGAAGTCAAATGTACTTATGTAAATAATGTACAAAGTCTGTAAACATTTTGAAAAATGCAAAGACATTGAAAACTTCTGAATTATGTAAAAAATATTATTTGGTTACATTAATGTTTAATGTATTACTTCTGGATTTAATTAATGTAGTTTGTCTCTATACAGTATGTGAAAAGCATATTTGTATAGGTTCTCTTTTATTTGTATATTTATGTAAAGCTTTGGAAAATTTCTTTTAATTAATAAAAAATAATTTACTGTAAGAAAACAGTAATGTTCTACCTCTCAATATGATGTCTGTTTATTTATCACCAGATCTAAATACAGTAGGAAACACAACAAGAGTAGAAATAAATATTGATACTATAAATCAGTTCTCCTATTTAAAATAGGCCTCTGTCTTACTGAAAAAAATAGTCTTTCAGGGGATCTAAAATCCTTTCTAGTTAATTTCAGTTCAGATTCTAAAACTAAGCTTGTTAATTTTCATGAGGGCATCCTGATCCTTTGGGTCCCTGGGCCTGGGCCTGACAGACCACTTTAGGGATCCATCTATGGTGACATCCAGTTTTACAAGGACAGAAAAGATGCTCCCAATTTCTCTTTTCTGAAGTCCGGTGCAGTTCGAATTTTGTCCAAACAAATCATTTCATTACAGCAGAAAGTGGAGCAAAGATGATAAATTCCCTAGCTACATGTAGGTTTTTGTCAAGTGACCAGGTATTAAATACTGTATATTAGGGATGCTCCAATCAGATTTTTTCATGGCCAATCCCAATCACAGATATCATGTTACATTTTTTTTCCCTTTATCACAGTAAGAAAATCTTTACTCTAAGCCACTGCATAACCAGAAAAGGAGAAGCCTTAAGTTCTATACTAAATTGTTAACTTTGGTATTTTTTTAGACCACAGGTGTTTCCTGTATAGTTTTTTTTAACAACATGAAATTCTGTATGCTTATGGTTCATTGATTATAAAAAGTAGTAAAATAAACAAAATTCCCTTAAAATTAATTCTTTTTTAACTAATAAAATTAGTAGAGAAAATATCTATCCAGAATGCATGTGGCATTAAAGAAAATAAAATGCTTCTCATAATTACAAGCTGACATATTGTTTAATTACTTCTATAATGTATTTAAGTGAACCAAAGCATAATTAAAAAAAAAGTTTTAACCATTTGTATAACAAAAATATATATATATTGTGACAGATTGAGGTCGTTGTCGTCCTCTTGAACACTCGGACAATATGCCAAACACCAGGTAAAAGTCCAAATATTATTTTTATTTGAACAATAACGTGCACAAAGCACCCTCCACTCCACAATACTCATAAATTACTCAATACACTAATCAATACAATAATCAATCCTCCACACTCCCAGACACTTCGCCACCCTTCCTCCCAGCTCAGCTCACTGTACTGGTTTCCCAGAGTCCTTTATATAGTCCATGACCCGGAAGCTTTTCTCTCTTCTGTCCATGTGATCATGAACACTTCCGGGTCAGATAAAAAGCTCCTTTCTTCAACCTGGAAGCACATCATTTCTTTTTGTCATATGATCATGACGCACTTCTGGGTTATAGGGCACGTAAGAGTCCGACAGCCCCCTTACAGCGACTCCTGGTGGTCCCCATGGTACCCAGCAGGGCTGTGCATATAAACTACAAAGTCCATGAGGCCCTGCTGGAATTCGGGGAACGTCCATGTTGTCGTGAGAGCTCCACTTGGCGGCCTGGGGGTGAGGACCGGAATATTTAGCCGGCCACCCACCACCATATATTGTCACAAACTGATTCGGTTAATTGATATTGGCCGTTAAACACTCCATAAATGTAAATATACATGCACTTATAGGTATTATAGATTTTAATCATTAATTGCACTACAGTTTTTTAGCTGTTAAAATATGCATTTACTATATTTATACAGTATCAAATATCTCTGTGTCTTGTTCACGAGTGAGGGAAGAATGGAGCGGGAGATCGACAGGCGGATTGGTGCGGCATCCGCAGTGATGCGGGCTCTGCATCGGTCTGTCGTGGTGAAAAAGGAGCTGAGCTGTAAGGCAAAGCTCTCAATTTACCAGTCGATCTATGTTCCTACCCTCACCTATGGTCATGAGCTATGGGTAGTGACCGAAAGAACAAGATCGTGAATACAAGCGGCTGAAATGAGTTTCCTCCGCAGGGTGTCTGGGCTCTCCCTTAAAGATAGGATGAGAAGCTCAGTCATCCGGGAGTACAGCTGCTGCTCCTCCGCATCGAGAGGAGTCAGATGAGGTGGCTCGGGCATCTGATCAGGATGCCTCCTGGACGCCTCCCTGGTGAGGTGTTCCGGGCACGTCTAACTGGGAGGAGGCCCCGGGGAAGACCCAGGACACGCTGGAGGGACTATGTCACCCAGCTGGCCTGGGAACGCCTCGGGATTCTCCCGGAAGAGCTAGAAGAAGTGGCCGGGGAGAGGGAAGTCTGGGTATCTCTGCTCAAGCTGCTGCCCCCGCGACCAGACCTCGGATAAGCGGAAGAGGATGGATGGATGGATGGATTACCATTTTAAATAATTTGCTTCTCACCAAAATGTATACTATTTCACCCACAAAAACAAAAAATAAACACAGTACAAAACTATAAATAACATATCTATCAAAGATTCATAAGATGCTTATCAAGAAGATACAAGGCCAACATGCTTAACAAGTGTGGCCGTGTGCTGGAATGATAAGAATGCAGCAAGGCATTTTGGGGTGCCAACCGAGTTGTCCATTTTATTGACCAGAGACAGCAAAATAAATGAAACAAACAGAAAAATAAGATTTGTAAGTATAGATCCCTTCAGTTGCTCTAGTGGAACTCTGTCTGATGGGTTGCTCTAGCCAGTAATGACTTTTCCTTCCTGGGCACCTGAGATTTTATGGCGAATGGACCGGAAGGAGCGGGGTTAAACGCCTTTACCTGGAAAAGGAGGAGATGACAGCATTAGCAGCAGCACCCTCCCTCGTCTCGGCTGGTTATGACATACCTCGACAGAGCTTGCAAGGATGTCCTCCAAAGCGCATTTTGTTGTTAAGCTAACAAGCCTAAGCAGCAATTTCAAAATCTTCTTTACCTCTTCTTTTTCTAATTGAAAATGAAAGCTGCTCTACTTAACACAAGCTCCATAACCATGCAAACTCAGAAGAGCAGTGTTCGTTTCTAGTTAATGGACAAAATAAAAAAATCTGAATGCATTAAACTAGTTTTTCTTGCCATTTGTCAAACTGCACGGGACGACTCCTCTGATTCCTTTTTTCTCAGTTTATTACGCCACTTAATAAACCTATAGCCTCTTCAGTACGCAAGCAACTCTCCACACTAGTGTTTAGATCTGGACGGTGTGAAAGTGTTCATTTGATATTTGGACTTCAGGCTTCACACATTATACACTTCATGTCTACATTTTGTCAGTTATTACTAAAACATGAAAAATGTTTCTGTTTTAACGATGTGTTTACATAGGTTGTTGTAGACACGGAACACACATGAAATGCATGTGTTCCAAATAACGCTATATTATTTAAAAAAGGTGTCATTTTGCTTGACTTCTCACTCTATACAACTCTAAGCAACTGACACACAGGTAAACAGACCTGAGCTGAGAAAACTGTGTGGCGGTGGGGGGATGTGATAGCATGCTGCTTGCTGCTTATCGACACATTTACAGGACAAAAGGCACTGGCAGAAAAGTGTGAAGGGATTTAAGGTGGGACGGATCTACAAGTTTTTTTGTAGGCTTTGGTAATTCTAGTGTTAATGGCTCCTTATTAGCAGTAAGATTTAAATAGATAGATAGAATGACAAAGGAACCAGCAGTTCTTCATCTAGCTTTTTTACATTTACATCTGTGTGCATTCATCATGCACTGTTTGATTTAATAAAACACTTCAGTGTTCTCCCCAGAAATTTTTTCCAGCCGGATGGCATGAAAAAGTAGTCTGGTGAGGCGGGACGGGGAAATTTGGTGGTTTTGAAAATTAAATGTGCACTATTTTTATTAGTTAATTATTATTAATTATTTTCCAATGCTCAGTATGAGTTCTTTTTTTAAGGTTTGACATTTGTGCCAGAATATTTTTATTAAATTTAAGAAGTATCCAATTCAGGATCCTGCAACCCTAACAAAAATTTTAAATAACAATTGTTATGACATAAACCAAGAGGCACAAGTATTGTCGATGTTGGGAAGAAAAGTGAAAACAATGGAAAAAAAAGTATGGGAAACCTAATGCTGCGGTGGGTTGGCACCCTGCCCAGGATTGGTTCCTGCCTTGTGCCCTGTGTTGGCTGGGATTGGCTCCAGCAGACCCCCGTGACCCTGTGTTCGGATTCAGCGGGTTGGAAAATAGATGGATGGATGGATGGATGGGAAACCTAATGAAGAAAAATTAAAAAATATTAGGGGGCTTCGCTCGCCCACCTGGATATACAATTTAATGAGATTGTTATTTTCATGGGAATTGTTACATATGCATTATTTTCACTTTTACTTTAAAACTTTTGTAAAAACAATACTTGTCCTTTATTTCCGGCCCCGGCGTGGTTAAATCTTTCGCAAAGGATGTATAACGCTGCTCGTGTTGTGAAAGGGGGGGGGGGGGGGTGGCTGAACGCATGCTAAGGAGGTGCCATCAGATCATCTGCTGTCTTTCTGCTGCAGCTGCTGGTGAGCAGCGTGTTCTTTTTGTCGCGCTGCACGTTGATCATTTAAAAGCCTGTACTGCAGCTGTCCTTTTGCCACTCTGTGTTTCTGCCACTTGCTTTGTGAAAGGGGGTGGGGTGGGGTGGGGGGCTGAACGCATGCCAAGGAGAAGTGGTCAGATCATCTGCTGGCTTCCTGCTGCTGGCAAGCTGTGTGTTCTGCTTGTCGCTTGTCATTGTTTTAAGAGCTGGGAGCATATGATGTCTGTTTGCCAAAAGCATTCCAACAACTGCTTGGTTAGATGTTTGTGAACTTGTTTTAAATGTTGTCTCACTAACTGGCCATTTTCAGCTTAATCTGGGGAATGTTCAGAATATTTTGAATTTCTGTTAAATCAGCCACCCTAACTGAACAATTTTGGAAGAAATAGAACAGCTGCCTTAAGATGTCATTTAGTTTTGTTAAATAAGGTACAGCAGCTGCTGCTTGGGCACTTGCAAGGGCCAATCGGTGGTTTATACAATGGCAGTTGACCAAGAGTCCAGATGTTTTATCTTTAAGCAGTTTAGACACACCTTTCTGTTTCCCAATCATAACAGCCACTCCATCTGACCCTAGTCCAACCAGATTAGCAATTTTCAAGCCTAGAGTGTCCATAGTCTCACTCAGTGTGTTGGTTATAGTCTTCGCTTTGCCATCAATCATATTGCAGGTTGATACAAAACTAATTCTGACCTCTTTAGTGACCTGGCAAACATATTTAATGTAAATAATTAATTGTTTTACAACTGAGATGTCTGTGGTTTCATCACACAGAATATTGACAAAATTTTCAGCGTGTATATTTTTCAGTATGTTAGACTTTATTTCTGATACTAAGACATCCAGCAGCTCTTGCATTATTCTTTCAGAGGTGTAATGTGCATTTTTACCAACATTTAGATGTTGTAAAAAGGGACAACCCATTTCTTTACAGTGTTCCAACAACTTTTCAAACAAAAGCTGTTGTATGTGGCAACACATTTTTGCCAACCAATACATGGATCTTCAAGCTCCCACAAAGGCATCTCTCTGTAAGTTATTTAACACAGATACAGATCTTTCAATTTGACCGATTCCAGTTTTCTCTAGTACACGCTTTCCTAAAAGGTCAGCAGAAGACTCAATGTGCGTTTTACATTTTTATGGTCCAGCAAGCTTCCTTTTCGAATTCTTGTGCATGGCATGTTTACCCAAAGTAACTCCCTCCTTGGGGGGTGTTTGTTTGAATATTTCATTCACAATGAGCACCACATACCCTTTTCTTTGACCATTACCCAATCAAAATCTTTAAACCATTGTTTGTTTATGCCTGATAAGCTGTGCTTAGATTTATCAATTGGCAGAGTGTCTACTGAAGAGATTCCCCCTGATGGACCAGCTTCTGCAATGTCTTTGTCTGAAATGGCCACATCAGGAGTTGACGCCACACCTTCCTTAGTTTGTGGCTTCTCTTTTCTAAAATAACTGAGCAGTGTTGTTTTCTGAACACTTTTTTTTACTCATGTTGGTAAAACATTTGGAAAAAATTAAAAATACCTATGAATAAGACTTTTGAGTGGGAAAGTGGGAGCCTGTTGGATATTCAATGCACACTTGCACTACAGCAGAGCAAGATATGAACAAAAAAAGGAATGGCAGATGTGTCACTTTAACAAACCCTCAGCAATTCAGTGACAAAAATTTTGCTCAGGATATAGTGTGTGCTGCAAGGGTTTCTGCACACTTTTTGCAATATGGACGCACATCCAAATATACACTTTAACAAAACCCTCAGTATGAGCAAATATAAAAACGGCAGAGGGAGTCACTTTAATAGGAACCACAGTGAGTGCTACAAGGATTTTTGCACACAGAACACACCTAATGCTTAAACAACTGCATATATATTGGTTTGCTATGTACTGAACAAGGAGAGAGCAGCTGTACGCTTAGCAGCACTACACAGACTGCACTGACACTGAGAACAGAGACGACACTGAGAACAGAGACGTCACTTCCTGACGCCCTTTTTCTCATATCTGACAGGCTGGTTCCACTAGTCTTTTTTTATTTTATCAGTCCTTCTCTCACCCGCCCACCTCCACATCCTCTTCGCTTGTGAACTGCCGCTCCGCCCCTGCTATTAGCATGTACAGCCCAGTCTCGCCCGTCCACCTCCCCATACTCCTTGCTACTGTATTAAGCTGCTACGCTCCCACTATTACCATGTACAGCCCCCTCTTGAAAGCCCACCTCCCCATACTCTTTGCTTGTGAACTCCGTTCCACCTCATCCCCGCTATTAGCTTGTTCAGCATCAAGTGATTGGCAACATCCTGCCCCGCGCCTCTCCCCTCGCCACTCGCGATCCTGCTTCTAAAATACTGTATTTGCCCACCCGCCTGCTCGTCCCATGCCATCTCTGCAGATCATTAGATCTTCCTCTGCCTGTAGATCTGTGGCTGTCATCTTGCAATGTCATGAAAGATGACAGCCGGGCGCTCAACTAAATTAACCGGGCAAAGCGCCCGGCTTAAAGATGCTAGGGAGAACACTGCACGTAATAGAAAAATGTGACAGACTGAAAATGATCTGTTTTAGGCTTCAAATTATTTTGATTTTGAAAATCTAATATAAGAACTTTACATTGTGCAGACTAACAAGCCATAAAATTAAATAAGGTCTGAGATTGACAAGGATTGGTTTCTAATTAAGCAATTGGGTTTGAATGAAAACCTATAGCAACTGCGGCTCTCCAGGACCGGCATTGCCCACCCCTGAGCTACCCTAATACATCATGCAAAGTTGCACCATCGTTGTTCTTTTATACGTGTTGCGAGTGTTTTAGATGTTTATCCCACATATACAGCTGGGCATGTGCTGCATGGTATACTCTTTACTGTGATCCTTGTCTCTGCTGTTGATTTCCTGCTTTTGGCATTAAAAAGAACTGTTACAGGGTGTTTGCTGGTTTATTGCTATTTTGATGCCTGATCTAGAGAGGATGTGTGCTGTACTTTCTGATAAATCACAATGATAAGGAAGGCTGTGCCAGGTGAAATGGGGTTCAGATTGGAGTCAATTATTTGCTGAGCGTCTCCTATGTAAGTAAGCATTGTTTAATAAATGCCTTAGGGTAGTCGTTTGATGTGAACAGATGGAAAAGATAGCGTCTTTCATTCTTTTTCGTTTCCTTTGTATTCACAATGAGTGTAAATCCTTCTGAAAAATGTCAACACAGCTCGGTATATGTGATGAGGGGTGATTGCTAGAGAAATGTAATATTTTGTCTGCATAACATTCCTTGCGATAAAGACTCATAATCAAAGTTGTGTTGCTACCTCTTTCAATGGAGATGTGCAGGAAATTAATTTGTTCATTCATTTCTCTTTCCATAGTATCCAGTTCGGTTTAGATATATCTGGTAGTGTATGTATGGTTTGGTAGATATATATATACTAGCAAAATACCCGCGCTTCGCAGCGGAGAAGTAGTGTGTTAAAGAGGTTATGAAAAAGAAAAGCAAACATTTTAAAAATAACGTAACATGATTGTCAATGTAGTTGTGTTGATATTGTTACACACACATACACACACATAAACATATATATACATATATACATATCTGCATATATATATACATACATACACACACACATATACATATACACACACACATACATATATATACATATATATATATATATATATATATATATATATATATATATATATATATATATATATATATATATATATATATACACACACACACATATATATACATATATATTTACATATCTACATATATACACATATCTACATATATATACACATATATATACATATCCACATACATATATATATCTAGACATACATACAAAAATACATTGACACACATATATATACATATCTACATATATATATATGTAATTGTGTTGTCACTGTTATGAGTGTTGCTGTCATATATATATATATATATATATATATATATATATATATATATAATATACACACACACACACATAAACATATATATACATATACATATTTACATATATATACATATGTAAATATACACATATATACATATATATATATATACATATACACATCTACATATATATACATATATACATCTACATATATATACATATATATATATACACATACATACATATACATATATATATACACATACATATACACACATATACATATATACATATACACATACATACATACATACACAGACACATATCTACATATATATATATACATATATATATATATATATATATATATATATATATATATATATATATATATATATATATATCAAATGAATGTCAACCTTTTGTAGGGTCTGTCCCTGAGACTTATTAATTGTAATTGCGAAGCAGAGCCTTAGTGGAAATTGGAGGCGTTTGAATTGAAATGGGAGATCAGAGGGTATAACGGGGATGCGAGGAATAAAAACTCTCCCCTGAGCCACCGCCAGTAAAAATAGTTGCCTGAATGAGGTTCTTTTGCAGACATGTGACCTGAAGTGTCGTGCCGATGTCCACGGGTTTATTTAATGTTAGCTAAGACCCGGCAGTTAAAAGTTTCTGGCTACTGCAATTTTAACTCTGTCACAAAGTGATCCAAACTGTCGTTTATACCTCGTGTCTTCTCATTAAACTTGTATCTCGCGAATATGGCATTGCAAACGGCAGCGGGTCAGTTCACGTGCTTACATGGGAGGCGTGATGACATGATATATTTTGATATATATCAAAATACCTGCGCTTCGCAGCGGCGAAGTACCGCTTTAAAATTTTTATTAAGAAGAAAAGTAAACCTTTTTAAACTGAGGGAAAATGAATCAATAATTATTTCTTAAGGATCTCTTTGTATACCATGTTGTCAGTTCGTCCTTCCGGTTCTAATATGACCAAGCTGTGTGCTGAGCTTACTCTTGAGCATGAAATCTAATGTGGTTTGTGCCCTTCAGAATGAAAACAGTTGTGCATTCACCTTTTTAATAAAAGGCGAGCTTTTAAGTCTGAGAAATCACCCCGTAAATGCACACGTTTAATTGTACATGTGTTAATATGTATGCTTACACAGTATTAAAAGACATTCAACAACGGAGACTTATTAATTGTCATTGCTAAGCAGAGCCTTAGTGGAAATTGGAGGCGTTTGAATTGAAATGGGAGATCAGAGGGTATAACGGGGATGCGAGGAATAAAAACTCTCTCTCCTGAGCCACCTCCAGTAAAAATAGTTGCCTGAATGAGGTTCTTTTGCTGACACGTGACCTGAAGTCTCGTGCCGTCACAAAGTTTCAGTGGCTGTACGCAAATCCACAATCGGTTTCATATTGTTTTCGTACCTTATCAATTGTGAAATGTGTTTTTTGAACAGGTTTCATTCTTTGAAGTGATCACTCCTACTGCGTTCAGTCACTTCACGTGAGCCGCTCTCTTGTGTGATGTTGTGATGTCCACGGGTTTATTTAATGTTAGCTAAGACCCGGCAGTTAAAAGTTTCTGGCTACTGCAATTTTAACTCTGTCACAAAGTGATCCAAACTGTCGTTTATACCTCGTGTCTTCTCATTAAACTTGTATCTCGTGAATATGGCATTGCAAACGGCAGCGGGTCAGTTCACATGCTTACATGGGAGGCGTGATGACACGATATATTTTGATATATATCAAAATACCCGCGTTTCGCAGCGGCGAAGTACTGCTTTAAAATTTTTATTAAGAAGAAAAGTAAACCTTTTTAAATTGAGGGAAAATGAATCAATAATTATTTCTTAAGGATCTCTTTGTATACCATGTTGTCAGTTCGCCCTTCCGGTTGTAATATGACCAAGCTGTGTGCTGAGCTTACTCTTGAGCATGAAATCTAACGTTATTTGTGCCCTTCAGAATGAAAACAGTTTGCATTCACCTTTTTAATAAAAGGCGAGCTTTTAAGCCTGAGAAATCACCCCGTAAATGCACACGTTTAATTGCACATGTGTTAATATGTATGCTTACACAGTATTAAAAGACACTCAAAAATTAACGTCATTTACCTTCGTTCCCGCGTTTGACTCGTGCTGTAAATCTCTTCCTTGTTTTTAGTTCACGTGATTACGT